>NC_136696.1:12345159-13550159 GCF_947650265.1 Symphodus melops | reverse complement strand
TCCACTGTGATGACAGTTCAAATATGAAGACACAATAAGCTCAGTCATCAAGGAAAATATTCACTAGTGTAGTAGTGAGCTACTCCCTACACTTCTATAGCTGAAAAAGACAGATCTTTTTAGTATTACGTTGGTGTTACAAACGATATACATACTCCATGTTCACATAACCCGAGGAATAGACACAAATATTCCTTATCCCATTCTTCAATGGCACGAGGTGCCAGGTCTACTCACTGGCAGAGCTAATTAGAGAGGCTTGGAAGTTTGGACAGCATGTGACTCCTCTGACCCATAAAAAATCCAACATGTTTGTTGGTTCAAATGAGGACATCATCGTTTATTCCATCCAACTTTGGTTTTAAGTTTCTTTCAGTCGTACTGTAAACACGCTTCAAATAAACCCCAGCATTGTTTTTGCATACAGTGGCAGTTTTTTCAGGAGAAAACTGTGGGGAACTTCAGAATATCCAGGAGGAGACTTACATTCCAACTTTCTGGCTATTGTAAAATGTGGTGCCTCTTCTTTGAACCATTTCAAAATGACATGTCTGTCAACGCTTTAAAATGAATGTGGTCATTTGTCCATGACACAGATTGCTGTGCCACGGCTGACAGTCATCAGGAGTCCTAGGCACAAGCTTTGAAGTGAGACCACAGTGCTCTCCTTTCCACCCAGTCCTCATGGCTTTCCCTTTAAATAGAGCATGACCTCAGACTCCACGCAGGTCTACCGGCTCAAGCTCAAAACAAATGTATCCAAACAATGCCACATCTGGAGCGAAACGCAGGAGTGAGTAGGGGAAGAGCAGGAATGTAGGGGTTGCAAAAGGGAAAGCGGTCCTTAAGCTGTTTAGCTCTAGGACCCCAGCCAAAATGTCTGGGGATGTGCCTGAGCTATAAATGATTGGTGATTCCCCCTGTTTCCTTCCCCGAAAAAGACCTTATGTCATTACAGCAGACCCCAACATTTTAACAGAATTAAATGGGTAAACGCTTCTGCCTTTCCTAATTTAATACCTGTGCATCACAATATTACACTCCTGCAGACAATCACCAACAATGATTGTGTAAGTTTAAACAGAATAACCTGCAAATAAAGAATAAGTGCAAAAAAAAAACAAAAAAAAAGTCTGAAAAGAAGTTCAGAGAGAAGAGATATTCCTTGTTTGATTTGGCTCATACTTTTAACTTGTCTGTGCAGATGCAGGAGGAGGTCTTTACAAAGTCCTCCTGGGCAGCCTGTTCTTGTTGTCACTGTCAGAAGCAATCAGAGCTGCTGGGTCTGCATTCACACAGCAGACGAGCAGGCAAATACTCGAGCCAATTTTCTGCCTGTTAGATAGAGTGGCTAATAAACACATGACGGCTGATCACAGTTATTTGTCAGTGGACACGTAGTAAACCGCCTACAATCTGACAGAGATACTTGGACTCATGGTCAAAAATGTGTAAAATGAATGCAACAATACAAAAACATATAAATGTACATGAACAATGCACACACAGACATCAATCTGTGAGTGAATTTGTGTGGGAGCTCAGGGAGCTCTTAAAGGTGAAGGTGTGACCTGACAAATGCAGACGTATGGCAGGATGGAAAGTATGCTGATGTGTCCTGTTTGAAGAGAAGAACACAGATAAGGAGGAACATGAGGAGAGGAAGGAGTCGGGGAAAGAGCAGAAGTGATGAATCCTGATGGAATCTTCTCTCCTGTGAGTTATTCGTTTCATACTGTGCTCAGTCTGCTCAGCTTTAGAAGCCTTTTTGCTTTGACCGGCCTCTTGGTGTTGGCTAACTGGATGATGAGAAAGAGTGCCACAAACTGAAGAGGGCACCACAGAGAGATGGAGGATAAAGTAAAGGATAAGCCGTCTTACTTTAAAAGCCTTTAAAAGTAAGATGCATTCGTCCAAACTGAAAGCAAAGAGGTGCTTAGGTATCTGCCTGGCTGGGTTTCGGCGAGCTTATCTGAGAAAGAGATGAAGACAGAAGTCAGGAGCTCAAGCAGTTCAACCCAGAAAAACTCCCTATGTTACATCATGCCTTTGGGGCAGAATTGTTAAAAAGAAAGTTTTACGTTTATTACAACGTACTACTAGAAACTACTAGTTTATATACTCCTTTAGCAAGACATCTTTTAGAGTTGAGTCAGAAAAGCATGCACCTATACTGTAATACCCAAACATTAAACACAAAAAACGCATCTATTATCTGTGTTTTCAAACTGCATAAAAAACCTTTGCTACGCATGGCAGTGTACCACCGGAAGTATGTTACAGAGAGGAACACTCCAGAAAGCCAAATCCCAATATGTCTGACCATGAAATGTTTTATGCAAGACAGACAAATGAAGAGATGATTTGAAATATAAACCTGTATCTTATCGTAACTTAAAGTACAGTTAAAAAATGAATGTTTTACCACCAACTCTATTCTCAAGGTTTAAGTGACAAAGAATAATTTAGGGGAGCTTGATTCATCGAAGCCATGCTTTTCAGGTAACCTTCAGTAAGAAGAGTATCCCTTTTTAAATTTTCCTCTGGTGATGCTGTTTTTACATTAAAGTAAATTCCTTTTCTTATTTACAGGTTTTAAAGACAGGCGCGCCCTCCCCAGGGGACACATCACGTATCTTTTTGTAGTGACACATGATGAATGAACGCAGATGTTTGTGTTTCCCAGAGGAAAATAAACAGTAGTGTTATATCAGCTGTTACTAACATTTTGAGTGTAACACTATGGTTTCGCTGTTTTACTTCAGTTTACTTAGTTCCTTAGAAATCTCAAAAGCCAATCTGTCAGTTGGCTAAAGATGCAGCCTCTCTGGTAAATGAACACGACTAAATTTTACACCACATCAATTACTTTGCCGTTCTTGCTAATATTGCACATTTAAAATTATTATTAGCAATGTAGCCATACAACTATATTAGTTGTTGTTGCTGCTGCTCTGTTTGTTTTTCTATATTCATGTTGTACTCTGTGCATCTTCTGCTTTACCCCTTTACAAGCCCAACACAGTCTCAGCAACGGCTGTTCAACATGAGTCTAGTTCTGCACAAAGTTTCTGTCCATTAAAAGGAAGTTTTGTGTAGTTTCTTTCAATTAGTGCTGATAAGTAAATACATCAATGTTGATTGATTGAATCATTTGTGTCTAGCTCACTCTGACCTTAAATGGTGATTGCTCCCAACTTTTGAGCATTAAATATGACATTTGACATCCAAGATAAGCTGTTCCTTATGGTTGCTGGAGAACTGCCATACAGCAAATCACTAAACTAATAAGATGCATTTACTCATCAATCATCTACGCACAACCAGTTTGTTCCACACCCTGACACAGGTAAAGAGGAGCACAAAACTACTGACATGAGCATTTTAAGGAGGAGCTCACTGTTCAGCTTTCACGACTGAAGCCTCATGAAAGTCAGCTCAGGCCTGTCAGGAGTAACGCAGGAAGGTTAGCGGACATGACCATGTCACTCAATGTGGGGAATACTGAATGAAAAGCTTGCCTGGCATGATGTCACCTCAGTGTACCTGCTGAGCAGATAATAAACCATGTTATAGGCATTATCATTCCTTTTAGACACTGAATGAGACTCCATTTTTAGCATGGATACTCAAAGGATCTGAAGGGGGGCTTATGACTAATGGTTTTAAGTAGGTTAAGATAAAAATGCAAATGTGTATTAATCATAAAAAGAAAAGTTTCTCTCCCTGGGGGAGCTGAATCAGACTTCCCGAGGTCTTTCCATCCACACACTCTTTCCGGTTACAGTGAAGTCATCCCGCCTGCGTTTTTATCCCTGTGGGTTTTTTTCTTAGAAGACTTCCTTTAACTAAGACCTACTGTTACAAGGGTTGATGTCTTCAACACTTCTTTGAACAGTAATCATACATGAGCATCTTGGAGTTTCAGAAAGTCTAGAGCAACGTTAACGGGTGTTGTGCACAGCAGGAGGTGGTGGTGGGGTCAGGGGTCACAGTGCTCTGACAAACAAATGAGCCACCCAGTGAGGAAGTCAACAAGAATCCCCCCCCCCCCCCCCCCCCCAAACCTTCCTGCAGTATTGTGAGACCCGTGGCAACAGCAGTGGCTGGCAAACATGTGTGTGACAAATGTGCCATCTGAACCAATGAAACCGGGTCTCAATCATCACCATGTGGGGGTTGCAACACAAACATGTCACATAAACACACAGACGGGTATGGGAGAAATGGAGAAGGGGGAGGCAACGGAGACAGCAGACACAATAAAAGATGATGAGACATTTATTGATAGGATACATCCAGTCATGTTTCTATGGGAACAAACTTCCCCACAGTCTCTTTGGTGGTCTGTTTACAGTACAGACACACTCACAGCTGAGCAGACTGCTTCAGCAAGGTTAAATGTTATGATGACTCCCTGTTGGGAGAATCATGGGAGAGTTGCTGCTGTTACCCGGACCTCAATCATGCAGGGTTAACTGTGGTTTCTATTGGTGCCCTTTGGAGCTTAATAACCAGCAAACAGTCTCATGATGGCCTCTTCTGCCTCTCTGTCCCTGTTAAAAAAAAACCCCCCAACTCTTTTATAAACCCACTGTCATGACTGACAGACCAGCTGAAGCCAAACGAGAATACCACACATGACACTACCCATTTTGTAGTCCTTTCTTTTCTCTTTACATACACACTTTAAGAGTGTAAGGTCACCAGTGTTTTCAACCCTTGAGTTTCATTTTCCACACTTTCATTTCTTGACAATATTTCCCTCAGTCTTCTGTCTGTCCTCTATCTCATTCCTCCTCTTGTATTTTCCTCTCTCTCCTTCTCTCTCCCCCTCGCCAGCTCTGGAAAGTACATTCGCACAGTTCAACAGTGACACAAGGACCGTCTCCTCCATGGCAGACCGTAGCTTATGTTTTTTCAATTAAGTCCGGCTCCTGTACACTATTCATTTGGGAAACCATATTTCTCATGGCCCAAGCAGAAAACTAATGGAAAGTCACTTATGCTTTTTTTCCGGGAGAGGTATTGGAAAGACCGGTTCCCCAGAAGAAGAAGTCTTACTAGTGTAGATGGAGATTAAAACCATAAAGGACGACTGACTGTGAGAATACAGGAGGTGTTGATGGGAGATGAAGGCCTCACTGAGGGGTACGAGGGAGCAAAAAATCATAGGGCAAATGAAAGCAGGAAGGAGGTGAGTGAAGGAATACAGATGGATGGATTTCCAAGGGAATGTGGATGAAAGTGAGCGGGTAGCAGGCCGGATCTGAATTGCCCAGCGGGGAGGAGGACAGATCCACTGAAATCACTTCAAAGCCTGGTGTCACTGGGCTGCAGATGAGCACAGACTGTCTCCTGTTAGTTTTTTTTATTTACAGAGTTGAGCCCCAAATGCCTGCTGCATCCATCTGCCTTAAACAGCAATCAACTGAGCAAATAAACATCTCCACACGTGGCCAAACGCACACACTCAGATGCAGTAAGTCTGCCCTGTGCAGCTTTAAACAGCTCATTTAAGTCTCACTCCATAGCTGTATTACAAAAGCAAAAACCAGACCTGCAATAAAAGTCAAAAGGGTCACATTAAAAAACAGAGGGACCTCTAAAGTATATCTCTATCCATGGAACTGGTTCTAAAGTTTCCATCCCACAACTGATGTCCCATCTTCGTCCTTTAGCCTTCGTCTGACCCTCTTCCTTGTCTGGCCTGTCGGACCATTTGTCACCATTAACATTGACCTTTAACTGTGTGCTGACTCAGTTTGCATCGCATTTAAAGTGGCAGGAAATGTGCTTAAAAACACACACATAAACACAAGTATATTCATGTGCATGCTCACACATGCACATATGCACACCTACCTATCATTGCACGTATTTAAAGTGGGAGGGACTTAAACTGGAGGCCCTCCCACAACTCCCTCCACCATCTACCCCCCCTCCCACCACAACAATTAACACAGACAGTAAAGTAGAGCAGTGAGAGTGTGACAGTGTGACGTCTTACCTCAGGAGTAATGCTGTGGAGTCGATAGAAAGGAAAGCCTCATGACTGTAGCGTTCTTTTTCTTTTTTCCTCCCTCTTTGTATCTGTCAACTGTGTGAGTCGGGCTCTAAGACACACAGACACAGGCAGCACAGCTCAGCTCAGCTCAGCTCGACACACTTTACAGGCTGAGAAAGCAGCAGAGCCTCACAGACCCCAGGCCCGTCCGCTCACACTCTGCCTTCTGAGGATGAAAAGAGAAGACTTCATTACCAGCTGTAGACCACGCCTCCACCCCTCCAGTCTCCCTCCGCCCTCCCCTCCCCTCCCTCCCTCCCCGCCTCCACTCCCACTTCACTACCTCCCTGCTTCACTTCCACACACCCAGCCAGTAGCATGAGCCCGTCCCGGCCAAAATAGGGGGAGCAGACTGCCAAAGAAAACCTCCCATCCAAGCGCCTGCCAACGGTGTGCGAGAGAGAGCGAGAGCGAGAGAGAGAGAGAGAGAGAGAGAGAGAGAGAGAGAGAGAGAGAGAGAGAGAGAGAGATGAGGAAGGAGCAGTCTATAGTATGAGCATATGGATTTACTTTTACAAACTGTCATTTGTTTCACCTGAATGTAACAAGGAAAAATAGAGAGCATGCATGTGTGTCTCTAAGTATGTGGTTGGTGGGGGGTTAAATGAGTATGAAACAAAACAAAGAAGAGAAGCAGCAGCATGAGAACTAAATTTGGACCAAGTGAAGAGTGTGAGGTAGCGGGGAGGGGGGGGGGGGGGGGATGAAGCCAGGAAGGCAATCGGAAAAAAAAACACAGACATGCTCCTGGAGAGACATAGAGCAAGGCACGGGTGATCAATTTGACAGTTTTAGAGAAAAACAAAAGAGTCATATTCAATAGGTTTTTCTTCAAACATGCCATAAAGATGTTAGGTAGAAAAGATTACATCAAAAGCTGAAAAAGAAGAGGATGTGTGTTGGGTTATGGGGATGGGGGTAATGTTTTCTGTTTGAGTGCCTAAAATGCGTTTCTAAGTCTCAACAACTCTTCAATGACAGCATCTAAAATCATGATGACACTTTTTATCCATGCTCAGACTATGTTTCCCGCTCTGGTCATCCTCTCTGCCTTTTCTTCTTCTGCCAAAGTGAACTCTCTCCCCTATTAGACGGGGAAAATAGGCCTAAAAGCACTAGCTGTTTACTGTCTGTAATTATGAGGGGCTGGGTACACTCAACTCAAGCAAGCAAGCTCTGCGCCCTTTCCCCACTGCCACCACACATACACAAACCTAACTACTGAGTCTGACAATTAAAAACTGGGCCAAAGTCAGAAGACAAGAGACAGAGAGAGGTGCAAAGTAAAACAAAAGAAGAGTAAATAAAAAGAAGTTGGAGATGATGTTGTGATTAACAAAAATGTGTTGGCAAAGCCAATTCACTTAATTCAAGAAAAAACACCGCAGAATATTTTCTAAACAACGGTTAAATTAAGGACAGTTCTTTGACTTAAACAGCAAAAAGAGAGGGTCAAAGCAGTTTGAGCCCTGAGCCTGTTGAAAACTATAGGAAGAGATTCCACAAAAGCCCTTTTCTACATCCACCAGGACCGTTATTCAGGAATACTGCCATGTTGAAGATACTGTTGCAGGAAAGAGCTCTAACGAAAAAATAGCCTTGATTCCATCAGAACCTTCGTCATTCTCAACAGGAAGTTGCAAAAGAAGATCACAAGAAGCAAACACTGTATCTTTATACTTGGAAAAAAAAAATCACAGAAAATAAGAAAAGCAGCAAAAAGTGCTTGTGGTTTAGTAAAAAAGGCAGCAAGTATTTTGGCAGCATGTGATGAGGTAAGCAGGGCTTATAGTGATCTCTTGAATTCTCCCACACTATAACATTAACACCTACCCTCTCTGTGGCAAAATAGTGTCAAATTTAAACAGGTCCACAAAACAGTACTTAAAGTTATGGGCTGCCTTCATTGCAGGTTGTGAAAGTGCAGACCTGGGGTTGGGTTTTCAGACTGCAGGCCTTGTCAAGACATGACAGTGAAAAAGGGGAGACAAACTTAATTTATTTGCACTTTGCTGCAAAGAAACTAATCCTCCAAAACCAGAAACGCAGGCAAGTCCTCTCTGCTGGTTCATGTCTTTAATCCCGGGTTTTACTGACAAAGAAAAGAGTAATCCAGCATCTGAAAGCTGTTGTTTGTTTACTGTGTGTTATGTCATCAAGTATTGTCATTATGTTAACAATAGTAAGTAGATCAAAATGGCTCCAAGTTGCCATAAAATAGGGGAAATTAAAACATCAATGATAGGCTTTTTAGTCACACTTCACAGCTAAGAAGATGTGATTGAAGTTCAGCAATTTAAACTGGGATTTAGGAGTGCCTTTAAAATGACAACAATTCTCCGTCCAGCCACTAGGGACTTAGTTGAGCTGTGATGTACTTGCAGTAAATTTACAGAGAGGGATATGCCAAAGTTTGGGCTTCAAGCTTTTCCTTCGTTTTGCTCCTTGTCTCAGTTTTGGATGAACTTTTGTGCCTCCTTGATTCAATCCCCAGGTTATTGTATCATTTTTATTTTTAGGTTAGTTCTTTTTTTCCAAGAGAAAGCCCTCCCACAGTTATTTCAAGCATGTATTTTCTTCAAGTGGAAAACATACAGTGTCAAACAGCTTAACACATGCTAAATGTGTAGTGACACTACCTAATGCAATCTGCTTGGAGCATAAAACTGTCTGAACACTAACAACAGATTTCAATAGAAGGTTTCCAGACATAAAAAGGGGTTATATAATGTAAAAAAACCCCCAAAACTAAATGTCTACTTGATTTTGAATTAAAGCACCAATATGACCCTCTTGTTAACAGTAGAACACTGCACGTCAAGTTAAGAGTTAAATATCTGAACACATGAACAGCTTTTTATACAGAGCAGTTCAGGAGGAAGAAGAAACTTTAAGTTACACAAAAACTAAAACAGGCTGCGTCTGTGATTGGATTTCACAAACCACAGGAAAAGGTCTGTCTGTGAGGCTGCACACACATTTGGCAAAACCACTACTGCAGGATGCACCAAAGGACAGAACTGTATTGTATATAGAAAGTCTTAGTGTCAATACCTCAAAGAAAAGTTTTTGGTAAGATCACATGTGCAAGACAACAGAAGTGCTTAAATGGAACAAGAACATACAGGATTTCAGTTTATGTACAGGATCCAGTCAGAGATGTTTTCAAATTGAAATTTCACTCTTAACGACCTAAAGTGGAGGCAGATGGAAAGAAAGGGGACGCTCTGTGTTTTTAACACAGAAAACCTTTGTGAGATTTATCAAAGTGAGGAAGCCCGAGATCAACTCTTTGACGTATCAAGGATGAATATGGACATTGTTTGAATGCAGCCCAGGGGCCTGTGCATATCAGGACACCAATGGCATGTTTTATACTAGTCTAAACAAGTACTAGTAGTTCATGCTAAGGCTAAAATAACAGTTTTAAACTTTAGCCCCAAAACACATATGCTCATTCTGCAAAATGTATAAGGACTCTCAATTTGTCTCACTCCCAGTGATGGAAGAAGTCATATGAAACACCGATTGTGAACACATAAAGCATTTTAATGACATTAGAGTCAGGGGAGCTTCCCTCGAAAATATACACCTGGGCTGAAAGTTAATTAAACGTGCAGGAAGACATTTGTGATTAAATATAATCCCATAAACCTGAATGTAGCAACAAGGGGGATATTGATATCAATCTTCCACAAATCTTTGATGAAGCATGTCTCTAAATGTTGGCTTAGATTTAGGGTAAAAGAAGATAAAGCCTGGCTGTGTGCCATAGTAGCATGTAAACACTGAAGGGAACAACTTTGTTAAAATGCTGCTACTTGACAACCACTTGAAGATTGTCATCATATATAGCTAAAGAGCACATCAAGCCTCAGATCTGTCTTTTATACAGTAATTGCTACAGCTTGACATGCATGTAGCTTCATGGTACTAGAGCCTATAAAATACAATACAATTTTCCCTTCCAACTTGTGTAATGATATGCTGTAAAAATGAGGGCTCATGGTGGTAAAGCCATTCAGGGCCATGTTGCTGCCCAAATGCACTCTTCTTCCTGCACCTCTCAGATAAGGCAGCTGGGGTAAAAATGAAATATACTCTACGACACAAGAGCACAGAGAGTAGAGTACAGAGAGTTTAATATTTTAGACAAACAAAGACCAGTTGTATGAATGAATGTGTGTTTGTGCACTCAGACAAGAAGGTGCCCCACAAAAATGAGACAGTAGGTTTCAGGTCAGACACTGGTGATGGTGGCTAACCGAAAGGTCTCACATCCATTCCTCTGTCTATGCGGCCTCTGGACTCTGGTGCTGCCGGGCTGAGTGTCCAATCTGAGCACTGGGAATTTCACACCTACAATGGCCATGACCAGTAGAGCACAGCCCATCACACCCTGGTGTGCCATTTCTGACCCAGAGAGCCCATCTACCAGAAACACATGCTCTCCCCCAGGGCAAACACAGGGCAACCTAGCCAGTGTAGACTTAGCGGCTGGGCGATGTGTACTCGCCCCGCCATGTGGACCAGGAGTGATGATGTTCCCAGGGAAACAGGGCATGGTGTAGGGGGTTTGGTGGGAAAGAGGTGAGGTTTGGACCCAGGGGGTTAGAGGTGAAAGAGGAAGAGTCGAAGAAAGGTGATTAGCATTAGTTCTTCCTTATCTCAGATGAGCATGATAAGGCTAAATGTTTAGCTAGAAAGGTAGTTTAGCTCCCCTAATTCTGTGTGAAAAACAATGAGCAGTGAGAATATGTTCATAAGTATTGTTTTTTACAATATTTAAAATAGGCAACATAGATAAAATAAATATTTCAATTAAGAAAACAAAAGTATTGTTGAGGTACAATTAGCATTTGTGTTTATCCACAAATTCTACATAATCAGTTCCCTCTGTTTCACTCTGTCTGGTGACGCAGGCCCTGCCTCTCTTGGTCCATTACTAAAGCGTGAGGTTCCGTTTCTGGAGCGTGAGCGAAAGCTATGAGCAGCTGTTCACACGGGTTCACAAGCTCGCATAAGTACTACAAGATCAGACGGGAGTAAAGGGAAAAAACGTGCAAACAACATGTTGCTTTGTCTTTCTAAGGATGATTTGACGTTTATTGGTGCCTGTGTTCATGTAATGTTGTGAAAGTGATGGAATATACCACCAAGTATTTGTATATTGTATTTTATTTTGAAATTGAAGGTTTATCTGTAATTTTCCTTGTCTGACTTCCTGTCTGGCTCAATCTATTCTATTCAGCTTGAAACATGCTTGCAATGGGCTCTGTCAAAAATAGACTTGGTGTGTCTTTGAAACAGAGCAGAAGGGTGCTGCTGGCACACTCCAGAGACAGACTGTGGTTATGTGTAAGGTTGCATCAACTTAACTTTCTCTTTCATGATACTGACGCCTAATACCGAAGCTTGGGTTGTTCAGCGAACTACATTACAATGCTCTTCTTGTGTCTCACTGTTTGGTTTGGCAGTGGATTGAGGCTAGATTAGGCAGAATTTTATAATGGTATGAGTTATTATATAATGTATTAAATGTGCATCTGTCATAACCTCACTAATACCCAGTCTGCTTAAACATGTCAGTACATGCCCAGATAGGTGTAGTCATGTTAGGGATAATGCTGGCAAAAAACAGCAAACATTGACTCAAAGAAGGGCTGTCCATTGGGGGAAAAGCTTTTTGGGACTTGGATGCTCAGGAATCTCTTGGAGGCCATAACCTCTTTAACCCTAGGTGTATGTGTTGTAGAAATATATACTTGACCTCAAATGTGCACTGAGTGCCTCCAAGTCTGTGATTGGAGCTGTACTCTAGTCATGTACTCTTGCATGAAAGATAGACATAACTCCCCATCCAGTACTCTGATTGAGCTATCTGCATTACCTTAAATTGGGCTAACTAAACAAGTGTTAATACAAAGAATGCAGCTTTGTTCAAATTTACAAAAAAGACATGACAACATTTTAGCAAATGTATATTCACTTGCAAATTGGTTTTCCTATTAAATGTACCACAATAATGACAAAGGTTAAAGCAGTTTTTTTTCTACACAGTTGCAAATAAAGTTTGAACATGAACTGAATTCTCTTTTTATTTTTTCATTTTGTGAAATGTTTCTACATTAACTCAACATAAAGGAGGGCATCATATAGAATTTCTTTCTATGGCAAGTTTAAAACTACCTATTTACTAATCATGTTCACAAAGAGAAAACAATATAATCACTATGCTGCGCCTTAGTAGACTGGTGTCTCAGGCTGTACTGCAGCTAATTGAAGGGTTACTGACTCAAAATGTAATTTATGTCTGGATCACTGTGATAAAGTGATAGAGTTAAATGCTAAAACACATATCAATGTTTCCTCTTTGGGAACCATCTTCCGGTGTCTTTACTTTGCCTGATTAAAGCGTCTGGGTTTAAATAGTGCAGGCTGGATACAGAGCTGCCGTTGAAGTGTAGACGAGCTACAGCAAACCAAACACAGAGCCCTCATCTGCACAGACAGGCCTTTCAATCCTTCGCCACACTTTTGTCCCATCAATACTTCACTCTTCATGAAGACCAAAGCCACCAACTCAAACCTTCCCTCTTCCCCCATCCAAACACACAGAGAGGTGAATGGTGTCCACTGTACCGTGCACTATCCCCACGCTGTGGGGTAAGACGCAGTTTGACAGGCCTGTATTTATGGCTGGCCTGAGTCGTGCTGGAATGAATCATGAAAAGGACCAAAATCATCGCACTGGATTTTCATTTATATTGAGAGTTGGTCAGCTGTGTGGGTCTGTGTGTGTGGTCGATGTGGAGAGAATGGGGCTTATGTGATAGTGTGAGTGGATGTGTGGGAGTTAAGCCCTTTAATGAGCTACAAAGCGTGTGTGTTTATCATCTGTCTGTGTCTTGTGTGGATACAAAACACTACCCATCACACAGCCTGCCTTTTTTGCACATATACAACCTAGACTAATCAATTCTCGTATTTAAATAGGAGTTTACGAAAGTCTTTCTTGAACCCACATGGCAATTTCATGAAAAATGCACAGCCAAATATAAGAAGTGGAACTAGCCACACAGTTTAATTAAGATTGTATTAATCATGTTTTGTTCCTTTAAACAGGAGGGGGGGCATGTATATATGAGCAAAACATGTATAAATCTATTAACCTTACTTTTTTCTGCAAACCCCCTTAAAGTGTTTGTGAAGGCAGGGTGGGCGAAGTGATTCACTGATTTAGACTCTTAACACCTCAGTTGTCAGTATTTATTTTCTACTGATTCTGTTGCATTGTGGAAACATCCTCATACACGTCATGATATAAATAGAAAAAAACATGCATCATTATAACAGGCTCCTCCTTCCCCTCCTTCACGATCTGACCAGCCTCCCCCTCTCCTAAACAAAACTGACCGACTCAATTTGTGAGAGCACATCTGACACTGACAAATCTTCTACTGAGCTGTTCTGGAGTAATAGAAGCACTTTTCACTGAAGTGTAACTGTTGCTTTGAAATCATCATGACTTCATTAGTTGACATTTTAAAAGTTTCAGCTTAACTGCAAGAATGACATTTGGCTCAGAAAGACTGAGGGCTCAATCTTTTTCATGTTAGTAAGGGATCTTAATGGCCAGAAGGGACAGGAGGAATCATCACAGTGTGCAATAACTATTTAAAGTCTTTCATATATTCAATCAATTTTTTGCGTGTTATTTTAAGAACAACCTTGAAAAATGTGAGCCCCTTCCTTTAATTACAAGCACTGTAGGCTTTATGCAATGTTAAGCTCTCAGAAGCCATATCTGAAGGAAAAGAAGGTCACAGAATTTAAGTAAATCCTTGTGACTCATCTAATTTGAGACCAGAGTTAAATGTGTTTCAGTAAAGCGTCCCTTATAAATAGTCGCAATGACGCTGCTTGTATTCCCCTTATGTGTCAGTGGTTGGTTTACCTCAACCCTAAATGAGAGCAGAAATCCCAAGAGTTTCCCTGTAAATGTCATATACTGACTTTTACAAGTAACAATACATAAAAAATGCTTTTCTTAAAGAAATACATATATGAACAAAATATATTTTAATGCAGGCGTCCAGTAACTCAAGTATCTCAATAATTTATTTCAAACTGCTACATCCAACTTTGAAAGACTTCTGACATTTCTTAAATGCTTATTGTCACTCAGTGTCTCCGAAGACACCCATGCACACGCGCTGCATGCATCACCCAATGGATCAGTCAAAGTGCACTGTCTCTGTGGCCGTGTGGTAACAATGGGAGCTGGGGTGAGCTAAGGCAGACCTCTCTGGTTCTCCTCCACATAAACCTTTAATATGAGGCCTCCTCAGCACCAGTCGGCCATCTAAAGGCCCTGTACCCTGTAATTGACCTTAAAAATACTTTCCGTGGAGGTCGGCAGCTATGTCATTGGCCTATGGCCCAAGCAGCGGCCGCATCTCCTCAACCAAGAGGAGCCTGGGAAGGCCTCACAGGGTATACTTAGTGGCCCTGTCCCTTTGAGTGGAGCAGGAGATGCAGATAATGCCAGTCTGTGTATAAACCACTCCCCCGCCCACGAGTGGGCTTCTCACAGGAACATTTCCCTCTCCCATAGGGATGTGTAACCTGAGGTCAAAGGTCAGCTATATGCAAGGCAGGTGAAATGTAAACACAGTGGTCACTAGTCAGAATCCACCTCTTTTCAGAAGATAGGTTGTTCAAATGTTTTATTTTGTAAAACTGGACAGTTTAAAAGGTCCCATATTTTATTCTTTTTGGGGTTCCTATGTCTATTTCATGTCTACTAAAGTATTTTCACTATCACTGATGTTCAAGAAAAGTTTCTGTTTTTATGTACTGCCACTCCATGTAGCCTCTGTCATCTGCCTGTGTATGCTTTAAATCCCCCACATTAGGGTCCCCACTTTGACATGTCTGATCTGATTGGTCGGCCGTTCCGCTCTGTTGTAATTGGACAGCACAGATGTCACATGGGCGTGCAGCATGAGCTTGGTCTTGCTACAACGAGCCAATGGGTTTGGATCAGTGATATTACACTGGCAAATTTCATTGGGGGGGGGGGGCAGGAACCAAGCTGCAGCTACTGTTACAGCTAACATGAGGACGTAGGAGAAGACACATTTTCCGTAAACTTTCAGCGCTCTTTGTAAGCCACACACTTGAATGTGTTCTTGATCAAAGAACACATTGTGTTTAGCTTAGCTTGTCCTGACAACAGGCCAGCTAATCAAAATTGCTGACAAATATTGAGGGTCATCAGTCTTGAGCCTGCTCAGGTAGATCTTAGTCTGTCGCTGTCTGATACCAATTTAAAGAACTTGTAATGAGGAGTAAAAGAAAAAAGCAAAAAGCAGGCTGGAATTTTAAAGTCCTATGTTGGTTTGTTTTTACTCAGCGGTTGTGACCTGATCCTGCTCAAAATAACACTAACAACTGGTCTAGAAACACAGATATCCTATTCTGTTTCAAAGCATATGTAAACTTTATCTGATCATTATGACTATACACAGATCTCATTGCACTTCAAACACTTAACATGCTTCTGTTGGTTAAGGTTTATTTGGTATCTCAGGGATATTTCTCAAGTCTGTCATGCCTCATAAAAGCTGCTGTTAGCATACACTGCATTTGAACCTGAATATTTTGATCATGCTGTCTTAATCTTATCCAAACCTTCCAGTAACAACAAATCAAAACACAGAAACTCTTTATACATGTGGTACAAAACATTGGAGATTACGGGTGTGAGAAACCATCAAAAGAAAACTGTGTTGCAGGTTTTCCTCTCAAAATGCAGAACTTCTCGGCTGTCAAACAAATTGCTGTACTTACTGTTAACTTTAGGCTATGCGTGCACTAAACAGCTGTATAACATTAGGAATATTGATATTAGATCAGACTGCTCAATGAAAAAAACTTGATATAAAGAAACTAGGACTTATGTTTGATTTGAGGAAGTCTAACACATAACTAAGCCTCAAGATAATAAGTAACTATTATTATTATTATTTTTTTTATCTTTTGTTGGTCTCAAAGAGCCACTTCTATGAACTAATTACAGGTGCACAGGGTGGTATGAACACCATTTGTCCTAAGAAGTTTAAAGTGTGGCTGAACTGTTTGCCTGTTCACTTGTTGTCACTCAAATAAGATGCCCGTAACATTCCTGCAGCTGGCTGTTTTGACTCTTGTCAAGGACATCTGTGTGCTAATTTATGATTTCTCTCTGGACAGATCGTTGTCTGGGATAAATCACACCTTTTCTTTCTATCTTGTAAAGTTTTTAAAGGTGAACTTGAGTTGATGGCAGAACTAAAACACATCCCCTCCTCCTCCTAAGCTGACTGCTTCCTTGTGACCAACTGAGTTCATTGAGTCAATAAAATGATGCAACAAGTCATTTTATCTTATTTGCACACAGCATTTGTACAGTCTTTCACATTCTTCATCTTTTCAACAAAAAAACAGAGTGTCCTGTATCTCTGACAGGTTGAATTTTGGGCCATCTAAGTAACAAGCATCAAAGTTGACCCACTGGTCGTTGACGTCATATATCTGGTCTGCATGAGGCTCCTATCTGACTTTCAAACACACTGACATTTTTATATGTCAGCTGTGTTCAGTTCTGAGAGAGAGAGAGAGAGAGAGAGAGAGAGAGAGAGAGAGAGAGAGAGAGAGAGAGAGAGAGAGAGAGAGAGAGAGAGAGAAGAGCAGATGGGCCAGTGTTTACCCAGAGCGTGTGCAATCACACCTTTAAATTCCTGGGAGTAGCAGTTGCAGCCACTTGTGCCTGCCTCTGCTCCTAAACAGCACAAACCACAAGCCTTGGCAAGCTTTAGTCACACCATAAGCCAGCTACACTCAACTAACTTTAGATTTCATGGCCTCCAGCAACGAGCGCTCAGATCACACACAACCAGGTAAAAGCACGACAGTGTCCTTAAATCATCCACAGAATTGTTCAAATACTGGCATAAAAGAAAAGGAAATGCAATATTTTATAATAACAGATCAGCTCTTATTATCTTCACATCTCAGTTTATACAATTTTCTGCTCCTTTGTGTGCAGACACACATAAAAAACAGAGACTTAGACACACATGCACACATACACCACACGCACGGCAGATGCACACACATGCCAGACGCACAAGCAGGCAAGCACACACACTCACACACACAATTTGAGCAGGAAACAGCAAAGACAGAAAGAAAAAGGGTTTCAAAACCTCTGAATTCCCTTCTTCAGATACTGCCCCTGAGTATAAAACCTGAGCCCAAAAATAATAAAGAAACACTTTTGATCGTCTGTAAAGGGGCAGCTACAGCGCTCAAACAGACTGGGGGTTCATGTGTCTGCCGTGGTCACGGTGACAGATCTGCCGACCACTCCTTGCCCATCTGGGCTGCCGGTGGCTCTCGGCCTGCTCTCTGAGGACAGCGAGTTCAGACCAGTAATTTAGTTCAGATGAGGTGAAGCAGTATTTCCAGATTAATACGAGCCATATTCCTTTAGAACTGTCCTTTCTTTCTTCTCCTCCTTCCTGCATCGTTTCAACATCTTATACGTCCAAAAAGACTGGCAGAGGATGAAAGGATGAAAGAAAGTGAAAAAAAAGAGATACAGAGGAGGAGGATGAACACGTTTTATGCAGTGTGAGCCAGACACAGAATAAACAGAAGCACTTTGACATAAGTGAGTCTTCCATTATGAATCATTTGATCATTTCAATAATTAGTTTATTGGTTACAGGTTACAAGTATATGCTTGATCTCCTTCCTATCCTTCATGAGGGATTTGTTTCATTATTTAAACAAAGACCAATTTTCACACTCTTACTCATGCAGTCATCATCATTATGTCAAATAAATTAAATAAACCTCCCCATATTCCTGTGTTGCAATATGTACTCCTAAAAAAGACCTGGAACAGATTCTAACATTTGTGCATTACTTGTTCAAAGATGCTATTTGTCACCTTGAGATTGAGATTGAGTTTCTGGGTTTCACAAGAACTAAATATAAGATGCACTATTTTATATTGAAATGAGGTTGCTCCAGCTGTGATTAGCATGACTTGGAAGCTTTTGGTAGTTGGGATTCAGGAAGCCACAGCTGTCCCTGTTCTGCACCTGCTGCATAAAATTGTGACTGGCTGCATAATCAGCCCAAACTGATGATAAGCAGGGTTATAAATCGTGCAGCATTGAGAGAGAAGCTACACTTCTGATACATGCTCTGATAACGTTCAACCAGATTTAAGCGAGCATAAAGAAACTAATACTGCAGAGTGGCTGGCGACGGAGCAGCTGCTTGAGTTTGTTGTTGGATCAGAGCCAGTTGGACCAATAGAAACCCTGCATGCCGGGGCTTTCGTCAGTTGGCTATTTTGCTAATGTATTTGGAAAAGTGGAGATTAATCAGCTGTCTTCCAAAAGTTTCTGGAACAATAGCTCAGATCCATAGTTCCTGTGCAGAGTTCCCCATAGTCTTCAAATTTTATTCAGGAGGACATTCCGTCATCTTCTTCATATACAGAGGATAAGCCAAGCAGCCACTTTGGCTGGGCTCCTCGTAAACCTCATAGCAAAAGCACGCTGATGAAGGACTGATGATGGATGTACAGCAATAGCATTCTGCATGCCTGTGATTATTTTATGGTTTCCTTATCCTAAAGTAACCAAGTGTCCCTGTATTCTTGGCTTAAAAGCATGGCCTGCGGTTGAGTGCTGACCTTAAATCAATTCTGCTGATAAATGCCGGTCAGCTAATGAACCAAAAGATAAACTTCTGTTTCATCCTCGTCCATCTGCCACTCTGCATGACTGTGATTTCATGAGCGAGCCTTCGTATTGGCTGGGCTCCATTCACTCGCAGTGCTAGAATGGCACAATTGAACAGCGGAAAGGAAACATGAAATTAGTGGTGACTCATCTCAGGCCGCTATGTTATTATATCTTTTCTTTACCAACAATAATTTCAATCAATCTAAAGTTCCATGAAATCAGACAAAAAAGCCAAAAATATGTGTGGGTATCCAAAATATGGAAAAAGTGGATTTTTTATGATCATTTGTCTTTTAAAAGCTAGAGCTAAGAGACTTTTAAGAGGGTACAAAAGATCTAAGACTGAAACTATAAAACACACACAAAATATATTTAATTCCTATTTAAATTGCAACCAAAAGTTTTTAACCTTCCATCCCACAAAGACAATATTTCCACAACACTGTCATTTTTAATTTTAGGGGTCAAGGGGACGTCACATGACAAGGAAGAGTTATTGAAAAAGTTACAAATATTGTGGAAAGTACTTGCTTTTTAACAGCAGTATTCGTTAATGGAAGAGGGGAACAACATTTGTTTAAAGGTTGAACCTTTAGAACAGGTATACCTCAAAGTTGAGGCGGCATTGTTTTTAGAACATCATGGACTAAATTTAATTTACTTCAGAGGGACACATTTCCTTGAGATATGACATTGCAGCAGAGCAACTGTAAGGAAACAAAGCTGGTTGGAGAAATGGACTTTGCAGTTCTCCATGCAGTCCATCTGTCCTGCACAGGAACTTATCCACACATTCTCCTGCTTGAGCTTGATTTTAACCCTGCTGACCTGTGAATGTGTGCGTTTGTGTGGGTTTGCACACACACGAATATTCTTAGTGTCGTGCAGGGCCAAGAGACCACACCAGGAGAACAGAAGGACTTTATAAACACATTTTAAAATCAACCACTGCCTCGCTGCAGTGTTTTTTCCCCAATAGATTTCTTGCCAATAGTAAGGAGCAATAATTCATAGACCTACTGTGACAGCAGCAGCATTTAAAAAGATTGTGCAACTGTTCTACAAAGTCACATGCCGGTAAGTTGTATAATTACTTTCACAGCAACCCATCAATATCATCAACCTACAATGGAATGGTTTTCAGACTTCTCACAGCTTATCCCAGTGCCCTGGCCCGTTAAAATGCATTTCATCATCACCCCTTGAGCTACAGTATACCGTATGTACTGAATGTAAAACTCAGATCTGTAGGTTGCATGGGCTTCACATTTATGTGAGGTAGCTAGCCAGTGCACGTTTAGCCTGACGGAATGCAACTTGCATTGCTGAGCTCGGCTTAGATTTATGTGACTGCTCTGGGGTGTGCATGTGGCTAACAGATGGTGGCACATCTTTTCCTCCCTCTGCACATCACTGCTTACTCAATCTCCACAACGTGCTCTGATCTGCTGATCCTTCCCTCATTTGAATCTGCCACCATGTGCTCTATGTCCCTTCATTGCTCCAAATTTGAACTCAGCACTCATGGTCAGTCATGGCTACCAGCTGCTATTGAGGAGTTGGGTTATCAACACCGTTATCCCCACAATATTCCCACTTTCACCACCCACCCCTCTATTAATTCTGCACCACTTAAATGGACACTCAACAGAATCTTAACTAAAACAACACAGTGACACTGCCTTCAGGGGCTTTGAAGCTCTCTATCACGACACAAAAGCTTAACACACAAACAGGTACACACTCATGCAGAGGCTCTTGACCTTGCTGCCAGTCATGGCCGCTCCTTCAAAGTATTACTCCAACATTTATCTCCTGTAAGCTAGGACTAAAACGTCAAAAACTTCTCAAACATAATAAGCCACTTCTTAGCTGTCTATATGTTTCAAATGATAAGTGTTTTAATGATATGGGGTTTCATAGACATACTTTATGCTGCAATGCCTGAAGCTGTGGGAGATATTGGGTCCCATTAGGATGCCTGTCAGCCACAGTCACTATGGCAGTAAGCTTGATACCATTGCATGGAAGCAATTGGTGTAATTTCTTAATCTGCAGCTACTGTAGAGTGCTTGTCAAACTACTACTGTGTTTGACAAGCACCCTATAGGACAGATTGATACCGAGCAGTGCCTGTGATGACAGTTTAGCCCTTTTGTCAAAACAATCACATAAGCAAGACGGTGCTGAAGAATGAAAGTGAGCCTGCTGCCTCTGATTTAGCTTTTACATCAGATGCCAAAGAACAAAAACCTGGCACTCACTCTGATACAGTAGAGAAGATAGGAAAACGTTCCAATACAGTGCAGGTGTGACTTAAGAGCTGAACATCCTTTAAAGTTTATTTCTCCAGCAAAATACCCATTAACTGTATTTTCGTTTTAATTTTTCAGTCTGACAACATATAAGAAAAAGAACTATGTACATTTCTTTTCTGAGGCCCAAAGCTTTAGCACTGAGACATACTTTATACCTAATTTGCTACAAGCCTAGGGAGCCATTTAGTGTAAAGAAATTCAATTATATATTAGCTTAAATGGGCACGTGGGACACGTAGCCATTAACACAGCCATAAAGTGCAGACCTATGGGAGCTGACTGCAGAACCTTCACACAATCTTATAAAATGCAGTCACTGCTGATTGTTTCTTCCCACACACCTTGCGCTGGCATCGGTCTCACACTCAGACAGAGCATATTTATTGTACAGACACGGATAAACACACACATGCAATTAGACAAACACACAGCCATTGCCTACAGATGCAAATGTTCCACTTAGCTAATCTAATCCCACTGTCAGAGTCTGGGAATGTACAGCTGTGTGGTTTTGTGACACACTGGGCACCCTGCCATGGAGAGTCACCTCGAGGTGTGGGGGTATGTGTGACGTTTGGAGTTCAACTAGTACATGAGACCACAGAGTTGCAACCACATGGAGTTAAGACTTTTACTATTGTGACAAACACACACAGACAAAGCCGAGCAACCACAAACCCACGCACTGCCAGACATTTACACGTGTACTCATACACACACACGGAAGGAAAACTTGGGTCATATTAGTCACAACAGAGGCTAACCTAAATCACGATGGATGCTTTCTAGGTCTTTCTCTACCTTCTCTTTATTATCATATTTAAACAGTGTGTTGTGCTGAATATCCCTCTAACTGTTAGCTTATTCTGGGAAAGAAAAACAGAAGATCAGAGTTGTTGTTGTCTCATCCTTCTTGTTGAACATTTTTGACTGGTAAGCAAACTCCCAATTCTGACTTCACTGCACACTGCACTCAGTTTACTCTTTGATACATTTAATTTTGGCTTCGGATCAAATGAGATGTTACTCAGATTTCCTACTCCCATAGAAGTACAATGTTTGGGATTTTAATATTTCTCAAGGACACAAGTGGAGTTCAGGGTTGGACGTATATTCAATAACATTGGCAGATGATAAAAGGTGACAAGATGTTCAGTTACGCATAAATAACACGTTTCGTAAGGACACAAAAAAATCAGTGAGATGTCCCGTCTCATTTTGTTTGAAAAATGTATGCTTGAGATTCTACACATGTGGCTGTGTGTGCCTGTGCATATGTATACTACGTGATTATGTGTTTGCACTCTGTATGTGTCTTTAATCTGACATTATCCCGTCTTGGCATCTATGCTACCCCTCCCCTCTGGGAGTTTTTATGATTTCAGTGGGATTGCATCTATCAGGTGAGGTGGTGGATACAATCTGGAGCCCAGCCTGTGTATGACTGTTCTGCACACTGAACTGGGAGGCATTGTTTGCTTAATAATATACACAAGCTGATACAAGAGTAGGACTGGCTAAAACAGTGGAGAGAGAGTTTTTTGGTTTGTTAACTGAACTATGTGTTGTTGTCATGAACATCTGCTGCTCCGTAACCATTTCTGAGAAAGTGCCAAGGGGTCACGGGCTACAACTGACAGTATGATGCTTCAGGCTTGAAAGCTGAGGTGCTTGAATACACTGTATAGAGTATAACATCCTTTCACACACATGATATTGTAAATTTCCTACACATGATAAAGCTGTATCCATTTGTTAAGAAAAAGACATAATTCCAATTTGAGCTTGATAAAACATTAACATTAAACAGTTATTTATCCTTTGGATTTGCAAGGACTTGGGCAGATCACATGAAAGCAACCCTGCCATTAGGAAGGCATTTTCCGTCATAGAGTATGACCTTTTTCATTAGATCCTCAACTGCTACCCAACAGGTTTAAATCATTCCTAGCTGCATTTAGACGCCGGAACATAAAAGGACAGGAACCGTGTATCCCTCCTACACTATAAATGGTGATATACTGAATAGTGCTGCAACTCAAAACAGAGATTATAGCAGGATTGATTTAAGGCTGAGTAAAATAGGGATGGAAACTTCTTAGAAGAGTAAATAATCTGGAATTGTTTCTCAAGTTGAGCCGAGGAAACACTTATCTGGGAGGAAATGCTAAGTCAGGCTCTATGTGAGAGTTTGAGGTGTTTAGTGCAAATTTTGCAGTACTGCAGCTATGTCTGCAGGCCCTGGTGCCATTTGTTTCTTATTTCCTGTAATTTACTAGATTAGAACTTTATTTGTTTGACTGGGGCCTGATGCTCTGATGCCCATCAGTGCGGGAAATGGGAACAAACATGTAACGTCTGAGGGTCTTCCAACATCTCATTTGATGTGTACAGCACCACAGCACACACAGAACCGCGCCACCCTGTGCCCTGTGCTTTACACCCAACAAGGCAAATTGCCTTCAGCTGTTTATCCTGCAAAATTGTGGCTGTGCTGCACAGTCTACATGTGGGTAAATGTTTTAGTAAAGGGACACACGTGACGCAGTCTGACATATTAGCAGGAAGGGAATCTTAGAGTTGCTAATATCTTAATATTATTTATAAGTGTGTTAAATTATTTACTGTGTAAACTTCCTGTGCCAACAGCTGGTTATTAGAAACTAGTACAGTACAGTAATAAACATTAGCCATTTTTGGGGGTGTTTTCTGATGCCATAGGGCAGATACTTGCACATTTATCATATCTCAGTGAAACCATGGGCAAGGTCTAATTATGGCAGAATAAATCCTTCAGGAATCTTTGATAAACACCCTAGATGTGTTTAGGAAATGTTTTAAGGTTACCACATTTCTATCTCAGTTTTATTTAGTGTTTGACAGTTTTAATCCCTGCAGGCATATACAGATATCCTTGTGTTGCACGAACTGATAAATGCAGACGAGCGAGTGCTTGTGCATGTTGGCTTTGCCTACCTGTGAAATTGCACTTTGAATCTTAACCCTGCACATACATCTGTACATTTGTACACACACACACACACACACACACAACACACACACACACATGCACACACACACACATGCACACACGTTAGAGGTGTCACATATTCCCTGAAATTGACTTTTAAATTAAAAACACATCACATTTTAATTGGCAGTTTGACAAAAGGTTGTCATAGTGACTGCTGAAATATAGCTGACAGTTGAGATTATACTGTAACACACGAGAAAGTGAGAGCACAGGGAGAGGAAGGGGGAAAAAGGAGCACAAATAGGAAAGAGGGGTGTTTCAGAAAAGCTCCAGAGGCTGTAATTGACTAATGAAAACCATACCGCCGCAGACCCATTGAGCCTGGAAGCAGGAAGTACAGAGGGGCAGGAGGTAGAGGGTAAAGGTAAGATGAGGTAAAAAAAAAAGAAAAAAAAAAAAAAAGTACAGCGCTGGTATGTTTTTCATTCCGCCAGTATTAAAAGCACCATTAAAGAACTTTTTGCGTCATGCAAACACTACTGTCATCAAGCAACATATTCACAACATCATAAACCTGGATGCCTAACCTCACTGCCGCCTCCAATGTTATAAATCAATGACTTCAACCATAAAGTTTGGAAGGGAATACCTGTTTTTTTCCTTTTATTGCTGACTGACTGAAATTCCTGGCAATGTCTTTTAACCTATTCTGTGATGTACTTGTGCTACCTTGCACAGTTGAAAAGTAACCTGAGTTAAATTTCTCAACAAATGACACAAATCGGTAGATAGAGTTTACAAGAAGGAGATAACAGAGATTACAGTACTGACAGCTGTTTAATTAGTGTTATTAATCATTTAAGCTGATTGAGATTCATTTAGATGTTGTGCGCTCTTGCTGTAATAAAGTTAAGTCAACTTTAATTCTATAGCACATTTATAACAGCCAAGTGGGACCAATGTGCTGTACAGTAAGTTCAGCAAAGTACATTTCATCCAAACATCCTACAGAAGCGTAAAAGCCAATTTTAAAAAAGTTAAAACGCTAAACAATAGTAAAAGTTCTAGAGGACACTGCTGTTGGGATAAAAAACTCAACGAGAGGTAAAAGTCAAGGAAATAAATGGGGTTTTATAAATGACTTAAACTGTTCAGTTCAGCAGCAGATCTTACAGTTGGGTAGTTTACGTTGTTATGCAGCTAAATTCTGTTATATTGTTGTCTCCTGCACCCAGACATGCTGATGGCACACCTGGCAAAGTACACCATTACACTTGCAGGGGGAATGCCACACCTGGCAGCCATGAGGATGATTTTCCACCCTTTAAATGTGTGTGGCAGTTTGGCTGGTACAAGGAGGCAGACTGGCATGACTGAGCAGGTTCCACTTGCAGGGTCGAGAGGATAAAGTGGGCGAGGAAAGGCAGGTAAGGAGGACGGGGACATTGGGGGAGCAGGGAGATTGGTAGGTGTACTCTCATTGGTTGGGAGAACTGGGTTTATTCTCTAAAGAGGGCTGCCGCACTGCAGAGGAACCTGGAACATTCCACAGTGACCTAGCTGTCTGCTCTACCTGAGCCCCACCCTGAGGTCCCTCAGCCACACCCTTGAAGCTCTTGGCTGGGAGCTGTCAGCGGTGGGCTGGAAGTAAAGACAGATAAGCACACTACACTGATGAATCACGGTGACAGTGAATTAGAAACAAATGGGGGTGGGGGGAGACTCTGAGGTGTGAACCCATTGAAAGAGCATATACTAAGTATAAACAAAATTACAGCATGCAGGTGTGGGCCGGGAAAAACCACCTCCGATAGAATCTTGGCATTAGACAGTATATATTAATGCATGCATGCGTTCTGATTCCACACTCTTGCAACAATTGATGACATCTGTTTTCTGCTTCTCATCACTGTCAAAACATTTGATGTCTGTTACAAATACAAATCTGTTACCAAAGGAATCCAGCACTTTTAAATGTGACAGCAAAATGTGCAGGCGGCCCATATTGTGGCCAGATGAGTTCTTGACTCTGTACCGTCTGTCTGTCTTTCACTAGGTGTCCACTGCTGACAAAGCTTAACAATTCCTTTGTTTTTCAGGGATCTCTCAGCAACCTACATCACAGCTAAATCAAAAAGAAACAAACACATGTGCAGGAACATACATGTGCACCTGTGTGTAGTCTTCTTCTACGTTTCACAGGGTGATTCACGCACACACCACACTGTGATCTCGGAAAGGCAAATCTGTCACACACACTGATCTCTGACATGAGGATAGTTTACACATGCACGCACACACACGTACACACGTGTGCGCACACACACACACACACACACACACACACACACACACACACACACTGTAGCAGCCTTCATTTAGGAAATTCAAAGAAAGAAGTCTCTGCTCAAACAGATCCACTGCATGCAGCCGCTTGCTCAATGCTCTAATTCAGCCCTAATCATGGAAACACTCTCACCTTCAGAAGTGTTTACATAAAGACACACAAATATACAGGCACAAATATGCATACTCAAGCCAAGGGAAAGCTCACAAACCGGTAAGATATTCTTCCCCCTCCTCACCTTTGTGGGCTGCACAGTGACTCCAAACTCCAAAGTGTGAGATGTGTGTTAGTCTCTCCTCTCTGTCTCCCTTTTTCTCTCACTCACTTCTCAACCTGTAGTCATCGTGTGGCTCCAGTTACGCTCTACTGCATTGAACTGAGTGAAGCTAGAGGGAGAACGTAGGGGAGAAGGAGGGAGGGAAAGAGGGACAACCGAGTCCTGCCCAGACTGATGAGAGAGGCTTCCAAAAACGCCCTCAGGAGAGAAAAGATTAGAACATTTTGCTCCACTAAAATTTAAAAGTACTCACCACTGCGCTGTTTCCACTGATTTATTTTTCTTTGCTATTCATCTTTCCCCCACAGCTTTTAAAGTTTTACTAAAAACCACTTTTTGCTTTCTAAAGCTCTGCCAATCAGTAAACCAAACCACTCTCTTAAAAAAATCCTTGCTTGCTTTCTGCTTTTGCCTCTTCTATGTGAAAACTTTCTTATTTCCATCTATGACTGCTTGTTTGTTTATTTTTAATTCAAGTTTTTCCTGAATCTTCTACCAATGTGTCACAGACACACACACACTTTGCTTACACTTGAGTCTCTCTCGCATAGCTCTCCCTTACTCTTCTGTGCTCTGTGTGTGATGAGGGAGACACACATACTATTAGAGACTGTTATCAGGAGAACACTAGAGTTAAACCAATTTTACCCAGTTTGATGTCTGTTTTTTTTTTTGGAAACTTTGTGCCTTTATCACAGTCAATGATCTTAACCATGTGCCAAGATGCCGCCACGGTACTGCGCTCTCTCATTGTTGCATTTTATTTTCGTCTTTAATTACCTGCTTATATTTCTAGTTAAATGTTAATATTTAATGTTGACATTTTTAATAGAGCACAGTCCTCTGAAGTTAAATTCTATGTGTTAAACCTACCTGGCCAATATGATTCTGATTCTGAACCATTGGCTGCTCAGATCATTGTCTTTCAGCACACCTTTTACGTGTTTTCCCACGCTGTCATTCAGTAAAGCAGCTGACCGCACTCTGCCTGTTGCTACATAAACACTGTAAATACGGCTACAACAGCAACTCCCATTATGCCTTCTGAACTTGCTACAAGTTTGATAGGTGAATGTGGGTCGGAGTGTCATTCGTGTCAACTTACCTTTATCGTAAGTTGAGGAAAAGTATTGATTCTCTGAAAGAAGAGCTGAGAAAGAAAGACAAACTTATCCTGTGGTTTCCATCTGTTGCCTCTGGCCAGGCAAAACATCTGGCAGTCCTGGGGTCCTCTCACTGCAAAAACCGTGATGGGTCCAGTATTCTGCACTGTACGGATAGCTACATGCTGGGGATGGACAACGATCCAACTTTTCCAGGACCCAACATGTCAGCAGTCCCAGAGCCTATGCCAAAGCCCTCCATGATGGTCCGTGGGTCGGCATGGGAGCAAAGCCCAAAGCTCCCACTGTCTTTATACCCAGCCTTATCCCTGTTTCCTCTTATTAATGGGGATGGAGTGAAGCCCTCGGTGAGCTCCACCCCTCGTCACCGGGAAAACTGGACTGGACATTTCCTCCTCCTCTGCCATCTCAGAATATCACACTGACCAACAGGTTTGAAATCCTAGACATGCAGGTTTTCCCTCTACTGGAAGGAACATCCCTGCAACAAAATGTTTATCTAATTCTCCTAAGGGAGGCCGCGCTCGGGAGAAGCTCTGGAGGTCCTTCTCCTCTCGACACAGCAAGTGGTCCCCCTTCAAAGATGGTTTGAGCAGGCTCCTGTGCTTCCTTTGAAATGCAAATGATTAAAGTTGGACAATTTCCCTTCCATGCCATTTTAGAGAAGGGAAGCTTTTCGACAATTGGATTCACACCTCTAGCTGTGTCTAGAAACATGAGTCCAGGCAAGAATCCCTCAGCCTTTGCAGCGTCTAGCTCTTTAAACAAGTTACCAAACTCTCAGAGCTTGTGAGTGTCTTTGTTAGAAAAAAGTAGGTAAGTATCTAGTTTTTTGAGTAGCACACTCTCAATCACCTCTGGTCTTCCATATGTTTCTTTCAAGTGCTTGATACCATAAAAATACCTCATTGAGGATAATTTACATGTACTACCATATCCGCTTGGCTTGAGATGATGACTGAGGCCCCAGCCTTTTGACCAGTAGCTTGAGCTCTTCCTGATCAGACAGGTTTAGTTCCCTTGTGGCTGTTATGAAAAATGCTTTTCATGCCCAGTATTTTTCTGGGCTACCATCAAAGGCAAGGAGTCCTGAGCTCATCATCTCTCTTCTCATGAGATGAAAAGAGAGAACTAGATGAGGGCTAGGTCAGAGGTTTGGGGTGTTGTAGGTGAGTAGTTGTTACACTGGGTTGGATGTGGGGAGGAGTAGCTGCTGTATGTGCTGTATGTTTCTTTTGAGTGTCAGGAGTAACGGGTGAGTATTCCTGCTCATTCCTGCTTTGGGGCAGGGGAAGGTGCATAACCTTTTCCAGCAATGGGTTTGTGCCTTGGGGGTCAGGTTTTTTTTACTGTGTAATGATGAACAATTAGTAGCAGTGGCATAACGTCTTCAAACTCTTGTGGAGCATGTATATTAAATGGCTGTGTTTCTATATAGTCTTTGGTACCTTCTATTGCTTTCTATTCTATCCATTATTTTCAAGAACTAAATCCTGTAATTCACCAAGAGAGCGTACTTCCACACATTCGGCTGCCGCTGCTTCTGTATGTATTGCTGCCTCTATTGAAGCTGCAGTTGCTTATTTTTCTCGTTTTAACATGGAAAGACTTGCCTTTATTGAAGCCTATTCTTCATGGCTGCCTCCTTTTCTGCAAAGGATACTTTATTTTTTGTTGCTTCGGCCTTAGCTCTGGCCCTTATTGCAGCAGCGCTGACATTCATGATGACGTTCTAGAGGATTTCTGTAAAGCTGAGACTTGAGACCTCGTCTTCAGCTGAGACTGACGTTCTTCATGGTTGCTTATGTTGCAATGTTTCTGCGTGCTGCTCACAGTTGTTCAATTTGCCTTTTCCCGCTAAGTGGTCAACATTTTACGATTCTGTCCCGACAGATAGCGAACAAACTTCACAGACCCAGTAGATTTGACTACCCTGCTTTTATACATGGTGATGTTGAATCACAAGTGCAGTCCTTTAATGAACACTGCCTTTCAGTTTTGGATGAAATTGCTCCCATAAAATCCAGAATGGATCCTTTAAATGGAGAATGGATGTTAATTGTTCTTATTGCTCAGTTGGAGATAAATATACATGTTTTTATTTCTTCAAGAGTGGATTACTGTAACTCACATTATACCTTAATAAAACTTCTCTTAACCATCTACAATAAGTTCAAAATGCTGCAGCGGGAAAATTAACCAGTTCCTCCAAAAAGTCACATATCGCACCAATTGTTTTCTTTACACTGGCTTCCTCTTGATTTTAGAAATAAATTTAAGATTCTTGTTCACGTTTAAAGCCCTGCATGGACAGGCATCGGCCCACATCACTGAACTTTTACGCCTTATACTCCCAGCAGATCTCTTCGGTCTTCTGATCAGGGATTGCTGGTAGTCCCGCAGACCAGACTGAAGACCAAAGGACACTGTGCTGTTGAGATTGTAGCCCCAATTTATTGGACTACTTTGCCTTTGGGATTGAGATTTGTGGAAAAGCAACATAAGACCCATTTGTTTGGACTTTCTTTTGAATAATTTATTTTGTATATTGTTGAAATATATGTATTTATGTATGTCTGTGTATATATATGTATGTATGTGTGTGTGTGTGTGTGTGTGTGTGTGTGTGTGTGTGTGTGTGTGTGTGTGTGTGTGTTCAATCTGTCTGTTCTCATCCTTTTGTAAGACACTTTATGACTTACATAATGTTATTATGCTTGAGTGTCTGTTAGTGTGTGTGTTAGGGAGCCCTGAGAAAGGCTAAAAAAGAAATCTTTTTGGAGTTCACTGTCCACACTGTTTCAACTGTAGCCTCGTTTCAGGAACTGTTAAAGAAAGGCACTAAATCTACTGCAGGTATTTACAGACACAGGTTGGCTCATTGAGGCCTGACTGCTGCATATGACATTGCGTAATATGTGGTTCCAGCTGCAACACATGCACACCTTTCACTATGAGGTTTTAACATCGTGACACTCTGTTTCCAGAATGTGAGGAATGCGCTGCTCTTATTGGACAGCGAGTGTGTCCGTTAAAAGGCAAACCCGCTGGGAGTCTCCTAATGGGTCATGACCTCATTGAAGGGAGAGTGCAAAGAAAAGAAAAGAAATGTGGCAAAATGTCATGTTGACTGTTCAAGTCAAGCTGTCAGACCGAGCCAAAAAGGTCCACAAATCTCTTATTTTCAAGGTTTTCAAGGAGCCTTAACTTGAACTTGAAAGGAAACAATTGACAGGTTCAAGAGGATGAGAGTTTATCCAGTCCAGCTCTGGTCAGCTTTGGTCATTTTGAAGACTGATCAAGAGATAAACCAGAGCTGTACTGACACCATAACCATGACCTTGACACAAAGCTTTCACAACACGTTCAGGCCCTGTGAGAGTTTCGAGTCCTGCTCTGAAAAAACAGATAGCAGTAACATCAGTATGAATGTCATAAAGGTGATCTTTAGATGATCAGTTATTCAGATACCTTCAAAGTGCATCAGAGAACTCCTTAATATGCCGTACATTGTTCACATGTACTCCCCCTGACCCTACTTATTATATTTAAAATTTTCCTTGCCAATCTCTCCCAAAGAGTTTACTACTGCTTGAATCAAAGTGATGGAGATTACAGAAGAAAAGCAGAGTGGGGTGTACGAGTGCAGTCTGTGATTCAGCGCTCAAATTATGAGAAAAATCTTGTTTACACGCACTGGGGCTTTGACCTATGAGTCATTGAGAAGACTTTGGGAATCTGGCTGAGCTTCCTCTCCCTGTTGGTCATCCCTCAGTCTCCCACAAGCCTGTGAGATTCACGAATGTCTAACACATTTTAATTTTGCTCTCCCTCACAGCAGAAGTTTAAAAAAAAGAGTTTTCTTCAGATTAGTTACTGAGATTTATGATACTGAAAGTTTTTCTCTTGCCCCACTACTTGTTGGTTTGCAAGAAAGTCGGATTGTATGAAAATTCTAGGTCTTCCTCAGCCATCTTGAGCTTGAATATTGCTTTTCTAGTCAGACTACCCAAAATCCTACTACACCGCAGGCCACACCCATTCACACCCTGAGATTATAGTTTGCTATGTAAATTGACCATCGGTATTAATTAATCCACATCACACACATTCACGCGCCACACAAAGCAGGGGAGCAACTTGACTTGAGCTAACATGTCTCCTGGAGATGGAGATTGAATTTACAGTTGAGAGAAGATCAGCTCTACCATTGAGCCACAACTGCCCAAACACGTGGATGTAACGTGTTGTACCATTTTCACACAAACAGAAATCTCCTGAAAAACTCAGGCTATTTCCCAGAGGATCTGTATAAGTAAACACAAGCAGCTGAATTCTTCGCTCAGACCTCACCCGCAGTTTCTCCTGCCAGACACCTAGTATTTTTACATATTATATAATTGTATATTATATACTGTGTTTCCCACACATGATGATTTCTGTAGACTAAGTCAGCATTTTTCCACTATCTATCTGTATAAGATCGCTATTCATTATAATAGGCGACACTGATTTAATGTAAAGCAGAAACTCAATTGTAGAAACATTTGTCCTATCAGTCTTGTGGGTACACAGAGGAAAGGTCAGGAAACTCTCCACTGTGGATGTTCACAGAGCAATAACTGTCAGCATGATTAAACGTGATAGTTTGTGGGATATTTCTGTCTCAGCATAAATGCAAATCCTCTTCTTAAGGCAGGAAGGGGAGTTCTAAATTGGACTGTCACATTTTCTTTACACATTTATACTGGTTGGGATACCATGATGGAGGATAGGTCCCCCCATACACACAAAGGAACACACACCACAAACACACACAAAGACACACACACCTAAGTACACATTCATTGGAAACTTTGTATCCCAGTTCCAGTTAACAGCGGTGCTTATTTGCATCTTCAGGGAGCATGACAAAGGAAAACAGTGATGACTGTGATTGGAAAATGAAGAAAATGTTGGGTTTGTCTTTTGTGGAGTTGAGGTTTGGAAACATTCGTATTACCTTGAATCATATAGTCATCATCACCAGTAAACTTAAGCATGAATACATTCCGGTAAGAGTAAAATATTTGGAAATATTTGATCCCTGAAAAGTTATGACAACATATTTAATGAAAAAACCATATAGTCATCTGCCAAACCACAAAACCCCAAAGATCTTTCATGCAATTGCCGAGAAACAACTCCTCCAGGACACCTGGTCTGTAATTCTTGGGTGACTGCAGCTCAGTGGGTCCCCAGCTACCTAAATCGCTCCTGCTGCTGAGTCAGCTGTTTGTGAATGTGTATGAATTAGTTGACAGACACTTGATAGACACTTTACATCGCAGCCTCTTCCATAAGTGTATGAATGGTTCGGTTTCACTTACAATGTAAAATTATTTTGAGTATTTTGGAAAAGTGGTATACAAGCTTTACCATTCTTCAGTGAGAATAACTCAGTTGTCTATATGGGCCTATCTCTCAATACCAGAATGTAAACCAGAATTTTCCCCCGGGAATAAAAAAGTATGTAAAATAAAAATGAATAACAGATATGCATTGAAACACATCAGTTCACATAGGTTCATATGTATATATGTATGTATGTATGTACGTACGTATGTGTGTGTGTGTGTGTGTGTGTGTGTGTATGTGCAGTATATGTATATATATATACATATACATATACATATATATGTATATATATATACATATATATATACACACACACATATATATATATATATACTTTGTTTTTGTGTTGTTCAGTGCCAGGTCACAGGAGACGTAAGGGCAAAGTCTGGGGATGGTTTGTGAGGAAGTCTTTTACCCATGAGTAGAATCCTAAGTCTAAGAGTTTTTTTTAACTAGAATGTCGGGGATGATTGTGTTGAAGGCTATGCTGTAATCGATGAAAAGTAGCCTTACATAGCTCCCCATGTGTTCCAAGCGGTTCAGTGCAATTTGGAGAGCTATAGCTATGGCATCCTCTGTAGATCTGTTTGCCCTATAAGCAAACTGGTGTGGGTCGAAGGTCTGAGGAAGGCAGGCTTTGATGTGGTGTAGAACCAGCCTCTCACAGCACTTCATGATGACCGGAACAGCATCTTACACCCTACAATTGTTGACAAGATGCAAACCCTCCTTCTCCTCAATCTTGTGGAGCTCCTTGATGTACGGCCATCTTATCACAGCAGAACTTCGACTGTTGAAAATACTGAAGACGCTTGAGCATGTTACATGGACCCAGGAGAGACTTTTAGTGTGCAGTCTCCAGATGGCAAAAAAAAAAAAAATTGTTGTGCATTTTCTGAGGGCCCCTGTGAACGTTGAGTTGTTTGCTCCTGAATGCGGTCAGAATGGACCTCCTCAGTGCTCTCTCACATCTCTTGCTTTCAGGCTCTGTAGCTAATCATTGCAACACGGTTGGTGTGAAGACGTCGCGTTGTTTTAAAAATTAAAAAAAAAACTGAGCACCCTACGCAAAACCTCCTCGTCGTGCCAGCCGTGATTGTGCACCGAGTTTACCACGCCGTCCGCAAAAAGCATGAATCAGGTTTAAGTGAAAATCAGACAAGCGCTGTAATGATGTCAGTTGAAGTATCCCTCATGGGTGAGCACTCATGTGTTTGGCTGTAAAGGTGTGAGACATCTGGTTGGCTGCAGACAACCCTCTTGTAGAAAGAACACATTTGTGTATCGGAGTCGCGCAAGATGAGTCTCAAATATCTGCACACAAATGCAGGGAGGTTTACAAATTAAAAGCATTGAGAGAAATGTGTGTATTTTCATATATCAATGTAATATCGTCCATATATGTATTTGACGAAAATTGCAAATACATGGCAATTTGTACATTTGCGAATTTTAATTCACAATATAAAAAAAAAGTGTGTGCACATCACAAATATGTTTATAAATCCTATTTTTACGTGTGAATGTTTTTAACTTATATATGGATTGAATCATAATTATGAGATAGTAAGTCATATTTATGAGATACTGAGTCATAATTACGAAATATCATCTCATAATCACATGAGATACTAAGTCTACTATCTCATAATTATGACTAAGTTTCTCATAATTATGACTTACAATATGAGATAGTATCTCATAGCAATGACATGGCATGTCATTATGAGAAAGCAATACTTAACAATGGAGAAAAAAAACGTTTTTTGTTTTTTTTGTTTTTTTTGTTTTTTACTGGCGGAAACGGGCTTCCATAGACTCATTATTTGTGTGTGCATTGAAAATGCATTTGTGTATCGAGTCATATATATACAACTCCCCAAATACTTTTTTGAGTCCTTTTTCTTGCATGTATTCATTTATTTGTGCATTTATCCATATGAGACTGTTCTGGCTCCATACAAAACAGGTGTGGCGATTGTTTGATGACTACTAGGTTAAAGTATTCCACAGCAACAGGGTCATATGGCTCACCTACATAAAGGAAAATAAAGGGGGTACAGAATAATAACTCACTAAATGTGTTCTTTGAAAAAATGTCTACAGGTAAAGAAAATGCAGCCCACTGGCTATAAAACATGAATGTGCGTTACATGGGTGATTTCAGCAGATAATGATTGGAATCCAAGCCCAGCGGAGATAAATTCTTTGCTGTGTGACTAAATTAAATGTAAATAGAAGGTGAGGGATTGTTTTAGTGTGAGAGTTCCGAATAAGAGAAAGAATACAAAAGCAAGCAAGAGCACAGGGAAAGATAAATGGAGACAGAATTCTTCTATGAATCTTTGTTTGCAATAACACCTGCTCCTACTATCACTTGCTGCAGGAGACAGGCAAGTTGTTGCACGTAGCTGCTTGTGAACCTTGCACTATTAAACTTCAGCACTCAGCTTAATGTAAACCAGCAAGAACCAGCTTTATGCCACTTTTAAATTCCGAGTCTAATCCTGACAGCACTTGACTAAAGGCTGAATTCAATAAATTTGAGCTATAAAAACAGAAGAGTACAGTACCTTCAATAAAATATTAGAGGTATTATTTTGCTCCCCACCGAACTACTAACTTATCGTGGTGAGGGAGCATGAGTAATCAAATGACCCTAGGAGCTATGTTGTCGGGGCCTTTATGCCCCCAATAGGGTCTCCCAAGGCAAACAGGTCCTAGGTGACGGTTCAGACCAAAAGCAGGTCAAAGAACCCCCTATAAAGTAAAACAGAAAAACAGGGACCGGCGACACCGCCCGGTAGCCTGGGCCCTGAAACTCTATGAAATTTATCTTACTTTACCCACAAAGATGATTATTTTTACTAAACCATGTTGAAAAACATCACTCATACTGTACTGTAAGTGGCAATAAAATTGCTCCAACTAAAATCTGACTTGCATTTCATCAACACACTGCCCTACGATCCCTCAGAAAAGTCACAAAAAACCTGCAAAAATAAAATCACAAGAGTACAGCTACAGCATAGTTTCAAGTATTTTTGTTTGCATAAATTCCCTAAAAAACATTTATGTAACCAAAGTCTGGAACTATATGTCCACAAAACCGGCTCAAAACAGAGATTTTGGACACTACTGAGAAGTCAAAACAAGCCCTGTTTTAACTTGGGACAGTTTTGTACAGCATCTACAGTCTCACCACTTGCTGTTACATTATATGCCCCCTACTGCGATGTGGGGGTGTGACGGGCAGGATGGGGATGAGACAGGATAGGATGAGGAGGACGTGCAACCTAAATATGGCTCTTGCAGCCGAGGCCACAGGGAGACAGAGAAGGGGACCACAGACCTCGGCAGTGTACAATTATCCAAAACAAGAGAGTCAAGCCAACCTCCTCTTACTGAGACTCACAACAGGAGCCCGACAGAGTCAAGCCAATGGGATCTTTTACTTTACCCCCTGGATCACATAAACGGATCTGTGAAAATATGCACACAAACACATACAATGAATATTTGTTTAAACTCTATACACGTGTATATACACAGCTATAAACAGACACAAATATATGATCAAGCCTTTTAATTTTTGTTTGTATTATAATACATATAAGTGAACTGGCCTAAAATAAAACAAAAACATTCTACCCCTTGTATACCACGTGGCAGCGATTTCATGTATCCACAGCTAAATGCATCTGACAAATCCTGAAGGCCATATTCCAATATAGAAACAACACAACACCTTGCTTCAACATCTCAGCATGCACTGTAACAAGCTGTCTGCAGCTTGCATACTAAAACTGGGGGCTTATAAAGGTAGATAATATCTGGACCTGCAGCACACGAGTCAGCTCAAAGAGTGCCATAACTTATTCATGAAGAGACATATTGTTTGCATAGATGTAGTGTATTAAATCAGTAGATCCAGGCTGGACAAGCTCGAGGAGGCTAGAACCTTTGGAGGAGCCGCTGTAGAGGAGAAAGATCAAAGGACTGTCGGCATGCTCTGGTGTGTATGCCGGCTGGACCCATGAACATGCTACAGATGAGCAGAGGCGCCAGAGAACCATCTGGGATTATATAATGATACTGATTTCAAGTAATAATACTGTGAACATAGAAAACCCCAAAAATAATACTGAAATCGCTTCAACTTGGTTTGTGTGAAACACCCACTGTTCATTTACGAGGCTTGCCTCATACTTGTGTAGTGGAATTTCTGTAATTAAAAATGTAATTTCAATTCAAAGGTCTTAATGTCAGTAAGATCTGATATAGTTCAGCTTTTGTCTAGAAACCAAGGACAGCTAGAAGAGTCTCAATAGCTTTTTCTGATATCTGCAAGGATGTTTCTGGAGAACGTGTTTGCTCCAAGCTCTTAGATGTCACAGATGAGGTGGGTCAGTTATTGGTGCGAAGGCAACCCTAGGTCTCAAGCAAGAACTCAAGTGTCCTGAATCCTTCAACACATCTCGAAGAGCATTACATCCCGTATGTGTTTCTCTTTGAACTCTAATGTTACAGCCAGGTAATAGCTTCATTATCAGGAAGACCCGTGTAAATACAGTAATAAAATCAGCCACTGGCTTCTGGTAGTGAAGTTAACTATTCCAGAGTTGTGCGTGAGTTTCAGACTGTGATCCAGCCTCTTCAGACATGTTGTTTCTTTTCCCCTCTCTTTCTAACACACGTAAACACACTGCGGAGATGCACACAGATCTATACACTTGAACTTGGTCCTGCCAGGTTAGACAATAGACCAGGCCTATGTTGAGTTTCCTCCATCACATGACCACAACTCAGTTACTCGAAAGAGTAACTGAGTCTAAAAAATTAGGAAAATATAAAGCTGCCAAAAACTGCAGTAAAGTTACCAAACTTTACAGCAGAATAAGACATGTTTGAAGCTGTCATTGGTATTTGTATTTCACATTGTTGAAGCACAACGTCTAAACAACACACAGTGCTGTTTTTCTGCCCTGCCAATCCCATCTGTCTATGCAAAGCCTCTTTTACTATTTCCAATGGCAGCACAAAGGTGGGATCACTTTGTCCCACCATTAGCAATTAGATAACACATCACTGTTAATATATCTAAACATTCGTTAGTCATACAAACTGTCTTTATTTTAGTAAGTAAAACTAACTTTCAATTTGTTGCTAGTTCAAGCTGGTACTTTAAGTACACAATTAGCCAATACAAGAACTGCAAATGAGGCGAGTTACCCAATAACCTATTCATGTACATGTATTGAATTTTTATTCTTTCTTTTGATTTTATGGTCAGCTTCTTCATGGTTTCCCTAAAAAAAACCCACCTGAAGCTTCGTAAATGATGAACTGTCACCACAGCGCTTGAGGGGGATTTGTGAAGAGGTTGCTAGAGAGACATGACATATGAATGCTTTGTTTGACAGATCTTAGGCCTTTTCTGTAAGCACATGATTTAGTTCACTCACACAGTATGAGAGGTGTGGAAAGTACAATGGGCTAGTGTGAATAACTGTTGTTGTAAGTGTGTGAGCATGTATCATTTCTGGGGTTGTGTGTGTCTACACATGTGTCCCTGATATGTGCAGAAAGTTGGGATGATCTAATTTCTTGCTGAAAGCAATATTGTGGATTGATTGGGGTAAAGCTGTGTGTTACAGAAATATATACCAAAGCAAGCCCTGGCCTGGCGTTGATTGTATCATAGATAACCTGTCATCTGAGGTGAGGAGTGACAGCAAAGAAAGGAAAGAGACAAAAAAGAAAAAAAATTAACCTTACCTGATTCAGCATTGGAAAGTTCATTGTAACTGATAGTATAAGCGGTGAGGAAAAGGGGAAATACCTTGTTTATAGATTTTTTAAATCATATGTCACCAATAAAAAACACATAGAGAGCAAGTCCACTTCCACACATGAGAACTTAATAAAAGCAAACCAATGTCTTTAAGAGGGGTATCGAGTAAAACAAAAATAAATGATCAAAGAGCCTAAAGAAATACATAGTTAAAGCAATACTTTGGATTTATTAATCTTGAATGACCTCCATAATGACTCATTTTACTTTAAATAAAACTCTGAACATTCTAACAAAATGTTAGTGCCATTCTTCTAATTACTGTCTGAAACGCCTTGATATTAGAATCATTAACAAGAAAATGTGGCTAAATGTATAAACAAGGAAATATTCTTTAAATGACAATAATAAAAGAATGTGAGCCAACATATCTTATTTCTACCTTCTGGTTGCTGTAGGCAGAAATCCCACATTTAGGTAGAGCTGCTGTATTGATTAAAAAACCATACATAATGTTCGGCAGGAAATGTTTGCAATAAAGCGTTAATGTCAAGGAGCTTCAGCAGGTTTTGCCGACCCTATCCTAAAAGTGCTTTAAAGGTCCCATATTATGGTTTCTCTGGTTTTATATGCTCTTTAGTGTGTTTTCCAGGTGTCTTGTGCATGTTTAGGCACATCTATATGCAAAAAGTCAAAGTCCACGAATACACGGCTTCTCCTACCTCCTCCTTTTAGCACTAGCATTAGCAAAAGCCACATGAAACGTCACTAGACAATAATGTCACTGATCCAAGCCCATTGGCTCGTTGTAGCAAGCAGTCAGCTTGTGATCCGAGGGGAGCTTGCTGACTCTAGCATTCCCAATATGGTAAAATTACCACGCCTGCCTTTAACTGACCAATTCCATAGGCTTGCAGAATTGGCAACATAACATTCATTTAAATATTCAAAAACAATATGCGCCTGGTGAATAAACGCTCAAACTTTGAATGCAGAACTACATATAGCTCTCTGTTGCATTACCTACGGTGGTCATCTTGCAGTTCATAAAATCAGAGTTGTGTAAAGGTAGTCATTTTGGAGGCATATAATTTACCTGTTTAAGTTTATAGCTAAAGGTTAACCCTTGGTGTAAAAAGTTCACCTTTTGCTCTGAGTAAGGATTCACTACAATTTTAAACATTGTTGGGATTTTGGTGAGGGTGAAGGCAAAGTCACCTGTGGGATACACATTCCTCAATTAACCAACAACAGTCTTTACAACTGGGCTGGGTTTCCTTTTGACTAAACATTGACTGTGAGGCTACAGCAAACAACCAAAAAGCTGCATTTTTATCCAGATGTAACAAAAAATAGCCTGAAGGAAGTTAGGTTTCAAGAATAAATGAAATGAAAACCAGCATTCTGGTTTCTTAAAGGTTGAATAAGTCAGTGAGCACATTGTTATCCATGCTGATGTGTTTCTGTAAAGCAAAAAAGCTCTTGTCTGTTTTCTGCCTGAATGAGACTTGATGAATATCCTGGTTGGATGTATTAGATGCCTATGCTCTGTTGAGACCTGCTTGTGTCAGCATATTCTCAGACCTTAAAGATGCATGTGAAGAATTAAAAAAAATATATATATCAGGAACTTTTGTGTCAAAAGGAGGATATATAGATGTGTTTAGTTCTGTTTTTGTTTTTTTAAACAGAACTAAACACAGTTTACAGAGTGACTGCACTATTAAAGAAAAAATGAAAGCGGCGATGTTGAATTTGAAGTAACTGGAAATGTTGAAACACCAAAGTCATGCTTTAACCAGAAAAAAACCTTAGGGCAAAAGTCGATACAAAACAAACTACAATGAATAAAATAAAATAAATTCATCCAATCCCCATGAAACAGGATTAGTCTGAGATATTTTGAAGATACGGGTTATTAAATCAAACCCCTGATTTGTTTTATGGAGAAATAGATATGATATTCATCTCTGTGCCACAGTTTACGAATTAAAAGTGAAACTGATTGATTAGTCATGAATTCTTATGAGATCCACAACCTGATTTGGGTCACAGATCCACACCCTTTCTCCACCAATAAACCACTTGTCTGTCACCAACAAACATTAGACCGAAAAGTCAGCTTGCATGTCCGGTCATGAAAATGGTTCTACCCCTCCGGTCTGCACGCCCAGTGACCCCCAGAATCACTCTCAGCTGTCAATCACCCAGCATGCTATGAAGGTACACAGGGTGAGCGAGAAGGAAGAACAAACAGTATCAAAACGAACTCACAGCATCAAGCGTCTCCAGCCTTTCACATTGACAGCTTAAACAGACTCTACTGGAGAAAGCCACCTCTGGATGGTAAACATTAAATACCACGGATGAAATGTGGGACTGACAGACTGCATTCAAAGATGTCAAAGGTGGGATTAGGAATAGAATGTTAGCTGTCAGAACAAAGTGTTACAAAGGCCTAATGAGAGGTGCAGGTAGAATGTTGTGTTCCTCTAACAAATTAGCTTATATTATTGAAAAGATAGCTTTATGGGTTAAAAAAAAGCCCCTTGGATTTAATTAGTAAAAAAAATAAATTAAAAAAAAAACATACATTTTGAGTCCTACTGAAAATGTAGCTATTATTTGTTTTTCCGGAAAAATCCAGTCACATTCACTAATGTTTCAATCATTTTCTTGCAGTCTTGGGAGGATGCCCACACGATCAACATACAGTTTTCAGTGATGGAAAGATGGTTATATGAAAATGTGTGGAATTTTTCATCCAGACTTTCTCTCTTCCACCTTTCATATGTGTATTGTTGAGTAAAACATTTACAAAGACAATAACACTGAGAGGGCCAGGAAATTGGGCAACACACCTATGGACCACATTTACACAGTGGCCATTTTCCTGTGGCCAGGATTAAAAGTTTGAGCAGTGTGTAGTCTTTGTGAAAATGATATAATCAAGGAGAAACCAACATTCAAAAATACTTTTTTAAGAAGGGGACGAAAAGTGAAAACCTGATTGAGGCCCCCTTCCATGAAATAAGACTGCCCTTTTCCCCTTCTATTCTATAAACATCCTACTTTTGGCTAGCTGAGGGTTAAGGGTTTAAAGATGATCTTTTTAATTGTATTGTAAAACGTAAATAATAGCAAGGTAGTGGCTTTGCGCTTACCTAAACTGTCATCTGACGGTAGATAATGGGCAAAAAATAAAAAGGTGCACCGATAGATCTGTGATTAATTGGAGTGTTATCTTGATATGAGGCACGAGATAGCTATTGCTAATGAATGTAGCTATAACTTTGTTATGTATTTTTGTAATGATAGTGAATATATTTTCAAATACAAATGCAAAGAGAAATGAGTGGTGATGGATTGGTCCATTTTACTGTTTTAAGAAAATCTCTTCATTTACTAGTCATTGTTGTTTCATAAAGAGTGGAATATTCTCTCTCGTTGCTTTAACTTTAATTTTAAGCAGCAGAGGGCTGAAGATAATCCAAATTATAAATGAGGAGCAAATGCAGACAGACAAACGTTATGATGACTCATTCACGTCTGAGTTTGTACAAGAATATTCTTGTCACACCAATCAAGATGTATAGTCAAAGCATTCAAATAAATTCACTGTGAACTTTTATGCCAATATATTATCAGCTAACCTGAAAATGCCAGGAGTGAAGTGAATAATTTCTACTGACTCTTCATTCTTTCCATCCTTCCTGTTTTTTTAAATCACTCACCATTTCTCCCTGAATCACTCAGCCTCACATCACACACCATTTTACACTAATCCTATGGGACTATAAGCTCACGCACTCATTCTATCACAAGACCATCAACCGTTTCCTTGAATCTCTTTTATTCTTCTCTACAAACCTCTTCATCACACATGCATCCCTGCAGTAATAGATGTCCCTTGTCTGAGTCTTGTTTTCTTCAGTGTGAAGTAGTGTCTCTTTGAAGTGAAGATGTTGACAGGTCCAGTTTGAATTGCCTACTTTGTGCACAATATTACCAGCCATGTTTCTTGTCATGTGTCTCCAGAAACGGTTTATCTATCTTAGCTGCAAAAATGATTACTTTCAAAATACTCTAACATGTGAGTTTGTATGGACTGCTGTATGTGTGTTTATAGCAGTCAGGTCAGGATTTTTTTTGGGGGGGGGATTGTGTGTTTTAATATCAGATTTATTAGGTTCTAATCTATGTCATCCCAGTAACCTTGACCATGAGGGAGGTTCAAACATTCAATCATTTACACTTAGAGACCACGCAGCAAGAGAGGGAGCCATTTGAATCTGCTGCAGCAGTTCACAGTTTATGTCCTGTCCCCTGACTCACCACCTGAAACACATCCATCACATCTCCCCCTCCTCCTGTTTGCTAAATTCCCGCAGCCCTTGCAATATATGGTTTTCAGAAGCTATAAATTCCATCATGCTATCATACCATTCATTTTATTTTTCACTGTTTCATCAGTGAACAAACAGGAAAAAAGAACATCAGATACATTGTTTTTGTAAAATGGAAAAGAATAGATAAAAGATTAGCAAAGGCTGACCTGGGGAAATTAGACATTATAGTAATGAGGTAATGGGAAAAGTCTGAACTCGGCGTTTGCAGAGAAGCTGTCAAATATGGAGGACCTCAGAGGAAGAGTTATTTGCTGTTGAGAGATGGAGCAAACCAAAAAAGGGGAAAATTCCCAGCCCAAACCTCCTACAACAAAAATTAGCATCTGAAAAAAAAGCAAACCTTGTAACTTGGCTGTGCAGAAAGCTGTTAAAAACTAACTGTTGAGTTTTACTGAGAAGACCTAACAGCCTGGGAGGAATAATAAATCTGATGGATTTGGTGAGTGGGGGATGAAGGGTCTCACATTAGAGCTCTGTGAAGCTTGAGAGCTGAGGAGACTGGCTGAAAAGTGTCCTTGCTGCCTTTGACGTTCTTTAACCTCTTTTGTGGCTTTGAAACCTCATGTCTTTGGCCTGCAGTCACTCTCTATTTATGCTAGAAAATAAAGAAGAGAACGCTGCCCCTCCTAAATCTGTAAACTGCAATTAAGCTAAATTCCAAGTTTATTTCTAAATGCCGTCCTTGCTCCAGACCATGTGAGAGACTTGAGTCTAAAATTATCACACTTTTGGTCAGGAGGCCAAGACGGAGCCAGCACTAGGACTGTCTTTTCACAGGCCACAGGATCACAAAGATACTGTGAACTATTGTAATGATCATTTGGATTGCTATAATTCAGAAAAGCACGATTTCAAATCTTTCTGAACATCATTAAAGGGAGATACTGCAGTTTATACGTCTAAAGACTGATGTAAAAAATGTGCTGCAGGGTTGATGCTGCTTTAACGGGGGGAAAAAAGAAAGTCGGGAAAACGCATCTTGACAATGACTCAAGTGTAGTTTAATGTTTTATGTCAGCTCATCCCCCTGAGAGCCCAAGTGCTTTTGCACTAAGACATCTTAACTAAAGGCGTCATGTCATTTAAACTAAAGAAGCCCATGGACGACAGGCCGACTCTCTCTCTCTCTCTCTTACTGTCCCCTCTTTCTCTCTCTCTCTCTCTCCATCATGTTTACACATCGGTAGAGTAAGTGACAAGGCTGTAATCGGAAGTCTACAACCGTGTCATTTGAAAGAATGTTGTCTTTTCCTGGGAGCGTGGTGGTCAGCGGAGAAAAACAAGATTTACATCTGACAGGGCGGGGCAAAGAGTCAACCATGCATTATCCCCTATTGGCCGTGGTCAGGGACGGGCGTTAACGTGTGGGAGAGGTACACACGAAGATGCAGACACATTTTAACCCCTGGGAGTAATGTTTATACCAAACTCTGGGACATCTCAATGTAATACTTGCTGAATAAACAAATATAAACCAACTGATTCAACATGAGGCCGTGTCACAGTATTCCTCCCTTATTTGACAAATAGTTTGTCGTGTGAGTAAGCAGCATTTATAAACAAAACGATCACACCAGGTGTGTGCCAAACTTACTGGTAGTGGCGTCATTTGTTGGTCAGCCTTTGTGTGAAACGAATATGAACCTTAAAAGAAAAAAAAAAAGCAGATTTTAGTAAATATAATCCATGAAATGTCAATCTGTGGTTTTGGAAAAAGGAATCTGGGTTATTTCTGAGGTTAGTCTGTTAACTCCATATTGTTTTTTGATTGCCTTTGATATTGGAGTAGTTTTCCACAGTCAGATTGGAATAAAAAAGAAAATCAAGAGAACATTGTCTAAACTTCCTCTACAGTGATTTTAATACAGTTGTATTTCTTTTGTCTTGAGGTTGATTGTTTATTACTACATAAACCACTGACAAATGGAAGTGATGCAGATGTTTTACCTGCATCTATTTAGTTTGAAAAGACCAGACAAATTAATTCAAACATTTAGGTTGCTGTGAGTGAAACACTGTAAATTAGTTTAAACATTTTAAAGGACAGCAAACAACTTGATTAGTAAAAACAACCAAAAAATGAATTTATTTTGAAAAATTACATTTCAATTTATGCACCAGAAAATCTTAATGTGTCGGATTTCATCAAGAGGCATGGCAACAATTGTCACTGTTACGTTGATGATACTCAGCTCTATGATTCTGTCACAAACCCTTTAAGCCCTGATGAAGTGTGTCAGGCCTTAGTGGAGCGATGACTCAGAGCTTTATTAATGGAGCAGAGGAACAGACAGAAAATGACCTCTGATTGGTTTTCCCTCACTCCGTCAAAAGCAGGGGGCAGAAAGAAATGGATATGTTCTGATAATTCAAGAGGATTTAACACAATAACACAATAAAGTACATTTAAATGATTTATTCATGATCATCTATAAAAGTACTATTTGGTAAAAGTTCATTTTCCTCTTCTTTCTTATATTTAAAAAAACCATTGTGAATCTCCAAATGACCTGGGAGCACACCTTTTTTGAAAAGTTGAGCAGACAATGTATGAATTGGCAATGTGATTTCCCAAGCCAGGCAAAAATTGCGGTGATTGTGACGGTGTCTAAATTTAACACCTTTGAAAGGAACATGCAAATCCAAGAGCCGAGTGTTACGCACAACAGGCTGCAGTTAGGAGGAGACATTGGCACAATAAAAGACGTGTTAACATGTTTAAATGACAGAAAAATAAATGGTATGCATTTATTTTTTAGCTTGCTTCAATAATAGTTTAAAAGAAACGCCATGATTAAACTGTAACTGAACATTCACGGCGTCTGCATTCTCAAGAATGTCAACATTGACACTTATGTCACGTAAACATGACAGTAGTAAGTAGTAAGTATGACACTTATGCCTATGATACTGAAATGATGTTAATTATTAACATCATTTCAGTAAATATCTTACTCACAGTTATATAAAGGTTGACTTGGTTCATTTCTGTTCAGGAAGTGGGCCCAAAATCCCTGACAGTGTCTCTGGTCCCAGGCACTAGAATAAAATCTCATTTGCATGCTTTGTTGAACTAAAGTTCAACATTGAATGTACATTTATCAAGAGTGCAAACACATCTGTCTTTTGTAACGTGAAGATATTTCAGGAGTCTCTTCTTACCCTATGATATATTGCTCTCCATTCTGGTCGATCAAAACTTATTTACAAATATAATAACATTGTTTTGACTCCATTCATGTTTGGTTTCAACTGCACAGATTTTTGGTTACTTGAACATTTTAAATGGAAAAAAGAGCTATTGACAATAAAGACAGTCAAATGCCCGAGGTTCACAATGCCCTGTTTCAGTTGAATCCAGCCAGACAGACACGCTTAATCCTACACAGGTTCAAAGCTCCACCAAAGCACATGTGGCCTCAACCTGAACGGAGTTAAAGAGAATAAAAGAAAAAGAGCCAAAGAACAAAAGAAGTTAGCAGAGAGAGAGCACCATGAGTAATGGACTGGTTTGCGTTGTGTCTGTGGAAACTTACAATACTGCTTATTCTAAACAGCCGTGTGTGTGTGTGTGTGTGTGTGTGTGTGTGTGTGTGTGTGTGTGTGTGTGTGTGTGTGTCCGTGGTATTCATTAAATACCTCACATGTCATTGGTGGGTGTAGGTGAGATATCCAACCCTGCAGAGGGGAACAGACTGCCTTTTTGTCAGTGTCTGCTGAAAAAGATTGGGCATCACCACTTTGTTCCCATGATTCACAACAGCCTCAAATGAGACTCATCATTCCCCAATGTAGGACACATCATAAGTCCCTAATGTTAACAGAGCAGACATCATGAGGACAAAAATCAAAGCCAGACATGAACAAAAACAAAAACAAAAAAACCCAGTGCCACTAAGTAATCACCTTTAACATGGGAGTGCGATCAAAGATGTAGATTATTTTGAGTAAAATACAAATCAGAAACATTTATGCAAAATATTTAAAATCTATGTATCCTACATTAACCCCTATATGGAAAGTTCCCATGTTCCCAAGCTGGTCTCTTTTTTTGTCTAAATTAAAATGTACATTTCAGAACCTGAACAGGGTCATATCTTTTGCTTTAGATATGAGAGTAAACGAGGTGTTATGCATTCTGTGTTTCAAGAGCAGGAACAAAAAAGTTTCAAGGTTAAAAGATGACATTACATAATATCATTATGTGTGGATTTTAAATATCTGTTCTTTATACGACCTAAAGCTCATGAGGATTACAGAATCTTGTTTGTCAAAATTGTCCTTGCGAAGACAATCACTAGCAAAACACACAGTGAGCAGACCTGCTAACAACATATGAGATACATGACTATATGTATTAAAAAATACACAAACTTATTGTGTATTATTCAAAAGAATGACAAATGTGCGGTAAGAAGGAAAAGTACATCACAATATTTAGTGAAGCAGGCTCGCATACCTTCACTGGAATACAAGCCAACACTCAGTGAGACATAAGAAAAGGTTTTGTTCATGTTCAAAAGAAGATCTCCAACATCTGTAACACATATTGTATCACATACCAAAGTTTCCATATGATATATAACTATTTCTGCACAGGAATGTAGAACATTGCGAACTAATATCATTCTTGTCATTTTCAATTTAAAATTTAAAATTGTCTTTTTTCTTTCCGCTCATGTACGGTTTGATGCATGAACTTGATATCATGCCTGTGCACTTTTGTGTTTTCCAGTTTACATCAGCGTATATACACAGCTGAGCACTTGCAACTCATGCCCATTAACCCCGTGCTCTGGGACCACCCCAGCCTGTTACAGTGTGAAGGTAAACATCTCCTAATGAATTCGGCAGGAGGATAGCACTGCATGAGTGTGGCTGCATTCTGAAGGCCAAATAGTTCTATGTTAAACCTAAACAGTCACTGTGAGAGCCGGGGGACTGTCAGGGATCATGCTGCAGCTCAGATGTGTGGAACCAAGGCAAGAAAAAAGAATGAAAAAGAAGAACAGATCAACAGGCGCAGGAACAGCTGCACACGTTTTTCACTGGGCTGATATCATGCAAAGAAGATTTGGATTACTGCTCTATTCAGAAGAGTCTAATTACTCTTGTCTCTTTGTCTCATATGTTGTACTAGATTTACGATTCTGTGAGGAAACACAAACACTCTCATTACGGAGAGAGCATGAACTCTGAGGCGCATATATCATATGAAGAAGAGATTATCATCTTGTTTTCCCACCACAACAGGATTATGTGACTTGATGCATTTTATTTTACAGCAGCCCTTTATACAAAACAAAACCATCGCAGGAAAAGAGCAGGTGTGTGTGAAAAGTAACATCAATAATGACAGTTCTTCGTGTGGGTGTGTCAGTATCAGGGCCTTGGCTTTCTTTAATCGCTGGCTCACTGACATGACGAACTGGGACAAGACATTGCAACACAGCCATCAGTCATGTTATGAAGCCCACCTGTGCTTTCCTAACTGTCACAGCTCAAAATGCCTGCAGCAAACAAAGCCAACATTCAATTTCCATGTTTTTGTCAAGTAGAAAAAAGATATTGGCTTAAAATGAATAATCTCAGCATGCTGATTTATCACGTTTACTCAGCAGAACAATGTGCTCAAGAAGATAGACAGTGCTTGAGTTCCTTAACCATCCAGTAACATGTGACATATTCAGCCCACTGAAGTCTTTTTCAATCATTTCAAAAATTCTTGTAGTTTTGGTAACCTTTTCTAACACGGATTGAAGAAAATACAAAGGAGTGAACATTTCTGTAGTTAAAAACAAGCAGCTCTGTCTTTGTGATATATTTTTGTCAGTGTAGCGCTACATGGACCTTAATAATTTTTACTCCTAAAGTGTTTTTATAAAACAATTGCTTGTTTGATTATTGCAAATCTACAATTTCTTTAAAAACCATATGGTGAGTGTAGACATGTGTAAGCTTACAAAGATACATAGTGTAGTGTAGTAACACGTGTGAGTCCTTTCTGTTCTGGAGCACATCCATGGCAGCTTTGGAGGCTTTGAGTCTAAAAGGTCAGGTCTGATATCAACTTCAGGGCCCTTTGAACCTTGTATAACTACTAACCCTAAATTTATATGTTTGTCTGAATTGTGAGCTGTTTAAGCTAAGACTTTAGGCTAAGATCTAGCACCATACTTAGCAAACAGACAATAGATGTAAAGTCAATAAGGTTTTATTACTTGCAGACATGGTTTAATGTGACAAATGAAAAGAGGTTATTAAAAACTAAAGGCACACCCATCACTCACTGTAAACACCTTTACCGCAATATTTGACTGACAGTGTGTGGTTGATAATTATGTCTCTTAACTAAAATGAATTCAGGTAAAGTCCATGACTCATCACCAACATGAAAAGATTCATTAAGCTGCTCTGTCTGATGAAAGCCTTTTAAAACAAAACTAATTTACAACTGCACTGACATTGTCAATGACCAGAGATAGTTGTATATACATAATGAAGAGTAATTTACATACTTTGTAAGTTAACTTTTTTCTCAATACTGAACAAGCAGACTTTGCATTAAAGGGATACTTCACCCATTTACATGAAGCTGTGTATCATTAGAAACATGGTAGTAGTGTTGAATGGTCGTGAAAAATATGTTTTTCTTTGCTTGAAAGTTTTGAAAACTTCCAGGCAAAGAAAAACATATTTTTCTCGTCTCAGGGCAAAATGAGGGTTGGATTCACGACCATTCAACACTACTACCATGTTTCTAATGATACACAGCTTCATGTAAATGGGTGAAGTATCCCTTTAAAGGGCTTCCTACCCCTCTCCACTCACGTTCGCACGAAGGAGTTATAAATTAGAACACACCATAATTAAGCCCAAGCTGCAGACTTAATCGTGCTTTGCTTGAGCTGCAATAGCCTGTGGCCTGCTGTGTTAGCAGGCTAATGTTAGCACACTTTGGTTAACTCGCAGCTTCACATTGTATATTGACATGGAATTATGGAGAAACTTATGTGACATCCAAATAAGCAGTGTATGTTATTTTCTTTTTTCTAGTCCTTGACTGAAACAGCTTTATGCGTAAGGCCGTCCCGCTATATAAACAGGATGTAAACACAGCCTGACATCAGGACAGCTGGCGAAATCATACTTCGCCCTCACTGAAGATACAAGTCATTACTTGTATCACATAAAGTTGTACTTACATGTTAAATGTTGAACATTCTGCCTTTAAGTTGAATCAAAATAGGCAATTTGACAGACACAAACCTCCCAAAGACAGTCTTTTCCTAACTGTCACTGTTTTGTTTCAGGATTCAGGTTTGACAGTCTTAAGTGTGCATTTTGCGTGCACACTTAATTATCATCATTCTGTACTCGAGAAACTTCTAGGAAACGTGATTTATTATTAGTTACAGATTACAAAAGACTATCTGAAGTGTAATGGACAGCATGTTGAATATACTGACAATTGCAGATGTTACAGCATCTGTGCTCACAAAATTAAAAATTAAAAAAACTTGAATTGGAAGAAAGGAAACATTGGTTCAAAGAAAGACGACAGGAATTAAAGTATTGATTGAACAAATAAACCAGTAAAACTAACAGATGAAAGAAAAACTGTTTTGTCACTTCCTCAGTGGGTAAATAAACAACCACACCAGATGTCCCCACTTCTTATCCACCCTGCCGGTTGTTTCAGTCACGCCCTCCCTCTGTTCTCTGATCCTGATCACAAAGCAGAACCTGTATAATCAAGCCAATGAAACAGAGCTGGATCACATAGAATGCATATGAGGGCACATATCAAAAGCTTAGCACACATTTTTACGGATTTTCCCAACAACTTCACCAGACAATGGATAAAAGTCTCACCCCAAGCAATGCCAGATATGTTTGACTCATTATGAACGGTTACTTTTATCCTTGATATGAACCAGCAGTGACTCAGGACTGTCTGGAGAATCGAAGGCTTTTAATTGCCTGAAGGTGTTCCCTCAGCAAGAAACTACCATGACCTCTCTGTAGCATCGGCACCCATGTGTGAACCAGTAAAATCACATGCATGCTCTGATTGCAGACAAACTGTTCCAATACTCTCCCTTGAACGTTCACACACACACAAATCTCATTACACAGTTAATTCAGACAGTGTGATGCCCTTTCCTTCCTGAGCACGTTCACACCACTGCATGACTTTTCTTCTGTTTTTCTGCTTATTGTGTAAAGGGAAAACAGACCACAGTCTTGCAGCTCCAGAATGACATTCATTAATAGTTTTTTTTTATGTTCTTCTTGGTCACCCAGATGACACATCACTTACCCCCCTTAAAGGGTATGGCTGTGTCTCGTGAGCTTTCAGGCTCTAAGTCCAGATAATACAAACCATCACAACACTCCAGACCACAAACCCAGACTGCAGCCCTCTGGCTGTGCTTTTGGTTAACCTCTCTATCACGCTCAAAGTCTCCAGGCCCTGCTGTTGTCCAGACACAAACACACAACCCACACAGCCAAAATCATAAACACAGAGTCAAAAGCAGACTGCAAGTCAAGCCAGGCGTGGAAAAGAACAAAAATACTAATGCTGGTGATTCAGCATCTGTCAGTCCTTCGATTGTACATCAGTCGCGATACTAAAGATAAGTAAAGATGCACCTTAACCGGAGGGATGTTTTAAGCTCAGCTTCTTAACAACTGAGCTCTGCGTATGAGCCAGAGATATCAGAGGAGATATTTTGTCTCACAAACAGATGAACCTCTGAGGGCAAATGAGAGGGAAAAGTTATTTTCCTGAAAACACACACACACACACACACACACACACACACACACACAAAAAGATCACAGCATTGCAATGCAGTGCCATAGAAATTGTTTCTGCCTACAAATATGTACTCAAAAGAGGGCCGGAAAGCAACATTTCTATGAATGAGCAACAGTTACCGGAGGTTTGACTGCATCATTACTCCACACACGACAGAATCCATCACCCTCTACAAGTGTCTGAGTCACAGCAGGCAGTAAAGCCTTTAAAGTGAAGAAAACATGTTGGGAGAAAAGGTTAAACCCGAGATACTACTTGTGTTTCTGCATCAGTCACAAAGAGGCAGAAAGATTAAAAAAAAATACTCTTGTGCATATAGAATCCATACACACAAGCCCATTGCAATATTCTTGCTATTAAACAGATACGCATCAGATGTGGTTTTAAAAGACTTTTCCCTCTCATCCAGCCTGTCAGGCATGTGGTCCCAGGTCTGAATGCTTTCCAAACCTGCATGAAGTCAGCCTGACAGCTCCCACAAAACAGAGAACTTCCAGAACAATAGGGAGAGGAGTCAATAGTGACTGGCAGCTGGCCTCCAGTATACTCGTCATGCTATCCTCTGAGAGGACCAAAGCCCTTTAATTCAGATGTAAAACGTTTTTGCTTGATGCTTGAAAGGCACGTCCTGTTGGATAGCAATCTCTCTGGTTTCACCACTCACATCATAACCAAACCACAATGATTTCTATTTGAATATCTACAGGGAAGTCGATAATCATTCCAAGACAGATAATCTTTAGCGCATACGTAATGTGGCCAGTCACTGCATGCCTCATTGGCCTCACCACAGCTCTCTTTCTTTCATTCTGGAGTTTTCTTTCTTTCTCCCTTATTCTTCTCCTGTTTGACCTTCAATCCTCCCCCTTTCCCCTCTCAGCCTATATATCTACCGCTTCATCAGCTACATTGATTGGCCGTTCCACGAGTGCACACACACCCTGCAACCACATCTGCATTGATGTTGGTCTCTCTGAGAGTGTTGTGACCCAAGTAAATACACCAGGAGAGTTTTGTCTGGGTGTTATTCCAGCAAAGCTTATGCCACTCTGCAAAAGCTCAGTGCCATCATAAGTATGTATATACATTCACACACGCATGCAAACATAGACTTCAAACCACAAATGTTTACATTTGAAGTCATCCGTTTTGTTAGCATGCAGAGGAGAGGGATACTTTAACAGAAGGACTTTATAAACCAATGCAGGTTTACCAACACACATGATATACTTTTATTTTCCACAGTTTGTTGCATCACACTAATATAACATCGCAAATGCTTCCTTTACCAATACTTCTACCTTCACTTGATCCGATTCTAATCTTGACCAAAAACAGTATTTAACCTTTGAACAGCTCTTTGAAGAAGGCAACATTCACATCTTAGAATGACTAATTCTCATGACCTACAAATGTTCCTCACAGGAATAGGAGGAAAAGAGAACTTGCACACACCACAATTCAAAACTATTCAGCTTGTTAATATGACCCTGGAGACCTTGAATCATTATAACTCAGACACAGCAATGGTATTTGAAATCCATAAAGTGCACCCAAACAACTCCTCCTTTACAGACACAGAGAAAAGGAAAACACCCTCTGGGCTCCAGAGTGAACGCAGACCTTTAAAGAGCTTATTTCATTACCTTCAGGGCTAAGTGAAGGGCTGGGCAGAAGGCTTGATGGGATGCGACAAGTGAGGAGAAGCGTGAGAAGTAAAAACTGAACCATGGCAATATGCTGAAATATTGGTATTGTGGGACAATGGTATTATCAGACAGAAGAAAAAAAAACCAGACACACATATGAATACACATATAATCATTTGCCCTGGCAGACCATGAGGAACAGTCCCGTCTTCATCCCTGTCTTTGGCAACAGTCACTTCCTCAGGATATGGACCAGTTTTGTTTAACTTCAAACACTGGCTATCCCTGGATCCTGCCGCGTCCTTTTGCCTCCTCTCAAGCTCTGTCTCACTCTCCGTCCGTCTCTTAATATCCCCTGTTATTTGTTCCATGTCCGTCATGTTTCCTCAGTAAGACAAACACTTAAAGCAGGACTAAAGCATACAGGAAAAAGTGACGAGAGAAGGAAGCGCTTTCTAATCTACAGCAGACGGTTCGAGAGATGGCCTGAGCTGCTGACTTCCTCCCATTCAAACCAACAGCAGTCATAACTTATATCCTCACCCCAATACTAACCACACATTCAACCCCAAATTACCATCTGCCAAGCACAACAATCTTGCAAGCCCACCCACAACTGCAACAGTGCCGCTACTTAAAAGCAGGACAAAGACCGACAACTACCACCTCTGCCACATCCAGCACACTGTAATCAACCACACACTTATTTTGTCTGTTTGTGTGTGTGTGTGTGTGTGTGTGTGTGTGTGTGTGTGTGTGTGTGTGTGTGTGTGTGTGTGTGTGTCTATGCATAGCATAGCAAAGCATATATGCAAGCATGGTTTCTTTTAAAAACTAAGGGAAATTAAATATTTGATGAGCAGGTGTGTGTGCAACAGAGAGAGAGAGAGAGAGAGAGAGAGAGAGAGAGAGACAGAGAGAGAGAGAGAGAGAGAGAGAGAGAGAGAGACAGGTAATGCTACAGTAGCCCTACTTGCCTGCAAACCACAGATCCTCCTCAACCTCTACCAGAGTCGTCTCTGCCACAGTACATGATAGCATTGCATCCTCTAGTTACATGATCAAGCACAGTCCAATGATGCTGCAGAATATACATGATCCTATCTCTCCTTTTTGGAATTTGTTATGAAGCGGATGTGCTGTGGAAATTAAAGAAGAGGAACCAAATTGGAAATTGCAGCTGGGAAACAATATATAAGATGGTTTAAGGGCTGTTGAACACAGTCTGTCTTAGCTTTATGCCAGCATGTGATCAGAGCAAGACAAGCCAGACCTCTTAATTATGCATTTGACTGTGTTAATTTACTGTGATGTCATTAGTGATGTCAACATAACCCCTCCTCCAGGACAAGATCTTGGCAGTAGACTGGCTTAGATGTAAAGTAGTAAACGTATAATGGCAGATTGTCAGATTTATTCCTGGAACCGTGACCAGGTAGCGTTTAAGCTCTATTTTCTTTTGCTTCGCTTCCAGCTGTACGTGTCCTGTTTGATTAAAGCAAGTGATTCATTTCATTCAATAAATGTTATGTTTATCTTTTGAGTCATGTTAATATTACAAGGTAAAACATACGGCAGCGCTGACATTTATTGTAACTAGACCACAGTTCAGGTTACTAGGTGTCACATTTTGAGACATTTATAGTATGAAACTCCAAAATAAACTGCTTACTGTGCGGTGTCAACTTGCAGTGTTGTTTCTACTGCCAAAAACATGTCATGACATAGACAATGAAACAGTAAGAAGCAGGTTTGTGAAGAAGCGATTGTCTCTGATGTCACTTTTCAAGAGAAGACGCTGGCACGACAGATGACATTTTGACGTGACAGTGAAGTAACACAGGTGAAACAGTTTGTACAATTCCAGTTAGCTGCTTTAGTTTCAGGCCAGCTCCAGGTTGCTAAGCATCAACACTGTGAGGTGGGTGAGTGATCAGTTGGAGGAGTTTTTATTTGGTAAGCAGTGAATGTAAATGGGCTGCATTGCTTTTATGAGTCATATCTCAATTGCACTTTATATTCTGACTCCACAGGACGCAGGCCTTGTGCGTAACATTTATTGCAACAACACACGAGTAACATGTATGCTTAAAATAGTATGTTTTGAAGAAGGCTTTAATCATGGTTTAATTAGGGCCTGTTTGGGTGTGTTGTTGAATGGCTGCACAGAGAAATATAAAATACCTTGCCTCCTAACCTGCACATCGTCCACCCAAACAACACTACTTTGCAAGGGACATGCAAAGTAGCAACAATTATGATGGTTCCCGTCAGACCTTATTTTTTAATGATGGGCACATCATTAAATCCATTATAGAGGTAGCTCTTTCTGTGCAAGTCTCTCCATAGCAGTCATTTTTGGAGATAAATGATCTTTTAGAAAAGGTGCAACTTTTGTCACTTTCAGTGAAGACTTTAAGCCAGTCATAAAATAACCTGAAATGAACAACATTCATCCCTCCGTTTTCCGCCGCTTATTCGGGGCCGGGTCACGGGGGCAGCAGTCTAAGCACAGACGCCCAGACTTCCCTCGCCCCAGACACTTCCTCCAACTCTTCAGGTGGAACCCCAAGGCGTTCCCAAGCCAGCCGAGAGACATAGTCTCTCCAGTGTGTCCTGGGTCTACCCTGAGTCCTCCTCCCGGAGGGACATGCCCGGAAAACCTCCCTAGGGAGGTGTCCAGGGGGCATCCGGACCAGATGCTCGAAGCACCTAAACTGACTCCTCTCGATGTGAAGGAGTAGCGGCTCTACTCCGAGCTCCTTCCTGGTGGCCGAGCTCCTCACCCTATCTCTAAGGGTGCGCCCAGCCACCCTACGGAGGAAGCCCATTTCGGCCGCTTGTATCCGGGATCTCATTCTTTTTGTCATAACCCAAAGCTCATGACCATAGGTGAGGGTAGGAATGAAGATCGACCGGTAAATCGAGAGCTTCGCCTTTCGGCTTAGCTCCTTCTTCACAAAGACGAACCAATACAGCGACCGCATGACTGCGGATGCCCTCAGCTATCCCTCTGTCGATCTCACATTCCATCTTCCCCCCACTCGTGAACAAGACCCGAAACAGGACAGTGGATAGAGTTAGATATTAGGAAGAGAGAGTGGGGGAATGACATAAAAGAAAGGAGCCACAGATTGGACTTGAACCTAGGCCCTCCCACTTGACTATAGGACTATAGCCTCCATACATGCAGCGCTGACTATCCACTAGGCCAACCAGCAACCCATTAAACTATTCCACTATGCAGACAAGCAGAAGGTGGACTGAGTATCTGACATACGCCCTTGACAAAAAGCTAATCTCATACCTGTCTACCTCAACGTCAGACTGAATGCAGTACTATCTAAAAAAAAATGTCAGGGACCTTTGAAGCCCATCCCTGCCTCATCTCAGAGGCCCAGTGCTCTGGAGGGGTTGAGCTGACAACTGCGGTCTTGGTGCTTTGGGCTCTTGTAAAACCAGGGGGACCTGTCTGCACTATATAAAAGACAAGAGTGAGGCCTCAGCATCACTGGAACTGATCTCTTAGAAATAACAAGCATGACCTCCTGCCTCTGAACATGAGATTTCACCACCTACTCATGGCTCTCTGGTTGGATTGTGTTTGTAACAAGGCCTTGATCTATCGTATGTTCCTAGCATTTATTAGTTTACTTACAACACATACATATAAATGATACAGTAGCAGTATTTACTTTCAAGAGGTTTGGGCCCCTGCAAAATAAGACAAATGTTTTGTGGAATTTAACATTTGAGTTAAAAAAAAAAACAATCAATAATAATTACAAAGGCTTCTTCCAAACTTCTCTGTTAATAATTTTACATTAAAATGATCCTTTATGGGCAGAGAGCACTGCTGGAATCTTTAGGTCTGAGTTTTCTTCTTATTGAGTCGGCACATTGGTTGATGTGTGTCTTGGCTCTAGCCCCAGTGAAATTGAGATGAAAAATGAGCAGAGACAGCAGGCTACCTGTTATCACTTTAAATATTTTCTTTCCATTTACCCAAAGTTAAACTTCAACAAATGGCTGAAATTAAATTAAATAGAGCTTATGTCGTTTAAATCAATCTCTCTGCATAGATGATGATCTTTATGTAGCTTACCAGTCGCAGAGCGGTCAAAGCTCTGTACCTCATACATGATGAGTAATGTTACCCACTTTGAATTATAGACAATAATTAAAACATCAACATATATGATTCATTTTGCATTATGAATTCCATACTTTTTCAGACATTTCTGTTGTTGTTCCAGACAAGTGCTTGACAGATGTAACAGTACTTATCAGAGGAAACGTGGGATCTTGCACTTCTCTTTAGAATTAAACACACATGGCTTTAAGTAAGACGTCGCACAGATCAAGACACGTTGTGAACTTCTGCTTTTGCAACTTTCTTTCTGCGCACGACTGTAAATTTGACGTCGAAAACCTGTGTACATTAAAACAATAAGTGCAGTACAGTAAACATTTACAAAGAATCATTCTGAAAGCAGATTTTCATACTGCCGCAGAGAACCATTAAATCTTTGACTTTCAGACATGGCTATTAGTCTTTCAATACCCCCTATTCAGTCTTGATTTTCTTTACCGCCAGAAAATGAATGGAAAGTAGGGACATAATGGCAACCTAGCACTAATCTGGCTATCTAATATCCCATCACTGGTCTTGGACATCTCTGAAATGTTCCAGTTCGCTTGTCAAGCCTTTGCTGTGGACCATGTCCATACAAAGCACTGTCACCCTCAGCTGTGTGGGACAGCTGCCCATGTTTGCCTTGTTAAGTCTCCTAGATGAGCATCCTTGTGTAGTGTCAGCAGCCCGTCATGCAAATCAATAGAGTCTAATCCAAACAACCTTTAACAGGCAGCTTCCTGCACCGAGGAATGAACTGGAAAAATCCGTAGCCAGAACAAACAGCCACATCTGCAGCTAACATTATTACCAGTTCAAAGTGGAGGATCAACTATCACTTCAGAGTCCTACACTACTGATACGATCAGAATCTCTCTCACCATGCCATAGGAACGGTAGCATGGGGCCCCATTCGTGTTAAGAATTAAACCATAGAGAACAAGATTGGTGATGACAACGCCCCAACCAATCAGCCCAGAGGATTCAGCAGGTTTACACAGCATACTGTTTTATAAGGGGACATATCTTTCACTGTTAGTGATTCCTGCTAATAATAAAACCATCAGGGGCCTTCCTGTTTTGTCTTTAAGACGCTGTTAGAACTGACAATCATTCAGGCCTGAAACATTCCTTAGTGTGTTTTCTTTACCTGGGCAATAAAGGCTGAAGCATGACCTCTGCATGGAACCATGAATATTCTCCTCCAAGGGCTTCAATAAGGGTCTAAAATGTAAGACATAAATTGAACATTTCATTTGTATGGCCTGGGCTCTGTTAGACTGGAAGACAATCATTGAGATGTATAATGTTATAATGTGGCAAACTTCACTCAAAACATGGTTTGGGCCACATTTAAAGTATAGTGTTTATATATAATGACAAAAAATCTCACAGCAAAGCCCAAAAAAAACCAAACAAAAACAAAGTTAGTGGGATAATGTTTCCTCGATGGATTTAATTGAGTTGTTTATTTAATCTAAAGTTCGTACTGATAAAACCAGGTTTTTTTGTTTCAAAGTTTCTAAACAGGACCTTTGTTTCTCCTGCTCTGTTTAATCAGTGTTAATGGTTCCTTTCATTCAACATACTTAACCTCACATTATTTCTTTATATGCTCATTCATTTTCCTGGTAGCTCATCAAAATGTTTAGAAAGAGCCTTAATTGGATTCCTGATTAAAAATCTATTATCAGTCTGGATACATTTTTGTTTATTCAGCAGGAACATGTTTCATGTTGTATTTTTTTTTACAATAGTTTCTTTGATAAGTATCTGGACGTTTACTCCATTTACAACTGAACTCAATTATTTAATTACATTCAATATATTACCACATTAAAATCCAGTTCAAAATGCACCTAAGCCCCATTTTGATCTCTTCAATAGTCACTTACAGTATGTGTCTCGATGTGACCTTTGTAAAATGTGTGTATACTCTGTGTTGGTAAGTTAGCAAATGATCACAGATACTTCTGCTTTTTACAGCAATGAAATGTTCATCAACAATTTCACACAAAAATATGCATGTAGTATATTTCCTGAGAGAACAACATGTCACACAATATAGATTCTAAGTCATTTTGATGCTTTTCTTCTATAGAATTGATTGAACTTGTTTTTAATAAAGGTCTGCTACAATATGTAATGGTCATTATCTATTGTTGGTTTGGATTTAAAAGTGTAATCATTTAATCAATAAAAAAGTTGGTGACACGGTGAAAGAGTTTTTTTTATGCTGTCTACCCTCTGTAAAAAAAAAACTGTCCACTCTACATCTTACAATAGTAACAAGTAATGTCAACAAAAATATCTTACTCTGTGACAGGTTTAAAACTAAAAAGCCCATTAAAAACTAGACAAGCATATATAAATACTTCAAACACAAACTGCATGGAAGACAAATGAAAGAATAACAAAGCCCACATACACACGCACGCACATAAACACATACACACAGACACCAATGCATAAACACAGAAGAAGCTACAGTACTAAACTTATTTATTAATATATTTGAAGTGAACTTGTTTGCTTAAATTAACCTATTTGTGCAGGAGTTAAACAGGGGGGGATAGTTACAGTAAAAACAAAAACAACAAAGTAAATCACTGAGCCACAGTGCTGCTTTTAGGACAGTCCATTTCTCTTCTCTTCGCCAACACACTTTCTGTTTTCAGAACTGAAAAATCCAACTGTGCCAAGGTCATGGGTGAGGGCCCCACATCTGATTTGGATGTGCTGACATTCACTTACATTCTCTGACCAGCTTCTTTGTTTCCCTCACTCACCGACTCTATCTTTTCCTTACCCAGTTTTACTCACCCTGTCAATTACTGCCTCCCATCAGTCCTTCCCTAAGCCCCATGCATTTTACTGATAGAAAAGTCAATTGCATGTGAAATTGTACACGTATGCATACCTTTAACATGTATTAAAGGCAGCCTAAGGAAGACAAAGCACTATCTTTGAATTTAATGCCGTACATTTTGTATGTATTTTTGTACTATGGTTTTGGAGCAATCTCTCACTTTTCCTTGGGGAAAAATAACGTTCTGTTTTATTGTAAAGTTATACATAAACACATATACAGTGACACGGTCTGAAAAATCAGAATATTGTGTTTGAATCTTAGATTGTAATCGTTGAAACTGTCTCTGTGACGTTACTGAAGGGGACTAACCTGTTGATGGTCATGGCCATATCGGAAATGCGACCTCAACCTTACTTTCGTCAGCACAACTTAAATCAAAGAGCTGGAACTTAAGCCTCCTGACGCTGCACCGTACCTGCCGCTATCAAGCCCCTTATTATGAACAACTTTTATAGGTGTGTATTTGACTTTAAGAGCCAGCCTCAAGTGGACATTCAAGGATGTGGAGGGTTTTTATTTTGTTTCGTTTTTTACACTTCCAAATGATGATGATCCAGAATGATTAGTATCTGCCTGCTCATGAGGTTTAAAATAAATAAGATGAATAAAAAGATTAAATGTGATTCATGTACATGTTCTGCTACTGTTTGATTTGTTTTCGAACACATTAAGCCACATTTAGAGCGGACCAAATCAGTCCTCACTTGTCTTACTGTCCAAACACATCTCTGCAACTCATCCAAAAATGGCGATTTAACACTGAAATCATTCTCAAAGCTTTTAAATTGTACATGCTCAATTATGCAAGCATTTGGAACTTACTTGGCCTCGTGAAAATATTCAAACTCAATTTAGTTTACATCATCATCTAGAGACTTCAGCTTTCCTAAATAAGATAATAATTGTGCTCAGACAAATTCACAAAACATAATCTTAATCATAATCTTTAATATCAGTTATCTAATCGCTCTTACATGTGTTATGACTTTTGAGATAAAATCCAAATCAACCAAAAAAAGAAAACCAAACATTTCTGATTGAACTTTTAAACATTTAATAAAAGTGGGATAAATACATTAAGAGTTTTCAGCCCTTTCAATTTCACACCCTCTTACGGAATTGTCTTTTCTCTCCGATAATTCTTTACACGAGAGGCTTTTTCTGAGCAGTGTACCCGTAACATCTACTTACACACAGCACTGAGCTGATGGGCTGTGATAGCAACATTTCATCTCCATTGCATCACTGTGGAATATGTTGGGAAACAGCAAAAGAACTTGAACTGTTCTGAACTGCCTGTAGATTAAAAGCATGCATGTATCCCGGGCCAGACAAACAACAGCACTGCCTTCATATCCCCCCATGAGGACCGAGGTCTGCAAACTACCAGAACACAATGAGCTGGACCACATGGTGGCTCATGATGGTTTGGATAGTAAAAGATCCAGAACTTCACCACAGGTTAAATAGGAGTGTGAACAGACTGTAACCAACAGATCCCAATTTTTTTTGGGGGGGGCAGTGATCCCAAGAAACAATGCTGCTTTGGTTTTAAACCTGGTGTCAATTAGTTTGTAAAACACCCAAAAAACAAATACCAAAGTGATCCATTTGTTCTATAATAAATTATATGAGTGGGCTGACAGAATGATTCTAATTGTTGTAGAAAATAGCAATGGAAGATCAGAAACATCTCCCGCAATTCCCTGAAAATTGAGGGAGGGAGGTGTTCACAGAGTGGGACTATTGCTGCAGGGCACAGAGCCAAGAGGACGTCCGGCTGGTAGTGGCAGAGGTGTGGGCTGAAGTTGGGTAAGTACAGACCAGAGACTTGGACCTGGTCCAGGATATAGTATGAGGTTCTGGACGAATTCCAAGCCAGCTGGGGAGCGGCAGAGTCAAGTCCTACAGTAACCTGGATCTGAGTAGTCTGGCCATACTGCTGACAGATTTATCAACCTGGGCCGGGCTTGGAAGAATTGGCTGCTTAAACTGCATGTATCTATGGTTTTATCTTACTTATTATATTTTTTTTTTTAAAAACACAAAGTAGCCAGAATTGCAATCATGTGTGCAACCAATTATACACTCAACACTGGTCCATTAATTTCCATGACATTATGAGTCAATGGCAAATCTCATATCCAAGTGATACCTCATGCTGTAGCAAGGTTTCCAATAATATCAACTGTTATTTTTTCATCCGTCAATACTAAAGCTAACCTAATATACTAGCTATGACTGCAGGCACTTTAAGCTGCAGTAATAAGACTACATGAAGGTGGGGGGTGAGGGCAAGAGTGTGCTGTGCTGTTGAGGTTAGGCGAGTGCTGAGCTGCACACCTGCCTGCCTGATTAAGTTGCAGACAATGAGGCCTCTGTTGCTTCATATCCACCTGTCTACAAAGTGGAGCCCCTCCGGTATATCTCTGCTGGCCTGAATTCCTCTCTGCCCCTCAATAGCCTCTGTCCACTTCAGGGTCTGCTGGATATTAATAAGTCCATACACTGTCCGTCACACACGCACATTGTTGGAAATTGATTTACATACAAACACGAAGGTCCTGCAGGTTTAACTGTTTCATTTACTCTGCCACTGTGCTTGAAAACGTTGCTGTAACATCTTTAGCTTCCTAAAGACTTCAGATTGCTATCTTGAATAGTAGGCCTCTATCTCTTAATCATCTGCTGAATGTCTCCTTTAAATTCACTTTATGTGGTTATTGGTTAAAGATCCTATTGTTAGCAGCTCTTTTTCGCCTCCTCTTTCCTCTCCTTTTTGCCGATGTCTTTTTTGAACCCAAACAGGAATATGCAACCCTACTGTTTCCAGATGCTCTTATACAGAAAGGAATTTAAGAGTGTGTGTTAACTGTCAAAATATAACAAAGGATGTTAGAAATTTCCAGTCACTCTTAAACCTTCTTCCTAGAAGTACAGTGGTTAAAATCATTATTATAATGGAAAAATAAAGCTACTGTTAAGGTTTAACAAAAGGGACCTGGCTTATGATGGATTGGCCATACCAGAACTATCGTTCAGTCATCATGGTTTGCTACTGCCTTGCAAACCTCTTATCCTCTTCTTTAAAACCATCTGTGAACCTCCCCCGTCTGGACCATTGCCCGTGTAATGAATATACATTGCATCAGACACACTGATGGTCAATGATGCAAATGAGACCAATAATCCCTCTCTTCACCCAATTGTCCAAAAGGCAATGTTTGAATATTTGATGAAACAATACCAGAGGGGATAGTCCTTATGTGGATGATGGTTTGCTGGTACCAGGTAAGATATAATGCATTCAAGTTTGTTTTTGTTTTTTTTTTTTTTTTTTCCATCACTTGTCACGAGGGAATTGAAGTCCCCAAGCAGAATGATGGAGTAACCCTCTCATGTTTTCTGGAGCCTTCAGAGGGCTGCATACTGCTGTTTTCTGATTAAGGACAACCAACAGTTAAAGCCTTTCTTTCTGCGACTTCAAATGTCCAAGAGATTTCCCTCTTATTCACAATAAAACCTCTCTCAGATAAGATATCAGGATTATACACACCTGCCCACAGCACCTCTCACCCATTGGCAATGTCGAATTCTGTTCCATAATCAGGACATGAACCTGAGCCCTACTAGATCTCATTGGTTCGGCCAAACTTCCAAAAACTGACAATTCACTTTCAGAATATGTCTGCAACCTTAGGGGTCAGCACCTAAAGGCTTCATTGGGCCCCTTGTCTGTCCCTGCAAAACAACATGAAGCCTCTGTCCAGTGAGCCATCGCGTAGTTCTTTCAAAGTTAGTTCAGCTGATCCACATGCAACCACCAGTACCTCACTGGCAAGCTTCAAACCAGCTCCTGAGCTGCTGTGTGAAGTAACACAGTCATGCAGTCTTCAGCAGTTATTTCAGTACTCGTGATTTGTTCTTATCTGGACCCCCAACTTGGAACTAATTTGGCGAGAGAAACCCTTCCAGAAACTGTTCCCCGACAACACTGCTTCATGGTCTCAGGCACATGCAAACCTGTTCTACATATTTGGCCATTTTTAAAAGAGCATGTTTTTGTTGTGAAACTAACATCATTAAAAGATAAAACTGCAAAATATTAAAATGAGACCTAAAGCTCTTGACTAGAAGCTTCTCCTCAAAACTTCACTGCACTCAGTATCTCTTTCTTTGAATATAATTATACTATTCTCATAGGAAGTCAAAGTGGTGTCATCCTGGGAGGTTGTATATCAGTGGTGGTCTTCCTTTCTCCCCGACAGGCCCACATCCTCTATATTATGTGCATCACATGTAGTGTGGCTATTAGCTAGGCCAATTTACCCTTATAAATCCCCTTCCATGCTGTGTGGGTTTGAGGGTACGTCATCATAGCCTTCTTAACTCATGAGAAAGAGCTGTAATGTAAATGTGCTGTAACGGTCACTCATCAAGCAGGAGCGATTGTGTTGATCACAATTTAAAGCCTACAGATGAAGGATACCAGTGGCTGTTTGAGTCAATGTGAGGACACCTTTGCAGAACCAGCTTGCACACGAAGGCAGTAATGAGGTCTGTGGTCATCAATTAACCCTGTTTTTTACTTTTACGCTTCCAAAAGAGACCTTTTAAAAATGATTATAGATGTTAAGCTTCCTATGCTTAAAAAAACTCATTGTTTCTTGTGGACTTAAAAAGTACAGTATACCGATATTCTGAGACAGCAAATTTGTCAAAAGCTAATTTCTGTGTTTTTCCAAAGTGGCGTAATGAAAAGGTTTTTGCAGAGAGCTGAAAAAGTGTCGAAGGCTGTTTTGTTAAATGCTCACTTTTAAAGCCCTCCAAGCTGTGAACTGTTGTGCTGCCAACCAAAAGTTTTAGAAAAAGACCTCAAGGGCTCAAAATTGTTTTATGTGAATCTAATCCTCAATGTTCAGATTATATGGCCCCAGATTCCAGCTTCACCGCAAACATAGCTTCAGAAACTTTTGTGTGGGTGGAAACTTTTTCAGTGATGCAAACTGAAAGAAGGACAAATGAAAGTTGTGGTTTATCCCTATCAATGGTAATCTGCTTTCCCACAATTCCACTTATTGTTCAGTCTCTACCACATCAACACACATTGATACACACAAATAAAATGTAGTCGAGCGCCAGAGGGGGGATAAAGCTAGAGCTCTTAAGTCCAGGAGCCTTTAAATAAACTACAATCAACGTAATTTATAAGCAGGCCCTTATTAATTGCTTTATTAATTGGTTTTCCAATAAAAGTGGATACATTTTAATCCTTTCCCACAGTTTCAATGTTTAGCTTCGAGCTACTTTGTAACTAACAGACAAACTATAGTTTGAATTCATTTTTGAAACAGCAGCGTCACCAAAGGTCAGATTTTTTTATTAACAGTACATTAGAAACATCTACAGCGTTCTTTTATTCCCATATCGTGTTACTGACTCACCATAAACAACATGCAGAGGAGACACTGAGCCCAGGAGAGATCAAGAACACGACAGAGGCTGAGTGGTTTCTGTGCCACAACATATGACATGAAATTAACTGCACAGTGTTTTAATGGAAAAGAAAACACAATTTGCAGATACTAACAAAAATCTATACTTTATGTTTGGGATAAAGTTTACGAGGGCAGATTCATTCTGTTCTTTGATATGAACTTTATTAGAGACAACGGTTTATGACCAAAGCACATGTTCACACTGGACAGAAAACAGATTCAGAGAGTGAGGCTTTTTTTTTTTATTTGAACTGTTTTAGCTTCCTTGCTGTGACAAGAGCCATGCTGACATTTATAATCGTCTTTGGCTCAATTTAGAGACACATAAAGGAGCTGAAAAAGAGAGAGACTACCTGCTCTGCACACTTCACATCACAGCAGATCTGTCCAGCAGAGAGCAGACTCACAGTGAACTGCAGACTGTTGTGCTGTAGTTTTTACTCCAATAGGCCAATTACTTCAAGATGTGTGTATTTGTGTGTGCGCGCTGGGTTTGTGTGTGCGTGTGTGCAGTTAGGTATGGTGGGATGTCCTTATGTGAGTGTTACTAGTCAGGTGTTTGGATGTAAACTGAAAATAGGATTTTCTTACGACATCATAATTACTGTCTTGTAAAGCAGAGTGTCGTTATCACGTGTTGTGTATGTTTGTTTGCAATTTTGTGTGTTGCATTGTCACCTCCAATTGGCATGTTCTCCTCCTCCTCACAGTGCCATTTGTAGTTCCTTTTTATCTATTATTAAAATGCTTCTATGGCTTATCTCTCTCTTTCAGATCGCTCCATTTCTTTCCCCATGGAGGTGCAGGCCTGCAGGATTATGGTGCAGTTTATTTGTCTGCTTTCAGACACACAAAACATGCACACATACGCACATGCACAAATACATGCATACTCAGACGTTGTAAACCTTTCACTTCTAAACCAAAAAATAGAGATATGAGGTAAAAATATAAGGAATAAAAGTCGGGTTTCTTTTAGAACACAAAGCAGAAACAGATTTATAAAAAGCACAATCATATGACCCCTGCAGCTCTCTCTCTGTCCTGCCAGACACATTAAGGAATGTATCACTCTGTATACTTTGGCAGCAGATCAGCGCTGGCACGCTCAGTACAGTGAGCGTGGCTGCAGATGGCTATCAGCCTTATCTGCTGCTAATAAATCTCACAAAAGGATCCTGTGCTCTGGCTAAACTCAGTGCCCTTTAACCTGTCTCCTTCACCCACCGCAACAACAAACACTCTCCCAGGAACCTTACCTGCAGAACTGGCCTTTGTTAAGCATCACCACCTGGTTTGCATGCTTGCTGTTCTTATAACTGAATGGGAAAGAACTCAGCGCTTTTGATTTTGAGCCATAGTTTACAGTAAAATCACATCTCTAAACCACATACAGTATACTGTATAGACTGCTGCCCATCTGACTGCATTCAAAGTACAGTGAGCGCTGCACCGCGTTTTCTTTAATCAAGGATAGACTGACAGTCTCTATGCAATAATAAAGTACAAAGACAGAATTACAGAATGATGGATTATATAGTTATTTAACCATTACAGCTCCTGTCTATGTAGGGCTATGAAATGTTTAACACACTGCCTGAGCAAACCTTAATTTGCAACTGAGAGGGCTCTCAGTTTCCTAATGGCACAGAGTCTTTGCTGGCTGCATTTATGGATGTCATGGATGTGTGATTCAAAGGTGAGTTTATTGTCTATTGTGAGTCCCAGGTATCTAAACGTGTCCAACACCTCCACGGCTTCTCCGTACTGATGGGGTTGTGGGTGGGGAAAGGGATTGACTTGCCTGTGCTGGGGGGGGTGATGAGCAACTCTTTGGTTTTCGCCACATTGAGGTGCAGGTGGTTGTCAGAGCACCACTGTGTGAGGTGAGAAATGGAGTTGTGGTATTCGGTGAGTGAATGATCTACAACAGTGTCATCGGAGTATTTGAGATAAGTGTTTGTGGGTGAGGGGCTGATGCAGTCATTGGTGTAGAGGGTAAACAGGAACAGGCTCAGCACACATCCCTGGGGGGAACCGGTGTTGGTGATGGCGTATGATGATGTCACGCTCCCCACTCTGGTGGATTGTGGTCTGTTGCTGAGAAAACTGTGAACCCAGTGGATGAGGAGTGATGGGATGTTCAGGTGATGGAGTTTCCTGATCATCAGATGGCACTGGACGGTGTTAAAGGCGGAGCTGAAATCGATGAAGAGAAGTCTGGCGAAACTACCGGGGGTTTCAAGGTGTTGGAGGAGTGAATGAAGGAGGCATGCCACAGCAGGATGATGTCAAGGACCAGTTTCTCCAGGCATTTCACTGGGATTGAGGTTAGTGCGACCGGACGTTAGTGGTTGAGCTCTGAGGGACGGGGTTTCTTTATGCTATTCCTTTGATTTTAACGGAAGAAATAAAACAATTTTGGGAAATATACGGTATAGTATGACATTTTGCAATTAGTCAGATCACAAGATTGATACAACCGTTGTGACTCTACAAATTTAAATACGGTTCAATGGTAAACATCAGGTTGGCTTAGCTTAGCAAAATGACTGAACATGACTGGAGAAAGCTAGCCATGTGCAGCTCAACAGCAACACAATCTGCCAAAGATTTCAAATATGACACGTTACACCTCATTTGAATGTAAATGAAAACAAAACAACAACAACAATGTGTTTCCTTGAGTGTCAGCTGATTCAGGCCAGTGGTATTGAAAGACTCCAAGCCAAGAAAAGACAAGTGTGACAGCTTCCACCGACAGTAACAGTAAGAAACTGAGTGATTTCATTTTAACTGATGGACTTTTAAAAGAAAGCAGATGAGATACGTTTCTTCAAAAAGCAACATCTGTGTCCCAGATAAGTTGCTGATCAAAGAGTCAGCTGACCATCACCTCCTGACCATACAGTGCTCTGTGATTTGGCAAAACAGTGTTTACTCAGGCAGACATATCCACACCCACACATAGCACAATCCACAGTCTGGATCTAAGTCCATCCACAGACAGGGTGGGCTGGGCTACTTCTGCCCTTTTGGTCCTAATCAGGAGGAGGAGAAACCATAAAAGAGGACTCACTTTAACCACAACCCACTGAATGTACTAACACACGCTGATTCTGTCACACCAAAACAATGCCACTACAATCCAAGCACAACATCTGTTCCAGTCAGAGAGTGAGCCGCTGCCAGAAGCATGTTCAAAAACCAATAGCAGAGAGGCAATGGATTCAAAGAGAGACGCAAGAAAAGAAAACAAGAGAGTCTGTATTTCCATTGATATTCTATGTTTTTTGTGGCACAGTGCGTCTTTTTCAGAACGGTTAGGATCCCTCTGGGTTTTTTCTCCAAATGCATAAAATGACATCAATATTAAATGGTGCTAATTTCCAGAGAAATAATAAAATTGAAATGAAATTAATTAAAAGAGAAAGGATGAGTAAAATAAGAATTTACTTGAATAAGTATACAAGAATAATTGAATGTTTATAAATGAGTGTGTATGCAGGGAAGATATAAACAGGTGGTTCACCAGGGATGAGACCCCTCTTAAATCTGTTTTGCCACCCCAAAAATCTTTAACTGTCATTGGCTATTTGCCCTGTCAGAGGAAAGATTTGTGTTAAACGGTGGTGAACTTTTTATGCAACATGCAGCTACTACCTTTCTATACTTATCAATATAGCATATTTTCTTTTGTTTTTACATTTTGCAAGTTCGCCAGTGTGCAGGAGTTTGCACGCAATGTTTTAAGTACTTTAAAATGTAACTTAGTGACATGCAGTACATCTTTTTTGTATCATCAAAGAATTAAGCAAAAATGAGATTTATGTTGCCATTATCTTGTGTTATAAAGTAGATACATGTGTATGATGGGAAAAGTTAGAAAGGGAAATTAAATTATGTTTTTGTCAGGATCTGTGCCTGGCAGCTCCTCCTTTTTGTCTGTTGTTGTCTGATCCTCCTGTGTCTCCTCGCCTCTCTGTTCTATGTGAGCGCATGGGCGTGGCTTTGTTTCACAGACAGGACCAGGTAAAGTAATCAACTCTCACAGTATAAAACCCCCGGACTTCTCTTCACTCACTGCCAGATCGTTTCATCACCCTGATTGGTAGTTCACAAACGTTTGGCTCCGCTTGTTTTTTCTACATCCTGCTTCTTGTTTTTGTGGCTTATTGTTTACACACATTACACTTCAGGCCACCCCAGCACAGTCAGAACCCCGGTGTGGCCACCCCACTCTAAAAAGTCTGGAGACCCATGGTCTACACATTCTTACTCTATTAACAATTGTTTCAACCAACCCAGTCAATTAAGAAAATATAGAGTATTTAAAGCTTCTGTGAGGGACTTTTAGGTTGTGTTGATGTTGGCTATTTATTTCTCTGCTGATCTCGTCCTGTACGTGTAAGTGTTCTCTGATGAAAAAAACATACAACACAACATTCCTTATTAATTTTAAAGGTGCAAAGAATCTTTGGTAAAGATATTTTTTAATCTTTGAGCTGCCTGCTGTAAATTGGCTCGTGTGATCATCGAGTGGCTTTGACTATACTGAAAAAATGTAATTAGTAAGGAAACTGTTCACAGGCAAATGTTTGTTTTAGTACACGTGTTATCTCATATCACTTACTTACACACCATGTAGCATTTGTTAAATGATATAATGATACAAAGAGACTAAAATTAAGATAAACAAACAGGGTTTAAAGTTACTAAGCACATCATTTTTACCAAAAGAATTTGTAAGAATATTGTATTAATTTGCACCAATTGTCAGTAACAGTTTTTTTTTTTTTTTCCAATAATGTGTTTGCAGGACTAAGATGCTTTGTTTACCTTTAAAGAGAAACGGGACAAACTATTTCAGCCTCTTCCAAACATCCAGGGAGCTCTAAAGCAGCAGTCACAGTTAGAGACAGTCCAAGCTCTGGGTTCACGTCCCACAGAGATTTCTCTCACACTTGGCAGGAAAAGTTAAAGGCAATTACTATAGATTAAACAAACAGTTTCTTAAGGCAGGCATGTAAAAGAGGCTGTTAAAGTCAGGTAAATGGTCCTCCGGTGTCAACCTCTTTAAAACCTTCCCATCTCCTCCCCCAGGAATCTAATCCAAAACATATGGACACAGAGAGCCAAGGACAGGGGGAAAGACATACAAAGACTGCAGGAATAGCCAAAGTCTGCTCAATAATTGCTCTCAGCTATTAATTGTGGTAAAGCAGGATCTAAAACTTATTTTTCATGGCCCTATGCTGTGAAGACCCATTTGCATTTATTAAGCACAATTAAAAGCAGTACAAAGGAAACATTTTTCGATACAATGACTGATATTATGGTGAAATTAAACAACATAAATGACTTTCAATTCTACAGAATATATACAATAGGCTATTTCTGGCAGCATTGTTCAATAATAAATGGTTAAAATGCAGGGAAAGGAATTTCTGGATCAGAAATATATCAGGAAGATAAATAAAGCTTAAAAATGTCTTCATTTGCACACTTTCCTGTTAGTGGCTTGGAAGCCAACTTTTTAAATACCTGCTGTGATTCCATGCTAATGACTCCAAGTGTGTGTGTGTGTGTGTGTGTGTGTGTGTGTGTGTGTGTGTGTGTGTGTGTGTAGTGAAGATTTACATGCACGCGCTCCTCAGGTCACATGGCTACTGTTAAGACACTGGCTTTGATCAGAGGAAAGCATGATTTGGAGAAGGCAGTGCGACTGAATAGAAGAGCAATTACAAGAAGCTGGGTTCAATACAGAGATGCTTGCATATATTTATATGTAGAATGTTGCTTTGGAGGAGGCACATTAAAAAGACATAAAGGTGATTCATGAGATAAACAGAGGGGAGAAAGAAATGATTAATGATTAATGAGTTTTCACTCGAGAGGAATTATCTCACACAACCTCTCTGTATCTGTTTCGGTGAGATCAGACGGCAGCACCAGTCTAATTGTGCTGTGCAGAGTGTGATGTATAGGTCAAGTGAATGCCAGCAGTTAGTCTGCTTCTCTCTGTCCCAGGTGAACTTGACTGTGAAGGAGTCATGGCTGGAGGTGATTCAGGAGTGATTTGTGTGTTTGTATGTCAGGGTTATGTTAAGTGCACAGTGACAAATTACAGGTGCTTCACATATAGAAGAAGACAGCAAGCTTATGCAAGAGAGAGAGAGAGAGAGAGGGGGGGTTGCTGATTGCTTCAAGTAAAAGACGAAGATAAGACAACATGATACAAATCCAGCTAGAAATAAAAACCTTCAGAGCAGAAACAGACTGTAATAGTTAAGACAGGCTGTGGGATAAAAGCGACTGTAATGCTTTTTCAGGGCATCCGTCAGCTGACACAGCCGGGTCGTGCCCTTTCCCTTCAAAGGCCTTCTTGTCAGTAGTGAACATTATTACCCCTGGCTCCCTGCAGAAGGGCCCGCTGTCATCTGTCCAGAAGCCTCCGCTGACCACCATCCATCTGTAAACCTTCCCTCCAGCAGGCCTTTCAACACACTCATAAAGGTGCAGCATATAAGGCATCAAGACCACTGTAACCAATTCTTTGTTTGGCTATGAGCCTTTTAAGCCCCTCAAACCTTTGTACTGTTCGTACCAACCATATGTCTTTGTTGCTTTTTTTTACATTTGTAGTGAGTACAACTGCGTTCAAAACTCCTAAAACTCTTCAGGATGACATCTTTCTTTTACTAACATTTCTTATGGTGCCAATGCATGCAATACAAATAGTTATTGTTAAACCTTTTTTTTTTTTTTACAGGCCTTAGCTATTGGATTATGCTGTTTAAGCTGTTTAGTTCCTGTCTGAGTATGCCCTAAAGTCAAACCTCAGCATAAACTACACAATTACTAGGCAGTAGTAGAAAAGTTGAGTGTCCTCATTTCCTGAAACCAGTGTGTCATTCTTACCACAGAGAATCTGTATGTTACAGGGGAAAAGGAAATGTGACCAGAATATTCGGAAAGATATTTTATCTGTCAACTTTAATGCCAAAACAAAAAGAAGAGAAAAGGTTTCAGGAGCATCAGTGCTTTAACATGTTTTCTGACCTACAGTTACTCTGCAGCATGATGGAAACATCATCACAACAACAGCAAAGAAGCCGTAGAGAGGAAAAACCGAGATGAAAATTCTGCTCTGGAAAATTTGCTGTAACCTGAGATCCCAGGGTGGAGAGTCATCTGGAAGCTCCGTTTACCATTTCTCTGTTTTTATGTGCATGCCCCTTTGTGTGTGTGTGTGTATGTGTGTGTGTGTGTGTGTGTGTGTGTGTGTGTGTGTGTGTGTGTGTGTATGTGTGTGTGTGTGTGCGTGTGCGTGCGTGTGGGTGTGCGTGTGTGTGTGTGCTTGTGTCGCTCCTGAGTGTGACCCAATGCTTTCCATGTGTCCACGAGGGAAGTCAGCAATGCCGTTTTTGTTTTGATGGGACCTGATAGATCACCCATAAGCGGAGGCCAGAGAGCAGCAGTTCTGCCTGGTGCTGACGCCATCCTTCACCACAAAGCTCAATATCAACAAAGCAGGGACAAAAACCAAGACAGTCTGTGTTTTTGACATTTCATTTTCCACTATCTTTTCCTTACCCCCCAAAACAAAATCATCATTTAACAATTACAAAGCATGTCCACAACCACTTTCCCTCTGTTGACCATTAATCTCTTTTATGCTGACACTGGGCTGACTTAAACTACAGCCTCTTTGATCGCTTAAATTTAGCCTTACAAAGGAAAGTTCCATGACAACAGATGAACAAACAAAAAAAGGGCAATTAAATCCCAGATGGATAAAACTATTGACATATTTAAACTAGTAGTTTTGTCGACTTTAAAATGATCCATTGGTAAAACTTTAAAAATAAAAAGCAGAAACTATAGACATCCATATGAGGACAAGGACACACTCTACAAAATATCATGAGGTTGTACTTATAGCTTCTTTATGAATGGAATCTCCTGCCTGCAAAGACCGAACGTGAAGCATATACAGTGTCTAATTCCTCTACAGCCTTAGACTAAACAAACAACAGCAATCTGTCAGTTTTGTGGTTTTAAAATTAACTTTTCCATGTTGTTGTAATTTTATTCATCCTAGGCTTATCCCCAGCTTATCCCCGAAGTCATCACCCTCTACTTTGTACTCACCAAGTGAAAACAAAACCATTCATTTTTTATATATATCTATGTCAAACATACACACACACACACACACACACACACACACACACACACACACACACACACACACACACACAAACACACACACACACAGAGACAAACGCACACAAACTCTTGACTTACGCCAAACTCCTCCACATGCGGAAACAGCAGTGAGCTCGATGCTGTGGCTGAGGGATACCCGGTCTGTGTGATGTGGAAGCTGAACTTCTACTGTTTCAGAAAATAAACATGGCGGGGATTGTCCCAGAGTAACACACACTCGCCAGCAGACAGACTCATAATATTTCCCCCCCACCTGATGACAGCTGGGAGAGTTTTCGGCAGTGATAACAGGAATGTTTTCACACCCTCTGGATACATACAGTCTCCTCATTGTGGCCGGCTTCATACAGAGAACCTGTTGGGGGTAAAGACGCGTACATTGAAGTCTAAACGAAGCTGCAGACAGTGAAAGAGGATCACTCTGTGGGTCTGGCAATGACTCTTGTGTCTCTCAGAATGACTTATCTTTGATTTGTCTTTGCTCTGTTTCTGATCAGCTTGTACTTTTCCGACTCTTTGAGTCAATAGTGTCCCTAAAAGAACTCTGGGGAGTGACATGCTCTTTAACCCACAACATATGGACACAAAAACATAACCTGTATGCAGATTTAAAGTGATTAACTAACACATACATACACACAATTACAAATTGTAGTCTTTACACAATGACAGGAGCATTGATCCTTTATTATCCAGAGATCGGCCTTCACTAGCTTTCCCTCTCAAGCTTTTGCTCTAACCAGCACGCACACTTTCACAGAGATATCCAAGCCCAGAGACACTGGATACGTCTTTGTGCATTCAACAGTTAGGTAATAAATGTCTGACTTTAAACTGCTTTTCTTGTCTGTCTAGGGATATCTTGTTGGCGTTTAGACTTTTATAGCATCAGCATTAGACATTTCAGTAAAAAAAATAAAAAAAATCACAGATGAAAGTTGGTCTAGAAAAAGTTTTAACAAAAAGTCCTGACAATATTACAAAACAATACTGTATATAAAAAACACAAAAGAGTTAGTGTTTTAGTGCCAAATGTATATTTAAGACTGAATTTAAAGGTGGAAGTGTTCTTGAATTGTTTTAAGTCCCTATGACGATTACTTTGGATGTTTGATATGCAGAGTGTCGAAAAATCAGATGTCTTAAAACAGTCAGTCAGAAATATTTCACCAGTCTTGTCTGTTGTCCATTATTGTATCTTGTGTTGCACACTGCCGTATGTAATGACTTTGTATATTTTTGTTGTATTTGTGTAAGTTTTGTACAAGGTTTTTGTTTTGGAAAAATTATAAATAATAATAAAAAAAGAAATATTTCACCTGCAGTTCACCTTGTTGGTCAATTAAGAAATAATCTGGTAGCATTATTGAAAGCTTTTTCAAAACTTTACTTTCTAAATGTTTGATCCCAATTGTGCGTCTCTATAAACACTACACCTACAGTACATGAAAGGCTGTTTACTTGGCTGCACATATTGCAGCATTGCCTGTATACAGTACAGTGCAGAAATGCTCATGATCATACACTAAATTCTCTCACATTTAAATACTTCCTCCTTCAAAAGCAGTCTGAGTTTTTGGCCAGCAATTAAAGTGCTTTGCTGATCAAACGGATCCCGATGGTCACCCGCAGCTATTCAGGAAAACCTGAATGTGCAATGAGGACCCTTAAGGTCTAGACAGCGTACTGTACGTTCCAGCAGCCCCTGTCCCAGCAGGCTCAGAGCAGGTGGGAGATTGCTGTTACACACACCTGACTGAATTCATGTCTTCCTCGCTGATGGGGTTTTAAGAAACCATTAATGCATTAAAAGACACCTGAGAGAGCCTATAGATACATGCATGCAAACTGTCCTGGTTCACATGAACGCACACAGTTAGCGCATTACAGGCTGACATGCAACGTTTTCTACATTAGGATGAGACAACTCGAACAGATTCTTATGAGTAGCCTAACATGTCATTCACTTTAAAGCAGCTCTAAAAACTAAGTGAGTCAAACTGCCAAGCAAACCATTAAAATAATTCAATGAAGTGCAGTCAGCAGCATACAACAGATATTTCCACATTTGATTCCAATAATGCTTAGCAGAGGCCTCTACATTCCCGAGGAGTCCGGATAAGTACAAATAGGTCAATATACAGCATCTGTCAAGGCCATATCTTTGGTATGTAAATTATAGGGCTCATGTTTGAGAAAGGGATGACAACAAACTGCAGGTGTTGGTGACAAACAGTTACAACTTTCAGTTTTTCAGCAGCATTAATTTACAGTTCGACAACAGGTTATTTGAGTTACAAAATATCTTGAATCTCTAAGTTTTATTCTTATTTGGTTTTTGCTATTTTGGCTTTATTTTCCTTGTTACTTGTTTTTGCAACAATACATTGAGACAAATTCCTTGTACGTGTAAATGTCCTCTGCAATAATACCAATTCTGATTCTGATAACTCAATCCCATCTGAGATATGAATGGTTGGAATCATCCCCTCAAAATTTTTACAGATTTAAAAAACGTAACCTTTTATCCTAAGTTAATTCTTAAAAAATATTTTTATTTTTATTTTCTTCAGTTAAATAGACGGTTTCTTAAGTTAAAATCTTCCGGATTGTAATGTTAGCCTGCACTATGCAGAGCGCTGCATGCAGATAAATTACTCTCATATACTCCAAGGCACCACAATGAGTTGTGTTGGACCAGGTCATCTCCAAGTCTGTTCACTCAGCATGATGGCAGCTAAGAGTACTGACACGGTCGAGCAGAGATCTTATTGAGTGTTCAAATGCATGAACTAAACCCAAAGAGAAGTGTGTGCCACATTTCATTAAGCTCACATAGAGCCTAGCAGGTCTGATGAAGTCATACGTTCTCAGCTTCATTCTGATGTGATTTAAAAGACTTTCACTGCTACACACAAGTCATCAATCATGTTCTTGCTCAAGCTGCCTTAGAACCAATATGTGGATGCAGCCACATACACACATTAAACCATGCGTGTACACAAAAAGCACAAACACACTTGAACACAGCAGAACTCTTCTTCTTCACTCCTCAATCTTCTCACACACCCTCACTAATGCAGACATGCAAACATCTGCGGAAGCAACATTTGTATGTGAGTGAAACCAAATAGACTCAAACTGACGCAGAGATTAAGCCTTTGCATTTTGCTGTAAATTTGAGACAGCAGGATATCTGACCTCTGCTGAGGAAGACGCTTCAGAGCCCAAAATAATCACTGAGGCCTGATATTTTCTGATTATTTTTTACATGGAGAGCATGTAGGAGACGACTTGGAGGACGTCAGAGCAAAGTGATGAGACAAGGTAAATTTGATTATAAAAAACAGATCAACATTTGAGTCATTTTTGTGCATTTATTGGAAGCACTTATACAAAGGTTCCTCACGAATAGTATCTGCAGTTTTCCCTCTTTTTATATGACTATGAATTGACTAACTTTGTCTTTGTAGGCCAGTGGTTGGACAAATTGCAATCAGCTTCTTTCTTTTCTTCTGACATTTTATGGACTAAACAATCAATCATTTGCTATGAAATATAGTGAACACTTTTATTGACGAGAAAAAAAAAGGTAATTGCTCTTTTATAGACGGAGCTGAGTGAGAAAACAAGAAAGGCTGCAGCACCAAAAGGGGGTTTAGAAATATTCATATGGGAAGGAAACCTCTGCGCCTTAATGAGTGCTGTAAATTGAAGTTTAATGCAGTTTAAGCTGGCATCCAGTAGGGCTATGTGGAGTAGATGGAAAATAGCAGAAAATGCAGATAGGAACAGGCTTTAGCAGTCTTAAGAAACGGCGGAGAGGAGATGCCTGTCAGGTTCTTTAGAGCCGTCTCCATCACTCACTCGGCCCGTCGGCCTGCAGGAAATACCTCCTTACAGCTCCCCGTTATGGGACATCCATAAGACTTGTTCTTTTAATAAAGTGTCCTATCTGTGGTCAGCCCTGAACCTGCTTTTATCATAATTTCCTTCCCTCAAAGTCCTGTACAGAACTAGTAAGCAAAGTTCCTCATTTTTAATAATAACTGTCCAGGAACAAAGCTAAATCTTGTGAACTTCAGCTCTCTGGATCCAGCTGATGAATACCAACCATCATCCATTATAAAGAGTAACTTCCACTATACGGCTTCTCAGCTGGAGTTGGACGAGCTCCCAGGAACATTAAGAGAAACTTTACATCATAAAACCGCAAAGAAATATATATTTTAAGACAAGCACCGTGCTTTAGTGTCAAAGAAACATCGCGCAGCCATGAACAGAGCTATGGCAGATATTTCGATGAAACTTTGAATCTTCAAACAACCAGTCTGTAATTCATCAATTCTTGGCAAACATTTCTGTAGATATTACAGACGCTGATCTCACCACTATTCTCTCCGCACTACTCATCGCCACTTTTGTTTTTAATATAAGTGAACTGTTTGTACAGTGAGGTGGATGTGAAGACTGGGAGAGAGCGGTCACTGGCAGTGTTCGCCTTGAAAAGCCAAAAACCCTGATCTTGTTCTTCATGCGTGGCCCATAAATACTCCACTGTGTTTTCATTTCCGAAAGGAAAAGCTGTTTTTACCAGACTTCCCTCGGAACGGCTTTTATTACAAAAACTTTTACCCCATCAGTATATACAAACGTTATTACAAACAGATGCTATTATGCTATGCGAACACTTACACTGAAGAGATGAAAATGACCAGTATGATACGTATGATATTCAAATGTTTTTTAATTAAAAGAATGGAAAACGGAAACCCTACATTCCCTAAGTGAAGGTTTGGAAATACCAAGAAAAAAAGAGCAGGTCCAAGTGCTTTAACAGCGCTAATGGGGTGCTAACAACGTTCCTTGATTGTTGTTGTCGTAAACCTTCTCATAAATGTCACAAAGCAGAGTGGTATATATCTGAACACAGGAGCCACCCCTCCTAAGTGGCAGGCTTCCAGTCCCTGAGAGAAGTTCATATAGAAAACTGTGAATTTTCCTCTTTAGATGAAACAATGAATGAAAGCTGCAGCACCGGAGAGAAAGCGTTGACTTGTATGTATACCAGTTGTTGTGCATATTGAAAAGCAAATGCAGATGTCTTGTTTCAAAGCTGCCATGTTTAGATATCCACAGAGCTTTTTAAGTATGTCAAACTGTCGACCAAGAGTTATAATGTTTATACTTAAGAATAGGTCTCCGTGAGGGGAAAAAAGAGCAAAAAAAGAACATCAGGATATGGCACAGAAGAAAAGAGAGTAGGGGCAAAAAAGTTGAACCTGGTTTGGTTCACTGCACACTTTAAATATTAGTTCCATCGTAAAGCTGGATTTGCACACTTAATTTAACAGCTTGCAATTTCTGAATTAAATTGCAGGAGACATGGGTTTCAAGTTATTGCTCTTAAAAAACAGACACAGGAGGTGAGAGGCTCGAAAAGACACATACAGTCATTCTGGAAAAACATATTGCTTAAGTTTTGTTATCATGCCGCTTAGTGACAGGATGATGGGACGGTGATGCAGAGCTACGGGCTCGGAAAGAGAGGACTAACAGGGGAATTGAAAATGATTGATTTTGATCAGTCACATGTAACACAGGACGCTTTATGAATTTAACCAAAAGGATATCAGTGATGTTCATTGTTTGTCAACCACTGGCTTTATGGACACTTTCCAAGCCCCTGGTGGAGATGTGGATAAAGCCCTGCTGAGGGATGGTAGATGGATGAGACAGTGATGGTTTTGAAGTGGAAGGACAGCGCTGGGTGCCAGGGGGCTCGATGCCACAGGGAAGAGAGCCAGTCTGTCCAGCGGGCTAGATAGTATACGAAAGTCTCCCACTAACTAAACCATCATCAATGTGGTAGCAATCAGCTGTGGTGCTGGAGGAAAACGTAGCTTAAGGGAAGAAAAAAAAAATCCCCCACACTCGCTACACAAGGCGTCCCTATGTCCCCCCCCCCCCCTCCTCCTCACCCTCCTTCCCACCTCTGCTCGAGTCAGTAGTGCCGACTGTTCGTTTGGAGAGATGAACAAACTAACATGGCTGTTCTGGGCAGAGACACAGAGGCAGACATGCCAGTGGTCGAGGCAACTGGCGAGGCGCAAGACACCAGAGAATCCATCCAAAACCTTGTTTTCCTTCTGCTTCTCCAGAGGACAGATCGGAATACTTTGGTATCACAGTAGATATAAATACTGTCGTTACTTATACCCAGATTGGAAACGAAACAGTTGTTGTTTTCCCAGCCTGGCAGCATCAAAGAGGTTTTTAATGTACGGTGCGGGTGTTGAAAACCTTCAGCCAAGTGAGAAAGGTCTGGCTTATGGGCACACTAAATCAAATCTGCCAGCATGTAGATGGAGGAATTAAACTGCAGTCAAAAACACACTCTGCAGCCACAAACAAAGTCCCTACCATTCACATTGTCAGGCACATCCTTGCCAAGGAAGCACATGGTAAATCATACCCTGACCCCACCACCACCACCACCCCACACACACACACGCATGCAGATGATGTAGATGCAGTAATGATTATCTTTACAGACAAGGACCTGTATGCTGTGGTTATTCCAAAGTTTTACAGGCTCAGTCTATATAGTAGCTTACATAGTGTATTTGCAGCCCAGTTTCCACTGTGGAGCAATTTTAAAGAAGTGAAAATAAACAGTGAGCCCTACAGAGGCTCTGTATTGCTACTTTTCTCCATAAGTGTGTGGACAGCAGGCTCTGCTATTTGTCTCTTTTTAATAACCACGAGAGAAGCAGCCACAGATCCAGCATGGATGTTTCAAAACCAGTCAGTTATGCTTTTACCACACTGTCAGCGTTTAATATCATGTTTTTTTTGCTGAATTCTGAAGTTTTCCTCTGCGTCTCCCCTACTCTCTTATTCATTTTCGTTGTTCTTCACTGGCGTTCTGCTTTCTACACAATCAGGAGCCCATTTATAGAAATTATCTTATGCAAATTGTGGGCCAGAGCCGAAACCATGGTTAATGAATAAACACAAAGCAGAGCAGTACAGTCTGCTGATATTTTTTCTTTCAGTGTGTTTGTGTTGAGGAGTACCAACCACACCAGACACATTCGTACACAGGCACACACATACACACCCGTTCTTACATATCAAAATGAACTCGAGCAAATTGCAGCCTAGACATAAAACTGTGATCAACAGGAAAATGAAAAGCAGAAATCTATGGTTGTCTATGGTTTGCATGTCTGACAATGTTTGTGTTGACTGAGAAGCCTCTGTTCTGTCTCTCTCTCCGTCTCTCCATCTCTTTCTTCTTCTTCTCTCTCTCCAGCTCTGACTCATTCTCCATTACAAGTCCAAGGTCTGGCGTCAGACGAAGCACTAAGTCAAAATTCCTTAATCAAATAAGCCATTTAAAGCAAGTAAAAGCTGCCTCTGAGTCTCCATGGTCTACTATTCTGTTGGACTTTCACCACGTCTGCCTCAACTGGAAAGTCCACCACTAGCTCTTAATAGTGTGGCCTGTGCACGATTGTTACGTGATTGTGCTTGAATGGTTTTAATCTTCAGCAAAAGCATGACCTCATGTTAAGTTTTATAAAAATACAAACAGTGCGACGCAACTGTCCATCTTTGTCTGTGTGCTTTCAACCATGTAAATGTGTTGCAAAGAGACACATATACTTAAAGGAGCCTAAAAGTCAGTTTGAATGCACAAAAACAGACTGATAACATCATGGCTTGCCAAGGATGACATCAGATGAAATTTGGTTTTGATCTTCTAACGGCGCAGGACAGATATCTGAAAATCTGGAAAAATCTGATTAGCACTGTAGAGATTTTTATTTGTGTCAAATAGTACCGAAGTACAGCAAAAATACTGTCAGCACGTCCATAATACTGGAAAAGAGGCCAGTGAGAATGTAAACAACGAATAACAGCTTAACTAATCTTCTTGCGAAAGGGTCCAGGCAGTTGAAATCACCAAAGTCGTCAATCCATCTCTCTTTCACCTCTGTCCTGAGTCTAACCTCCCCTCATGCTGCTCAATGCCCTCTCCAACCACTTTTACTGCTACAGCTACTTCAGAAGATCAAACGCGAAACTACCTTTACATTACCATACTTCTAATTACAGACATTTTTCAGGCTGACAGCTCTGGAGATGAGAAGGGGAGGAAAGATGTCCTGGCTTAACATGCTGCTTTCAAGGGTCGCTGGGCTGTCTATTATTTCCCTCGTGGCCTTTAAAAAGAGGCTCATCCATCACTCCCTGACAACATCTGTCTCTCTCTAACCTCTCTGGCCTGATTTTAAATAATATTTTCAAAAAGTCAAGTCCGTCACTGTAATGGACAGCTCCTCCCACTGGTTGGCAGAGCTGTGAAGTGTGTCAATCATTAGCTTTAGCCGCGCGCACGAGTGTACGCGCGTGCATGTGTGCGTCATAATTGAGACAGATACACAGGAAGAATGGCATAAGAGACCAAACGATAAATATAAGAGAAGAAGAAAAAAACATAAATAGCGGTTAAACTGTCATTGCAAAACAAAGATACATATTTTCTTTGTTGGTTAGCGGTTACCCAAGCTCAGGACTCCCTGTTGCATGATGGGTAGTGATTAAAGGTTTAAAAAGGGAAGCCCCAATAATGATGAGCTGCAGCCATGTGTTACTCAATGCCATGTGCCTACTGTCGGGCCACACAGACCCTCTTCTCAGTGTAATTAATGCCCTGAGGGTCTGTGCTGCAGTTACTGCACAGCCTAATGAAAGAAAGATGGCTGTCGACACAGCTCTCTCAGAGTGGTTTGCTGATAATCTGTCTGCGAATTATTAATCTCTGCCTCAATACCCCATTATTAAATTTAGATGATCCATGTCACGCACGTGTATGAGCGCACAACTGCCAGTCAGTCCATGTGCACATGTTGTGTTTGTTTTCTTTTTATGACTTTTACTTGCCTTGACAGCAGCAACATGTGCATGTTCAGGCCTGTGCTGTTGTGTACTAATGGGCCCATATGCATCCCACTCATGCAAATTTGTCTGCTTTTCTCTGTGTGTGTGTGTGTGTGTGTGTGTGTGTGTGTGTGTGTGTGTGTGTGTGTGTGTGTGTGTAGGTGTGTGTGTGTGTGTGTGTGTGTATGTGTGTGCGTGCATAGATAGCCCATGTTGCTGTCAGAGTCTCTTCTGTGCTGTTTCAGTTGGTTCCTGTGTTCAGGCTTCACTGTGTGCCAAGCTGGCATGCTCCCTTGGATAATGAGAGACTATGCCTGGGTTTGGATTGTTGATTAAGGATTATTCAGCAACACAAACAAGCTACTGTTGAGCCATATGTGCACACATAAAACATATTGTGTGAGGGCCAGGTTTGGTCTTTGTATACAAAGGAGAGAAAATATACTGAGAACAAGAGGGAAGTAATTATAGTAAATGTGTACGAGTTATGTCTATATAAACACTGAATCACTCAGCTGGTACCCCAACATGCCTGCTCTCCATTTCTATTCTGTGGTGAGACAAGTGATCGCAAAAGCTGCATATGTCCTGCCGCCATTTATAAGATCAATTTCAACCAATATGGGATTTGTTACTTCTTACATAAACTTTCCTAATTTGACCGAATGTTAAAGTCAAACTGTAATCATGGAGTTGTCTGAAATCACACATACAGTCATTAATTTCTTGTTTTCAGTTCACTAGTCGTTTGAAAACAATTCCCCGTGTTGAAAATGGTATAACAAAGAAAGATATGACAAACATAAAACATACATAAAACTCCATATTTTACCTGTAAGAGGTAGTTTAAGACCGAAGTGAGAGTTAAATGTTATAATGTGTAAAAAAGAAGAAAACATATTTCCCTAATGACAACTCATGTTAAAAGAAAACAAAAAGGTTGAAATTATTAACAGGCAGCGGTCATATTTCAAATCAAATATGTAAGCTATTCATAAGATGAACCGCTGTGATGGGGTGGTGGTGTTTTTACAGCTTAGTAGTGCTCCCATAGAGGCTGTGTAAAAACACTGATCACTACAAGAAGGTACCACCCAGAGAAAATAAACACACCAAACTGTGAGCATTAATAGTGATTTAAGTTAAGACAGTTAAACGCGTTGTTCAAAAGAATCTTTTTATCTATCTGGAGACACAGTACACATACATCATAAATCAAGAATTGCAAAAAACATGCAATTATATGTTTGTTCTTTTACTAATGTGACATATGCACAGCAAGGATCTCACTTTGACATTCTTGAGGGCCTCAGTTGGGAATTGCTGGTTGTTTTGTTAACAATATTTTTATTAGTGCTGATGAACATTAACAACATGTGCAAACTATTACAAATGTAATAGTAAATGTTATGGTAAATAAAAATGAAAATCGTTGACCCGTGCTGTTATCTAAGCCAGAACCACAAATGCTGTGTCACGAGACCTTGGAAAGCAGATGTAATAGGCGAACAAAGTTGTTCACCCCTTGGGGAGATGTGTTAAATTCTAATTTCCCTGAGAATGAAGCCAAATAGTTCACTCATACACATTTAGCAAAAATGTTCAAAATATTTGTTGTCCAAAGAAGATTGTTCAAGGTAACATATGTGAATTGGTCCTTATCTACATTCTGATATGTGTCATAGTTTGTCCAGTCAGATTAGCGCTTTAAGGCTATTGTACTGAACAAGACTGTTCACACAAGTGCTTCAACATCAAGAGGGACGGGCCTACCATCTTTACATATAAATCATCCAGTCTCCCAGGCTTGACACAGAAACATTTAGAAGTCCTTACTTACACTGATCTCGAGCGGGTAGTTTTGCTCAATCAAGAAACCTTGAAAGAACCAGTCGTAAATTGACCCTAAGCTGTTTTTTGCTGCTGTGACAAGTTTGGTGAGACCTTGTCTGAAAGTGTTAAAGTGTGAGGCAGAGCTTGAGAAGTCGGGACGGTATGAGATGAATTTTGGCAGGAGCACTTTTTGCCGAACCATATGCACACATATTGAGGCAGCGTGCGGGCAGAGCTGGGCAACAATTATTCATAGAGGAAAATAACTCTGTTTACATTCCTCATACTTCCCATTCCCAGATTCATTTCGGCCACAGTAGAGTCACATTTGTGTCAAAATGTTTATTTAGATTTTATATTCCTCTTGCTTATATACTCTAAAGCAACCGCTGGTTAGGAAATATTCTTGGTGCAAATGAAATAAGGAGGATTCTCTGGTCGCACACTGCTACCTTGTGCAATGCTTCTATTTTGGCCTTGGAGAAGGTAAAGATTCTTCCAGCTGTTTATTTGCTGTATTAAAACACATCTGGCATGGGACCTGAAATCAGTGGCAAATGATTCTCCAACTTGTTGTTTTAAATAAAAAGCCCTGTGTTCAACAAGTATGGTTAGGTTTTGATTTCTATAATCTAACAGCATTTGAAGAATAATAGAAACATGAAATGATCATTTGCATACAATGAAATAATATACCCTTGAGCATATGAGCATCTGTCTAACAGTCCAAAGAAAATATGTGCCAAAATGAGGTCTGTTTCTGCCGCCATCAATCAACCACAGTTTGGTTGAGATATGCAAGGCAGAGGTCCAAAAAGACAGCATAGGTCCCCACTGACAGGCCCGGCTGAAAGGATCCTCAAGGTCACGAGGACATATGTTCAGAATAACAAAATAACACCTAACATACCACAAACCTGCCATGCCAGTGTGAGTGACAGCTGACAGCAAACTTCAGCAATGTCTGCTTATCACATCTTAATGTTACACAGTTCATTTTAGTGCAGATATACATTATCCTCGATGCAAACACAGTTTGTCAAATAAACTAAATCACACATTTTTCTCCCTTGTCATTAGTGGTATGAAGTGGGTGATTTAGTTTTATGTGCTGGCCCACATTGATAGACTGCATTGAACTTTGTATAGCATGTGCTGTGACCTTCTGCAAGTAATTAAAGAAACATTTCTGTAGCCTCCATATAATTCTATAATGAAGAGAATGAACACAAACTGTTTACACACAAACCCCTTGGGAAATAGCCCTCATGTTGACCCTGTCCATGATCGTGTCCCCTTTTAAAGGTACCACAAACAAGACCAACATGTTTTTCAGACCTACATATTCAGAGAGCAACACATGCAAAGACACATCTCTCTAAGTGTATAGAACAAGCAGAGATAAAAGAAAGAAGGTCCTAGAGGGGATCCATACTTCACACAAATGGAAGTAAATATAAACATTAAATATGTGTTATGATTTAAACTTTACAGTGGTTCCTCGAGGAAATCAAATGATTACAGCAAAACCTGTTGGCCAGATAAAAATGTTCTATAGTACAGTTCTAACAATAACAATCATGAAGACAATATATGTGTTTAAAGAGGACATACTATACCTCAAATGTTTTGCTCTAAGCTGGAGGTGGAGTCAATGGGTGGAAAAAACAGGGGAGGGAGGGGATTTTATTTGAAGAACCCCACTGTAATTTCACAAGCAGAGCGAATTTGAAACAGAGAATTTTTCTCTGTGTTTTCAGACTAATGCAGACCACAAGCAAAGGGCATTGTGTGGGTTGGTAGCCACTCAGGTTACCCAAATATATGTTCAAAAACACTGTTAAAGTGGATTTTTCATAATATCTATGCACTGTATGATTTGACCTTTTTGATTGGCACTTTCCAATCACTGTTGCTCTCTTATCTCACAACACTGTTTTCTCACAGTGATCTATTGGACTAGTTGCTGCAGGAAAAGCACGAGAAACTAACCTGATTAGTAATGGCTGCAGTACAATCAGGTGTCACAGGGCTGACATATTATGCATGCTGGTTCACTGGAAGGCTTACTGGCACTGAAGGAAGCCATTGATAATGAGTTAGTTATACCCATGTTTGACAACTCACAATGCTTGCTGTGACAAAGACCTATTGTTCATTGGAAGGTGCAGTAATTTGAGTTTCCTGTTTTGCTGCTGGCCTCCTTCTGTCACTGCCACATTGTAAGATTTTTTTTCTCAACTGTAACTTTTAACTATTCAGAAGAAAAGATTATTAGTGGCTAACATGGGGTCTGATTTAGACAGAAGACTATAGAGCCTGAAACACAGCTGAATAGCGTAGCAAAGTCCAAAAACAATGACAACACTGACATTTAAGAATAGCTAATTTTGAGTCAAATGATAACGTATTGGTTCTGGTATGCATCACAGCCAACCACCTTGATGTTCATGTTCCAAGCAGGCTGTTAAGTTGTATGCCACCATATCCTGCCAAATGCATGTGGACACACTTTAAACCAGGACCATTCCAACTCCAAATAACTTGTCCCTCTCCTATTATGTATTTTTAAGTATAATCTGTTAAGAAAAGTAACTGTTAGCATGCACACTGAACCTAAAACAAAGTTATCTAAAACTGTAATCAAACTTGCTGTCCTTAATGCACATTTGGTAGTGAAATGTGAAAGTTGTAGAAATGTACAGATTCTGTGATATATATTTAACTCTATATAAAGACTTTCCTCAGACTAAAATGTGGTCCCTATAACTGTGTCTGAAAATAAAATGTTACATGAGAAATTGTTGTGGGTGGCCCGCAACATTGAAACCGTTACTCTCCTGGTACTTCTTAAGGTCAAAACAATGTTCCAGGTAGCAATTTTTTACCTTTGAAAAAAGTTTGTGTCTTTAGTTCAGAAAATATAGCACAGAATTGTTTCACTTCTCCAATTTTCACAACTAAATCTACATAGTGCACCTTTAAAGTAAAGAATGACTACCAACAAAAGTTTATACACTTTTGTTAGCTGCAATCAAACAGCTTAGCTGCCACCAGAAAATTAATCCATCGTGGGCTCAACAATAAATCACATTGAGCCAAACCACAAGCCTTACAGAAAACTTTTGGGGGAAAAAAAATAAAGAAAAGAAAACAACAGAAGCTTAACGCCTCCGGGGTTTTTTGGTACATTTCAAGATGTGTAGTTTTGCAAAATTTGCAACTTTTAGCTAATTAACAAATGTAGTTCCATTCTGTTTGTTTAATGACTCAACTCTTTCTTCTCTCTTCCATCAGTGAAGTGTCTTTATGCACTCTGAAAATGACGACCATTGTACAGTTGACAACTCTATTAAGTATCCAGTTTGATTTGTATAGAAAGCAAAAACATGAATACTTAATCACACATTACAAATATGCAATGCAATGTATTTTCTGGTGTCTTATAAACCCATGAGGGTTTGGCACAGTGTGTGCATGACACGAAAATAAAATTCATTCATTCATTCATTCGTATTACATGGAGGAATAGAGTATGAGCAGTAGCAAACAAAAAAAAAAGACAGTCCTGTCCCTGATCTAAAAGTTCATAGTTTAAGAAAAACATTCCTGTTGGGAGCAGCAGTGGGGACCTGCCAGGTCCAGCATTCTATGAAGGTCTGAAGGTGGCTGTGAGAACAGAGTCGTCTGTGGGACCGGGGACAGCAGCATCATTATGAGTCCCCAGGATAAATAACCCAGCCTTAATGCAACACGGTGTAGCCTGGCCAGCGCTAGCAAACCCATGTCAAACGGGCCTTAGATAGCACGACCCACAGCGCCCGACATCTCGACAAGTATACAGGAAATCCAGATAAATACATAAATAAATAGTGGGGTGTTGTATTTGGCAGGCCTGCGTTGTTTGAGAATACCTCTGTATATTTGGATTGCTGCTTGAAGCTACCTGCCCTGCATGGATATTCAGTGTCTATTCAGCTCTTTCATGGGGCTGAAGAGAGGCTGAATGTGGGGTTTGATGACCAGGAAGGCAATTCAAATGCACCACACCTTAGGTGTTGAATTTTCTAGCCTGTAAAAACATACATTTGCAATGTTCTCTACATCATTATGCATCATTCATGTATACTGGTGGAGCTAATGCAAGTGTGTTCTGTTCTCAAACCTTTTCTATATAGGGAACTGAAGTATACAGTACAGTATGGCCTTGTCCTCATTGCACCTCCAAATCTAACTTTTAGCACATCCACATTGTATGTGGTAGTTTTTTTTTTTTTTTTTTTTTTTTTTTACCAGTCTGGACACAAAATGCTATGAGATCCAATTTTTCCAAATCTGATTCAAACCACACATGCAGGAGGTTTCAAATGCGATTCAAATCAGATTCCTACAGATCCAACTCAATCTGAATGTCTCGGTCGCTTCAATGTGTCTTCTGCATCACTACAATAACAACAACAATGTAGATCCGGCAAGCCAGAAGTTAATTCAAGGCTCATTATACAAACTGGTCGGTAGAAGAAAACAGCAAGGATAAAAACAAACATGAAGCAAAAAAAAACAGCCCATGGACGGATTGCTGCACAAGATTGTTTGCGTCAGAAATAGATACACTTCTCAATCATCCGGTCATTTGCCGGTTGTATTTCCAGGGGGTAACCTGTGAGCATAGAATGTGAATTAGACCCTGTCAATACGGACAGGCAGATTGGATCTGGTTACAAGCAATTTGTAATGCAGACAGTCAGTCAGTCAGTTAGATCAGATTCTTTTTTGATTTGGGGGAAAATCGGATATGGACGGCAGTTTGAAAAAAGCCTGAGAATGCGACCATATTAGTTGGATCAGTCATTCTAGTATCAATGTTCTATACTCCAAAAACGACTTATACAAGACTGCTTTCCTAAACATTCGTAGCGAGGCAGCAATATATCAACGAGAATCACTTGTTATCAGGATTAAGTTAAATATGTTCTTTGTATGGTGACCCTTTAAAATCAAAAAAAAGAAATTCTTGAAGTAATCTAATTGGCCTCTTTCCTGTGCTATTATTTGGTACCTGTTAAATCCTTACCCCGCTTGTTGCCCATGTTTGATTCAATTCAAAGCTTTCTGCACACAATATCTCAGCCTAACTAAGTCTGCATGTTGGGAATGACAGGCTGCCAGTTTCCTTTCCTCTGTTGTTCTATTATTCCCCTAGCGAATGACAGCTGAGGCCTGGGACATGTTTTAAATTTGGACACTAATGTTGGCTCTTTTTACAGCCCTTCTGTAATATGTTTTATGTGCTTCCCCAACATTGGAACGAGCCTCGCATCCCTCTCCCCTATTCTGTATCCATCTCATAGATCACACTGAAGAGCCGCACATCAACGCGCCCTTTGTCCCTTGCACTTTTTCCTGCTCACAACACAGAGAGAGAAATAAGAACAGATAAAGGAAGAAGCAAGAGAATTCTAAGAACAGCAATGGGAAAAGCATAAATCCTCACATTTATGTCTTTTTTTTTGGTGAGAAAGAGAGACGAAAAATGGAGAAAACAGGGCATGGAAAGGTCACCATTATTATCCACAAAATGGATCCAATGTGTCAAAGTTTTTGCTGACCCAAGCAACAAATGGCTGGTCCTTTAATTAAAACCAGAACATATTTGTGAACGTGAAATGGAATATCTAATCTCCAGTCGTGGTTGGAAAGAAAAGAGAATGACTCAACCACTTCTATTTACCAATAATACACTCAAGTTTGTTTCTCTCAACAGCCAAAAACTGAACTTTGTTTTGGTTGTCCTCAGCGAACTTCGCTTGTTTGAAATGACAAGACTTCAGTTCTCTCTTTGCTGCATAATGAACAACCTTTACTGGCAATATTTTTCAAGCATCCATGATTTTTTGTTCTTTTTCGAATGAAAATACAGATGATGTTTTGCCTTTTAGAAATAACGTCAGTATCATATTTAAAACACACACACACACACACACACACACGCCTGAACACATGCAGACACACATGATGTACATACATAAAATAAATGATAAGAGAGTTGAAGGGCACCTCCTCTCCTGTCTCATCTTTCTCTCCTGGTGAAAACAGGCCTTTCTCTCACCATGGCTGGATTAATGGTGAACACATGTGAGGAGGAGATCGTTGTCTTCCAGTGGCTACAATTTAGGATTAGTAGATGGAAACAGTATAGCTCCCATTCTTTCTTTCTCCTTCTCTAAAACCCTTCCCTCATTTTAAGCCCCCTCATTCATTTCCCCCAAATCACCAGTTGAATTGTGGGCCGGAATGGCTTCTTCTCTCCAAGGAGGAACATAACAAGACAGATACGCATGAGGTGAGGGGAAAGATGAGTCTCTGGATGCTGGACACCAAAGTGCTAAAGCAGGGAAATGCCCTGGCAGTCGCACACTTTGCTGCTCCAACATTAACAATAGCAGGCTCTATCACATATTGCGTGAATGTATGAATATAGTTCTCTGTGCACTAAGGGAGCAGCCCTGCCATGGCATCAGTGTGAACAGCTAGACTGACACACATGCACATGATATCATGATAATCCCTCTCTACCCAGGCTACTGTCATGGAGGTACGAAATCCTGCCAAGGACATGTGAGAATCGACACCAAACCAGAACAAATAAACCGCACCGTAAGTTTTTCCCCCACCACAGGAACTGTGCGAAAAAGGGGGAGGAAAAATAGAAAAATGGAGTGAGTGAAAAGGGAAAAGCTAGGGAGGTTTAAAGGGGAGAGACGCCAGCAGCACGCGGCTCAGAGTGTGCCTCGCATGCAACAGCGTCCCACCCACAGAGACAGTCTTCAACACGCTGAGCCGCCAGATGAAGCTGAGGCTGGAAGAAGAGGAAAATAAAAAGAGATTTTGATCATAATGATCACAAGGATAAGATCATGATTAAGGAGCAAGAGAAGCAGATTGGATCTATATCAAGGAGAAGAGAAAAGTAAAAATGAAAGCAGTAAAGAAAAACCGACGATTTCAAAATAACAGGAGAACATACATTTGTATCTTCTAAATTGATGTGTAATGATGACTAGGTATGCTACCTTTAAGTCATGTGGAGTCAATGTGTAAGTTAGGTCTGGTTATAATACCTTGTCATCACCATTTTGTGTCATTTATCAATGGTCAAAAAATACATATTTTGCATCATCACAAGAGTTTTTATAATGTGCAGCTCTTTGCATATTTTTAATCCTGTTTACTTGCTAATAAAAAACAGATCAGGTGAACACTAGAAAAATAAGTCAGCCCTGAAATCCCCTTCCAAACAGCACATGAGAAGACATTATCTCACAGAAGCAGGCATATCTCCACAGGGGATCACTATTACAGACCAGAATGGCTACACATGAGGTAAATGCAGCCAAAAGCTGGGGCAAATTGTGGCGTCAAAGGGAAAAACTGCAATTAGAAGAGATGTTATGGTGATGGAGGAAGGGCAGATGAGGGGCTTAGACTGGATGTGTGGACTGTGGACAGCAGGGGGAAGGAGGCCCAGGCCTGACCTCAGCTGCCGCTACGGAAATTATCCCGCCAATTATCCAGGACGTATTCCTGTAGCGCTCCAAACACTCAGCGGCCGGCTTTTACGACCTTAGGAAACTTTCTGTGTTGTTTTACTGCGGTGACCTCACTCCAACTAGCATGCTCTACAGCTCTGCTGGGAAGAGGGACTGCTACTTGTCACAGACCAAAGAGCATGACGTCAGGGGGAGAGAGAGTTTAAAGACCTCTGCAACCTCTATACAGTAGTCAGCATAGGTTGTGGTGTGTGCGTCTGCAGGAGGTGGAATGATGAAAGGTATACGCTGCAAAGGGAAAAACAAGTCCCCTAGCATGCAAGTGAAAAACAGATTTTTAAATGAGGTCAGGCTATGTAAACAAGAAAATCAGACTGAAGCTGATACTTACCTTCACAAGAAAATATCAAACTTTCATTTTCTTACAACAAGGTTACTTCAACCTAACACAATAAATCACATTTAAGAAACAACGCTATCTCAAACCAATCGTACTTAATTCCTGTAAGAATACAAGCAACATTAGAAAAGTACTAAAGAAGGGTAAATGGATTGAGATTATAATTATGTAGAATCTATGCTTGTGGACATGGATTTTAGCATTGGACTTATTCTGGTTTCCATTTGTAGTCCAAGTAATATTGACCAATCAAATATCAGCAGGCGTATATCAGGCGTATGCAGGAAAAGCAAGCAGACTACATTACTGGTAACAACATCCCTGCTCCCATTGGTGGTAATCTTACGATCATCTCTAAAAACATATATAGAAAAATGAACTTTGTATCTACATGCAAGTGCACCAAACAGTTTGCATATCAAACTTTAAAAAACACTCTGTTTATTGCTGTGGATTTTCTCAACTTCCAGGAATGCATCAGAAGTGACTGATCCAACTTCCATTCAAAAAACAAGCATTTTTTGAAGTTGTTTTGTTCTCTTGAGGACATACCTGACAAAGATTAAATTTCTGCCTCCTGCTTTTCTGCAAATTTAAGACCCATCACTTGCAATAAAATGTATTGCTTTTTTTGGCTGGCGCTACTGAATTATGAAGTGATTTAGCCACAGTAAAGCCTCTGCGCAACTTACTATCATTATTTAGAGTGAAACTGACACTCACCAGTTACAGTACCTTATGGGGATATAATGAACCAAGACATCAGCGTTTAACTTTGCAGACATATGAGGGGTAAATTTCTCTTATGATCTCAGAAAACCCTCACCTGTCAATTTGTTAACTGGACTTTTAACAATACAGCACATAGAAAAGGCTATCTTGGCTTTTTTGGCTAACAGCGGGCAATATTAGAACTACCAAAAAGTTACCAGTCTTTCCCATATATTGTTGTCAGAAGATAGCAGATGACATAAACCTTACATGAGTCAGACCGGGATAGAACTCACAACAGGGCCCATAGGGAATCTCAATAATCAGTAAAACATATTAAAACCTCCTTTCTTCCCTTTTTCCAATTCACTAATTTACTTGCTTGAATTGTTTGTCTGTTTTGGCTCATAAAGCGCAGTAATCTAGCTACTGTGTCTATGATTAGAGAGTTTTCTTGTGAATAAGGTTGTTTATGTATATCTTGTATATAAGTGTTTCTTTCCAACACATTACTTGGTTATGGCTTAGTCCAGAAATCAGAATGCATTTCTTGCTAATCAAAGTGGTGAGGGGAAGATTACTCTTTATCGACAGTGTATGAAAGTTCAACAAATGCTCAAAAAGATCAGAAGTCCCTGTTTTTAAATGTATATCAGAATATGTAGTAATAACGTTTCTGGCATATTTTTATTATATTTGCCATTCAAATGAAAGGTGATGTTAATAAAGGAGCTTCCAGAAGCACACGCACTGTAATCACACAGGGTAATGACAGCCAAGTTAAGGAAAAGGGGAAATGGATGAAGGCTGTTGGCAAACTACTAGGCATCCATCACAAATTGTGGGCCAATCACATTGATGCAGTTAGTCAATCACAGCCAATGGAATACCTCAGTGTTATAACTGGAGGATATCCTAGCTTTATCTATTTTTACAACTGCCTTTTGTAAAAGCTGTTGGCTCACAAAGCAGCTGAATGTGGTTATGAAGTTCAAACTGGAATCAAACAGATGCTAGGATCCAAGTAAATGGATGCCCACGCTTAAATCAGGCAATCAATTTAAATGTCGAATGTGTTCCTCAGCAAATTACGTGTCGGCCTATTTGTCTTTAAATGTTTTAAAGAAAGTTCTGACATTGCAGTGATTTAAGACCTTGCTCTCTCTAATAAAGAATGTAAAATTAAACAAACAGTGAACCTTTCATATCATGGCTCAAGTGCATTCAGGTTACAAGGGAATATCACCTGATGACTCTTTAAGTTCAAGAAACAACCTGGTGCTTCTGTCAGACGGTGTTCATTTCAGACATTTCACTCACCAGAACCTGTTGTAATAGTAGTATCACGTTCATTTTTCACAGGCAACAGAGCACATTTATAATCCTGATCCATCCCAGTGAAACCATATGGGCCTAAACGATGGGATCCAACAGTCAAATTATAAACATAAGTCTTTTAGTGCCTACATGAGAGGAAGAGCAGGAAAATAGAGACAAAGCAGAAAGGAGCTGAAATTAGGAAATAAGATCTGAACAAAATGTGCAAAAAACAGAAATTCACTTGTCTGGTTTGGCTAAATCTGCATTCAAATGAAAAACACAAACGCAAACATAACAGTGTTGATCACTGAAGAGGAAAGTGAGAAATGTGACAGCCAGCAGCCCAGGCTGCCCAGACTATAAACAGAAGACAACACAATCCATGTGACACTGCTATTGATCAGTATCCTTTAAACCCAGACACTCGGCCTTCAGCACATCTGCAAATATGTGTTTGCAAGAAAGCATGTGTAAAAAATATTTGGTTTGTGTACTGCAATGAATTTAAATATGTTCAAATGTGTTCTTTAAATCTGTGCTGCAAGCAGTGTATGAGGAACGATTCCCATTGAGCAAATGGGTGATGACATCATAAAACAAGAAAGACATCACTAAAAATCTCAGCTATCTTTCGACATTGTTTTTAATCAATTACATGTTGATGTTTTACCTTGTAGATTATTCCGTGATGCAGTAACATCCAATGAACATGCATCTTTAAAACATGCCTCTCATGAAAAGAGCATGTGAATCATTGTTGTATAATAATGCAGAAGGGGCTCTTTGTGTCAGTTGCTCTATAAACATTCAGTTCAATTTAATTTTTCAAATTTGGGATTCCAACTTCACTGTTTACGTAGACACTATAAAAAGTGATATAATAACAAACTGCTTGTACTGTGTATGTGTCCAGCATTTAATCATCATTATAAAACTGACGTGCAGAAATGTCCTTCCGGTCTTATCGGCCAGAAATAGCAGCAGAAGAAGCTTCCTGTTAACATGTGAAATGTGTTTTAACTCTTCTTCGGTACATCTAGTATGCAGGCATGTGTCGATACAGGGGTGTTTTTCATGTGAGATCCAGTTTAGGCAGAACTTCAGCCCCAATGTTTATCCATTCCTGCATCATTATTTTGGGTCTATATTTCAGTAAAGTCGTTAAGTTCACAGTGCAAATAGACTCCACCATTGTGGCTGCACATCCCCAGATGTTGCTTCTCCTCCCTCAAATGCACCAGAGATTTCATTCTTCTCCTCTGTGGCATGTGTGACTATGGATATATGTATTTTATGAAGCTTATTCTTGCTTTTTTTTTTCTTCTTTACTTCCTAGTTGAGCTGCAAGCTCAACATGGCTCAACAGTACATACTGTGATTGATCTGCAAAGATCAATCACATGTATGCAGGAAAAACTTCCAAAAGTTGACCAAATGCGGATGTCTTTAATCTGCAATCTTCCTCATGGCTAGCAGAAGGCAACTTCATTGGTTTCAATAAAAGCATTGATTTGGTGGAAGTCTCTAAGAAAATTACCAACGTTTTGTTTTGTTCACAAAATCGGTAAATATTTTCTTAAACATTTATGGCCTCAGTTACCAGTTTAATCACCTATTATTCTTCAATATTCATAGTGTTAATTTTGTATATTATAGTCCCATTTAGTTTAATATGAAAACAAAAAAACTATGCGTTAGTCTAGGGCAATAATTAACGAGTTAAATAAGATAAATAACCCTCTGAGGGTCTCTGGTTTATCCAGGTGAGTAGGGGAGACGCACTCACGCCCACACTTAATGTACACACACACACATGCAAGCACCCAAGCACGCATGCACACACACATACATACACACGCACACAATGTTTGTTTTCCATTCCTATAGCATGTCAGTAGACACGGCAGTGGAGAAGAAGTAACCTAAGCCTTGTAGGAAATAACTTTAAAAATAAATCCTGCTGATGTTTTATTAGTTGACATAAGAGTTTCAGTCAGTTTCAGTGTCATAAGTCAGATATTTTGAAGGAAATTGATAGGTTTAAAGTAACTTTGTTAAAAATGTAAGGATTTTATGAATGTGGATTTATAAATAGTTTTAGCTTGGCTGCAGATCAGCAAGATGTCATAAAATGCTTTTGGTTGGTGCAGGGCTTTATGTCCTGTTGGGGGTGCTGCGTTGAATTGAATATTGATTGTTTACTTCAGTACATGTGGCATTTATTTCACAATGTGGATTGATTACCAGATATTGTAATGTGTCACGTACCTGGCAGTGTGTTACAAACTGGTAGTATGATCTTTATCAAAAGATAAATCACACAAGTCGTAGTTTGATCACACCACCTTGGGAAAAAAAAACTAAAACAAGACGTTTATGAGTTTGAATATGTCTTTGTCAGAGTTTGATTGTTGTTGGACTTTTTTCACTTTACAAAAATAAACGGACATTGGAGAAGTCAATTGATTTATTTATTGAATGGAGACGCAGTTATTTTTTATGGTTTGATTTATGGCCCAGTCCTCTTTCAATACTTAAACTCAAAGGTTGAGGGGCAGAGGATTGGGAGGAGGGTAGGATAAAAACCAAGAAGGAAAGAGAGCAGGGGAACCAAAATGAAGGCGAGAATAGAAAGCAGATATGGAAATAAATTGGTAAAAAATCATTGGAGGCTGGAAAAGAGAACTCTATTGATACAGGCCTCTAGTCATCCCAGCATGTGGGACAAGAGCCGGACCACTGAGAGACTCTCAGGTAATGGGGGTTTCAGTCCACAGGCAGAAGGGAGGCCGACCAGGGGGGGTAAATGAGGGTGTGTGAGTCCTTTCCAGCACTCTGATTCCTAGAAAAACACAGATTGGTCCTTCATTTTCCTACTCCATCCCCCCACTCACGCAGTCAAGGAAATGATCAGTGACTGGTGTTTAAGTGAAGGCAGAGGCACAACTAATCTTCAACACAGATGACTATAGCATCAGTCGAAAATGTACGTATGAAAAACAACAATTGACAATTATTTTGTCGAACCAACCTTACTTTTGTTATTAACTTTTTAAAGCTAAAACGTTTACACTTCTTTTAAAATAGAATTATGACATTTATCATAGAAGCTGTCCTTAAAATGTCATCATCCATGTTTGTGCGTGCAACTGTCATGACCTGTTGTTGCTATTAGCTAAAGGTTGAGTCGGGATTCGAGATCAGAGATTTCACTGGTGTGAGCATAACTGAAACTTCATACAGTGATTGCGGGACGATTTGATCCTCAACGCTGGTTGCATTTGATCTGGTATTCCCTCAAAGGCTCTCCCTCTACTCTCTATAAGCTATCATTGATGTATCAAGCATGATGGACAGGTTGATGACTTAAATCCAGCAGCCTCCAAGTAACTCGACCAGGTCATCCAATGGCCATAACCAAGCAGCTCATGGCTTTTGAGCTCACTTGGGTTAAGGCAGTGACAGATATAGGACACTGTAGGAAATCCACTTTCGTACGGATACAATTAAACACCTTATTAATGGTAGACTAAATGTTTCAAAGGCAATCCGTTTGTTCGTGTGAAGGCTTATGTGAGACTACGAACAGTCTGCTGTGCTGTGTCGTGATCAGGGGGGACAAAACTCTCACAAAAAGTGGTTCAACACACTGGATGATGTAGAATTTAAAAAAGGGATCACTTTTTTTGGGGCCTTAAGGTCACAGTCATTTCCTTTTTGACAGAATACTCAATAATTTAAATAATTTTCCTCTAACTGATCCTCTATCTCAGTAGCTAAGCCTCTCTTTTATCCTTTTCCACATCAGTATCAATTCATGAATGAAGGCTTGTCAGAAAACATTCCATATTACTCCATTTTCCAAGTTGATAGCTGCTACTGAAACATTCCAGACCAGGACATGCCATTATGTCATTCTAATCCCACATTAGTCTCCATTACTCAGACACAGCTTAATGATTCCACTATCTTCACAAATAAGGCTACCGCTGTTTTCTCGTGACTTCACACACAAATATAAGGACAGAAGGTAAACGGTAGAAGGTAAACAAATTTGAAGTTTCACACATATTTTCAGTTCATGCATGTTTCTACCTTGAGAGTTTGGTGCTGCTGGACTTTGAGTAGCCATTAACGTTTAGCTTATAATGTGTAGCATAGCTTGTTGGCCATATAACCCATTTCATTGGATGATTTAATGGTGAACAGTTCCTGTTGAATCCCACCCAGCGTTACAGAACGAATAGAATGAAATCTAAACATAAATCAGATGATGGGGTCGCTGTGTAAGGCCAGACTCCAGTTTAGGGAATTGGGACACACACATACACACAAACACACACACACACACACACACTCACACACACACACACACACACACACACACACACACACACACACACACACACACACACACACACACACACACACACACACACACACACACACACACACACACACACACACACACACACACACTCACACACACCACTAAAGCCAAGCATGGATATGCTAAAGAGAAGACACATCTTGCCAGATATATTGTGGCTTTTACTGCTTCTGGCTTGTGTTCCACATAACGGCCTTTACTTTTACACACACAGTATATCACTCAGCTGCCTCTCAGCTCCGTGCTCTGCTAATCCAGAGCGAGCCAGAGGGGTCACTGTGTAGCCTCAAAACTCACATGAGGAGGGGTCAGCAGGAAAGACAGTCAGACAAATCTTTTTGATTGCTATACTTGAATGTTATAACAGACTGTTATGATGTAAATGTAAAACCCAAACATCCAACTCATGTTTGTTGTATGTATATGTTAGTACATACACCTAGGGCAGAAAGTCATTTGACAGTTTGATGGCCTCGTTTTTAATCACTTTCGCTTTTTATAATAAATAAATAAATCGTTTTAAAAAAAATAATATCGAACATTTCCAAAATTGCCAACAGCGGTTTCACAAAGAGGATATTTTAAGCTACAGTCCTAAGCTTACTCTCATTATTTTGCTGAATAATTTCCTGTCATCCATGAATAAGTAAATTCGAGAACATTTGAAACGGAGCATTTTTCTCTGTGTTGTCTTTGACTTTGACCACAAACAAACGACTGGATGGATTTATTTCCCATTGTGTGGGCCGATAGATACTCAAGTAACTCAAATACATGTTCCAAAACCTTAAAAAAATTAACCCACGCAACCATATCAGAAATTTTATAAAATAAAGCTGTTTAAAATTAGATTCATGTTGGTGTCATTTAATAAAAATCAATGTGATAGGTGTCATGTCTCTGCAGATGCTTAATGCCAGTAGACATGTTTGGCTTAATACCAATAAAGTTAAATACCCAGCCCAACATAAAACCAAGTGAGAACACTCATATATAAATAAACTACCATGACATACACTAAACTATACCATGAGCTTTATTACACATAAGGTCCTTCCATCCATACATAAAACAGATTTATGCATGACGTATAGCCTGTTCATATTCCCATAAACTTCAACATGTGTGTATGTGGACCAAGAAAGGGACTGCAACAGTAGAGAGAGTTTGGTGGCACTTCCAGAGGGACAGCAGCTGACTGATCCTCGGGGGACGCCTGAGTCATCCAGCTGAGCAAACACATGAAGTTGCAGAACAGACTCTTTCAATAATGCTGAGCTCGGAGCTGAACAAAAAAAGCTAATGCAATCAAGTAGGGCAAGATTTCAAAATGCCCAATCCTTAGGAGGGTTTGCAGGTCTTACAGCACCCAAGAGGTTAGCACAAAGAAATGTTTAAAAAAAAAAAAATCACACTGTAGAGAAAAGTCTGCAGAGATGATTTTAGAACAGTAAAGCATGATTAGACTGCATAGAGACGTTTTTTCTTCAAACACTGGTAAACAAATGTTCTTTTGTTTGAGAAATAAATTCCCTCACACAACTCAAAGTTCTTTGTCTTCCACAGACAAAATGTAACTCAAATGTTGTTTCAGAGTCTGTAACAGAGGGGTCAAATGAATAGTCATGATGTTTTATATGAAAATTACTGCTTGTTTTCCAAGAACTACTGCCAGTGGGCAAAAAATGTAAAACAAAAAATGCAAGATTACCATAGCTAAAGAAACCCATCGTTAACACCCCGGGGTTAGGGCTACATTTCCACACATTGTGCAGAATTGCAAAACTCACTTTATGACCAATATGTCTTGGCATTAAATTCAGCCAGATTGACAGTGTAGGTTGGATTTCCCTCCTGTAGCTTTAAGGCATGGCTAGAATTTCATTAAAAATATCTCATCTTCCAACTTGATATACACGACACATAATGTGCTGCAGAAAGAGATAGAGACACGACATCCTTATACAGACAGTGGTCCCGACAAAAAGAGTGAATTTGGCAGAAAATTGTTTTGAAAGAGAGCTGAAGTCAATCACATTGAAAAAAAAATCATGTTGCTTTATACGGGCAAAACAGCGATTGTTTAGACTGATTTCAACTGTGGATCGATCAAATAAAAAACCTTTATAACGTGTAAAGTGGACAGATTGTTAGAATTTTTAGGATTTTAACCCCAAAAAACAGAGGAATAGATGTACAAAAATATGATTGCACTGACAGCTAAACCTCGTCTCAAAAGAAATCTCAGAATCTCCTCAGTTGCAAATATGCCATAAAAAGAAGAGGCAAAAATCTCCAGCATCTACTATTTATAAGAGCCATTGGGGAGTCTCCACTTTCTTTTGGTTATATAAACAATGGAGCTTGAAAGTCAAAATGCCTTTAACAGTAGAGCTACTGCCTGGACACTGATTCAGCTGCCCAACTGGCCATGCTGGTTGAGTGAAGCTGTGTTCGAAAATGACGAAGAGGCAAAGTTACAAAAGGATCATCATGTGCAATTTTCAGTATAAACATTTTCACCATTAATTCGAAAAAAAGATGGATGATGTGCGAGCTAAATATCACTTCATAAAGGTCTACTAAGGTCTACTAAAGACTAAATTACAGGCAAGGAAAACAGAGGTAACAAACAGAATGAATGTTGACAGGAAAGCTAAATAAAAGATTCATGAGAGAATGAAAAAAGAAAGATATAAAAAAAGGGGGGCGAAAGAAAGGACAATGCTTTCCTCCTTTCCAGCCTCAAAGAAGACAACACCAGCTCTTGTTAAATTTGTTTACATCTTTCAAGCAAGTCATTGCATTTTACGAGGCCAAGAAGTTTCTCAAAAGCAGAAAAATGAGCCTTGTTTTTATTTGAGAGCAAAAGGGAAAGGGAGCATTTCCCCTGAAGTGAGCCAAGAAGCATTTTATTACAAGTGATAGTACATGTGTCTATGCTGTGTGTGTGTGCGTGTATGTGCGTGTGTGCGTGCGTGTGTATATGTGTGTATATGTGCGTGTGTGGACGGGGAGAATGCATGTGTTTGTGACTGTTTACACAGCTGGAAGTAAAGAGTGAGTGGAATCACTTCACCTGGCGGTGGTTTCTGGGGTGTCTGCTGTGATCCCATTAAAAGGCAGACAGACTTTGGCACTATGTCCACAAAACAAGAGGACCTCACTTACCAAAATATCCCTGTATTAGAGCTCAAAAATGCAGCCAAATCCCTACAAACCCCTGCTGAATTCACTTAGGGGGCAAATGGTTCCCTCTCAAACCGCCTGATAGCTGATTGCTCTGGCAGGGTTCAGGTGGATCTGCTGAGTGGCCTCAAGCCCAGTTTCCACTCCATTCAAGTTTCCACTCAGACCCAGACTTGCCTCCACACCTCCCTCCCATCTCTCTGACTTTCACTCCAAACTGCCCCTCCTCACATCCTCCTCCTCAGACCCAATTCAAATGCCAAAAACACTCACGCCAGATTTAGTGTAGCCTCCGTAACAGAAGGTGTTTAAGCGTCTATCTATCTGTCTGCTTTTCCTGTTGTCCTCCTTTTCTACTTCTCAACATCTACCTGTGATTCACCAATGACAAGATATCACTCTAAGCATATTTGTGGTGAAGAGTTAACCCAACTCAACAACCCTCCTCTTTGATTTGTCCGTGTCACTTCAAGTTTCTCTGAGTCATAGTCTGTGTAATGGGAGTGAGAACAAAGTGCAGTCCACCTTCTTATCAGCCCCGAGCTGTACAGAAATCTTTTGGACAGACGCTTCTCTCACACACTTCTCACAACTATAGTAGGCATTTTGCCAAAAGTCACGAAAGGATTGTTGCTCCAAAACAACCAACTATCAAAACTAAGCAGTGTACATCTCTAGCAGTCTGTCTCTAGCTTTGTGCTTGAAGAAAGAATGTGCGACTCTTTTGATCTAGTAGATGTCACTCTTGTGCACATGCAACCCAAAAAAAAATGCTGTTTGGCGACACCGCCGCCATGCTCCTACAGCACACACCTCCAACCACTCCCCCTGATTTTCATTTAATTTAAAACGTTGTTTTAAAAAGGATTAAAAGTCGTAGGCGACTTAAAGTCTGAAGTGCTTTATTGAAATGTGATCACACTGCTGTGACATGCAGGGGAGGAGTGGGAGGACAGATATTTAATTCACACTGTCCAAACAGAGAAATCCTACAGACATATCTACAAATGTCTTATACATTATATAAAATATATTAAGTACAACAGTTTCCTTTACAGTATATTCATTTTCAATGACACTGACAAGGTTTCCTTTTGACTCAAATGACTTTCTGTCACCCAATCACTGACAAGCTCTCATTGTTAATGCTTAAAACAAACCAATCCAACTAAGACTATGAGTAGAAATTAGCAGTAAGGTTGTATATGTGGGCAAAATGATGCTGAGTTCAAGGCAACTTGGTAATACTGGATAAACCGTGCACTGTGGATTCAAAACGGGACAAATGTAAATACAGGAGGATTCTGAACTTTACGGGACGGGAGGCAACACTATCTGTCTCTCTCTAAAATACATGAAGATAAAAAAATAAAACAAGCTCATTGCTAAATAAACTGTTACAACTAACCAGTCTTCACGGAACCAAAGCTGTCAATCAAAGTTTAAGGAGTCCAATAATGTAGGCGTGATGGTTTTGACAGTGACCAATCATTAGAGGGACAAAACCCTCGTTGGTGTCCGCCTGACAATTGTCAAAATTCCTTGCTACATGTGAGCAGAACTTCTGTTTTCATAAAGCAGACAGTTTCATATGCTCTCATTTGGTTTATTTCACCCTGGCAGCTGCCTGTGCAGCTCTCATAATTAATTTGTGTGCAAGGTTTTCAAGGATTTCTATCATGTGCAAGGCAGTTAATATTTGTCCTTGTGAAACAACGTAATTTGTTCCTGGGCAAGTTCAATTTACTCTCTAGTTTAGACTAACTCAATAGATGTCCCAGCACTGCTTAGTTTATAGGCCTGAAAGAGGATCGATGGCTGTTTGCTCATCATGTGTGCACTATCCAGACCAATTAAACATATCAATGCATAAACAAGTTGCCAAACCTTGCAGGGAAAAAGAGCGGCACGCCTCACAGCGTGAAGCACTCTTGCATGTAATTAAAGAAAAAAACCAAGCAATGAGATTCACAGCATCACATTTACACACTGTGTGAGGTGGATAGACGGAGACCTGTGTATAAAAATGATAAAAAGCTTTAACCTCTTCCAGACAGCTTTACAAAGGGACATGATTTTTGTGTTTAGGTCTATATCTGCTCCTTTACTTAGAATTTAAGAGTGTCTTTACAAAAACAAAAGCAGCATTTCAAAGGGGAACACTCCATACCTGTGTGGCCTTGTGGCTTTGGCAAATCAGATGAGGCGAGGGTCAAAGCTGGGGCTGAGGAACACAAAAAGAAAATATGTTACGCAGCTGTGGACTGTCGCTGCCAACAAATTGGGTCAAACTCAGGCCATTTACAAAAATCTACAGGAAAGATTTCAGCAACTGTAAAATAAGACTTAGCTCATCCATTACTGATGTAAAACAGAAAATTTCTCTGAGATCAAAGAGTAAAGACGGCATCCTTTTGTTGCCGTCATTGGTTTTCATAGCACTCTGTAATGATCAGTGAGATCAAATGTTTACCTTCTCATAAACTAAAACATGTTGAATATCCTTTGTCTCGTTTCTCTCGAACAACATCTCAAATTACAGTGGTTGGAATCATGTGCTTTCAAATTGGCTTGTGAATTGGGAAACTTTGATCAGTTGGGGGAAAAAAGGAGCAAAAATCATCATAAATTGATAGGGTATATCTTTTGTGTTCAGAAAGCAACCATGTATCATGGAGCGCAGATGGCCGAGCAGGAAGGTACTGAGACCAGGGTTCAAGTCCGACCTGTGGATCCCTGCCCCAATTCCTCAGTCTCGCTCCCTGGTTTCCTCACAAAAAAACAAATCTTAAGCAAAAGATACTACTATTGACTAATCAGAGCGGTTAGAGAGGTTTTGGATTTACAATACAAACACACCCAGTAAAAAGTTGTTTGGGACTAGTGTGTAAAAGAAAATGTTTTTTTAAGAAAAAGCAAAGAAAAAATTCAGAGTCTTCATATTTATCTTAGCTTTGCCATTGGTATTATTCAGTTCTGTAATAAGTATTTCATATCGGGTTCAAAAGTTTTCAATAAACTGAGAAGAGACTGTCTAATCAGTCCTGAATTTCTGAAACATGGGCCCTGAGACTGAGATATAAGATGTTGTATCGATGATGAAACTAACAATAATAACAACTCAGAGTAAATATTAAACAGAAAGTCAGAATGATTTAAAAACTTCAGCCAAGATATTCAAAAGAGCAAACACTAATTGCAGACTTTTCTCCATTTAATTCCCATTATATGTTCGAAGTTTCATTTCCAAGGAAAGCAAAACAATGGCTTAATTAATTAATAAGGCCAGCCTGTTTTATCTGCCTGACCTGAGTGATGACCCCATCCATTTGTCTGGATTCATCATAAGATCAAAAGCAATGTTTACTTTTCAAATTGTATATCTCATGAAACAAACTGTATAAGTATTTTAACTTAAAGTACTGTAAGCTTGTACTTCTGTTTATTGGCCTGCAGTCTTCTTCTACACTGACTTTGCTCATGCTGCATTTTGCTGCATATCTTTGCACATTACAAACAATTTTAGATCAGTGGAATTGACACACAATTAGTCAAATAGGCATGTCTTCGCTGATAAACAAAGAGGGTGCTCTTAGAACACCATCCTGAGATACAGATAGAGGTTTCAATCTCCATAGTGAACCTTTTAATATTAAATTATATTTAGTTAGTGATTTTTGGAACTGCAGGCGACACTGTGCAATGGCTTGAGTATATTTTTGTCCTCCCTGCAAGGGCCATTGGCGTGTTGAACAGGTGATTAATGTTAAACATTTATGCTCAGAACACCTGAACACATTCAATTCCAACAAGACATATACTGAGCGCCTAAAGCACTGCACTGAACTGTTGAGAGTGTAAACAACATGGCACGTGCCTAAACTTCTACTCTGGGAAATATTCTTGAAACACAAAGAGCGAACACAGACACTGTACAGACACGTATAAAACATTCATGCACACAAGTGGCAGAGAGAGTCTGTGCAGTGCTGTTTTGATAGGCAATGAGTTGAGTGTTGGAGAAGAGGATGTGTGTGAAAGATTGGGCCTGCTCAGAAGCTGCTGTGCATGAAGCCTTGGAACGCACACATGGAACACGTAATTGAATGAGAAACGGTCTCTTGCTGGATCAAGACAGTTTTCTGGCAAGGTTATAAAAGTATGCGGTCGGCACAGGCTATGTTTTTTTGCTGCCTGTTTGCAGTACTTTTATTTGGTTAGAGCCTTTGAGTACTCGCTCTATAGAACCCCTTCTGCCAAAGCATGCATAATGTCATGAACCTGTGTTGTTCAATACCTGACAAAAAGTGATAACTCACATCTAATAAAGAATGGAAAAGACCTGTTTCCAGCAGTGAGAGAGATTGGCACAATGGATGGGGTGGCTGTGTTGCGACAGCTACATTCCCTCTCCAGTGTCACAGGTCTGCTGCCAAGATGGAGTGTTGTGCTCCTGACTTTGCTTTTTTTTTTTTTTTTTTAAATCAAACCACACATGCACACACAGCCAGTGTTCCTTCTGCTTAGTTTCTCAACCAACACCCAGGCTCTATCTTTGCCATTTACACTCATGTAAACTAACAGATTCTCTGAGTAAAGACTGAGCAGCATGCTGATTTGCTCTGTGACGAGAGGTGCAGAAGTTACATGCCCACAAACAAAAAACAAATGTTAATATGTACGCCAGACAAGGAGTGACGAAGTGTCAGTGATTTACAGTCTTTGGACACAGACTAATAAAGCATACGTGTTGACAAGTTTTTTACTTTTGGTTGGGTTTTTGCAAGCTGACTGCCATAATAAACACAACATATCTCATTCTACTGAATCCCTGGGAAAGTTTTAATTATCTCTTCGAGGAACCAAAATAGCAGCCAATGTCCTTATTTGTATGGGAAAAATGCAATTTTGGATATAATCTACCCTCTTCACAGTACGTCTTTTCAGTCTAGATTTGTTAAACTTATTTTTGCCCAAATTGGTATCTTACTCAGTCTTGGAATAAAAGTGTGGGAAGCTTAAAAGTGAATGTTTGAAAATGGTTGTGATCCTGATCCTGTCTTTAAGTTGAAGTACCTATAAATGCATCATGCATGACGGGATCACTTTTCTAGTCTTCAAACTGCTCAAAGCGCTTTTGCACTGCATGTCACACCTACCCATTCACACACTAATAGTCAAGGTTACTTTGTAGTGAGACCATCAAAAGTAGCTAATCAAATGCATACACCCGCTGGCTTGTGTCATAAAGCAATTTATTAACCTCTATGCAGATGACTGTGCTCTATATAGTAACAAAGAACATACTTTTTAAACTGAGCTATATTGTGAGAACAATTACTCTATTAAGAGGTTCTATTTGAAAGATAAGAAATGTGAATACTGACAGCAAAGTTAACATGGTCTTAACACACTAAAGACCACTTTAGGGCGGCAGTAGCTCAGTCCGTAGGGACTTGGGTTGGGAACCGCAGGGGTCGCTGGTTCAAGTCCTGATGCGAACCAAACACGTAAGATGGACCAGGTAGAGGGAGCACCACTACGTCTCTCTTAAAGCCTTATTTTGGTCCCTGTTGTTGCTCCTGTTACTAATCTTCTGAAAGCAGATGTGAAATATATGTGGTCTCCTGAATGTCAGCAGGCTTTCCAGAATGTCAAGGCTCTCCTGAGTACCACTGCTGTGTTTGCTGCTCCCTGTCTTAAAAAAACCATTTAAATTGCAGGTTGATGCCAGTTACATTGGAGCAGGTGCAGTATTGTTGCAGTCTGACAGCCAGGGGATAGACCGGCCACTGAGTTTCTAAACTACTCTGTTATCGAAAAAGAGACTTTATCTCTACCTCTAGCCTTATGTCACTTTGATGTGTATATTAGTTCAGGAGTGCCGAGAACATCAGATTGTACATCCCTCTTGGTGTCTACATCTTAAATACATCCACTTAGGTCATTAAGTTTCACTTTTGTCACTTGTAAATCACTGTCACATCTTAGGAGTGTCAACTTGAACAGGAGCCATGATAAAAAATATAATTCCCTTTTAGTTGTCCCAAGGTCTGGACTAAGCCATACTGGTTGATTCCAGTACTTTAACTTTCTGAAATCATGACTACAGCTGCATGACATATTTTTATTTCTGTTTCTTATTAGGCCATGATCCAGATTTGTTTCGGAATTATTGTCCATCTGAGACTGTGTTGTACTGCAGTCCCACCTGCATCAAGAAAGCTTGTTCCAAGACCTAGTAGTGACCCATAAGTCTTTTACACAGCTTTACTGCTCAGACAGCATGCAAGTATTTCTTTCAATGTGACAAACATAATTGTAAACACATTGAGAAAAAAGATTTAGTTTGTAGACTTAGAGTTGCCAATCGATAAGAAACAATGAAACCCATTATATCTGAAGAATTGTATCTTCAAACCATTCTTTTGGCCCTATTTTCTAAACCAAATAAGCTATGTAAATGAAAATAAGAGTCATTATTAATCACCCTTTGGGTAACAATGTTTTTTTTGCCATGGTTTGTTAGTTTGTTCATTTCTGCAGAGTTATCCGACCATGGTGATCTTTTCCATATGACAGAGGATGTTTTATTTTTTTAATCATCAAATACCATTTGCATACATTTAATACTCCTTCTATAGGCTATTCTGAACATATCTGACATAACGACTTCTTATAAAGGATAAGCCTTGTGAGGAGAAAAAAAAGGCAAAGCGAGTTTGCACAAGGACAAATCCATGAAATTCAAGCATATGTTTTCCATGCAATGCTTCAATAGGATCATTTATTTGAGCTTCCTACATTCAGTATATACAGTACTACCATCGTTCTTTATATCCTCCAGCTATGTTTGTTTGATCAGATCACAAATTAGGAAGACAAGGTAGTCAAAACAAATATCTAAAGTAATCCTTGCTTGATTTATAGCAGACTTATTCACAGAGAGTCTTCAGAATGAGATATCCAGTCATACGATGAACTGTTTATGGTAAAGCTGCAGGAAGCATCAGGATCCTAAATCAAAGTCCTCCTGTAATCCAAACTGACGTCCCACGTGAAACCAGTAGCCGTGACAACCCTCAGGCAAAATCACACTTTTGCAGAAAGAAAAACATTGAAGCAGTCGCAACTGAAACACAAACACAAAAAACAGCCACACCACAACCTATCCTATCATATATCCCTCCACTAGCAGAACCAGAGAGGTCAGGAACCTTAACTACACTAAACCACAGGTCCCTTCAGACTTAGAGCGAGAATGAATGAAAATCCAGACACAACACTCATTACCTTTCTGAGATTGTAGAATTTACACAATAAATATACATCTATTTAAAAGAGATGTAGACATTACTGTCTATGATCTCATTCTTAATAACTTAACTAGGTATAAATCATTATCTGTCATTAGACTGTGGATTCACAACTGTGCTCACTTGAGGTTAGATCAAGCTCTTCCAATGATTTATAGAGCAAAACACTGGTATCACATTCTTTTTCAACCTCAGCACCCCTTGGCAAGTAAGACTGCAATTCTAACTCCGATCGGCGAACACGCAAGCACACGACCTCTCTTTGTAAACATTTTTTTGGCCACCTCCTGGCTACTGGACATAATGACACTCTGAAAAATAAAATAACAACACTAAAAGTGAAGGTTTCTTTTGAGTTACAACTGATTCTGCCAAGAAATTCAATTTAAGAGAAGGCTTGTCTAGAATAACACATTAGAGCCCTATGAGACGAGAAAGCCTGTTTTTATTCCACCTACAGTAGGAGTATTCAATGGAAAGTGTAGGAGACAAGCAGATCTGGTTAGAGTCATAGGACACTGCAAATGTACTCAAGTGTTTTTTCGCTGTAGGATGAGTGTCTGCTAGAATTGAAGGAAAGCATTTAGTGTATCAGAGGGAGCTGAAGGCATTTGGTATCGTGGTCAGGTTGGATCCAGAGCCAGCGTTACGAGTGTGCCTCATGTCTTAAACAATGCTTTTGAGTTACAGCGCATTGTTTGAGGTTCTGGCATGTGGTGGAGTCGAGGTCTAGTGCACATATTTAACTTCACTGTCTCTGCCTCTTCATTGAAATCTCTGCTGTCTTAACCAAAAAAACATTGGTAGCTCCTACGCTAAAGGTTTATTGGGACTGACAATGGGTTTGCATCTCTTTGTGATGTATTTGCTTCCAATTTTTTTGAGCAGTGTTGTCTATACATGTCTATAATCTGTATATATTCACAAAGATTCAATGCAGCTTTAATATTGCAATTGCGATTACAAGATAAAGTACATCTATTGTGGGAAACAGTCAGGCTCTTTGTTATGTGTTACTGCAGTTTCTGGATTTTTATTTTAAAAAAAACCAAGAGCAGTTCAAGTCTGAAAACAGTTATTGGGTATGTTAGAAATAATATATCCATTTTAATGGCATGACCTTGGTACTGAAAAGATTTTGAAAGTTTTACACTGATTATCTCTGTTGTTCACTTTGGGAGGACTCAATGTTCTGTTCTGTTGTAATAAAACTAGATAAAATGAGTAGAAGCTGCAGTAACTAGCAAAGGTTTTTTCTTCATGAGAAGGTCTTTGTTTCAAGTCCATCACTGGCAAATTAAGACAATTCTTCAAGTTTTTCCCATATCTGCTTTCTGTCCATTGTTTTCTGTCCAGCAAACTAGGTCCTGTAAAAACCATCTTGAACAGGCTTAGTTTTACAACTTACTAATCAATTTTAACTGAAAAACAACTAAGGGTATTGTTTTAATTTCTTTAAAGGTGGTCTTCATTGCATTAGCATCGCTTATATTTAGGGTAACGACACGACAAGCAACCAATCACAGTTCCTGCAGTCTCCCTATCAAGGTCCTCGGTTTAGTTGCCATGATATTTTATAGCATTGCAAAACAAAATGAAAGTTTAAACCAACTACTGTAAATGTAGGAATTTGGTTTCGTTTGCTTTCGTTCCCACCAAATGTCTCCGAGTGCAGCTGCACTGTTGTAAGACACAAATGGGGCTGTTTCATCTACCCTTCTGCAAAGGTACAGCAATAATTCTTGATTTCAGATTCAGATCCTTTATTGTCCCACAAGGGGAAATTGGTATTGCAGCAAGAGCACACAAAAAGAGGAGAACCACAAGGACAACGTCACCTTAAAAACAGAGATGGAAACACAAATCAGACAACACAACAAAACACAAAAAAAACAATGCAATAAGATCAGTCAAGAACAAAAAACAACATGGGAATTCCTACTAAGTTATAAAAGTGCAACATGGAGGTGTGCAATTCTTAAAATTAAGTGCAAAAAGAGCAACAAAGGGCTAATTGTTTTTTTTTAACATGTTAATTGCACTTGGTGTAAATGTGACCTGAAGTCTTTTAGTCTTCCTCACAGGGGTTCTAAAACGACGACCTGAGGGTAAAAGGTCAAACTCCCTGTGAAGTGGGTGATCTGAGATCACAAGTATGGCCTTAGCTTAACTCAGGACCTGCTGGTTGTACAAGGTCAAAAGTCCAACCTGACACCTCCCTGAAATCCTGCTGCTTGTTTTTACAAGTCTCCAAGTCTGTTCTTGGTTGTTCAAATTCAGATTTCCAAACAATGCAGCCATGCAAAAAATTAAAGCATACTCAATAAAACTTTTATAAAAGAGAGTCATCATCTCAAAAGATTTTAAGATCATTTATTTTTTTCTTTAAAAAGAACAGTCTTTGCAAAACCTTCTTGGAGGTAACAGGATTTTTGAAACACAACCCATTGTTAATAACAGCACAGAGATATTTATAACTGTCCACAATTTAAATGTCAGCTGATTCAATAATAGTTGTTATTTAGCTTGGTCAGGACTTTCTAAACTCAATGATCATGCCTTTTATTTTTGACACGTTTAAAAAGAGCTAAAGAAAATTCGCCACTTCACCTCAAAATCAAATCTTTTCTTTTGTTACATTAATCTGTGCAGTCAAATCATTGTATTCAAAATAAAGATAAACATGATTTAAATCGTCTGCCAGATGTTGATCTGAATAAAAAAACCATCCAAAGCAATTCCACTATTACTCTTCTTTTGTAGACCAGTCATAGTTTTCATTTCATTCCAGGCTTTTTTAATTGTTGTTACTGCTAAGTTCAGCCTCAATCTTATCTTTGTACCTCATTTTAGCTTTCTGTATTTCAGCTCGTACTTCATTCTATATTTAACTCTCAGTAATGACGTCACCTTCATTAAAAGCAATTTTCCTTTCATGTACGAGACCCTTTATGTCTTTGGAGAGCCATTAGTTGTTATTAGGAAAAAAACTTTTGGAAGGAATCACACAGTCGTCACAAAATTAAATGTAGCTGCACACAACGCCTGTAAGTTCGTCAATATCAGAGCAGTCCTCCTGGACTGGACCAGTCTATGCAATGAAAACATCCCTGTAGTGCAAGAGAGCTGTCCTCAGTCCAGACTTTGACCTGCTTTACACTGGTTTTCCTCCTCCTCATCACAGATCTGTACACAGGAAAATAGGTGCACAGTATTGTGATCTGAAGTGCAGTGTAGGTCCTGCTTCAGACTTAGATGACCCCTTCATTGATCGATAACACAGATGTAATGCTTTGCTGCTCAGTGTCAGACAGGTGACATATTGATGAAAATTGTTCAAGGTTTTTTGGGGGTTTTTTTGAGACTGCAATCATACATCACTATACTGTTTCAATCCAAACGCACAGGAGCCCCGAAGTCGCTAATATCCGGCGAAGAGTCCTGGTCCAAGTCAGTCAGCCAGTCCCGTAAAAGAAGGACATTTTCTTTTAATTGGTCAGTCTTATTTCTGAGAGACATTAGCCAAAATCATAGCAGGCAGGGGAATATGGTTCTTGCTCTGAAGTTTTATTTATACTGAATAGTTATAGACTGGAAGAGGAATAGGTCATGGTTTGGCTCTTTAGTGCCAATTCAAAGGTCTGCATTATGTGACGAGGATGGCCAGTTTCATCAAACATATGGTTTAATGATTAGAAGATAGTCTTGTGCCCAGTGAATGTCTTAGTTTAAAAAAGTGTGTACTAATTTTAGCTGTGCAAAATCATCCCATAATGGATTCTTTGAAGAAGAAAAAAAACAACCTTAGTTTGAACTACCTGGTTTTCACAGAGAAGAAAGCAGGGAAAATATACAAACAGGCTTCAGAGTTTGTTTACTGTGCAGTTCAAACACCCAATAAAACTGTCTGGAAAGCACAAGTGGAGTTTGTAAAAAAGTTCAGACACGATCAGAGTAACTGCTCACACACACCTTGAGCTCAGAGAAACTGGGAAAAGGTGAAGCAAAAATATGACACTAAAACATTATTAAGGAAAACTAATGATAGGTCGTCATAGGGGTGGTTAATGCTTCCTCACTGTAGAGTTTGTATCACAATTTGGGGCAGCAACAGCAAATCTCTATCTCCATTCAGCATCAATGGCAGCTTTAGTGACAGCTAGGAGTCTGGCGCTTGGTCATGGAGCTGGGGGCTTGGTGAAAGAGGATAGCAAAACAACATTCTCCAGCTATGCTAATTGGCATACTTTCACATGAGCTGGAATGCTATGATAACATCCACCTCTATTCCCTGAGGAGGCCTTGATCCTGCAGGCGTTTACTGGGTCAGGGGACCTTGATGTGGATGAAAGCAAGGTAGAGGGGCTCCATTAAGGAAATACAGAGTAAGGGAGGGTCTCTCACTCTTGGAAAGACACGTGGTATTTGGATTAGTTTGGGGGGGGGGGGGAGAGATACTGATGTATCTTGTAATGTTGATTTGATGCTGTGGGAGGTGGAGTGAGGCTTTGGCAAAAATATCTGTCATTTAGGGGCCTCTGCTGTCTGGTAGCTGTCACAACCTACACACAGTAGGGGGTTACAGGGCTCTAGACTAGTGGTGTAGTGGGGTGGGTTTTAGGACAAAGTGGAGCCCTGTCTCTGCAGGGATGGTTACAGCGGCATTGGATTGATGGGGTGGTGATGAGAGATGGAGATGTCAGGGAACAGACATCCATTCAGTGTGGGACCAGTAAGAGAGGCCTACTGGGGCACTCTGGGGCCCGTCATCACCTTGGCTCTCTGGTCTGGGCTTTGGAGGAGAAATTGGGGGTTGGAAGAATAGAAAAAAAGGGGGGACTGTGCAACAGTTTACACACATCACCCCACTCAGGGATTATTATATATATATGTGTGATCTGAGCCAGACGCTCCTGCTTCTACAGAACCTACAGTATGTGTCCACACAAGGTGCTAGAGTGAATCAATTACTTCTCTGTGCTGACAGAGTATCAAACAACTTCACAGTAAGCACATGTGTGTCAAGCTAGTTGAGGAAAAGAAACAACAAACCTGGCTGGTTTCCTCTCTTGAAGTACATGACATTTCGGGTCACAGCTCCATCTCTGGGCCTCCAAGATATTTCTGAAAGCAGAGACAGAAATATGAGACAGATAAGAATCAGCCAGCTAAGGTCATACCAGGCCTCAGAGGGAACTGTTGGGGGTGCATCAGTCCAACTTTGATCTAAACTTCAAATGAATAATCATCCAAAATTAATGAGTTTATTTGTGTTGTCTTGATATCAAATTTCAAATCTAGTCTAACTCACTTACAGAAATGACTGTGTTAATTATAATGCCTGTGTTGACAGTAGACAGTAGAGAGGTGCTGGAAAATAGTAAGAGAAGGACACTGATACACTGTTGAGGTCATGGGGGGTTGTTTATTTAAGGAAGTATCAGTTTGTTGTTAGCCATGGTCCAAATGGTCAACATTGTGTAAATATTGCAATAATTGTGTTTATCTGCTTGATACACAATATAAATATTAGTGTCCATATCAAACCAAATACTTATAAGGGGCCTCCCTAGATGTACAGTACATATATGGAAGTTGTTTTCTTTTTCTCAATTTCTCGACCTTGCAGGTGGTAGCAGATGACACTTTACTGAAGGGTTTGGTTTTCTTCTGGGTTTATACCTTTTATTAAAACAAAGTCTTTTCTTACCAAATATTACCAAATACTTGCTAACGCTACACATGCTGTGTATCTCACAATGATATTACAAAGAATATTGTAGACCTGCTCTTTATGTAATGAGATGACGACATTTAAGTTGTTACCATATGACACTTGATAAACAAAATGGATTCAATGATGGCTTGAGGAGATCAGAGACGATTGTGCTCTTAAATCATTAGTCAGCATTTACAAAAATAACTCTCTCTTTTGGCCGCTTTATACTCATTTTAAAATGCTCGGAAAGATCGTTAAAATAACAATTACGTGTATGCCTAATTTAGCTTAAAATGTTTAGGAATTGTATAAAGTTACGTTTTATTCTTTTCTTAAAAACATAATACTCACATTTAGGGGATGGTAAAGGTGTTTTTATAACTACCACCCGACCCTACCCCCATCCTAAACCCCACTGTTGCAGCAGACAGACCGAGCGTTGGATGAATCGGCTATTGTTTGGGGTGCATGTGGCATATACGTCAAGGGACAGAGCAACCAGAGACAGACCCTCTCCACATCCCCACATGGGAGCTGAGCCACAGAAACTCTAGTCACGTTCAAATAAATTCTTTCCTGTCCAAACTGACACCCTTCCGTTGCCACGTTGTGGCTTTGGTTTAGTTTACAGTAATTTGGAGTCTGGGTGGCACAGGAATGTGGTGAGGGACAAGAGGCTTATAGTGCACTTAAGATGGCTAAGGTGCTAAATTATTGGGTGGGTCCCCAGCACTTATCACTTTTCACAAATACAAAGAGGTTTACCTGCTGCTCAAACAGTGCAAATAATTACTGAGACTGGCTTAAATATAAACCATCAACAGAGCAATCCTCCAACTCAGTTGAAATGTATTTACAGTGGGTTGCAAAAGTATTAATTCCCCATGAATATTTCCACATTTTGTCACATTACAACAACAAACATAATTTTACGTGTATTTTCTTATTTTTTTACAATTAAAAAAATGAAGAGTGTGGCGTGCAAAATATTCAGCTCCCTAAACCTTTAGATACCCCTAAATAAAATCGGATGCAACCAATTACCTTCAGAATTCACTTAATTAGTAAATTGAGTCCACCTGTGTGTGTGATCTAATGTCAATATAAATACAGCTGTTCTGTGAAGGTCTCTGAGGTTTGTTAAGCCCCGTTTCCACACAGCAGTCCGGTACGGATCAGTACGGTTTGGTTCGATTAAGCATCATCCCGTTTGTGTTTCCACAGCCACCCGTGCCCTTTTTGGTAGGCAGCGTGTAAGCCCAATGATGATAGCCGCTATGTAAATAGCATCACATGATAGCAGCTAACCGCTAACTGCTAACCGCTAACCGCTAACTAATAAATTCAACAAAGGAGAAAAACACTACACAAAACGAAACCAGCACTGGAAGACATCCAGCAGTTCATCTCCTCTGTCAATGTGACTACTGGTCACCTACCAAGACATGGCCGTCCACCTAAACTGACAGGCAAGTAGAGTATTGATCAGAGAAGCAGCCAAGAGAACCACAGTAACTCTGGAGGAGCTACAGAGATCAACAGCTCAAGAGGTAGAATCTATTAGTATAAACTATTAGTTGTGCACTCCACAAATCCAGCCTTAATGGAAAAGTATAGCAAGTCATTGTTGAAACAAAGGCATGAGAAGTCCCTTTTGCAGTTTGTCATGTCATGTGAGGGACACAGCTAACATGGAGGAAGGTGATCTGGTTAGATAAGACCAAAATTGAAGTTTTTGGCCTAAATTCAAAAGGCTATGTGTGGCGTAAAAACTAACACTGCACATCACCCTGAACACACCACCCCCTCCATGAAATATGGTGGAGGACACATCATGCTGTGGGGATGTTTTTCTTCAGCAGGGACAGGGAAGCTGGTCAAAGTTGATGGGAAGATGGATGGAGCCAAATACAGGGCAATCTTGGAATCTAATGATACAAAGCTTAATGCAAATGGGTGAAGTATCCCTTTAAGAGTTGTGGGATCAGTATTTTGTTACAATTGTCATAATTAGTCTTGCCTATAATGCCAGGTGTCTTTTCAGGTACAATCCATAGAAATAGATTAGTTTGTAACCAGGTTAACTGAATGTGCTAACCTTGTGTGAAACATCCTACTCAGTGTCCAATGTCAAGGTAATCCCGTTTGAAGGACCAAACCTTTTCCCAGCACATGCATCTGCTCCTCATAAAAACAATAATCAACTCCACCAAACCGAAGACTTCCTGGAGTGTGTGTATAGTTTTCAGCAGGCAAAGTATAGACTGCCTCACAGCATGACTGAAGTTTCACATGCTCAGGAACAGTAAAGCAGGCATTCTCACGTTTTGACAATTTCAAACAATGACAGACCTTCATGTGGTGCAGTCTTCATTTTCAATATGCAAAATTAAATAAATGTTTCAGGGAAAACAGACCCATGGTGTTTAAAATGACATAACGCTCCCACTGCTCAGGGGGAATAAAATCCACACAGTACAGAAAATGAAATGCACGCATGATATGTTGATGTGGCACTGAGGTCTCAAAGACACAATCACTTGTATCTGTTCAACCAAAAAATTATCTGCATCTGTATTCAGATATCAACTGTAAGTGGGTGTGATTTAAACCAGAAGTCTGTTTTTTTTTTTTTGTGGCAACACTTACAAAGAAGAGAACAGATGTAACCAAATGACAAATTAACAATATGTTAAAGGAAGTCTTTTTTTTTTATTTTTTTGGCAATGAAGTTGTGCCTTCGAGCATTACAGTTAATGTACTATTGGTATATGAATAATTGTGAAACTTATTTTTACCTACTCATACTGTAATGTAATCACTTTCTCTCTGTCTTGGTCATATTTTTATTTTTGTGAACTTTCTGGACACTCAAATTGTCAAAATTCAAAGAAACTTGATTGCTTTACGTCTGGAATGAATTTAGATTTACTAAAATTGATTGAGATACTAGTAATAGCCATGGACCGTATATAACATCATATTATTTATACTCTATAGCAGGGTGTGCAATACAAGAGGTCTTGGAGGGTATGAGACCTCTTGATTGACACTTGAAACCTCCTGAAAGCCTCAACAGAAACATTTTAGGGGGGGTCTGCAATCATCTGCAGTTGACTTTATACTCTGCAGTGGACTCGAGAGAGAGAGAGAAAGAGAGAGAGAGAGACGTCTGCTGTTAGATCTTAGGATGCAAAGCACAAAACTACAAAGAATGTATTTTCAAGTTTTGTGCAGTTGCTTGCTGCAGATGTGATTTGGCGCTCTGTTTTGTTTTTGCCGTCATTGTGATAAGAAATTACTACACAAGCGGGTCCCATTGTGATAACAGGATCAAAACTTTTTAAAACGGGAACTCTGTCTTTTTTCTACTTGAGACACTCAGTGGGTCCAGTGCAGTCGTCTAGACCATTGGCAATTATTTCCATGCAGACACTGTGTCAGCGCTGCATGACTTTTATAAAAAGGAAAAAGTTGGAATAGTGCAGAAACACTACAACTCTCCAGTCCATGTTTATAGAAGTATTCAAATGAATGCATTCTTGGGTGAACATGTGTGAGATTAACACAAAAGCCACAAATTGGTGCATAAAAACTGATCTGAAAATAAATGGTAGGTGATCACCACTGAACCTGTTGGTGAACAATAATAAACCAGACAGCATTACGTCTGCACTCACTCTCTGTAATCTGAGAGCTACTTTGAAAAAATGAAAGTGGCTCAGAGCTACTTGCATCACATGGCATGCATTTAGTCACACAGCACACATCAGCTGAATAAAGCTACTGTTTGTACACTTGTGAAATTACAATAAGCCGATGCTTATCAATAATCTTAAATTCACATCAACGTCCAAGAAAAAAAACATGAATACACATCTTATTGTGCCACATAGTAAGCTATGTTACTGAAAATTCACATAGGTGTCCAACAAAACATCCCAAATTTACACTTGTTTTTATGGGCCAAATATATCAATAGTGGAAAGAGGTGCATTTACTGTCATTAGATTATTTTTTGTATTTTTTACAGCATAGGTCAACCTAAAGTGCGAGCTACTAAAAACCTGTCTTTGTACACCTTTCATGCACTCATAATCTGCAGTATATTGTCAGCACATTTTACTAATTCCTGTTTAATGTAAAAACCTGCTTTCAGTTGGGAGATGAGGCCTGTCTGGAATATAGCTCTTGTTTAAGGCAGCCTCAATCCTTCCTGTTGTTGAAGTGAGGCTAAAGTAAGGTAGAAGTTTAGCATATGTAAGCATAGCAAATGCTCACGCCAACCACCAACGGGAAAAATCCTCATAAGCAGTTATTGTCTTAGTTTATTTTCAATGCCTTGCTTATTCATAGAGTGAACTTTCTGTATTTCCAAAGCTACACCATAGAACATAATAAGTAATTATTTTTAAATCATGGGGGAAGGGGCTGCAATTATGGGTTTTTGTAAAATGTTCTGATATTGTCATTAAGGTCCAGCAACATGGATGATATAATCCCACACACACACAGTGTGAACAACACAGAAGACATTTCTTGTTCAAGCAAGGTACGGTAGTAGGGAATTACCCAAGCTTTAACTTCAGTAATATTGTAAGAAATAACCTATCAGTTGAGTTATAGAGTTTTATGGCGTGGTTCAAAAACCTTTTGGAACATTGGAAGAAGAAGTCTGCTGCTAAAATTAAAATGTTTCCAATGTCTGAATGCAGACTTCCAGTGGAAGACCTCACAGAAAGTGTGTGTTATCCAGGCGGTAGTGTCTACTCAACAATCCATCCTCCACTCCCGACTGTGGAGCACTGATGATGTCTGAGAAACGAAAGTCTGGGGTTCCTTCTTTTTCCTCAAAGACAAGGCTGACTGTGATGTTAATAAAGAAGGTCTATTATCATTATTACCGCTGTGCATTTCCATACTCAGCTGCCCTGAATATGACCGCTTACAACCTGATATATTACAATAAATCTGTGCCCGAACAGGACGCAGAGCAGTTAGCTTCTTTATGGTCACATGGCCCTCTTTCCAAGTTTGATCACCACATTCAACAAAACATCAAAGGTGCAGTGAGTGCAAGGCTGGGACATTTCATCTCCCTTTTAGAAAGACAGAAAAACATCTCAATAAAACACTAAAGTTGTGAAGTGTAGAGTTCACCTCGTGTCAGTGGAAAAATCTGGCCTTCCAATGTGTTACAACAAGGCCGGGTTAGTTCCATAACAGTGAACATTGATGCTGGAACATAAAGTATAGCTGGAAGACTCAGATACATGCTCAGTGCTGACTGGCTGCTTAGGGATTGAGTGTTGAAGGAACAAAGCTGCTGTTTTTTGTGACGACAATCCTGTCTGAAGATAGTTTTAATCCAAAAACGTGTGGAAACTTGCTGTTTTACTTCGTTCACTTTCAGCGTCCTTTTTATATAAGCTTAATAGAAGCAGCACAGGTATCCAGGTGGAGACACCCAACAGAGAAATTCAGAAGTAGCAACACTAAATCAACTGTCAAACATCTTCATACATACACCCATAGTGGTAAGGGCTCGTGTAAGAGCATGCACATTTTTCTTATTGGAAAGTATGTCTCACAGTTCTGCAGGGAACAAAAGATTCTGTGAGCTCATAAAACCTTTTAATAAATGTCTTTTTATTTAGAATTCTCTCGTCTGGACTTAAAACACACACACACACACACACACACACACACACACACACACACACACACACACACACACACACACACACACACACACACACACACACACACACACACACACACACACACACACACACACACACACACACACACTGACTTATCAACTAGAATGACAGTGAAGTCGTATGCATTGGAGTTGCTGCTTTATGTCTGAGCAGATTAATGTACAATATACAATTGTGTAGCTGGGGTTAAAACATGGATAGTGATGAGGGTAAACAGGGGGGCTTGGTTTATCTAAAGAAAACAAACAACAACCTTCATTTAAACCATAGTTTATTGCTACTGAATTGCAATACAACAGGAACATCACAGGTCAAAACAACAAACCAATGCTCTGCTTCTGGTTGTGAAACTTTCTGAAATCTAAAAATAGAAAAACGTTAAATAATTAATATAGCCATGTATGGATATGTACATTTTCAAAGGAAAACATTTTGGAAAAATCTTACACAACATGTTTTGAGGACTGGGCTTCTCAAAAAGGGAAGACCTGTTGTAAAAGTGACTTTGGTCTTGAGTCCATCTGTGTGTTTGTCAAATGTAATGATTATGTTGTTGTCCTTTATCAGGGTAAGATGGAGAGACAAAAAGACAACCAAAAAAAGCCTCTAGTCACAAATTTCAAATCTGGGGAGAGACTACTTAAAACATTTTCAACAGTTTTTGTCTTCAGCTAGAGTTGTGGGAGCAACTGCTAGTGTAACGGAGGTGATGATCCGCTACACTAGAGTGTGTTAGGAGCAGCGGGATGAATAGAGAGATACTGGCCAGTAAAGCAGCAGACATTATTAAAAGAGTTTTAATGGATCACAGAAAAACTAAGCAAAAGAAATCACTTGATCGGGCCTTGAAGGAAGATTTACGACTTCTCTGCTGCACTGGAGGACTAAACCGAAATGGCAAACAGCTCACAGTGCACACAGGCAGCTTTGAGTTCATTAGCATTTTGCACACGGTTTGAGTTAATGGCAATGTGTGTATCATTTTGTAGCTTGAGCCATTGCTCGAGTCCTCTGTGATGGTGGGTGGGAGCCAAGGCAAGAATCCATTGCTTGCTGTAGGATCTGGCTCAGTTTACTCAGTCCTGATGGAGTCCAGATGGGACTCTCCTCTCCTTTACAGGATTGCTGAGTTTGGACCATCAATTCCAGCAGCCGGGCACAGTTGTAAGCATCATCTCTGAACAAGCAAGAGGTACACAGATGGACCTTAATTGTGACTTTGTTAATGTTTCCATTATGGCATTGCTGGATATCAACATTAGTGTGAAGTCCAGCTATTGATGTAAGTGACTGATTGCACTGTTCTTTTTTACTGTGCTGTTGGTTAAAGTTATGTTGATCGAGGTGTAGCAGGCAATGCCAGTTCCAATAATAATTTAAAGGATGGAAGAATAAAAGATGAAATGGATAAAATAATCATGCATTTCCTGGATCCGGAGGGTTGAATTCATCCAAGATTTGACACGACTTTGTGTAGCCAGGTGTCACACTCTGTAAAGAAAGTCTCGAAAGGAAAACAGTCCATCTTCTCCTCAAAATAGAAGACGAGGGACTTCAGGGAAAAACAAACCCCTGGGCTTTGAGCAGAGATGGTCTCCAGCCCCACTTTTTTTTCTATGGAACAGCACTCCTAAGCCCTCGGGATAATAGCTTCCACGTGCAGAGCCAAAACGCTCTGACACTCCAATATTCATACAAAACTGTAATAACACTGAAAGAGACCAATGTTATTGCATTGCATGTCATAATCTTCGAAGTCTGACTCTTCATTTTGCCAAAGAGATGAACCTCTGAAGACTGCTGAGGCCCTGAAGTCTGTTTAGATATGTCAATGAAAGCTCATTCTTTCTGTCACTCACATGATAAAAAACACACAAAACATCTAAGAGGTATATGAGCAAAGCCCGGCACACAACACACATACCAAAACTTCAACTATCAAACCTTTAAAACATGCAATTAAATGTCATCTACCCCCGAAAACATAGTATCCTTAATTTCTCTCATCTTTTAAACAGTATCCAGATGTACATATAATGGCCGTTATTGTAAATAAGTGCTATCAGAAGATGACGTTCTTCTTTTTTACCGAGCGGTGTAATAACACAGACAGTATATATAAACCAAACTGTGTGTCAAAAGTCCTGCCTGTGATTACAAGCTGATAGCTGGATTAGATACAGCAGTTTGCAAACAGATACAGCACTTGTTTTTGTGACAGATCTGATGGAATTGAAATCCATCCAAACAAAACGAAAACACACCCTGACTTTGATACTTCAAGTCATCATTTTCCACCCAACCTACTCTTTTTGCCACAGGCTGTTACTGTGGCTGATGTCAGTGTTACCAACTATTGACACCAGAAGATAAACACACGTTCATGGACATATGTTGACATTAATTGCGTAGCTGGAGAAAAGAATGTGCAAGTAGGTACACACTGAGAACAGAGAGTTCACTAAGGACACGCACACTCGCGCTCTCACTCATACATATTCATACATTCTATGTTAGAAAAATATAGTCTTACAGCCTTGAAACCTGATTGTTGGTCATATTCCACAAACTGTCAGTGGAGGAACAAGTACAAGATAAATACCTCCAAATATGCACAGGCATGTGTGCTCTATTAAATATCACTGATTGCTCACCGCTGCTTCCTCAGTGAGTGAGCCCTGAGGACACCTCTCTGTTCGGTGTGATTTCTCCATTACATTTTTTACCGACCAAAACAACAAAGAGCATGCTGACAGCAGTCCAGATTACACTGGGTGCCATCAGTATGGGAACTCTTTTATAATTGTCATGAGAATCCTTGCTTTATATGCAGTGTGATTCCATTTTTAATAAGGGTGTATTTTCGTAACTCTACTAGTGCACACAAATGTATGATTCCAAGCGTACAAACAATACATTTCATTTATATGGTTACAGAAACACCCTTTTAAGAGTGTGTGTTTGCGTGCTGAATAAATATAAGGGGAAAGTAACTACATTTGCCAAACTCCTTTTTTGAATTCACTAAGTGTGTCATTAATTTGACACCAGATTGGGTTCATAGAGAATATCAGCAACAGTTTTCGATGACAAGCAGGACTTTTTTTGACCTCTTTAATCTCATCTGGCTGCATTGTCTGCACATTGATGTCGAAAGAGTCCCGTTGAAGGCTTGTCATTGTTGCCAGAACGACCGAGAGGAAGAACTGGCACGAGTTCTTAGCTTGCAGGCTCAATGGGGGGGGGCAACGCTATGGATGGTTTATTAATCCGCAGGGTCCCATCGTAACAAAAGACACTTTATTGTTGTTGTCACTTCATTTTTCCGCAATCGATGATGTCAGAATCTCAGACTGCAGCATCCACTGTCCAGCCAAACCGACATCTGTAACGGGAAACAGCCATCCTGCTCCAATATAGCTTTCTCCTTTATCATCCCCCCACCAAAGAAAAGAAAAAAAACCCTGTCTTCACAAACAGCCTCTTTCAAAAGTCAGGAGGATAGAGCGTCAGACAGCCCAGTGCAAGTCACACCCAGGACTAAAGAAAAGATCAATCGTATCACTTTAACTGGGAAGGCATTCTGCATTTTAATAACATACATGAACATTTACACGCATCGGCATGAGAGCCAGCTGGAGAGAAGAGGTAATCCCTGCTGATTTCAATGACATGTTCCACGACTCCAATTTAACACCTGCTTGTGGAGAAACTCAATGGACAAAGAATGGGTATATAGCTTTAATTTTCAGCAATTAAATGAGTAAAAACAGCCGTTCTTGTCACTTATTAATCCCTGTTTCTAGTTTCCTTTTTCCATTTCCCTTTCTCTGCCTCATGTAGGAAAAAATGATACCTGGCATGAATCTGCTCAAAATGTTCTACACTAGTGATTATAAATCTGTCAGATGACAAATACTGGACTCCCTATGGGCATGAATACTTCTGGTACTTAAACTATGACTACCTCCACCTCTTACGTAACCACCTGTCATACTACTCCAGGAAAATTTGTTTAAAAAAAAAACAAAAAAAAAACAACAACTTTGAGCCACAGTTCGACTGTAGCTGAGGAATGAGCAGGGTATCCAGGTGCACTCAGTCCCTCCCTTCTGTCTTCAAGGACAACTACATCGCCATCGCTCTCCCAGATAACAAAGGAATGATTGGATCTTCCTGAGCCACCAACCTGACGCCACATTCCATCTGCAGGAGAAGAGAGACCGTATTGTTCCTTTAACACTCCAAAACAAACATGGTAGGCGATCTACCCACTCTCAAATACGTCCAATATTTTTTTTCTCTGACAGCCAATAATCACAAAAAGGCAGCCTCTTTAGTTAATTTGGATATCAGCCAGCAGGTCACTCTCTATTTTCTGGATTTTCTTTTTCATGCAATGTCCCTCCTTTTTTTTTGTCTTTCCTTAAACTCGTACCCACTCCCTCATATCTTCCCCTTCCCTTTTGCTCTTTAATAAAAACAACCTAAATGGTTTAACACACCCCAGTTAGGGTCATGAAACCCCCAATGTTTGCAGGCGACCCTCACAGCAGCTGCAAATGTGAGTTCTTTGGTCTGTGATGCTCTGACGAAAAAGTGGGATAGTAATAGATATAAATAGTAATAATTTAATAATGGAAGACCTCATCGAGGTCCATAATTTAAATAACACACAGTAATAGATATAAATAGTAATAGATAAAAAAAAATATCCAGCTGCCACTGAAGAAGAAAATATGCATTATGCTCCTTTATGCAAGTACACACGCAAAGTCATCTGTGCTGATCCAGCACTGACGGGCAAACACTAGATAGTCGTGGCGAGATAACTGCACCACACCCTCGTCTCTGAAAATATACACACTCCACCACTCAGAGATTTGACAGGTAGAAAAGAGGTCCCTGAAAGCCAAGACGTGACCATGAAAAAAAAGAATACTGTTTTTGTTCCTAACTGGGATCATCTTATAAAAGCAGCTCCAAATGGGGACCATGGATGGAAAAGCTGAGTTAATAAGAAATGGCACAGGTCCAGGCGCTCTCATGTGTGAATCAGTGGGAGCTTAAATCTGAAAATAGAGTTCAGCAAGTTCAAACACAAATGACGACGGAATATTCAGCGTCTTTACAGTAAGACTTCAAACTTAAACGACGACTATGCACTGCAGTGTATCTTTCAGCAAAAAAAAAAAAATAGCATTTACTTCAGTGAATTCAAACTTAACAAAATGATGTCATTAGTAAAATGTCAAAGAAGGTCAACTGAGATAAATAGGTCCCGTTAAGAGTGACACTGGATGATTGATAGGCTAAGGATAGGATACATCAATTCTCAGCTTTATTATTGCAGGGCTTTATTGCTGCACATACACACTTTTATTGGGCAATTTCTTCTAACAGATTAAGCAGCTTACCTGAACGTTTTGCAAAAACATCCCTAGTCTGAAGTCAAAGCCCAGTGAACTGCAAGTACAGTCCTGCCAACACAAACTGCAGTCCAGCCAACACAAGCCAAGACATTTCTTTTTAGAGCCAGAGTTAGAACATGTGACAACGGGCTGACAGTTGGGGGACAAAAGAAGAACTGTGGTTCAGGAAACAATGGGACAAAAATGTTCTGGGTACGTACACAATGCAGAGATGTGACTGCGGTCATGTGCTGGGTTCTCGACAGAGGGATAACCATAGAGAGAAAGAGAAAGAGGAAAGCTGTGCGGTATGTCTGGATATGTTGGAGGACTGTGAGCATCAGCGTAGGGTCTCGTAAATCTGCACACACATGCGCACGCACACACTCATTTCACCTACAACAGCTTACACACACGTTTTCATGTGACGTATATGGCATTACATCATTTTAAAAACTTATGGGAAATGTAACATCATGGGAGCGACTGAACAATATTGGTAAATTAATCCAAAGTTTGTCAAAGTTTATCAGCAGAAAGGCGGGCGAGTCAGTATCATCTGTTGTGTTTGTTGATACCGTGGCTTTTATTCAAAACTTAAATTAAACAACTGATTAGAAGCCTCATAGTGCTGAAAACATTCAGACATAAATATTACTGCAAATACACAGATGTAATCATTGACTTAATGTTTACTTCAAATTATTTATAATTACTTAGTTGCAAACACTTGTGTGCTTACAATAGTGGAACCGCAAAGAGGTCGAGTACTTGATTTTGTGGGGTGAAAAAAAAAATGTCTCACGGCCAATCCAATAGATGACAATGATGTTCATTGTTGCATGGACAAAAAAAAATAAAGAAAATGAATAAATAAAGGATTTAAGAGGCACAACTGCTGTTCTCCTCAGGATATGAAACCAAGCGAGATTCCATCTTAATCCTAACTTCCCTTCCTGCTGTCATGCAGCATAAGTGCATTTGGCTGAGGAAATCTGCAAGCTGTTACTAATTGGTGTTCTTCTCACCCTTCCATTTATTTTCCAATCTTTTCTTTAGGACACTTGTATCTATCATGAATATATAATCAGAGGCAGAGCTTGTCATATGTTACTTACGGCTTTAGGAGGAAATATTGAGGAAATGGCCAAGATAAGTTGACTCTGATGGGATAATGAGCAGGTTCTTACAGGTAATGACCGGGTCCACTTGAGTTACAAGTCCTCCCTTTCACGATGTGTTGTGCTAAAGTGCAGCTTAGTGTGCAGTGAGTGACATGACTGTGCAGATGGGTTTCATAAGGACTTTTCTTACCGTTTATTTAAAGGTGAAACTTAAATTACAGCATGAAGACACTTTCAGTTAAAACACATTATGACAGGCTACAGTGTCCACAGTCACTTGGCTTTGACAGTGGAGGGAAAAAAATCCATATGTGCACTGAAGGTCCACCCCCTTGTGGACAAAACGCACATTGCTCAGCAGGAATTTGTGGCAGGAGGATTTAAAAAAGGATTAAAGAAAAATGAAATGGGATTCAAAATGTAATCCCATTTGATGTTGAATAAATACAAAGTGGAAAGGTGCAGATGGCTAAGCATAGAGATGAATGCCAAGATATGTGAATCCGCTCCTTCTGGCATCACTGTTCTCGTGAGTACAACTGTCAGGTTAATCTCTATTAACCTGAGACAAACCCTTTGGCTTCCCTGTTTATGCCAAGCATCATAGAAAACCAGTAAATACCGCCAACGCCAAGCCCTACAGGCCTAACACTAGGAAGAGCAACAATCTGCAATGAACCAGTTAACCCTAGGCTGCAGAAAATCACAATCATATCTCTGAACTTGCAACGTGCTAACTGAGGACTTCGAGTCCAAGTATAGCAGAAGCACACCCGTTCTTTATCTACATCTCACTTCCTCTTCCCATCAGTCTGAGAGTTAGATTGGCACACCAAGCTCCACCAGGGAAAAGTTGATTTCTTTGAACCAAATCTGGAATCCAGATCTTGTGTTTGCACACAGGGGTAGTTTAGTAACTTGCTAGGAAAAGGTGCTAAATAGTTTGGCCTCCTCTGGTAATGTGGTTAGAGTCTGATACTGATCTCAAAGCTATTGCTTACATGGCAATTTCTAAAAGAATAGGCTATCATCTGCATAAGATTTAGCCTCTTGGGGTGACAGCCAATCTTTCAGGGCTTCTTCTGTAGCCACCAAATATCCAAGCCAAGATTTCCTCTTCCAAATGCTGCTTGTGGTTTATAGTCAGACGGCAACTTCAAACGCAAGAAAGGAGTTATAGTGTAAAAGCTGAATCTACAACTGTTTTTTTGTTTTTTTTAATTCACATTGATATCTGTTTCATGAGCCTTAGGTTCATCAAACAATAGTGGATGAGTGCCAAGGCTGCCAATCTGCCAATGTGCTCCACCTTTTTTGTTCTCAACACAGATTGTTTTCCATAACAAAAAAACACACCAAGTCTGCTCAAGTGTGATTGTTTAATATTTCTCAGTCTACAAAAGGAAACCAGATCTCTTCCAATAATAGCAAAAATCTGGTCCCTTGCCTACAGGTTGTGCATTCATGTGCAGATATCTGTTTATAGAGATTATGACTCACCATGGCACAGTCTTGGCAGCACTGATTAACCAAAGCTTCTCTTGGCACATGTCCTCCTACCAGGATGTATTCTATTTGCTCATTCATCCTTAAAGGACGATATTCATTTCCTTGTATCTGCCAAGTTGAATCTAAAATCAGAACTTATTGCGTAAAAAGAAAATACTGCACATGAACATCCAAATGAGAAAGCACATAAGTTGACAGAAGCTTAAGCCTCTCAGTTTTAAGTGTCTGATGGAACATAGGAATGATACAAAATAGACTTTGGTAACACCATTTTGCAAAGCTTTAACCAACTTCTGTTTCATCGTCTTGGTTTAGCAGAGGCAGACCGATTACAGTCTTCAGACATCTAAACCCTCTGTTTTCAGAGGAATATGCAAGTGGTGCCATTTTTTGTCATGCAGCCGTTGCAAATCATTATGTAGTCCTTAGAAAGCTGGTGACTGTAAAATTGAATCCCTGCATGAAACTGTAGAGACAAAACTGCCTTTGGATACCCTAATGCTAAAATTTGTCTAACTGGAAGAATTGAAGAGTGTGGGCTTCTGCTGAGTCTGTTATAATATGCAAACCTGGAAGTGCAACGTATACATGTGCCAGGATGTATTTCCAAATCATGTTATTGATTAATCTAAACCAGGTATATTATGTCTTTTAAGTCATAACATATTACTCCCTTTAAAACCTTGCCTGGTTAACATCTTCTCTATCCGGACTGCGTGCCGTAACCAGAGGATAAGAATCATAGAAATAGTCAGATAATAGCTCCATAGAAAAACTAGACTGTTTCACAACCAGCTAACTGTCCTTGCTGCTACTTAGGGACAAATAAAAATTCCATTGATTATTATTAACATCTTGAGTCAAATAAAATTGCAGCTGCAATGCAAAATGTTGACATCGTGAATAATGAAAGATTGTTGAGTAGAACTGTCCACTTATGTCAGCACTTGTCTGTGAACATCGATACATCTCAGTCCATGTAACAATAACACAATAGATGTCCGTTGTCCAGTGCAAGTACAATGACGGTGCTTCAATGGTGTCCCGGAGGACGTTCCCCCATAGCCAGAGCTCATTGTTGTTTGCAAGCAAAACACATAAATAAAAAAGAATAATCACCATTCCTAGTGTGCACAGTGACCACACCAAGCTCTGCAAAGGAGTCTTGGGATCTGGGGATCTTGAAGCAAATCAATTCCAACACTATCTTTCCTGGGAAGGTCCCAGGGTCTTTGTTATTGGCCTTCAAGCCAGAATGATTCATCAGCTGTGTTATCGATGTTGTTAGCTGTGGGAAAGGTTCCTCCATAACCCTGAAGTACAGTGAGGTTAAAAACCTTTTGTATCACTGTAACCCTTTATAAAAAAAATCAAAAGTAGTATTCGTGTTGATCACTTCAGGTGCTTACAGTCATTTGCTTTACCTCAACCATAAAGTGATGAAAACACCACTCTTAGTCCTTAACTCCATCCCCCAAACAAACGCACAAAAAGAATAGCACTAGCTGTCAATCATTTTAACTGACCTGGCCCTGCATATCCCATAAACCCAATCATCAGTGATTGTCAGCCAGCAGCTCTATAAAGCCTGGTGTTTACCCCGTCTAGACAGACAGGGGGGCTGGCATCTGAGTGGTGTATTGCACCCAGTTTAACCACAGATGAGAGCATTACTGTCATTTAACACCATAAATCAGCCCCTTGCACATAAACAGGCTGTAAGGGGGTGAGACGCTGGGAAACCAATTTTAGGAGTGATCTAAAAAACAAAGTCTCAAAGCATTAAAAAGCTCCGCATAGGAATTCCCTTTTGATCAAACACATTAGCACACTTGATTCCTGAGGCTAAACTGTGTGGTGCAAAAAAAAAATCATCAAGGTGAAACTACACTATAGTTCCTTTGTCTTCTGTACCATGAGTGCATGCTGGGATGTTTTTTGAGCTATGAGGAAGAATTGAGGTGTACTGAATCAAATGACACTACCAAACATTGCATAACGAATGCAAAGCTAACTGTTATTTCACTGTCATCTGGGCAAATAACAGTATTTCTTATTTCTGTGGTTGAAGTGCCCTTCTCTCTAAATAACATATATTACCCACACACCCCCAAAAAACAGTTTGAGTACAGACAGAGACACACTGTACTAGGCCTCTCCTCAGTGTTTCCAGCAGAAACCTCACTCAGACCTCAATTTAACATAGCTAACGATGATGCCTGGAAAAAGTTATGCCACCACACATATTATCATATTAATTACCACAATGTGTTTTTCGCTCACCAGGAGGAGAGAGAAACCAAAAATAAAGAATCACAAAAATGAAAATGCCAAGTAACCAGAGGAATTTGTTTGTGCAGAAGTTAAGAGTCCAAAACTCGAAGTTCAAATCACCACATTTTGCCAGCAAGCTCCGAATAAAAAGCAAGTAATTGCATCACCAAACATGAACATCTGCTCGAGGATGGGTTAACATGCCAAGCTATGTTTGCGTTTCAAGAGATCCAGAGTTCTCAAACTAAATATAGAGCTTTTACTGTATATATGAGATTGTGAATGATGAACGCACTGGGAGGGAGGAAAAAATACAGCAGTGTCAAGGCATCCAAACAGTATGGCTGCTGTTACTGCGACATGAGCTGATATTGTCTATCTATACTACAGCTCCTCAGCTGGAACCCCTGCCATATCTGAGGAAGGAAGTGGACATGTTATTGTTTGACCTCAAAGGCTTTGGGTGGTCCACACACACACACACACACACACACACACACACACACACACACACACAAAGAGAGAGAGAGAGAGAGAGAGAGAGAGAGAGAGAGAAAAGGCAGCAGGGAAACACAAATATTAATGTACAATTTCAGATTGAAGCTCTATGAACACTTGCTATTTCCTTTGAGGCAAGGTAGCCAGAAATCTAACACAACCAATATTCAATATTCAATATTGTTAAACGAAAAGTCACTTATGAGCTGAAGGATTGATATAAATAGAAGAGCTGTTTTTTTTATTGACTTCTCCGACGCCTGTGATACAGTTCATCCTAAAACTTCATTTAGATTTAGATGTCTGACAGCTTTTTCTGTCCATATTGTAGTGTGATTAGTGCACTACCTAAAACCCAGGTGAATCCATAATAGCTTGTTACTTCAGAGGTGGAACCACTTGAAAAGGTTGTCCCCTGAAGTTGGATTCTAGGTAATTTATTCACTAATCACATAAATAGCCTCCAACTGCTTTCATTTTATATGCTGATGACACAGCCATTTTTCGTTTATGGTACCCTTTAGCAAACAGAGCTAATCTAGTTTGCATGAATACAGTGTAATAAATTCTATTCATTAAGTGCAAGTGCAGTGCATTTTTCTGAAAGGTGCACAGGCAGTTGTTTTATTAAAAAATCTATGAACAAAACAAGCACTTAGCAGTGCATTTAGAAACACAAGTATACAAACACATGCACATGGAGAGAGATAAGCATCAGTGGATGTTGCAAACTGAGGCTGTCTGGGATTCATCATGGCTCGAGCACAGAGCAGACCTGTCCAAACAACATATTCATACTTGCCCAGGAGGAGCAGGATGGAGCTAATCTCCAATCAAAAGACAAAAAACTGAGCACATTAGCTGAAACAATTTTTAGAAAACACAAAGTTGTGACTCGTAGAAGGTCCCTGCTTAGTCTGGGTTACTTTGCTCTGAAGGATTACATCTCTAAAATCAGGCCTGTTTGGGACTTTGTAATGTGAGGGTGAGGGCATTTCAGTGATACACTCTCGTTGTTAGTTTTTTTGAAGCCCACATGGCTCTGGTAAAAACACAATCCATCAGCACCCAGCACCAGCAGAGTGAAACATTACTGTATCCAGTTGCCTGGAGTGAAACTTTAGACCTGATATCACACAGGGCTCACACATGCAAACAGGAAGACACTCACACACCTTCACACACACTGAGAGAGACATGCCCATATTGGCTATAACAGAGCTTTACAGCTGTCTCGCTTCTATATTTTTCATGCCCACGCACACATCTGACACACACAAACACACATGCAGACAGACAAATAGTGGCAATCAGTGGGTGGATGTCAGCCCCCAGACAGGAACTGCTCCCAGCATCTGCAGCGCAGCTCATAAATCACTGCTCACATTGGGGTAATGGTGCATTGAGAAGGAGAGGTAATACAGGGCCATTTTTCGAAGACCACATTGCAGCATTTAAAGCTTTAACTCATGTCAACATTAAGAAGACTATCTATGGCTTTGGCATAACCTCAACACACAGCGGCAATGCACAATTAGATTGGATAAAGTTTGTAATAATTGTTTTGCCATAGTGCCACCATAGTTACGCTCTGCTCAAAATGTGTTGTAAGGTGTTCAAAGTGAACTTTTAAAATTACAGATCTGTCCTCGAAACGTGCTCGTGCATCTTATCTAAGCTTTGTAGTTATTAGTGTTAAAAGAAACAAATCAAACACTTTTGGATTACAAGAAAACTATTGGAAACTGAGAGATTCAAAGAGAGAGCAAAATAAGCTTTTTCAAAATGTAATTGCAATCCTTATGATAATAGGTACTGAATATTTGCAGTATTTACTATGTGAGGGTGAAGCGTACTGTAAAGTGATACACCAAAGGAAAACATTCAGTTTACATTTTACTCCAAACCTGATCCCAACTATCTTCATTTTAGAACAAAGATACTTTAGAGCAACTTCCTTATGGATTAAGGGATGACTGTTACTAGTCTCTCAATGTGTTTAATATTCAGCTGGGCACTGTTGTTGGGAGAAGGACCTTGAGGTCTGAAGGCAATCGATCCTGAAACTGATCTGAAACCTGGTGTTTATATTATGTGGATTTCCCCCACGTTAATTAATCAGTTATATATAAACCTGCAAGCTGCAGGCTTTTTGTTTCCTCTTGAAGAGAGGTAGCACTAAACCTACCTGGTAGCAATTTAAAGATTCAGTTTGATTCGCATACAAACATTTCTCTGAGGCTAATCATGAAATCAGATGTCAAGGTGAAGACAACAGGGGATTAGTTACATGTGCCAGGACACGCAGATCAAAGAAAGAAAGTATCAACATGAAATAACTGTTTTAAAACATTTGAACCACCTAAAAACAAAAGTATAACACCTGTAGGTAAATCATCATCCTTTCTGCACATCACTTTAACTATATCACTGCCCCCTAGTGGCTGGGCCTGGCATTACACACACACAACAGTTGAAAACCCTGTTCTGCTCTATCGTGTTAAGCTGCCAATAAAACTCAACAAAGCTTCCCCTCTGGTGCATTCTGAACAACATGATTTTTGGAGGTTAGTTTGACCGAGTCAAACACAGTTCTGTAAGTTACGATCATAATGTTCCCCATCGCAGATGGAAAATCGATCTTTGAAAAAAGAAGACTCACGTCAACTCCTTCACTATAAATTTTAAAGTCTTTGCTAAAGCTCAAGTCTCTGAAGATGAATCCCCTCTCCTCAGCTCCTAACCTATGATAATATGTAAATCAATCATGAAGCACATAAATTCATTTTTTGCTCAGAAATACTTCTTAGAGAGGTTATGTGATTCTGCAAACATGAAACATGACTCAATTAAACTATGTATTATGATTTGCATTTGAATTTCGTCCTTTTTGTAATTCATTGCATGAAGTGTGTGCATTGATTGATGATGTAGAGAATGTTTGAGTCCACACTACACAAGATTATGTGATCAAAAAGTATATTTGGGTTTAAAGTTAATGAAATTGCAAACAGACAGTCTACAAAATGTCAAGGCAAGATGATTACAAATTATTTTAAAAAAAGTGCTAATATTATTTTGAGAACTGGGGAGTTGTTGAGACATAAAGACTGCGAGTGGATTTTAACACCACAGCAACCCTCTGTGTGGCTTCTGGGGCAGCATGAGGCTGTGCCCTACAGACAGAGCGACCTGTGAGCCGAAATGCTTGAGAAGACCTTCTCAGGTGGATTACGATACAGGACAAATTCAAATCAAGAATAAGTGAATCTGTATCTATCAGGAAGGTAAGACTGTGTAGTCAGGGACCGCAGAATACTAAAACACTGTTCGGAGCAGACTAGGATAGAGCACAAACTCAATTCGATGATTTTTTAATATATTTTATATTTGAATATAGCTTACTTTTGCCACATGCCACAACAGCCCGCAAGATCTCCTGGGCAGAGCTCTGGAAGCTCTCCACTTCCAGTTCTTGGTCCAATCCGTGTACAACATCACTCCAAGCCCCACCCACCTGTACGGGTGGGGCCTGGTTGACTCACCCACTTGCCAGCTCTGCACGCAGAAGGGCAGGCGGGGAGGGAGGACCAAGGTCATCTACGCCATGATAAGCCACAGCAAACACCTTAGCACATTGAAGCACGCCATCATCTTTGTCCGAGCTGGAAAGAAGCCACAGCCTCAACTCAAGTCCCAGAGTGGACTGCTCACGCTCTTAGTTGACCTTGGGAGACAACTCAGGTCCCTGGACATCACGGCTGTTTACATCCTCAGGCCTTACATGGTCCTGATGTCCGGGGGGGGGGTCCAAACAAGAGGTCTTAATTAATGAGAGTGTCCCATGGGAAGACCGGACGGAGGAGGCCCAGAAGAGGAAAAGTGCAAAGTATGCAAACCTGGTTGCAACTTTGGAATTATTTTGCATCATGTAATGTATAACAATAATAATAATAATTGGATTGTTGTGTAAAACATGTTGAAAACTCATTTCTCAAAAGTAAAAACAGCTACCTTGACTGTTACACGTGTGTCTTCTCAGGATGATCAGAATCAACAGGGGATATAGCATTGCTTAGATCAACCTCCACGAAGGAACGAGCTGAGTCACTGTGATATCAGTTCAAATCTTTAAACTCACTTATAGAAACAATCATAAAGTGTTACCTCATCATGACATACTGTACATTTGTTTCCTTTATTGCAATTCCTGTCCTTCCATGGTGATGCATTTGTCAATCATATATATAAAAAAAATACAGCTCTTTAAATTGTACATGTACAGAAGGTACACATACATTATAAATGAGTGAAAATAATAATCCTGCACTTACTGTTGAAGTGTCTGAGTGATTGGTTTGTCTCTCTGCTGCTTGGTCACACTCTCCTAACAGGGACAAGAGTAGAAACATTTTATTCACACACTCAGACAGAAGTGAGGATAGAGGAATGGTTCTCAAAATATGTATCTGGATAAAAGCTAAACCAGGGCAATCCTCAATCAATAAGCACTGAGTTGATCCTCACAATGCAACTCTCTCATTCCCTTTGTCCCCTCCCGCTCCACGAGGGAACTAACCATGAAAAAAAGACATTGCTTCAGTGCTTCTTGGACAAACTTCAGAAGTCAAATGACAACCCTGACTATGTCTGGCAAGATAAACAATGCAATAATTCAAACCAATCAATCAAGAAAAATGACAAAAGAGCAGCCCTACCCATCCAATGCAGTGTTTCAAACTCTGGATCACTATCACTAAAAAAAGATACTGTGTGAATATAAAGGATGCATATTAAAGATAATCAAATAAATATGATTTCCATGTTCCAACACTGATATAAACACAAAGGATCGGAATGTTCTGAATTGACGCTTAAAGCCATGGAAAGCACGCGTTGTCAATCAAACTCCGGAGATCCACAAAGACGTAGAGAGCCAATGAAAACACATTTGCTCAAACAGTTTTGTTCTGTTTATTCTGAATCTGGGCCCACTCTATAGACTGAGAGAGGGATGTGTTCTTAAACACTGTTTTCCTTTATTCATGCATTTAATGTAAGGCAGTAACACACAAAGCAGCAATAAAAGGGACTGTAATAATATGAGAAAAGACAGATATTTGGTGACGAACGAGTCCACTTCTTGAAGGTAGAAAGATTCAAAATTTTGGAAACTTGTGAGGAAATGAAAGACATTTATACTAATCCAACTTTCCACACAGGATGAATAACAGCAGCAGCGAGTACTGATGTTTCTCCAGCTGCATATTGTGTAGACCGAGTGTTTGTTTGACAGAATGCAAGGTTCTTTGAATTAGCCTTATAGGTTAAGGAACATTATAACATATGCATATTTCTACCCTGCAGCTAAAGGGGAGGTATTCATTGACATACTGACAATGACTCCAAACTAGAGGTCAGTCCAGTTGGAAAGTGTCATCTGTGATCTATCTCTGCTGGAGTTTGTCAAAAGAGCCATAAATAAGAAGAAAGAAAACTTAAACCTTAAAAGGAAAGTTCAGTACTATCCCTTTTACAGTTGATTTTCAATGATAAGTCTGATTCTCAATCGCCTGAAAACATGCTGTGGCATGTGGAACGGTAATTACTTTTTCCACAGGGACTTTATTAAACTGGATTCAGCATGCATCATTCTAAGCCTCATGTTGTTTTGGTAATAAAGCAAATTAAGTTTAATGATAAGAAGTCAAGGCCAGTACCGGTACATCTTTACAAAGTATTCCAACAATTGATGAATGTAAACATGACTTCTTGAAAAAAACATGATCTGGTGCACTTTTCTGATATGGGATCATTAGTATTCCAGCAGAGGTATCCCCCCTGAAACTGAATAATTTAAATCTGTGGACATGAAAGAAGACCCTTCTCAGTCAACATAATACTCATGCTCACAAGGTGACTCGGGGTCATCTCTGTCTCTAGAGCCTGCTAAGCTACGAAGGTAAAAGACATGAACCACATGTGGAAGACATTGTGAGTAATTACAGTACAGTAGCCACTTAGACAAGCTATGCAATGTGTACACAGTACAAGCCACGGCATGCATCCGAGTCTGAAAGAGCACAGGGGCGTAAAAATGCTGACAAACAAGGGGTTCAGATAAAATGTGCTCTTTGGTGCAACTAGCCAAAAAAGGATCAGCTGCAGAGAAATGTGAGAAGAAAATATGTGACTTACAGATGGAAATGAATGAACCAACACACAACCTTACCTCCATTTTCTAGATCACAAAACAAAATTTCCAAATTGTCCGATCAATATATTTTCAAACAAGTTATGGGTAAGACAAAGAAAATATTAATTTTATTGATAAAATAATGTTATACGTTACGTGTTTCTGTATTTAATTTCATAAGATTTCTAAGAAGACTCTCCGTCAGATTCCGCCAAGCATTTTTAAATGCCTGAATAGTTCGCAGCCGTGTTCTTATATTACTTTTGTTCGTAAGTTGAAAGCATGGCACGTTGTTCTGAATTAGCATAACCCTAACCACCCACTAATGACCATAAAAGGGCATAAGGGCAGAGCCCTACAAACATGCTGGTAGCAAAAAAATAAGGTCGCAGAGATGTTTGGCAGAGCACCAGAATCCTATAAGAACCTTTGCAGCTGTGAAGTGGACACAATACTGCTGGAGGTTTGCAGCAAACAATTCAGTTTCATTCAGCAGTGTGAGTAATCAGGAACAAGAGAAGACACATGGGACACAGTAAACATCTTTAATGTAGGCATGTGCAAATTGACCTGTTGAGTGTATTGTATTTATTTTAAGCTGATTTGTATGATCATGAAAATATTGACTAAATGTTTTTTTTATAGGGAATGTATTGTTTCAGATGTGCCTAAGAGTACTCTTGAGTTTTTCGTAACCTCTGTTAAAAAAAACAAATCTCACAGAAGGAAACGATGAATCTCAGATTCTTCTTCAAAAGTTTGTAAGTAGGATTAAAGAACAAATTTGTTCTTAAGAATGGTTGGTGAATATCGCTATTCCCCCTCTTCTTGTCACAGTCGGTGTTGAAAAACACAGAGGAGGACCCAAGTGCAGACAACGTAAAAAGATCTAATAAACATAAAGGCAAACAAAACTGCTCACAAAAAGTGTCCGAAAACAAAGTTCATCCAAAACCAACAGGAAATCCACAAGGAGGAAAAAAACAAAGGGAACGCACAGGGGCAGAGGGAGACACACGACTGACTATAAACTACAAAAGACAACGAACGACACACAGGGGAAGAAACACTGCGACTAAATAGACATGGGGTAATCAGAAACAGGTGAGACTAATGACACAGGTGAGGACAATCAGGGCAATCAAGACCGGAGGGAAACACAGAGAGGCAGGAAACAAGACAACACTGAAGAACTACAAGTTAAAACAGGAAACACTAAAGACTGAACTGAGAAACACACAAGACAAACAGGCAACACAAGGGAATTAATAAAACAGAACTCAAAACACTGAAATAAAACCTACACAAAACCAAACTATGACACTTCTGCCTCTCTGAGCAGCACTTACAAACCGCCTGCATACTATAATACACAGCTGCATGTATTTTGTTTTTTTGTGGTGGGTGTGGTTTCTCTCCTCAGGAGGCACCAGGTGTGTCACATCAGCAATCAACCCGGGCTGTACAAAACCAGCAGATTGTCTCTGACTCATCACGAGATCGTTCTGACAACAGTGTGTAGGAATTCAACCTCGAACCGTGAAGTAACGTTGTGTCTTTTTTGGATTCGCTTGTGGAGCTAACTTTTTACATTTTTCTGCCTGTCTCAGATTGTCTTTTGATCGCTCACTGGAGCGCCATGTCGGGATTCTTGGACACTTCACAACCCCCACTCACCGGATCCTGAGACTTCACCATCCCTCCCTTTGGCACGTTGTGTATTTGGGTCCAAATCAAGACTCTCCAGAACACAAGATTCAATAAGAATATTCATAATTAGTTTAACCGTTTGTTATTCTGGTGCTGACTAGCAAAGGTGACAATGTTTAATCATTTAGTTAGTCATGTGAACATCTCTACTTCTAAAAGAGTAGTGTTTAGCACACAAGACATTAAGACAAAGGGTGATAACAATATTTGTCTCCTGTTACTCCTAGGAGTTTAAAAGCTTGATCATTTAGGCGAGTTCAGACGAAAAAGCAAAGCAAATATTAATGTTTCTCGTGAGTCTCAGTTGCACTGTAAATTGGAGTACAATTAAAATGTCAAAACTTTGCCAAAATACACATTGAGCGGCGGATCTGTAAAAAAAAAAAAAAAAAACTACAAATACATTCTTTGTCAGGTCTTTCTGTAAGAGGACAAGAAAACAACTCTTCAGTTGTTTGTTGATAGTCTGATACATTCCAGGACATCAGGGATACCTCAAACCCAGATTTGCTTACATATCACAGAAATAATAACATTGTTGGCTTGAGTCACTAGAATTAAATAAGTTCATGTCACATCATCAACATCATTGGTTGGTCTGGGAGCTGCGGAGGGAGTTGCCATGATTACTTCTCGAGCACTGCCGAGGTGCCCTTGAGCAAGGCACCAAACCCCCCACTAGCTCAGGGGGAGCTTCCAGTGGGGGCAGCAGCCGCACTCTTGCATCTCTCCATTAACGCATGTCCATAAGTCCTGCTAGTGCATGTGTGTGATTCAGGCCTGTGTGTGAGAAGCATGTCTCTAAAATAACAGAGTGTGAACCAGAATTCCCCCTCTGGGATTAATAAAGTACATCAAATTTAAAAATTAAATAAAAAATCATCCATGTGACCTAGCGAAAAAAATGCATCAACCGCCAAAATGTTGAGTCTTGAAATGAACTTCTTTCTAATTACATTGAGCGAAATAATAACTCCCCAACACACCTGTATTCATGTATGATCTTAAGCCTGTGTGTGCACTGTAGCAGTCACCTGTGGTTCACGACCACTGTGGTCTTGGTAAGTAAATATTCATAGACTAAATGTGTCCCCATTCCCCAAAATAACCGTCATAATAATCATCAGGCCCGCAAGGCCCACTGATAGAATCCAAATTTACAATGAAAAGAGTTTTTATGGAGTGTTCTCTATCAAAAAGAATTATCTCGATACATGCATATGGTTTAAATCAAGGTGGATTGGCTGCTCTCTGTCATAGTGGAAAGCTGTTATTGTAAAAGGCCTACAGGCCTCCTTTTTCAGGGTTCATGGACTGCACACTATTATTTTCCCTGAGCAGATATATGGATCTATCTCTAGAAAGACAGAACAGATATAGCTCAGCACAAACACCATCTGTACAGGAGGATTCAATCCAGCGCTCTAGCACCACATCACACAAGAAAAAGGGTCACTCCAGCCAAAAAAGCCTCTGCCAAAGTCTGAGTAACAATCCGCTCTTATCAAAATCACTCTGAATTTCATTCTCTGGTTACCATGAACTGTGCAGGCAGAATGATATAATCCTTGCACTTCATTTGCTTTTTTTTTCCACACAGAGGAAACCAAATATCTTTAGCCTCCTTCAGTCAGTGTGGCTGATGCTGTTCACACGCTTGTCTCAGCTGGCCGGGTAATTGTTGAGCATTGTTCTGTGAGAAAGGAGCTGCTCAACAAGCAGAAAGTTTTCCGAGCACTTTCTTAAGGCGTGCAATCAAAAATATACATGATATTCGCTGGGTTAACTATGCAACCTCACCAAATAGAAACAGGCAAAACATAACAACTAAGCCAATGTGTCCTAAAAGAAAATGTGATTACGAAAAAAGAAGAAGCACAGATTTTGGAATATGAGGCTTGGATATGCACATGTTCCTTGTGCCTCTTTGAAAATAAGCATCACCCTGGAATGGATTTTGTTTTTTGCTGATAAACACAGGAAAATATCACCCACACAGAGCAGTCTGCCGCTGGGACAAAAAAACAAAACTATATTCTCACAGCAAAAAGTAAAAGGATGCCACAAATCAGATAATGGTGATTCATGTTGATTTCCTTTGAAGGACTCCTCTCCTCCTTCTCTCCTAAACTTTGGGTGCTCCTCCACCACTGACGCCTCTGGCTTCCCACCACCACCACCACCACGACAGCTATAGCCAGAGAGACAAGCAGAATAAATTACGACACAGTTTGTCTGTCATATGATCATGCTGCGAGCCCTTTTCAGCGGAAAATGGGGGTGAGACTGTTTTTGTGTTTTCACAAATGCCCGCAGCTGTTTTCCTAATTTCTGCAGCTCTTTTCCTGACACAGATCATTTGGACAGATGTACACTCCACCTGGGGTAGAACTGACAACCCCAGCTCCCCTGTGTAAATTATGGATGCATGAAACATATCCTGTCTTTAAGACCCGTCAGATGAAGGACTTTGCTGAACTGACTTGACTGGAATCATGCCCTAATCACTTAGTAATCTACCCTTCCCCGAGGCAGAGCACAAACACACACACACTTACAATACCTCTAGTGTCTGGATGTATGCATGACCATGATGATCTGGCTGGAAGAATCTGCTCCTGCATCCCAAAGATCCACATTTCTTTCATCAGTGCCAAGCAAGCCCAAGGATGTGTCAACCCAAATCCCCCCCCTTTTTTTTCCTAAACCTGCACAGCATGCCCCTCTAACAACCCTCACATTATCCCACCACCCACGTCTTCATCAGCAGGCTTCTGTGCCCCCTTCACTCGAGCATCCAGGGGGACTCCAAGATGGCCTATAAGACCTATTATAGGGGCTCTTAAACCCACCTATTCTCCAGCCCTGTGTGGGCCTGTGGAGCCTGAGGCCTGACATGAGGAAGCAATCCAAGCAGAGAGAGATGAAATCATATATAGTCTAATAGAGAGGTGGATTAGTAATGACCAGTATCTAGTTGCTAATCAAACTACATTCAGTCAGCACCAGCAGTGACTTCATAGCACCATGTGTATATCTCCGAGTAGAGGCCTTGCTCAGTAATGACCTGGATCACATGTCCAATCATAATACATCGACATGAGAGCCTCCATTATAAATATTTACTCAGACTACTGTTCACACAGAATCTGTCACCACTACAGTGACTCAATCCTGCTGACCTATGTAAATTGAAGGATTGGATGAAGGTTAAGCAGGAATAATTGTAGTAGACGGCTGGACGTTCGGCGCAATTCTCTTCCTATAAGCACTTAACTGTCTGAATATCTGCTCTCAGATCAATTACATTATGTGGGAGAGGCCAACATGTCTGGCACGCTCTTCAGAATGACTCTTCTGTCGGAGTTGTGTTCAGCTGAGTCAGACGTTCAGATTACAGATCATTACACCGAGGTACACAGGGTTTGTTTTAAAGCTTCCTTTGCACCAAACAAGCACACAGCTCACGAATATGACACATTTCCTATCTGGAGAAACTCGGGAATTATGGCTGTTATTATTTTGGCGTTCACACTCATACGAGTTACATTTAGTTGCCTAAAATGTCTTGTCACTAATAGGACATTGAAGTCAATGGATGGTTAGCTTGGCTTGTACAGACTCCTGGGAAGAAAACAGATATGTCAAAAGGTAAAAAAATAAAAAAAAATCTTCATGAGTTTGAAGTTCAGCTCTGATGCAATTGCTTCCAGCTGTCTTTTATCACTGTGGGAAGTACAAAGTGGAAGAGAACTTTTGAATAAATGTTGGCATACTTAATCTGTTATCCTTCTAACAAGGAAGACCAGGATAGGAGAGGATTTTAAATAAACTCTTCTTCTAAAGTATTGGTTAAGGTTTGGTTATCCTCAAATATAATCTGAGTTGGCAGACTCAATAAAAAATAGGTAAATTACACATATGAGTAATATGTCACACAGTACAGAGCACAAACACACATTCTCAGGTATCCTATGTCATAATTCTGTCAATATATCTTCAGGGAGCTCTCTGTTGCTGAGCCTTCATTTAGTCTCTCCTCCTTCATCCCCGGCATTATATCATCGACAACTGATGCCAAGACAACACCGACGACAGCTTTGTGACCCAATTTTTATAATGAGCTCAGCAATTACAGCCTGATAAAAAGCCTAATTTACCACCCGGTGATGCTACCTGAGGATAAATCCATCAGAACTGCTGTCACTTTAACAGCAGGTAGTTCATCGCTGGAGTTTGGTGCATGTGTGTGTCGAAGAAGAAAGGATGACTGATGAGACAGAACGCTGAATATATCAGCACCGCATCCCATGATGTATGGGTAACAATAGTTTTATTCTACATAGAATTAAAGACATGATCTATTTGCAGGTTATAGTACGTATATTTTATGAAGATATTGATGCTGAGATGATCTTTAATCAATTTTAATATGATCATATCTGCTACAATAAGTAAAGTTTAATACCTTTGTCTAAACTGGTCAATGATGTTGAGCTCTGATTCAGTGAAAGTGTGAAAAGAACCAGTTGATGGCCTGATTGTTTTGTTATAAACCAGTTCACTGAGGATTTTCTGCAAGTCCTAACTTAATCTATAGTTCTCACTTTAACCTTTGACCTTTTCATGAGAATGACGTTAGCAATTAGCTAGCTCAATTGATCAAGCAACTCACAGTCATCAACCTCAGATATCAAGTCGTGTTGCCAGAAGGAAAACTTTCCAAGTGTCCATCTGTACAGAATAAAGAAAAGTTTAGAAGTAAAACTGCAGCAAAGAAATCTCAGCAAACTGTGAAACGTATATTAGACAGACAGACAGACAGACAGACAGACAGACAGACAGACAGACAGACAGACAGACAGACAGACAGACAGACAGACAGACAGACAGACAGACAGACAGACAGACAGACAGACAGACAGACAGACAGACAGACAGACAGACAGACAGGATTTTTAATTACGACGTAGAGAAGAACGGTAGAGTTTTGTGCCAGTAACAACAGATGTTTATATTTCTTCTTGCCACTCACTGTCAAAGTGAGACATCTGGACATGGTTGTGTGAAAAAGACTGCAGTTGCTTGACATAATGTCAAAATGTTTATTTGTATAGCAGACTTCATCTATTGTCACTTGTGTGAGTAACAAACAATGGGACTAAGCAACGTTAGCATCCTGGTCCTGTAAGCATTTTATTTTTCCCCTTTTTCCTCATTGACACAAAGTTTAAAATTAAAATGACCTTGGAGTACATAATATTTGCATCAGATTAAATCAATACTGTGCCAAATTTAATCAGCCTGAGAAGTTGTTTATTTTTATGAATTGTCTCACAATTTTGCATTTCACAATTGTGTGTGTGTGTGTGTGTCTGTGTTGTTTGTGTGTTTATAAGTTTTTGTATTGTAACCAAACTCCTCTAGCCACTAAACATGTGATCAAGAAGAGCTGAACCAGATGGCGAAGACTAAAACATGAACGCTTTCTCTGGAGTCTCCTTTAAACTGGACACACAAACACAAACAGACACACACGCATCAGATATATATGGTACCACTAAAGCTGTTTACAGCAGAGATTAAGCACTGCAGTAACACATCATTATGGTGCACACATTCATATTCCAATTAAATGTGTATTCTCCAAAGATTCAGATGACTTTTAAAACTTCCTCACTAATTCTTTGCGGCTACACAACAAACTGGCCGACTTTGATGTTGTGTTAGATTTTGTGAGTTCACTCAGTGCATTCCAGTCTTTCAGGTTTAAATCATATTTCTCTACAGATTTTATGAGGTTTCACTTCCAGGAAAACTCACCCCATCATGTCACTGAGCAGTGATACCATGGCCTGTGGTTATTTCCTGATCTTACTTTCTAATTGCACTAAACTATTGCAGAGCCAAGACTCAGCTGAGTACGACAACATGCACCTCATTTTCTTATAGGCTGCGTATGGCTGAGTGGTGCAGGCAGGGTGGATGCTTGAAATGAAAAGGTTCTTGTTCAGCGCTGATTGCAAAGATAATTATCAGCGCTGGAAGGCAACAGAGTCCCCGGACTTTTCCCCTCTCTGTCTTCACTTGCATCATGACCACAGCACAACCCTGAATCATTGTCATCCTCCAGCTGGGGACCATGATTGGACTCAAACTGTAATGGCTCAGGCTGAACTGACAGATTCACGTTACATCCTCCTCCCTGTTTCCTGTTTTTCAAACTCAAACAGTACATCTAATTTGTTTCAGTGTGAAGCATTAAATGAAGATCTGCTTCTAGTTTTCTGTTTTCTACATTATGCCAAATCCTTTCTGGATGTCATGAAGGAAAAACAAAAAGAGAGAGACTGGTGTTCCATGCTGAGGCATGAAGGTGCTAAGGCAGTGATGAGTGTTGATTGGGGTCTATGAGTTAAAAACCCAAACGTGATTTAAATACCAGTCGAAAGAAGAATTGATAACACCGTATAATTACTAGTTGCGTACCGGAGGATTCAAACTTTATGTTCACACATAATATGTCATGTACTGTAGATGGCTTGTTAAATGATGTTTTAAAACTAGATATAAGACGAGGAATATAATAATAAATATGAACCTCAAAAGTCACGAAAGCTAGCCCAAACAAAACCTCAATAAACAATAACATCGTTTGGACAATAGCTGATTATGTCAGTTGAATGATCACAGTAAATGGCTAACTATATTGTGAGATCAAGCAGGAAGACAGGTTTTTTTATCCTTTAAAAATCATTGTTTGTTCAGAACATGCAAATAGTTGTATGATTCAGGCTACTAAAAGCAACATTTCTCTTGCTGTCAATTTCACATCAATCACCATTTGATTAGTGCCAATTCTGAGGAAATGTTCTCTCAATACACTTTACAAAAGAGCAGGTACAACTTCAGTCAGTCAATACTGAGTAGAGAGAACTGAAGATCTTTCCATACAAGCTAGGGCTTTCTCACCACAAGGCAATTCGGTAATTCAGAGAAGCAAAGAACAGGTTGGACTGGCAAGATAAAAAAGTATGTATATGTGCTTTGATTCAGTGAGCGAGTGACAAGGTGCTGGTGTCGTACATGCTAGCTTACTGTCACAACTTACCACTTCGTTAAACAATGTTTAACCATTTTCCATGCTGAGGGAGAATGTTGTCTGTGGCGGCCAAGGAGACATAAAGCTTCACTGAAGTTAGTCAGAGGTGTTTGCTAGCTTAATTAGCAATGTTGATGCTACAAAAACCCACAATGCAACACACCTTTAAAGAAACAGGTCCACAGAAACCATTTAAAACCTTGTATTTAGATTATACTGTGTAGCATGATATGTCGTTATTATTTCTCGAAAGAAACGTTTTATCAGGATAAGCTTATATTTATAATGTCTGTGTCTGTTGTTAAGTAGACACCTGTCATGCTAGCTTATATGACAGTTTTGGGATGGTGTCAGGCCTTTGTTTCTCTTAAGCCCTCCTGAAACAGGAAATCATGTTGTTGATCTCAAGCCATCCTCCTCCTCTTCTTCTCATATCTCCCTGTGTAATTCTTTTATCCCATTAAAATCTGTGAGCCAAAGAACTTCTTGTTCCCTACCCTGCCCACTACAATTTCAGAAGAGGTCTTTATCTCCACTTAACACTTTGCTTGCAGCATACATGCTTTATGAGTACAGTCAGCTTTCTCTCAATGATGTTGTAATTTTTCCAGCCTGTCCAGCCAAATGTGAGTTTAAAGCAGGCACAGGTATTTTCTGTGTGTTGTCCGCTGTGACTTGGGTGGTTTCTTGGATTTGGAATTTGGCCTGAAATATGTACTTTTAGTGCAGGACCCTAAATAACACAAAAAATACCAAAAGGTGCCGACACCATGCCATGTTAAAAACACAATGAATCAACTCTTTCTTCCCACAGAGGTATGGTAAATAAATGTTAACCTTGTAGACACACACAAACACACAGAGTGACACTCTGATAGGTTAATGTATGAACATAACCAGAGATGGTGTCAGCCACTAGTGTTCACAGATCCAGAGACCTCTGAGTCCTTGTTTTTCTTAGCTGACCTCTTGGTACTATTGGAAAGAAACGCGCTATGAGATATTGACAATTTTGGCTCCAGACGAAGTGAAGTACTGCATGCCACATCTAGCAAAAAAATGTTTTTTACCATAACAAAGATAAGAGGAAGTAAATCAAATACAGCCTTTCTCAGAGCACTTACACGGCTGCTCAGTGTAGAGAAACTTGCACTTTCCTTTCATCACGTGAGAGCTTTCGATAACAAACAAGCAGTCGTTCTCCCATGCAATCAGAATCCGAACTTGACCGCCTCTCACAGTCCCAAATGCGTCTGAAAACAAAGAACCATTCTGTGATGATATAACTTACTAAGTGTAAAGACAAACACTGCAGGATGCAGTCATTTCCGTCCCTGGCCTACATAGCAATAACAATATAGTCTTTTAAACTTTAGCCTTACCCTGATGCATATTTTCACAGACATTATCAATCAAGTTGCCATCTGCCATTTGCAAAATAGCATTCCACAAGAAAAAGAACAAGAAAAAGCTGGATCAGAAGATGTTCAATATCAGGCACTGTGTTCAAGGTATTAACAACAAGGTCAGTGTGCTGGCTCCAAATGCAGCTTGATATTCCTTGATATTCCTAGTTTGGTGCCAACAGATCAACTTTGATGAGATTGGGACATGTCTGCCACTTCATATCACAACAAAAAAAGAAATAAAAAACCTCAGAAAAATAAAAACACCTTGATTATAAAAATTATAAAATTTATTATTTATTAATTTATTATAAAATTACTTGGAAAGTATAAATGTCGCCTATTTCTATTGTTGCAAAGTACTACATAGTACATTAATTTATTGTATTAACATAATGTTTATCAATGTTATACTATGGGTCCTTGAAAAAAAATTTCACTTGAAAGGGGTCCATGGTCTAAAAAAGTTTGAACCCCTGCCTTGTGACATAGTAAAAGTACTCAGATATCTTGTTAGACACGTTCCCTGAAGCTTACACTATCCATACTAATTATCAACAACTCAATACCTTGTAATGCTATTTGTTCATAATGGGATTAGATGTTAATACAACTGGTTACCAAACAGACCACAGTGTTTATTGTGTCAAGGCCTTTAGTTTAGACAATTCATATCAGCAAGTTCGATGAGATGTTAAAGGTGCTGAGGTTCATAAAACAAGGCTGGCCTAGTAATCAAGATATGATACCAGCAGTGCTTGAATCTCTGATGTCTAAGTTGGTTATACTTGGTCAAAACTTGGTTGTGGTATTATTCAGGTTTTGGACCATAAATTAGACTTATCAACTGAATGACATTCAGACATTTATTACCTTTTACCAGCAGCATTGTTAGCCACAGTATGTGAAACAACACCCTCTATCACAGGGTTGACTTGCTGTAATGTAGGCTAATAGGCTAAAGACAGTCTATCAAGCAGACGCCACAGAAGTTAGCGGTGGAGAGCTCATATAGCCCTCACAAATAGAGCCTCGTTTCCTCCGACGTCACGTCATCACGTTAGCAATTCACCTTTAGTTCACCGACGTAACGTGCGCTGTTCAATTACCAATACTGACAAAACGTCCAACTTACCTTTGACGCTAATGTGGGTAGCATTCATTCGAGTTCGATGTCGGGGCTGTCATCTTCTGCAGAGATTTTTTTAAGAAGCTTTTTCAACAAGTAGTTTTGTAACTATTCTCTGGATAAGTCTGTACCCCTCCTCTTCCTCACATCTGGTCCCTAAGCTAAGGGAGTTCCTCCCATCCACGTTTCTTCAGCTGTCCTCCGCGCTCCCACTCCTCACTGTTTGTGCTGATTTTATGAGTCAAAGGAATTCCCTTCTGCTTCTAATTCAGTCATTTTTGTTTTATATTCGAGGCTTCGGTAACACGGACGAAGCTGTAGGCTGCTTTCGTTTCCAGACCGCCACTTCGGGTATACGATCTCTTTAAAAGCCTCGCTCGAGTTGATGTAAGGTTAAACAGCAGTTATTGAGAGAAAAATGTACTTTTCAAATTGAGTCTACTTTGTTCTAAAACAATCTACAAAGGATATTCAGAGAAGAAAGGAAAGCAATTAGATACACTTAAAAAATACATTAGAGAAAGGAAAAAAGATATAAAGACACAACGAAACATTTTTAAACAGCTTTGGGAAACCAGATAGGCAGTTTAATTTTAGAAAATTCAACTTAATGATCATTTAATTTCATTTAATTTTAATTCCACACAAACATACAGAAACCTTTTAGTTTAAGAAATTAAAGAAAAAAGATAAAGAAATTCAGTAACAAAAATAAAGATCATAGGCCCAAGATGTTTGTGGAGGAAATGTTTTTATTAGCAAGTATAACATGCTTTGTTTAAACGTAAAAAAAATCCAGCAAGTGATAAATTATATAAATAGGATAATGCTGTGAACTGTGACTTTACCGCTCTTGTGTAACCTTTCCATAGACAGTATCCCGCTGCAGTGAGCTTTGTTTCCCTAAGATTCACAATTTGTGAACAAATATGTTTGCTTATCTTTTTTATACCATCACATAACTCCTCCATGTCTGTGAAAGACCCAGCCAAGGAGAGATTGGTACTTGCATGTTTTTCACAGATTCTGGCAAAGCATCCACCACTGCAGGAGAACACAGTGCTGCTCAGAGAAGGAAGAAAAAGATGCAATGAATGCTCTCTGTCCGTCACTCCACCCCTTCTCCAGCTAACATGCGATCTGCTTCCAAACAATCTCGTCTCTCCGTCTATCATATCTGTTTTCAGCAGGTTGTCTTCGAGGCAGCCTGAGAGAGTGTTTGTTGCTATGGTAACCACTCCAGCTCTTGGATGGATCCCAGGCTTGTAAAAGTGAAGAGAAAGAGGCCGTATCAAGCGAAGTCTCTTTTCCAAGTCCAAAATGTAACAGCAGGGGTCACACAGGGGGGATACAGTCGTCCAAGACAACATTTGAACTCAACAACACCAAGGTTATTTCAAAAGTGAGGACCCACAAGTATATCCCTTTATATTCTTGCCCAGTATGTTGGAAGTATTAAAGGGAAGGAAGTGGACCTTTACATGAGAAACAGAAGTTTAGTTTGAGACATGGGGGACATGTGGGTCAGAGACAGCAAAAACAAAAAGGCAAGAGAAAAAAAAAGGCAAAAAGGAAGCAGCCAAGACTATGGATGTTATTTTATCAAGTTCATTTTGTCGCCTGGTTTTTTCTCCCCTTCCAAAATATACGATTACGTCACACTGAGCATGGGAAACTACTCCAAAGTAACACACAGCCGCAGACTGTCTCGCTTATCTGTTTTATAGTCCACTGCAGAGTAATTCTTCACCAGTTGAACATCACTCCTAAACAACACATTCTGTGCTTTACCTCAGAAACAAACGTGTCCATGCAGCCATCACAGTGGAATTGAAGATTTGTAATTAAAGTAGTCTCAACCAGCACAAATATTTCTTAAGACCTTGTTTAATATTAGTAAATGTTTGTTTTGTTCCTGCTTTTTTGGCAGTACTGATGACATTCCTGTAGTCCAATTCAATGGTTAGTGAAGTTGACATGATACACATTTACTTGAGAAAAAGTAAATAAATTAACTCGACATAAAACACAACCTCAAAAACCAAACTAGCATTTCACGCTCCCATCAATTGTCTGCTTTGTCTCGGATGAAAGCAATGTCATGTCTTGGGAATCCTTGAAGCTATTTTGGTGATCCAGTCTGCTCAAAAAAAAAAAAAAAAAAAAAAAAAAAAGAGTAAATGAATAAAGAAACCACTTTTTTTTTATGGCAACCACAAACATGTTTTATTCACATGAATGTATCTTTCACAAACAAAGCGGGTGGAAATGATCAACTTCAGGGCTTCGTTGATGTTCTACAAGAAACTTTAAATGTCTTCCACTGGCACCATCTCTTCTATTTCATAGTCTTCTACCTTCACAATTCAAGCCCTCCAAATATATTTTTATAATTACATGAATCAAACAAACAAACAAACAAACAAACAAAGCTTTATGGAAAATCTTTATGAAAATGAGCTGTGAGGAGTAACAGACGGCCGAGATCACAGCCTGGAGAGATAGTATGGACTGTCACAAAGAAGCAGAATAATTGCAACCAAGCCTCGCTGTCTTAAGCTAAGTCTACGTTCCACTGCAGTCCATTGTGACAAGAATGACAGGAAAAGACGGAGTAAAGTACTGGTTGTTTGAGTAGGGATTCAAGGGTTTTAAAGACCCTCATGGGGTTTTTTTTAGAGTTAGCCAAGCAGCTTGACTCCAAGGAACTCCACTATTTTCCAATGCTGATGTAAACAAGCGCCTCTTCTGATGAAGTGGCAGGGTGATGGTCTGCATAAGCATCATCCTCCCTGGATAGACTATAATCCCACTGTGAGTGTTTTGCGATGGGCCAGGTCCTTCTGGTGAAGAAAACAACAGAAAGACCACAGCTGATTTTGGCCTATCAGGGTCTTTTCAAGCTCAATGTGAACATTTCCACATGGTGACATCTGGTTGGCAACAATCTTTAAAGTTTCAAGAGGAAAATAAAAACACAAACAAAAAAAAATGCTTCTTCCCCGTCTCTCATCAGTTTTTAAAAAACTTGTTTTAGACTCGATTCCTTTTTCAGAGCGTAAGCAGTTGTTCAGCTCTTTATGTTCAACCAAGACTGGTTAGGTGATGCTGTGGTGCTTCGTTTAGCTGTACAGAATCCTCATGTGGCCACAGATGTGACAATCTGGACCACCTCGCCATTTTCTCCCTGTATGGCACCCTGGATGGCCTCTTTCACCTCCATGTCTGATTGCAGGGCCGGGGCCAACTCAGCCGCCTGAAACACAAAAAAAACACAAGATAATCTTACATGAGTAAAGTGTAGCACCAAGGAAATGCGTTTCTTTTCTGAGGGAGCATAGAACTGACAGGAGAGATCAGAGCAGAAATACACAAGGAGAAAAAAATGGCTGAGAAAACAGGCCAAGTGCTAGGTGAAGAGAGACGTGATAAGTGATGAGCTTTGTGTGTTTTGATGCCCTCGGACTGTCTCAAAGGTGCGCGTCAGACGGAAGGTTTTGCGCGGCTTAAAAAAAAAAAGTCCTTAACAAATGATGAGAGAGGCTCATGACTCAGTCCTGGATGATGACCATGAATAGTGACTCACTTCTTCCTCGAAGGAATGCCAAAGGTTCCCTCAAACACACCTGCAACATTTAATCCTCCCGGCCCAGCATGCTGTCACTAGACAACAGTGTTGAGTGGAGCACAGCTGCTCCACAGCAGCACAAACACAACACGGAAAACATGCAATGGAACCAATGGGGGTAAGAAAACAAGTTCCTAGTAAAAGTAGCGTACATACATGTGTTTCAAAGAGACGATGAAATGCTGGACATGTTGAAATGTTAGATCTCCACTTGTAAATACTTATGGATAATCGGTCATTGCTTTGAACAGTATCAATCAGATACCGGTCTGGCATTTTCTCGTCAAAGCCTCCTTGAGCTCGTTTGTACAGATTTTACACCCGGGCCGAAGATGAATCACGCTGCATGAAAATTCAGCCCTCGTTTTGTATTTTTTTTTGCAAACGTGCAAAAATGTCACTCAGTGCCCCCCCCCCCCCCCCCTCCCTCCCTCCCTCATGTTATCGACTTTGTGTAATAGAAACCATTAAATTAAGGGAGAGGAAAAATGCAGAGATAAATAAATACAAAAGTCTAAGTAATTTTTGAAGAATTTGTATAAATGCTTCCACATGTCTGGAGACAGATGAGAGCAATTCACAATTCACTCAATTCAACACTTGAGGACGGGGGAAAAGAACAGTGTAAACCTCTCTGTGAACTCTTGAACGGATGGTCTGTAATTACATGTCATTCGTGTACATGAAGGGATATTAAAAAAAGAACTGTGATAATAACCCACCTGGATCCAGATAGATGTGTTTATCAATCTCTTCATACTGAATATGCTATTTGACTCAATCAGTGCAATAAGCCTTTACAATACAGATTCAATGTCCATGATATTTTCTTTTCTTTTTTAAGTGTTTAAACTGCATGCAGGGAGTTTTCTGTTCAGTAATTGAACACTGGATGGATAGACTGTTAGGTTAATATTCTGTTCAAGGTTAAACAGAGTCTATTTGAACATGCTGCATGTTAGCAACAACCGATTTGGTTGGAACATCATTATTGGGACCGTTGTCAATCGGCTTTTAACAACTCTTGGATCAACAGACAGCGCATTGCTAATCGACAGATATTCTGTCCATGTGCCCTTAATGAACCCGAGGCTGATGACTTACTCTGGCCAACGTTGTTGAGTTGTGTTCAAACCTGTTTACAATCAAACAATGGGAAAAATATCCTCTCCATACAAATCAGTAAAGTAAACAATCGGTTTGACCGTGCCAAGCAACGTGGAGCACAGACCTTGGAGCTACTCTGCATGATGCTCCAACCGTTTTCTTTTTTTATCTGTGTGCATGCGCTGCAGACAGAGAGCTTTGGAATGAACCCGTTTGTTTTTGATCCAAATAAGAAAAAGCATTAATTAATACAGGATGCTTTAATTACCTGTGCACAGGAGGAAGAAAACAATTACCTGGCAACAGACAGACAACAAAACAACAACAACAACAACAACAAGCTCTAAGTGAGAGGCTGAGTTGAAGATTCCACTGAAAAATCAGGTGATCCACATTTGCTCTCTGTAGTTGTAATGGGAGGACAGTCTAGAGGGAGAATTACAGGAGGGAACAACTGGTATTTTATAGGTCCACTTTTCATTTGAAGTTCTCTTTTGTTGGTACAACAACACAACCCAGACTTGACTCACGTCGGGGCGAAAGCGGAGAAAATGTTCAAACTCGAGGGAGAGATCTTACAGGGATAAAAGGGGAAAAAAAAAACATTCCAAAAAACGGAGAGAAAACAATGGTAACATGCTGTTCTGTTATATTCTTTACAGGGCTAACCTGACCACTTCAAAGACAACTGTGCTGTGCGTCTGTGAACCATCCCGACTCCACATGTCGCTGCGTTCTTACAAGCTCAATCAACACGGTGTTTTAGCGATATCTACCAACGACCTCTCATTTCCTTTTAACACTGCATGTCCTCCACTTTATTATGTGAAATGCAGCTGTGATGACTGAAAAGAGATAGTAATGGGAAGCTGACAAATTGTGGTTATGTGGTTTAGCTTAATTGCAGAAAAAATGCTCAAGAAGTAAAAAAAAAAAAAAAAAGAAATCACAAGGAAGAAACGTGTTGAACTCATACAATAGAGTTATACATGAAAATTAGGTGTGTCTGTATTATCTGAGAGGATAGCGGCATATTGATAACTTGTGTGTGTGTTTTACCTGGACGGCGGCAGTGTGATCTGCAACAGGGGCGAGTTGGACGTACTGCACTTGGATGTCAGGGGGCAAGGTAGAGCCTTCGACTGCTGTAGCCCCGCCATCAGCTGACGCCACTGCTATGAGCTGAGCCCCACGAAGCACCTATAGGACAGACCAGGAGGAAGAGGGGAGAGGAAACATCAACCAAAAGTGACATTTTCAGACTATTCCTAACATCATCAGTGTGAAAACACGCCCCCCTCCATCAGCTTCAAAAGAAACAATCTGACTGGCTCTTCGTCGATGTAAAGCGCACACCACTGGAAACAAGAACCAAATCAAAACAAACAGCGGAAAGCCTCATTGATGTCATATCTGATCTGTTTATTTCTTCCTTTATTGATTACAGCCATCCGTGTGTACATGTGCAGTGTCAAACAAGAAACTTTGCAGCAAAGAACGAGGCACACAGGGTTTCTGGGTGAAGTAAATAAACAGCTCAGTCCTGCTGTTTTCACTCTTTATGATCCTGCGTTGTGTTTTTACATCGAGTCGGAGAGAGACTTTACGATGCATTCAACTTAATTATAATCTTTACAAGTTTCTTTTCCTGGGCTTCACAACACAATCTGCTTGTTTGTTTTATTTAAGTCATATTTTGACAAAAAAAAAAAAAAAAAGCCTTGGCAGAGGGCGAGTAAATGCAGGGGGATCCTAATCTCCCCACAGCGTTGACAGTCAGCCAGGCAGCGTCAGTGCTCCGCAGTTCTGACACGATAATTACAGAGCGGAGTGTTGTTGGGTATTCCTATAGTTTGTTGAGGTTTATTCCTATAGATGGACTTTAACTACAAACACAGAAAGGATAGCGCGTGTGTGTTTCTATGAGTGGCTTCCACACACATGTGCTCTGGGATCAGCAGCGCACTGCTGTTCATTTGAATAGCTTAAGTCCCATGTGACAACAGGCATACAAATTAACATACAATCATGCTGTCACCGCGGACACAGAGAAAGACGAATGGAGGGACACACTCATTTAGTTTCCTGTTGTTTGTTTTAATCAGGGAAGAAGTCAGAGACAACGCTACTATCCTCCAGTGTGTCCCAAAGCTTTCCAACAATAACGGTCTTGGGTTTAAATAAAAGGCATTCCAACATGAACTGACAGTATGATCTCATTCAGATTTTTCCCAGGTTCGTGGCCTTGGACTGAAAGCGGGCCTCTTGCAGTATCTTCTGTCTGACAGGTTTTATGTGTGCGTATGGGAGCTCTCTTTGCCATGTTATGTGAGGTCTTGGTCTCCTTCTTCCAGCTGCATTTAGTGCTGGGACTGGCACAGGCATGCTCCGCAGACATTAAAAATTTAAAGGAGAATATGCAAGCCTGCAGAAAAACCCAAACCCTCACAGACCACAATTACAGACGATGCTTGCCCCCTAACCCTTTCAATCGTACACTGCCTCCCAGCCCCCGGTCAAACCTTTGCTTTGAAGTTTTGAGTTAGTGACAGGCCCCAAAGGTTCAGCTGTCCCCCCCCCCCCCCAACCCCAATTAAAAAAAACAAAAAAACAACCAGCCTGCCTCGTCATGTAAGACACTTTGCCAGATTTAACCACAAAATCTGCTGCCTCATCACCATAATGCGCCAGACCCAGCCGACCCGATGGAAGCGATTAGTTTAAAAAGTCTGTCTGACTCACCCAATCAGGCAACCAGGATGCTCAGAGAACAGACATGGATTGAGGCTAAGTGAGCGAGACTCTTTAAGACCAAAAGACACTTAGACTTCGAGTGAATCAGTGTTTGATCTCCAATAAAACATTCCTCATCAATTAGAGGATCAGCCCAGAGGATTGGTGTTTTAGCAGTGATCAGAAAGTTAGAGAAATTGTTTAACAAGTTGGAAACTGCGCTGATTGGTCCGAAAGGAAAATCAAAACCATCCGCCAGTCTATCGGCAAAACACAAGGCACGTTAGATTTGCTTAACATTCTTAGCGTTAGCTTAACAGATGGAAACACCTAGCTTGGCTCTGTCTCCAATATACTGAGAATCTTCTGGTATCACACATAAACAAACCCAGCCAGTTGTTGAAGTGTGTCTTCGTGGAGATCGAGCCTCATCCTCACACTTCATCACGTTGTTTCTTTTTAAGAATCAAAAGTAGTCTGCCAATTGCTCATCTGTCTGTATTTTGGGGAATCTGTTAGCATGCGTGTTCATGTGTGTAAAATCATGTGTCTGTACTGTCAGACTTGTGTATCGAAGTGTATCATTACCAGAGATCAAGAGATGCTATGGTTGATACCCGATATCGTAAACCCTTGTCTTATTCAATTAGATTCTCAACCTCCATTTGAGAGCACTTTGCATTCTCAGCTGCGAGCAGCCGCACACAGAGGCTCATAAAGCATTTACAGAGTTGGAACGGTGTGTGAGAGCTCTGCAGCGATTACACAGGAACTTCTCGGGTCCACATCCTGTCCCACGACTCGGTTCATCAGACCATCTCGTCTCCTTTGTTTGGGCGTGCTTATGTTGCGCTACGCTTTCAGGAAAAACTCAAATTAATCATTAATGAAATCTATGCCAAAGACATGAACATCCAACGCACTAAAAATGTCCAGAAATGTGTTCCTTTCTTTTTGGATTCTTTTCTTTTTTTTCTCCTCTATCAGCATAATTTATTGGTTTGCAGTTTATGGTTACTCAAAAGGTTTAAAGTACAAATAAAAACCTCCTTGAGCAACATTAAGTGTTTCTGTAAGCACTGATTGTAATTACATCTCATTCAGCTGATAGGATCTAATTATCATCAAGCTGGTTGGCAATGATGCACACAAAAAATAATTACGAAATTGCATTAAGGAAAGGGTTTAAGAGGAAGACGATCGTTAGGTTGAATCAACAACAAATCAAGATTGTAAGTCAAAACATACTGCTACACTATTAAACAAGACGGGAACTGTTTTGCAAAGGCGTTCTTGGAGCAGACAACTCCCATGACACGAAGAAACTTCACAGCTTTGCCTTTATGCATCAGTTTTCATGTGTGAGCTGGAAGGACTCACTTAAAATGTATCCCACTATATTATCTTTGACATCGCGAGCTCAAGATTTCACACACAAAGCCATCAACTGATCATAAGGGTATCAACTACTGCTGACCTCAAAGCTTGATGAATAGTAGCCTTTAAAAAAAATAAAAGTCAACATTGAGTGGCTGCCCACCACCATGCTGGAGGTCCAGAGAGGAGAGTAGACGAGCAGGATTTAAGTGGTGGGAAGATCCCTGAACAATCAAGAGCATCTTAAATTCTCTGCTTGCTGCTACGGGCTTCAGGAAAACAAAAAAAGGGGGAAGAAAAACATAAATCTTTTGCTGATGCTGTAATGCTTTCAGTAATGGATCCAGTACATGGAGAGGAAAGGCAGAAAAATGAACAACAGCAGCAGCTTGATGCAAAAAACATTCATGACTGCAAGTCTGAAAGACAATAACAGACTGCATAAACAACACTTTGAAACAAAACCCTGCTCTGTGCCTCTCGGACGATTACAAAATGTAGGTTTTCTCCTTTAATGTCACATGAAAGTATTTCGGAATGACTAAAGGTGACTTTGAGAGCACACAACAATGCTTGAAATCTCATCTTCATCATTTGTTGCGCTTGCAAAGTTTTGTTTTATATGAAAATCTGCCTCACCAATGCACATTTTTTGTGCAAGCTGGTATTGATTTCCAGGCTCACAGGAGGTCTCAGTTAAACTCAGCTGTTCATCGGACGATGCGATGAGTCACTCGCTTCATGTGCATGTGTGTGTTTGTGTCTGAAGATTTTTTGTCAAGATTCTGCTACACCCTGCTGCAAAATAAAAGTATGTTTAAATCACCCACAGCAACATAAGACCCACTTTTATTTTGTGCTTTCAGAGGAGACAAATGTGGTTCCTATCACCCTCAAAAGAATGCCTCCTCGTCCCCTTTTTTTTTTTTTTTTTTAAAGATGTGACGAAAAAAAGAAAAAAAAGAAAAACAGGGAAAGCAGGGAAATGTTAAAAGAAACGTTTGGGCTTTGGAGTGGCTGGAACTTCCTACAGGGTTCACAGCCGCCAACAACATCTGCCTCTGCCAACACTGGACAGATGTCCAGGCAGAAACAATATCTGCGGGTGGGTAGGTGGTGCGGAGGGAAGTGGAATGGAAGGGGATAAAGCCTGGCTGCGACTTGGCTGTTAATGTGCCCAAAGACACTAGGACGCACTAACTGCTTGTTTTTTAGTGAAGATTGGAAAAAAACAGAAAAGGGAAGACACTGGCCTACACTGCAGCCTTTAATTCTTAGTTATACAGACTTTTTTTTCTCCCAATCAGACAGTTGATTGTTGGACTGCATCCACACACTGTAATTACTCTGTTTTCCCGTGATAATAAGGAAATTCCATTGGTTTTCCGAAGATCTCAACTTATGTATCTCATACGCCCAGACAAAACAAACAGAAACATGCTGAACTTAATTCATAAGTGTGGCAACGTTGTTTGTAGTGGTTACACGGTTATTTGTTTTTTTTCCAAAATGGCCAGAATATGATCCAGTTATCATGAGAAAACAAGATTTGTTATCTCAACATAAGAAGAAAAATAAGATCCACGCAAAACAACTTAAACCAACAAGCCGTCACTGGGAAACCAGCATCCAGTTAACTTAGCTCAAGTTAATGGGATTTATAAATCAAGAAAACAAAAAAAAAGGAAATAAAATGTATGGATGCATGTCGTAGTAGCCCTTCTGTAGCTTTCAGCTGGGCCTGAGCTTATATATAATTTAACTATAAAAGAGGAGAGGTGATATGTGAATTGTCAGAAGCTGAGGTTCGACCTTTATGACCTTCATTGTAGGGGGGAAAAAAAATCTCTATCATATATGAATTCTATTATTTTGAAGTAACTGTTCACTCTTTTAAAAAAGTGACATTGCTGATGTATCCATCTCCTTTTACAATTAAGTCTTTGATCTGAAAAGCTTCCTTTAAATTCTTGTCCTGCTTGACCCCTGACCTTGTAACCTGGGCCACTGCTTCCCATCTCCACCTACACACCTTGATACTGTCCACACCAGAGCTCAACACCTGCATCCAATAAAACCCTCCCCTGCATCCTTTGCTCTGAAAGCTCCCACCAGCAGACTGGGAGTTAGATTCAGACGAGGCTCATAGAAAGGGTTTTATGTCTAAACCGACTTGACTTGAATCCTGATCCAGAACCAGCAAACCAAAGGGGAACTAACAACAAAAATAACAGCTGTAATTAAAAGTCAGGCCTAGAAAAAAATGAAATGGAGGAAAACTCGACCGAAGGTTCTCTCAAAAACAAATCCAAACTTGGCCTCCCTAATTGATGAAGGCGTATTTACAGTTGGTACATTTTATGGTTTAAGATGATGACTTTATTATGTTTTCCATTTTCCTGTTTTAGTCAAGGGAGATGATAGCCATAGGTTGTAAAACCCCACTAAATACCAGAATGCATAAAACAAAACCTCAATATGTCATTACATTATACTTTTTATTTAGAATTACGTCAGAACAGACATGTAGAATAATATATGCAAAGCTCTTCCTAAATCAAATGGGTTTTTTTTTTCAAGAAACTCGGGGGACTTATCATTTTTTGCTTTTAGTTCTGCATTTCAAATATTCAAAACAAAAGAAAATGCTTTTGAGAGAGAATCTATAGACCTGACATCACCAAGCGACCCAACACTGAGCTTGAAAGGAAGCAGCCAAACTTCAACAATCTTTCTGAAAGAGGACTCAGTGGGCCCTGAGCCTGAATGCAACAAGCACCTCCGAACACTGTAGGCAAGAATCCAACTCTTTTACTTCAAGCCTTAAGTCACCCGTCAGTTTATATCAAAGTGTAGAACACTTAAACTCACTGAGGCATCACAGCTATCATAAACCATTTGCCTATTTTTTCACAAGTCTCCTTTACGTCCAGTAAAAACTCTGCTCTCAAACATTTTATGTTAATGCATCTTTAATGTACTGCTTTTTACCGTTTTGCGATCTTTCCAACAAAATAACAGCTTTAACTGTTCGCCTACTGCGGGCATATAAATTAGACTAAAAAAAAAAGGAAAAAAAAAGACTGGAGTAATTTGAAAGAATGATGAGCCATCATCTCTGTTAATCACATAATGCTTATTCAGGCTATGACTCTAGTGTTAGTCAGATACCTTGATTCATTTGTTTACATGACAGTAATAAGACTTTGGCCTGGTCAAACTCCTCCCAGAGTCCATATAAACAAACTTGTGCCATGAGAAATAGCGGTCAGTGTCAAGAAGATGCTGAAACCAATGGATGATGAGCACTGTTGGCGTGAGACTGGTGGGAAGGGCTTTATCGAGCCTGTGCTGATGAGTCATACTGTAATCCATCTGACACATCTGGTCCCTCTTACTCTGCCCGCAAACACAAAGGACAACACTGCTGGGGGTACCCTCCTGTGCACTGCTCTAAAATGCTAAGTAACAAACACACACACCACGAGGGAGTCCCCAATCTGCGACGCTTTATCTCCAGGCCAAAAATGCCACAAAGCATAACACTTCTACTTTGAAACACAATCCACCACTAGACCTCTGAATCCGACACTGCTTATGTACATCCCACTTACGCTAAACATCAGTCGTAAAACATCTTGTTTGTATCTTTTCATCTCCTTTTACCCTCCCTCCACGCTGTGAATTACAGGAATCCAAGAAACCCCTTACACACAAGAAGCAACATTCCAACGCAGAGAGAGAACCAAAAAAAGAAAAAAAAAAGAAAAAAGGGACAACAGAGGAACTCGGGACTCAAGCCAGCTGTTTGACTCCCAGCACAAATCACACCCTGATTCTGTGAGATCAACCCTACACATTGTTGAGGCATCTGCTTTGTGTGAAGGAATGACAGGTCACATGACAGTGGGACAGCATACATTCACTGACGAGTGTGTCGTCCTTGGCCCAGACACACGACTTTTACACTTGAAGTGCAACATGAGTTCAAAGAGGGGGGGAGGAGGAGTTGAGGGCAATAAATATGAATTCCTCCTTTTACCTCTTCATCTCTTCTTGATGACCTCACTTTATTCAATTATGTTTCCCTAGCTTGTCCTCTTTCACAACATTTAGAGCCCGTTCTTTACTGCTTGCATGTTAACAGGTCCTAGGAGCCTTTTCTTTTTTTTTCTTGAAGGACCAGTAAAGCTCGTCTCTGTTCTGTGACCCATTTCCCATAATGACCATGAATAATGCCACTTGGGACAGTCAAACAGATGCGCTGCAACATGTGCTGACAGAAAGTAATGGCCGGAGTTCAGCTAGGGTGAGGAAGTGAGATGGGGGACTGGGTTCGCACTCGAGACAATCACAGATTAAGAACCCCGGTGGGCTGCAGTCAGGTCTGTGAGGAGTATATGACGCAGGGAGATGACAGGATCAGTAAATTTGAAAAAGTAAATGGCTATCTCTTGAGATGTGCCGATTTTTCACACTGGTTTTAAAGCTTACATAAGACAGTGACTCAAACGCTCTGAGCTCACCTGCCCTTTTACATGCTCATCACATTGGTTTGTTTTGCTTCAGATATGTACGAAAGACTGACACTTGAATGTGTGTGTGTGTGTGTGTGTGTGGGGGGGGGGGGGGGGCGCAATGGAGGCCTCTACTCCCTTTTCTCTGGCACCTTGTTGATCATGTTTGCTTAAAGGAGTGTTTTTCTTTTGTCCAAGTCATGGCTCAACTGGTTTCAGTTTTCAATCATAAATGGGACAAAACATCTCTTCCAGACAGTCTCCTGTTTTTGGCTTTCCTCTCCCTATCCTTTCATTTTTTCTCTCCTCCTCGTCAGCCGCTCCTTTCATCTACCAGTTCTCCATTTGGTCTGCATCAGTGCTGGGTAAGATAAAAGCTCAGAGAAAGAGGGGCACAAGACAGGAGGCTGTGACAGACAGAGAGTGCAGTAAAAGACTAGTTATTTTATAGTTTCAAGGCTCCACCTTCTCCTTAGTCCTAAGAGGGTTTTTATTGGCCCACAGAGAACATTGGATTCATTTTTTGTTTAGACTTTCGACCGGCACAGTAAAGCCCAGATCAGAACTACGCTGGCATGGACTGATACGGCAGCAGATGCAGAAAAAATACTGTCTGATGCTAAATATACGCATTCAAATAGTGCAAGACAAGCTAGACAAAAAGAAGAGTGAAATCTGTGAGGAGCATTGTGATGTTCTGGCATGCAGTACACATCAGGTGACAATAACAAGCATAAAGAGTTAACAGCGAGCAGAGAGAAGGAGGAGTCTGCAGCCTGCATTACTTTTATCAGTGCATATGGAGCGGGGGGGGGGGGGTGGCCCCTCTTTTAAACTAACCAGGCCTCATATTCTCTCTCGTATGTCGTATTCTGATGCTCGTCCATCTGGAGCTGCTTCTGTTGTGCTGACTCTACCTTGAGACTTCTTTAAATAACAAATGTCTTGATTTGCAGATTTAACATCCAGAAAGGAATGAATATATTTCTTAAAGCAGTGGTGACCACACAGCACTGATTGTGCCCATCATGATGGAGTCCTAACGCTAAATGTTTTGCAAATAAAAACAATTAAAAGCTTTAGTCAGAAATAGAATTCATGAAGATGAAACAATCCTAACAACAACATGAGAGAGCGTTGCAAAAGCAGCAAGTATAAAACACTGAGCGAGACACCTCATAAACACTTCACACAACTGCAATCCGCACCCAAAACTAAGATCCAAAAAGAAGGAGAGGGAGGCAGGCCACTTCAGAATCTCAACTTTGATAATGAATCTCGATGGGAAAGTCATGTTGCGCAAGAAGACATAAAAAAATGTTTTTTAAAAAGCAAATGTGCAGGGAGCCACAGAAACGTGTGCATTTATCTCAGATGGAGGCTCACACAGCCAATATTCCACCCGAGGGTGTACACACCTGACAGCACATGTGACTTGAAGTGATGGGATGAGGCAGGTGGCCTTTAAAAGACAGGTGTAAGCACAGCTACATAGCACAGAAAAGATTAAGGAGAGAGAGGGAGTCTGAGGAGAGGAAAGCAGCCCGGGGGATAGAAAGAAAATGATGAATGGTGTATACTCGGTTACACTAACACAGCATGAGCAATACTCTGCCAGATAACAAAAACAGTAACATCATATGTAGCCTATTTAATCTAAGCCTCTCTGTAAACACACAAATGACACGTTTAAAAAAAAAATACATGAAAAAAGACTGATCTGTATTATGTTTGTCTAAAGCTCTTCAAGTCCAAGATACATTACACTTATCGAGATAAAGACTGAATATTTCATTTGTTTGCAAGCATATCTGCAACGATTAATCTCATGAATAAGTGCTATGACTTATACGTTTCCCTTCGAGTGTCCTTCTGTCCAATCTGAGAGTCATCAGATTTAGGAGCTGACCCAGCTCTGCTCCCAGAGGCTATGAGAACAGGCAAGTGAGGAGAACCAACCACTGTCATGTAAAGTACAACTGCATGTGTGAAAAGCTTGACCTGCAGCATGATGGTTAAAAAATAAGTCACAGTGTGTTTGACTTGGCACTGCACTTGTATCATTTTACAGAACCAAACAAAGCACGAGCTAAAAAGAAAGGAAAAATAAAAAAAGATTTTTATTGGACTCGGCTCCCAGACACTGCCAAGGGAATAGAGGCCTTTGTGAAGTTCTTTGTTCTCCAATCCTGCAGTGCTTTGGTGTCCCTCTGCAAAGAACCAGCGCCTATATATCCCATGCTGCATTTCTCAATTACAGCATGTCCTGTACCGTATAACTTATACCCTACAGACATAACAAATCTGAGGGAAATCTCTGCAAACTGCTTTGAATTAAAAGTTGCAAATGTGCGCTGTGGTGCAAAATCTAAACCAAAAGCTGCCCAACACTTCTTTCAAGATGCTAGTGAGAGACACAGAGGAATGCTGCAGTCAGGCCCAGCATGCAGGGTCACCCGAGGACGCGAGCATGAGTGTGTGTTTATGTGTGAGAGAGAAGGAGCATGAGGATGTGCGGTGACTACCTCAATCAATTTGAAACACACACACGGAGCCCAACAAGCCATAAAACAATATAAACAACAAAAAGGCTCATATAAAGCAAATGCATTCACACATTATAAACATGCACGTACATAGATAGCCAACGGCGCTGTGAACGTATGAGGGAATTGGATGACTGAGGTCTTAATCAGACCATAAAACAGAGAGCTCAGCAGCTGAAAGTACATTGTTTCAGGCTGTGGGTGGCTTGTAACTTCCCCGACAGCCAATATTCTAACATATGTGTAACATATTAAGGCTGAGTTTTAGAGTGTAACGTTTAAAGAAATAGTATTGTAATCACATAAATACTTTCTGCATTGGAACAACAACAGGCCCCACCATACTGAGTAAACAAATAGGTAGTTACTTCCCTAACATTCTCAATCCTCTGAAGTCATTGGTATAACGTCGATGGAAAAAAAAAAAAATCTGCTTTGTCGTATTCAGACTTCAGTTCATGCCAGAGAGTAGAGTGAATTTAACTGAGCCAAATAAGTGGCAAATGCAACTCAGAAAGTTTAAATTTATAGCGGCAACGTTTTTGAATATTTTTTTTTACTACAAACCTTGGAAGCAAGAGGCAATGTCTTCAAGAAGTTTTACGGGGGCTTTAAAAAACACGAGGCTGTGTTGGACGGGTACGATGTCGACGGTACAGCTGACGAGAGGATGAATTACGATCCGATAAGAATGGCTCCAATAGTGCTTCCAAAAATGTGAGAGTTTATCGATTGCAAATGTTTATATGCCTTGTGGTGACTTCATTTACTTCCCAAGCGCCTAGTAAACAGAAGCATGGCACAACTTATCTATCAGAAATGTGCTCTGAGAGAAGCTCATTTCTTGAGTGCTGATGATGGTGCACTGTTTTGCAACAGAAGTTGGGAGAAAAAAACAACTTACTGGTGATAAACATCACGTTTCTGTGACAGGTGTTTTATGAAACAACCAATGGAGAGTTTTTTCCCTCTTCAATTAAATTGCACATTTTCACAAAACAGTGTAGCCCCTGGAGACGGGCAGCGTGAGACAGTACTTCCTTCCCTAAAGCCTAGCTGCTAGCTGAACACGATGAACTCATAAATGTGTAATTATTATTATGTGTTGGTCTTCAGGCGTCCATATGTGGCCTTCAATGGTCATACACATGCTGGCTCTCCTTTGATCCACGCTCACTTGGATCTAAGAGGAAAGGAAGGAGAAACAGGAAGAGCCCTCCATCCAAAACATCCCAGACAGAGATGGAGGAAGGAGAGGGATAAACAAAGACATGGACACTGGGCGGACACAAAAAGAATCCATTTATGTGTGTTTTAGGACAGTGTGAGTGTATGTTTACAATTAGTATATAAAGACAACAGAATGTAAGATTTTTCAATTGACTTATCATGACCTCACTATCTTGATGTGAATTTTTGTTGCGTCACTTTTTTTGAATTTTTGCTGTGAGCTCTTTTATCAGTTTGTTTTCATTCAGTCATTTATAACCCCCGACATGTCTGTCGCCTCATTTCCTACTTTTATTTTGCTACTTTCTTAAGATGAATGTCTGTGTTGTACTGCACAAAACCAAACGTCATCCAAATTAAGAAAATATTTGCCTGGAGGAGAGTTATTAGTGACAAAATGACAGGTCCATAACACAGTGATACGGCAATATAGGGAAGGATTGACGTTTTTCTGGAGACACACAAGAAACATCTTTGTATCTCAAAGGGGGTTTTTGTTTTGTTTTGTTTTTTAAATACATCCAAGCTGACTCACATCATCCATCAAGTTAATGTGCTACCTTGTTCATACATTTCATTTCACACATATTGAGAACAAACTGAAAATCTTTTTTTATGGTTCTTGATTTCTCATTTCTCACTGTTCCACTATAAATTGGTGGAAGTAAGGCAGACACCCAGTGAATCAGCAGCAGAGCCGGTGAGGAACAAGACTGCTCACCATCACATAAACAAGTTGAACGATGCTGGATCATTTGGAATACTTGAAAAAACCGGCTTATGCTTTATGAGAAGGCCTCTACTTTTGGAAATAATTCAACACATTTGTTGCAGCTCATAAGATTGAGAAACAGTGAATGTACTGCAAACACAACTTCTGTTTGTATACAGGCAGACACAGCTGGACAGTTTCAAATGCCTTATTATACCAATCATATAGTAATTTATATGTTCTGCCTCACTATACAGTCATCTCTTTCTCACAGTCTGCCTGAGCAGTGCTCAACCTTGTACCTTCATGGTGTGTGTAAGGTTGTGTGTCAGGATCAACACTGCTGCTAGCCTTGTCTAGTCTACATATTAGAGTTTGCCCCTTTTATACGGCCATGACTAATCATTTGTTTGATCTGGATTGATTATAGATTTCATTCATATAAGAGTCGAGCAGAAATCTAAAACTGAAACGGGCAGTTATGAGCTAAAAACAAAAACTTTACTTCTCTTTCATGTTCATGAAATACTCTGCCCATGTTGACACTGAAGCCGTACTAAAGTTGGCTGTGATATTCCAGTTATCACATGTGGGCAGTGTCTAAGTGGCAAAGTCAATGTAGCGTTAATCAAAGTTAGTCTTAAAATGTTGAGCTTAATATTCCCAACGCAGCCAAATCGGGACACTCACAGTGACGGTATTGTGGAGGGCAACAACGGGACATCACCTTACAAATAGGTCACCAATTACCATTATTCTAATTCAGACTTTGTAAGAATTGATGCAAGTGTATGGTGTATTGATTTATAAGTGTATTTTAACTCCTATTTAGTTTACTTAGAATGTGTTCTTACCTGTCCATCCTGTCCAACATGTACCTGGTGGATCTGAAGGTTTCCCTGAAATAGAGAAGTGAGAGTCCATGTTATCCACTTGCAGCTCTGTCGATATTTTAACCACAAAACATAAAGATGTGTGTTTCTAATGTCCTTACTTTCCCATCTGCAGCAACCTGTGCCGAGTTTGGGTTGATAAGAGCTGAACTGTCACAAGGTGATTCAACCCAATTACCAATGTTGCAGAGTGACAGTGTGGCTCATGTTGGCACGGTATACACAGGTATTACAACATGTTGGGTTTGGCAAAGAGAAGTGTTTGCAAAAGATGACATAAGCGTGCAAATCGGATGTAATGTCCTTGTATTTATGTCAGTCACTTCTGGCAACCCTGATACTGTTGTAAACAAAGACAGACAGGAACAAGTCTAATCACTGTCTCATCAAGATAAAATGACCATCAGAAAGGATCTGAACACCCACAGTGTTGTTAACAAGACCACAAAAGAGAGGACATCATATGAGCCATATTTGGCCAACCCCAGTCTTCAGCTGTGCTCGCTTGCTAATTTTATTTCATGTATATATCAAGCACTGGCTGAACTGCCATATGGCCAGAGAGCGGTGTAATCTCTCAAACAGCTCATTTCCTTTTCAAGCACGCAAAAAACCCATGTCTTTGAAGAAAAGGGCTCGGATCCTAATGAAAACATATTCCATGAGTGGCACTTGAGAGTTTTGGGATTTTGTTGCTAAGCTTTGAACTCCAAAAAAACAAACACTATCAAGCAATAGGAAGGAGAGAGGAGAAGAAAATCTGGGCTCAGCCACAAAGAGCAGGAAAGACTTTAAAGCTTTTCAGCGTCCAATTCACCCCGTCTCTCTCACTCAATGGTCCACTTCTTCTTCGGAGCGTTGTTTAGCACAACTTAATAGGAAATGAAGAAAAACACTCGGTCAAGGTGTCAACTCCTTTTTGCACAAATGTCATGCATGTGTGGAGCATATCGTTTAGAGTGCGTGCGCGTGGACACAAACTGGATCCTCTGAATAAATCTTTGACCCACATCCTTGAAGAGTCACTAACAATGACGCTGAAGTGGAAATTCCTCCACAGGAGTCAGTGCGGTGTGAAGTCAGATTTTGGTTTCAGCTGGCAGGTTAGTGCAGCGTGCGCATACACGGAGCGTACGCCTGCTGAGGGACGAGAGACATCAGGGCATTTTGTGGAAACAAACATCATGACCTTGGGCATTAAGATTAACTCAACACAGAACATCTGTTTTTGTTCATATTCACTAATGACTTAAATGCTGTCAGGTATTACTGGGTTAGGTTATGCTTCACTGGGATTGCCAATAGAACAGACCAACACAAACATCCAGGGCTCAAAGGACATATCAATGTTTGAAGATTCAAACCCTACATAAATGAACAATTACAGTTTGAAAATGTGTCTTTCCTTTTCTTCCTACGTGTGTGGATTCACTTGAAGTTACAAAGAAGGGAGTCAGTCGATTAAAACATTGAATCAATTATAGATACATTGATGCAGTTCTTAATTTTGGCTTTAATATTGCTTGAAAGAAAGCTTGTATTCACAGTAAAATCTCTTCCTGTCCCAGTGTGACTAAGCGTTTGTTGAATTTATATGCTGCCACAGATATCAAATTTCTCATGGCCAGTCAAATCATGTAAGCCATCAGCTCGTAACAAGTTGACCAAATAGCAAACCGGACTTTCCAACAAAACAAACTGAACCTCCCACACTTTGAAGTATTTATTTTTCTTCTCAGTAAACCGACGTCTCTCTCAAAAGTGAGTTCACTGTAACAGTTATATTCTTGTTTGGAGACTAATTCTCCTGACTGACGTGTTTGCTGAGAAATGTAATACACCGAGAAGAACGATTCAAGAAAAGGAGCGGCCCTGACACACACACACACACACACACGCGCACACAAACACACACACACACACACACACACACACACACACACACACACACACACACACACACACACACAGACTTGCCTCACTGTCCTGTGTGATCTGCACCTCCTCTCCTTGTGGCACCTGGGCAATGTGCAGCTGACCTTGTGGAATCTGAGAGGAAGAGATAAAGGATGAGAGACAGCTACTGCCGGAAATCCTTTTTTGTTTTTTTTAAATCATGAAGTTTACAAAAGCGTGTTTTTCAAGTATAACGTCATCTACATATATTGTTACACAGTAATAAATCACAGTTAAAGGATGTTTCATACATGTTTAAGTCAGATTTTTGTCAGACACCACGGCTGCAGCACTGAACCACAGCCGGTAAGTATACTTGATGCCCTTTGCTGTATTAGCAGCACTCATAAATTTGAGGCTCAGCTGCAGCCTCTAATAGCCTGCAGAGCGTCGAGAGGGTAATCACTGCACAGCAAGCTCCAGACAATCATCGGTCTCTCCCACTCCTCCACCTTTTGTCAAACTCCTCACCCTGCCTGTCCACCCTCTTTCTTTGATATCTTTTATCCTTCCAGTCACCTATCATCAGGACCTCCTAAGCTATGCATCGTGTACGAACCTTTTTGCAGGAGTAACACTCCACACTGTAAATCAGCCTGTGGCAGTGTCAGTCCATACAGTGGGTGTTTCTCCCAGCAGAATGAAAATTACTTCTCTAATGCTCACTTAGTATAATCAAATCATGTGTTATAATTACACTCACATATTCAAGTTGTTTACTGTCATACTGCAATTTACCAAAAAAAAAAAAAAAAAAATCTAATTTACTTTCCCCCATGAAAAACCATTCATTGTCTCACAGCTGGTGTGTGTCTTTCATTGGCTGATTGAATGCACAGCATGGAAGCAAACTGCTCTCCCTCAGTTTCAGTTTGGAAACATATCAGAGTTGACGCTGGTGTATTATTTGAGTTTATTCACTTATGTATTCATGTATGTATTGGCTCAGCATATGAATGCAAAAACTGAGGTGTTGACTAAATGATCACACCGGCAATCCATAGTGTGCCTTCACACGCTTCACCCCTGAAGTCCGGTTTGTTTGACCGGTGCGATCGCTCCGTACCGTGCACAGGCACGCCTCCTTAGCTCTGGCACGCTTCGGTATAGTTCATACACAAGCACAAACATACGGGTACACAACGCTGACAGCCTTCATTATGCAGAAATCCCCGAGTGTTCTGGCTGAATCTAACACCTTAAAATAAGTCACAAAGTCGCTGTCATGTTCTCCATGTTGTTCTCTGATGTGCAAACACTCAATTCGGCTGCACATCCCTTTTTTCCATTTATTTTTTTTCAGGTCCGTCTGTAAACTGAGCACGCTTCAGAAATAGCATAAAGCATGCATGTGCTGTAATACGACGCTATGCACAAGAGGTAACCGTGCTGGAGCAGTGTGAGCACAGTACGGATTGCAAAGTGTGACCGTGCCGTTACAGTGAGAGGATATAAGAAGGGTCAACAATATTTCTCTCAGGCCCTCAAGTGTTCTGTAAAAAAAAAAGTATTTTGGGTTTCATAGCACATGGAAGAGTACATTTGAGAGAGCCAGCATCTTTCCTTTTTCCCCTTTTTTTTTTAAACCTTTTAAAAAGTATCGGGCCTGAATATGACCTGAGATCATGGATGCTGTATGAGGTCATCCAATCCCAGAAAAATCAGAAAAGAGAGCTTATGAGTATAAATATCTAACAGATGTTTAGGTGGAGGTGGAAGGATGATGAAGAGAACTCCGTGTTTTGACAGTAAATGGCAACATTTTCTGCAGGTTAAGAATAAGATTCAACTGCTGACACTCACCACTTGAACTTGTCCGTCCTCGCCAATGCGGTGGAACTGAACTTGCTGGTTCGCGAGCGTGTAGTGCAAAGTCTGCGGGGCGGCGGTCTCAATGTGTTCCGTTTCGTCTGCGATGCCCCCCTCTGGTTAAAAGGACAAGCAGCATGGTCATTGATGTGCTCATGTTCACAATAAAAAGGAGTTCAGGGACGAACCTCAAATCATTCCAGCACATATTAGAAAATGATATTAAATCTCTAAGACACAGACAAACAAATAACCACCCACTCATGTTCATGTGAGGAGCCTCAGCAACCTCTCAAAAAAAAAAAAAACTGGCTAATTCCCAGGCCATCTGCTGGATGATGCTGTGTTTATACTTTATCGTATGCCTAAATACACAACAAGGTCTCTCCAGCTTGTCATCAACACACACTCATTGTCTAGCAGCCAAACACAAACTCCAGACCTCAGTAGAAACACACACAATCCTACAAGCAGCCTTTTTTTAACATCTTTATCATGTTGCATCAGTGTTTCCCACAGAATAACGTGACGTGCCGGGTGCTGGAGTTCACAGCTGCGCCCAGGTAAATTCTAATATCAGGTTTGTATTCACATCAAAAGTGTTTATTCCCTCTCAGTGAATGTACTGTTTCAACTCTATATTCTGTGATTTAGAGGAGTTCAGCACAGCATCAGCATCAAGCACAAGACAAAACATTCACGTTATTCAAACCAAACCATGAGAGGCTTCAGCTTGACTATGAGCAAGGCACCTCAATCGATGCATTTACAAAAGGGATGTCCAGGCAGTGGACTTTCTCTTCTCTCTCTCTCTCTCTCTCTGAAGCTGATGTCATTCTGCTCTCTTGGCTTTGCTGAGTCTCATCTCTCCACAGGAGTCGAGGGCTCAGGCACGGTTTAAAGTTCTGTGTGTTCACTCAGGTCCTTGTGCTCGCTCCTGTGCGCAACTTTATGTAAACAGTTAATACATCAAATCCGGTCGGAAATATACTTGGGTGGCTCAACCAGGTATCGTCTATGTGTGGGGAAACACTGTGTATACATAGAACTCATGTCACATGGCTGTCTCCTTGTTATGCTGCTGTCAGTATATGACAATATATAGAAAAATGTTATTTACAAAGTATTGGTTATATTGCAGTTACACACGTGTGTGTGTGTGTGTGTGTGTGTGTGTGTGTGTGTGTGTGTGTCTCAATGTATGCTCTATTACTTTACATGTTCAGCATTACTTGATGATCAAAATAAGCACTACTTAATTTTTAATACTGCAATCTAATTTCTCTCTTTTGCTCTTCCTCTGCAGTTACTGCTACGATTATTATTGTTGGTATGGTAGTATTATTAGTCCTTAGTGTCACTACTGTCTTCATGTGATTTCACCAACCATAAAAAAAAAAATAATATAACACAAGCAGCCTTTTTATCACCTAACGCAGCTGTTAAAAACAGCCACACAAAAAAGATTGAGACGTCGTGTCAGCAGAGCAAAGACAGCAGCATGCTAAATAAAATGCTGTCTAGACTTCACAGGTCACAAAACAAACTAAATCACGATGTCTTCTGAAAAACAAAATGTGCAGCTATAAAAAAAATAAAAAAATAAACATTTGGGAGACTGAGATGCTTAAAGATGACCTCAGTGTGACTTTGTTTTCAGCATATCAAATCCAGCACACACAGCTCAGTTTCTTTTTTCCCTTTATCTAACCAATCTCCTTTTCAACAGTGTCCTGGCTTTGCACACTAATTCTGTCTCCTAGCTTTAGTTGTTACTATTTTATACTATTATGGGAACTATTACTAAAGGAAGTATAGCCAGGTGGCTTTGTAGAAATACAGTTTGAGCTCTACTTAATGGTCCATTGACAAAAAGTGGTTTAAAAAAGCAGAAGAATTTCCTCTTTCCGGTCTGTTAGCGTGTTCTCTGATTAAAGAGGGAACTTGTATTTGCGTTGTACACTCTGGGGTGTGTGTCCTGAAAAAGGCACGGCCTGACAATCCTTCCCTAGTGTGTGCACACAGGATATTTGGGTTTCCCCAACAGTTTGACTTTTGGCCTGGTCAGAGGTGAGAGGTGATGGCTCACAGGGAGAGAAGGACAGACGGCATTGTGTGCAGATTACAACCATCTGCAGCATTACACACTGTATGTGCATTTGGGTTCAGGTCTTGATATAGCTTTTATATAACAGATTGAGTGTTTCTGCTGAACATTTACTTGGTCATTGTCCTGAAAATATGTAGTAGGAGGAACTGAAAGACAAAAAGGGCATTTCTCAATCATGTATCTTTCTTAGAGAAAAGTAGCCAATCAAAGAATCGCATGTAAATTCAGAGCTTCCTCTGAGTCGCAGGAGAAAAAACAAACAATACCTTCCTTCAAAACAGATTTAGCACCAGTACAAAGTCTCCTCTTAACATTTAGAACTTTTTTTAACGGATCCATGACGATGAGGTCACCAATGCAATGTGCTGATTTGAAACACTACAAACCACACAAAATTAAAATGTAAATAAAGAGTGGTGTTGGCCCATCAGACACAGCAGATCTTAATTCCCAGCACTGAACCTTGTTTGATTAGCATCAAGCAGATTGAAAGCAGGCGCAGAATCATAGCGACGTTATCAGCCAATCAGTCTCATGAAAGAGGAGAAAGGGTTGGCATTGGGTTTTTTTGGAGGCCAATCAGAATTCAAAGTGACAGAGTGTGTTTGTTTGTTTTCTTTTAAACAAAAATTCACACGCTTAAAGGTTTGGCTTTTGTATCTAAAAAAACAATCCAGTTTTCAAGTCATCGTCTGATACTATTTCACTTCTCCTTTGCTACACTTCAGCTGCATAGAGAACTCCACGCCTGTTAAACAATCCAACAATAAACTGAACTTCACCTGAAGAAGAACGAGGTGTGCGTTTGGAGAAGCTCTTGACAGCCAAACTCTGGCCGCGCTGTTTCCGTCTCCAGGCCGTGCGACACTTGGAGTCTATGCTTTGCTTGATGCGGTACCAGTCTGACTCAGAGATGGTAAATTTGTGAAACAAGTGACCTGTGGAGAAACAAGAGAGGGTGAAGGTCTCAACATAGTTTTAATCTGTTCATTATGCTTAGGCGCAGTGAAAAACATAAGGGTAAGGGACAAAAAAAATAAATATATATATATATATATATATATAGGTAAATTGCACCTTCATTTCAGCAAATTCACATCCACATTTTAGTTTTAACTCTATTTTAATGTTAAATTCTATGATTCCGTCCATGCATAGGGCGCCGGGTAAATACCAACTGTGACCGTGAAATAAAGCAGCAGACAACGGCTCAATATCTTCAATGTGGTCATTCTGTAACTCTCGTACGATGAGGGGAAACAACTCTCTCCACGTCCTTTCAAGAAATGTAGTCACAGGTTTATAACATTGTCGAGTCACTTTCTCAGAAACCAGAAGTACTTTCTTAATCCCAGGGGGAAATTCATTTTTTTTAACTTCGTTATGTGCAGGTGACACTGGTTGCAGCTGCAGTAGCTGCCTACCTCACTCTAAAGTAATGCCATTCCTACATACATTTAAAAAAGCAGTTACAGCCTCAGGACAGTAAAAGTAAGACGGTGAGAAAGCTAAGGGGTGTCTGGGGATGGAAGTGAACAGCAGTCCTTTTACACCTGATGGGTCCTGTACAGGCAGGCAGAGCAGTTGCTCCTTCATTCCTTCACTTTTTTTTTTTTTTTTTTCTGAAAAGGCAGTATGAGTCATTCAAAAGTCACCTGGCCCTGCTCCAGCTTCTGCATAGCTCTATGTCAGGGCAAATCTGCATGTAACTACACACACACATCACTCAGAGGAAATACAGGTAACCAAGTACACAAACAGTTTTGTATGCCATGGGGGACGTCAAGTAAAAACCTCCTGCACAGGGCCCAATGTGATCTCTGACGGAAAAGCTACAGTTAATACAGCCTCTCCTTGTGCTTCCATCTGAACCAAATACAACAAGTTTATAACCAAATGACATTTTGATCAGTTGGTCTGCAGTTATAAACCTGACCCTGCTTAATCAGGAATCCAACAGTTTGCTGAATGTGACGGTGACTCTGTTAGGACCTTCGTAGCAGACATGTGCTTGTCGTTTAGAGTCCGCTATGTTATAAAAATGTGTTGCACATTTTTGCATGTGTGCAATGATGAATACATGTTGTTGTAACCCCGCCTTGGGAACACAGACTGCAGTCTATTTCTGTGTTCAATTTGATGCTGCTCTGTAATGAGAACGGGATGAAATGTGGGGAGGTCTCAGAGAGTTCATTTATTGCTGAAAAGGGGGCACGGGTGTCGAACGTGGCTGAGTGAAAAGTATTAATTGTAACTTTCAACAATCAGGTTGTAATCATGAAATGAACTAGATTCTCTGAACTCCCTGTGGGTCATTAGTCAATGAAGTGAGAACAGACAGGAAACAGCAAGACATGTTCTAACTGTATTTCCAAGCCTTTGTGGCTTCTTTCAGTGGCAGCAGCAGGTAAACTAACGATGCTCCTTCATCTGATCGGAGAGGAGATACTGTTAAGCATCGGGTTTTCTTCCACATTATTTAACAAAAAAACGTCTCACGATGTGAAGCAGCTGCCGTGGAATCGATGAAGATGAGATGCACAGAGACTCACAGCGAATGCCGTAGATCATGAGCGGGTCCAGCTGCTTCTTGCCGTGTTTGCCCTGGCCAGAAAGGTTCGACATGGCCTGGATCTCCCGGTGGAAGAGGTAGTCCAACAGCGTCAGGGCCATTTTCTCAGCTGTTCGACAGTTTGAGGTGATGTGAATCATGTCAGCTGGAGACACTGGGCAGCGAACTCGCATCTCTGGGTTGTTCTCGTCTCCCAGCCAGGTGCCTGCTGGGTAATCCTCTACAGGAATTAGAGGAGGGAACAGTTACTCAAACAGTTCTAGAAAGTTCTCTTTACACAAACCTGAAACCTGTTTCAAACGGTGTCATCTGGACCAGCTATTTAATTCTAATGAAGCTTCCTTGACTGAAGGAAACAAAACTGTGTCACACACAGAAAAACACTACGCTGACAAGAAGAGACAGAGATATTCATGTTATACAACAGCGCACCCATGTGGCTGTAAAGGAGATAGGTAAAGTAAGGGCAAAGCTGTCTTATTGTTATCGCTCAACATGTGGTTTGGCTTTCTTCTCACAGCGTATGTTAGATGTTAGGTTTACCACGTAAACAAACACACAAACAAAGCATGGGACACGCTCTGAAGCCCACATGGTACCATCGAGTTCATGCTGACTAACACAGTTTTAATACGGTAACCCACAGCTGCAAATAAATGATTAACAGTTTGTCTTTGAAGATAACCGAGAGCTGCCCAAATCCAATTAAAAAGACCTAACCAAGAAATCAGCTAAATTAACAACAATGGCGACCTTATTTGAGTTTTCAGGATTATAAATTGACCACTTTCTTTCAGGCTCAGCCAGAACAATAAACAAAAAAATCACTGAAAATCTAAAAATACCAATCAATGAAGCCCGAGATAAAACCAAAATGACATGAACATGACACATCAGCACAGTGTTTTTGCCATTCAATATGGAGACCATCTGAAAGAGTCACTACAGTCAAAATAACTAAACCCAATCTCATAAAATGTCAACAGCAATTGTTTAGCGGTTCAGTGGACGAGGACATTAAGCAGGTCATTAAATGATCAAAATCTGTGCGTGACTGAGAGGGAAACAAAAAGTTTACAAAAAACTGACACGTGGCCTGTGCATCTTATTCAATGGCAACACTGATTTTGTTTTTGTGAGGTGGGTAACTCGACCCTGCCGGTTTTTCTAAAGTCCTACCAAACAGAAAATCTGATCCGTGTCTTCAATCAAGCAAAGGAAGGGTTTGATCATGAAGAAGAATTTCCATCCGCTGACAGACAGTCATGAATACAACATCGCTCTAGTTCAACAGTCTGACGTCATACCCTCTGAATTCAGTGTGATGAGTGTGACATTTGGCGTGTTGGAATTTCCACCGTTGGAAACAGAGTCACTGGCCTCTGAACCGCTTTCTTGGTCTTCCTGGCTTTCCTCAGGACCAGGAACCTTTACTAAGATTGTGTTCTGTCGCCTCCTTGCCACCGTGCTGAAATGAAATAGGGATACATTTTCAGCAGGACCAACACACACAAAACATGGCAGTGGTCAAATGAATAATTCAGATTTTGTATCTACTTTCTATCACGAGAGCTGAAGGAGTCAAAAGCTTTTTTGTCAAAGAAATTGAAAAAAAACACTCCAGCACTGTTTAAAAGACACTTTGATGGGAAGGATTTGTAGGATTTAAAAATGAGCCACTTACTTGCTAAGTAGGTTCTCCAGAGGAGTGTCTTCTTGGCTCGTACCCTTCGGATTTTCACTGCTCACAATTACATTTGTTTGTGGAACAACACTATAAAAAAGTGAAACACTTTTGTTAATTATCAAATTAGCATGCTTTGGATACTCTAAGAGATGTTTTAACCTATCATTTACCTCCTTCATTGAACCTAATTTAGACCATTTTTAATTAGCAATCACTTGCCATCGCACTTTGTTCCACGTTTGAGTGGCCCCCTGAGGAGACCCAGCAACCATGGGGACCTGGATAGGACTTTTTGCACAGGGCATCAGGCTGTCCAGTTTGCGCCCAAGGGCCCTGCATGTTGTGTCCAGAGCCTGTAACTTTGACTCAATTCCTTCAAGTCTCTGAGTGATTGATGCAGTGAATGAAACCAGCAGATTCTAGGAAAGGAAAAAAAATAAATAAATACATGTGTCACTTGTCCTGAGAAGTCCCACAATGTATTAATTGTTTCCCACTGATTTAAGAACATTAAAATTGATTAGCTTTGGAGAGTCGCCGTTTCATCAAGCTCAGCTGGTACCTTGATAAAAGATATGTCTTGGCAATTGTTGCTATTTTCTTGGCTGCTGCTTAATTTCCTCCTTTTCTTCTGAGGCCTTTCTTCGTCATCATCGTGATTTTCCAGCATTTCTAACAAGAGACAAATGCAAAGACGTGATCAAAACAACTTTCTAAGAGCATCGTGTTAACCCCATCAACCTGACTATATCTTCTCAAAAGAGCAGAGGATGTCTAAGTCTAGCAATTCAGCTTATACTGGTAAGGAAACAGAAAGAATGATACACTGTCATGTTGTACCACAGGATTCTTACCTGTTTGGGCATCCTGGTTGAAGTCCTCTACCGTTATCTGCACAATATCATCCAACTCTTGTTCCGACATTATTCACAACTGAAAATGTGACCATAGAAAACCCTGGTTAACTTAGCACAAGAATACTCACAGATAAGCTTCCATAAAGCAGAATAAGGATAAGGATAACCTTTATTGATCACAATATCTGTTCAAGCAGTGAATTTCAGTAGTGTGTGCACATAATATGAGTAGTTTGTTAAACAACAACAGCCGGAGGATTTTTTAAACCAGGTCTATTTTAATGTAAGCTTTACATGAACAACTAGAGACAGTGTATTGGAATGATGATTACCAACATGCATTTGGCCACACTGCAGTGCTTTGAATATCCTTTGAATACAATAACAGCAGACTAAAGCTTGCATGTCCTTCTTGTACAGTGCAACAAGTGTAAACAGGATGTCGGTAACAGTTGAGTTACAGAAGCAGCTCAACTGCCTTAAGGACATATTAAGCGTTCTCAAAACTATTGAGAAGCTAAATAAGAAAGAAAAGTGTCATTTTCATTGTCACTTAGATTTTCAATTACAAACTATTTCATTATAGTTGAGTTATGCAGATGAACGGCTTAAAGCTAAAACACTTTTTTCTTCCGTACTAACAGAAATCCCAAAGAAAAACACAAGTTACACTTTGCATTAAATATATATTATATACATTTTATGTATGTATTACTTCCCCTGTTCTATGTCTTAAGATCCAAGAACATTTATGTCACGTCAGTTATTGTGTATGTGCGCTCATTTGGTCTTCGCTGCACTACAACTCAATATTCTAACTGCATTTGAAAGACGGAGTAGGAGTGCAGTCACTTTACTTGTTGTTTACACTTTGTATGACAAAATAAAGCCCATATAAAATGTACCGCCTTTGACATTATTTATCAATTTCTGTTAAAGTAATAAGTACACATAGCGGTACAGACTTCAAAAAGTTGGAAAACATGAGACGTATTAATGTATTTACATTCATAAATCTAAAGAAATGTCTTAATCATTAATACGTATACGTATTATATGTGGTTCTATGTAAGAACTTAATGAATGATTGCAAAGGTGCATTTTCATCTTGTCTGAACTGCAGGATGAAAACATGACCAAGAAAGACAGCTTTTATAAACAGTAATGACGTTTCAGAAACACTTCTTTCACTTGAACAAATGTTTAAAATCCGTTTCAGTCAAACATGCATGAGGGCCTTTGTAATGGTATTCACAATTATCAATATATTAATGGAAAAGCGGTACGGATCAGTTTAACAGCATAGACTATAGTATAACTGTTGTCCCTTGCTACCTCTTAAAATTTTACCACCATGAAAATGGCACAGTGCATCCTAACTCTTGAGGGCTTCCTAGTTTTGTATCTTATTTATGTTAAGCTGTATCAACGTGATCGCTAAAGCTAAGCTATCAGGGCGGGGGTCTCGGGCTGAAGTTAAAGCGAAATAAAGACGATCAGTTTCAATTATAACAGTGATGAGAGGTTGTTTTGTAGCGACATACTTGACTCGGTCCAATCTAGCCTTTATAAAAACCTTAACAATTACGTTACAGCTAGTTAACAAGCATTAGCAGACGTGCTAATGCTAGCTAGCTAGCTTAGTGGGCTAAATGGGATTTGTAGCTCGCGCGCTAACATTGAAATAGAGTCGCGTTTTAAGCTAGCGTTGTAGTTAGCGTGCTTGTTAGGCCTGGAGGCCGCCCAAACCTCACTCAAATCTCGTTAACTGATGAAAAACAATGACCATTAAATGTGAATTTAAGTGAGCTCCTTTTCCACACTGCTGGCACACGACACATGTACCGTGTAAGATTGGGTTATTTTACCATGTGAATGATGAATTCTCGTGTTGTTTGTAGAGATTTCGATAATGGCGTCGTTCCTCGCGAGAGATGAGTCTTCGTGTGTTTTCATCGAACGGAGCGCGAGCTGCTTCCTCCAGCTGAGTACAAGCGACACAAAGCTCCGCAGGCAAATATTGTATTTTTATACGTTGAACAGCAAACAACTTTTAAATAAAGAAGCTGTTGGGTTAATTGTGCCAAATATTAGTAGTAAACAAGAATATGGTGTTGATTTTAGTTTTCTGATAAACACACTTTGTAACACATTATATATAAACCTTCTTAAGTGGTTCTTTTGGTTGTGTTTCAATCTAAACTTACACTTTTCGTCGCAGAAATTATAAATTAGGCAACCCCGATATTTTACCAATATCCCACTAACTCTGTTAATAAAATTGTAGATTATCGTCGTACTCGTTGTCATGCGTTTGGTTTAATTATTTCAGGCTCAATGCAATATGTGGGAGTGCATGTTGCCAAATTTGGCGACCAAAGATACACAATTTGTGCAGAGGCCAGCGCGTGTTGGTCGAGGTGAACAACAACAAAGCCCGTGAGATGACGCTGAGATCAGTAGATCGAATCCTGTAAGTGATGAACTCGTTGGGATTCCCACATCATAAACATTGTATATTAATATTTCCAAATCAAATATATAAACCCGTGTGCAATTAATCATTGCCTAATGTCACCATACACAGTTATAAACAACGATAAGAACTCGTTTATTTGGCTGGTTTTGTCCTGTTGATGCATTATTCGGACAGCAGGTGGCAGATTGGCTTGCATACCAAATCAAATGTTTTCCTTAATCCCCTTTTAATATTATTTGTAGTTTGCAAGATTATCAAATCGTGTTTTTAACCATATTAGTACTTTGCAAAATGTATAAGCCTATATTAAATTCCCCAAAACATTTGGCATCAATAACCCTTATTTTAATATTAAGGATTATTACTCTCAAGAGAAGCTGACAAATATTCAAAAGCATGTATGTAGATGACTATAGATATTTATATAGCCTATGAGTGTCTGTGTGTTATATCTTATGGGCAATAAAAAGAAAAGAAAAAGACACATTTAGATTTGTTTCATTTATCTAAAGAGGATAAGGAAGAAATGAAGACAGAAATGTTTGTTTGTTCAATTTTACATTTTATGAAAAACATTAATAAACAACACAGTGATTACAAGAACAATCAAGTGTTACATAAAAAATAGAAAAATAAATATAATAATAATAAAAACAATAATGGCATATGACACAGCAAACATGAACCGCATGTTGCCAGCCTTTTCCAGTTTTCCAACTGTACTCCTGGTATTCAGGTTCACAGCTAAACGCTGGAGTAGAGTAAGTAGAGGACAGGGAAAATAGGGCAGATCTACCACAATAAAATGCTTCCTTTAAACATTAGAAGTCTTTTTAGATGTTTCTCTGTCAGGCATTTTGATTAAGTCCTAATGTGGAGTGATCCTTAATAAATCCCAGTCTTGTTACACACACAGACTTAAGAAACTCAAGGGTTGTCATTGCTTGGCTTTTGTTTCTTCCCATATCCATGTTTTGCCAGCACAGCCCTCCATTCTTCATAAGATTGAGTCTCAGACTCTGTGCAGAACCAGTTTCCAAAGTACTGGCGATGTGACTGTGGCTTTCTGTCCTTGTTGCACTTTTTGCAAATGATGACATCCGACTTCTTTTCATATTTTCTTGTCATTTGTCCAGCGCGCTCTTTGTCTTGCTTTCTCTTCCTGTATTGCAGGGTTGTATATGGAATATCTTTATTTGAGGTCTGAGTGAAGGGTGGCATGAATGATGGTGGCATGGTGATGAACATCATCTGTGAGGGTCCTGCAGAACACTGCACAGATGGGGGAAAGAGAGGATTTTGGGGTTGTGAAGCCTGGGAGATAGTCTGAGGTTGTGGCCTTCTCTTTAGCCTCCCCAGCAGCTAGGAGGAAGAATGAAAGAATGAGGTTCAGCAGCTCCTTTCTGCAAAGCTGCAGGAAGCGTTTCAGTTGCTGCCATCAATGCGTCTGGAGCTGGGATGCCTTGCATCACAGTTTGTTGTTCCTGTGACCTACAACGCCTGCTGTACCTGAAGACAAAACAAAACAAAACAAAAAAAACTTCAGTTTTATCAGCTGATCAAATGTATCCTCCAATAGCACTTCATCACATAAGATAAGTTAAGATATAAGGTTTTATTGTTCTCAAAGGAACATTTGTCTTTAAAATAGCACATAGATTTATTTTACTTCACAGGTTATCTACATTTCTTTATATAAATATGAGTCTATTTTTAATTGCACGGGTTTAATTTGTAATTTGTTTATTCTGAGTCATATAGGGGGTCCTCTACATCTTGTTTCGGGTTTATCTATGGTTTAAATATGTAAGGGAAGGAGGACAGCAGTTGTTGAACACTAATGTCTTGTATCCCTGTGTCCCGCATGTCATGTATGTATGTATGTATATGTGTGTGTGTGTGTGTGTGTAGCGGTTTCATATATATATATATATATATATATATATATATATATATATATATATACACACACAAACTTGTATTATCAACACTATAGCATGATTACACTTTTTTTAAACTGTTTTCACATTTAACAATGAAATGGTCCTTCGTTTCATCATTCTTGTTTTTTTTTTTACTGAAAATAATGTAAGGCCATGAAGTTTCAGGTGGAAAACACTTGTTATTGTATTGTTTTACGGTAATTAAAAACACAAAACGGGTTAATTCGACCCAAACACCACTTCCACAGCTTGCGAAATTGTATTTTTTTCCTATATGCCTGTTTTTTTTACACCGATTACATTCAGTCATGATCGCCTTGTCATGCTATGCTCATAGCCACATTACACGAACTAAGTTAAAACAACTAACAGTAGCCTTGGGCCGGCGCGAGCGCTGATTGGCCACATCGTGGTAGAATTCTGGTAGATTCTTGGTAGCAGACGGGGACGTGATTGGTTGCCACTACCAAGAATCACCTCGACCGACGGGTGACGGGGGGTGCAGAAAAAAACGGAACGAGCCAGCCAGGAGTCGAACCTAGAATCTTCTGATCCGTAGTCAGACGCGTTATCCATTGCGCCACTGGCCCGAACTGGCAACATATAGTACCACGTGACTTATTAAAGGGCCAGCTAACTCCTAACCCTAACCCTAATCTGCGTTTTTACCTAAACCTAACCCTATTATTAGCGGTTATTATTGAAACGTGACTTTTCCCCCACAAAATAACCGAACACTTGAACCGTATCAGCATTTATTTTCTTCAAAGTTGAAAATCCTTCAATTCATCATTTAAAGGTAGAGTAGGTAAACTCTCAACAAAGATGTTAAATACATGCTGCTGAGATTGGAGGATCGAATCCTGCTCGTGATGCACTCGTTTGGGATTCTCATAGTATTGTAACCGAGCTCTCTGGGTTAGTCGGACCTAATACACTTCATCTGAAAAAACAATAAACGGGAGGTAGATAGGGAGCTTCATAGACATAGCCTACTAGACGTCGCGGAGCCTGTGTCCGCCCACCGCTTCGACACGTTAAAGCGGCCTCCACATCAACCTAAACAAGCCAATGCAACAGCGATGTGTTTCTGAAGAAAACCACGAAAATATACATTTAATTTATTGTGAAGAATCATTGCATTCATTTGTAATCTATTCATAATTATGGATGTAGCATACTTCGAGAAAGTATTGGGAAGAAATGGAATAAGTTTGCAAATTGGATTTTGAGATTGCAGTAGGCTACTCTCCTTTTTGAGCAGCTATATGATACTGCGGTCAGATCCAAAGTACGGCTGGCCCATGACAAAAATATGCAAAAGACTTTATTTAGATACAATGTGACATTTATGTACAATGAACATGCAAAAGTTAACATTTTTTGTAGAACAAATGTATTTACACATCTTTACACAAAATATTTACCTATTATATATCCATGGTTTTGACAACCCCAAGCAGAGAAGTGATGCGGCATCGCTGCTGATATCTTGACAAATGACACTCGCAGGATGGCGGACACACTGATGTGCTCCGGCCAGTCGGTGAGGCGTCTCGTGTTAATGTCTAAGGGGAGCTTCTTCTGTCAGGGCTTCCACTTTGTTCTCCACACGAGTACCGGAGTACAGGCGATCACAACATTTTCCAACGCTCTCCGTAACTCCGTAAGAACACAACTTACTTTAAAGGCGAGTGGATATACAGTTGCAATAACAACCACACAGTCTGTTACAGTATAAACATTTTCAAAATCGAATATCCAAACCCTCACGCAATGAATAATTGCCTAATGTCATCATGAACAGTTATAAACAACGATAAGAACTCACATTTGACAGAAAACAGCTTAGAATAGAAATTACACTGTAGCCTTTCAATCTATGTGACAAAATACTCACCAATTCAGTGAAACAATTCTCGAGGACAAAAGCAGCAGTAACAGGAGCAGCCATTATTTGTGGCGATAAGGAGGATTTTGTGCTTCTTTTGGTTTTGTTCTGTTGTTGCATCATTCGGACAGCAGGTGGCAGATTGGCATGCGTACCAAAACAATCGTTTCATCGTTAACACTTTTTAATATTATTTTGGGTTTTCAAGATGATCAAATCGTGTTTTTAACCATCATTTTAGTACTTGGCAAAATTTATATGTATATTGAATTCTCCCAAACATTTGGCATCTATAACCCTTGTTTTAATAAGGCAAGGATTTCTAAACAATTCTAAAAAGAGTTATAAAATTAAAAGGTCAAACTTTTGTCAGCTTTACAAGGTAAGAAGGTGAAACTTGTCAAATTGCTTAGTTTGAATGTATTCTGTGGCACATAAAGATGAAATGTCACATTTATTGTACCTTTGTGTATATCAGCATCCTCTTTTTACACAGTCACAACTTTAGCTGTGAAAACATTTCCCCCTTTATTGCACACAGGATGGATGAGAACTACAATATTGTTCTTCATGGAGTCAACTTCCAGGACCCCATCTTCCCTGACACAGCTGACATGAACCGCATGTATCCAGTTTTCCACCTGTACTCCCAGAATTCAGGTCAATAGCCACACGTCAGAGGACACAGGACAGCCTGTAGCCCAGATCTACAAAAATAAACCGTTTCCTTTAAACAGAAGTCACTTTAGATGTTTCTCTGCATTTTAATTCAGTCTTAATGTTCTTGTTGGCCATAGAAATATTTGAAGGATTGTCATTGCTTGGCTTTTTTTTTTTCTCCATATTCACCTTTTGCCAGCACAGCTCTCCATTCTTCATAAGACTGAGTCTCAGACTCTGTGCAGAACCAGTTTCCAAAGTACTGCTGATGTGATGCCTTTTTGCAAATGATGTCCGACTTTTTTTTTGTTTTCATATTTTCTTGTCACTTGTCAGGCACGCTCGTTTTCTCTTCCTGTATTGCTGGGTTGTATATGAAACATCTTTACTTGAGGTCTGAGTTGAGGGTGGTATACATGTTTATGGCATGTTGATGAACATCATCTGTAAATATCCTGCAGATGGTGGAAAGACAGGATTTTGGAGTTGTGGAGCCTGGGAAATGGTCTGAGGCATCCTCTTGAGCTTTGCCTCCCCAGCAGTGTTTAGGAGGCAGAATGAAAGGATGAGACTCAAACTACCAGAAAGCAGAGCAGCTCCTTTCCAGTAAGCAGAGCCGTTCCCATTTGCAAAGCCGCAGGAAGCTTTTCAGAGGCTGCCATTGGTGCGTCTGGAGCTGGGATACCTTGCATCACAGTCTCATGTTCCTGTAACTTGCAACGCCTGCTGAACCGGGGGGAAAAAAAACAAATGTATCCCCCAACGTCTGCCACAGGGGGATGATCAAGACGTTCTCTTCTCCAGTCAAAGTAGGACGATGTGCTAAGTCCGAACAAATCCTCTTCCAAGTCCTGCGACTCCATTTCCCTCGGGATCAATAAAGTATCTATCTATCTATCTACCCCTCAATATTGTCAAGGCCAACACAGACCTAAAAAGAAACATTTCAGAAGCTTTGATAGCAGAAAACAATTATACAATTGAAAATATCTGAGCATTTCCAACATGTCCAGAATTTGTTTACAAACAGAAACTTAAAAAAGGAATTGACATTACATCATGTGATGTGAACTCTTCGGATTTTGGAAGAAACCTTTCTGTTGGTAACTCGGCCGCACTGGGGCTTCAATAAAAGATGCCACTGGAGGAGGGACAACACACAATGACATGGTGCTGGATTGTGAAGATGTCACCGGAGATCGAGGGACCATAGAGGACGATGACATGGAGCTGGATGCAGGAGTTGTCAATGGAGATGGAGGGAGCACAGACGCTGCGGAAAATGATGCTTGTGAGGAGGCAGCAGGTGTTATTTCTGTGTCGAATGTTGGGACAGTGATGTCATGAAACTCCTCAGGTTCAGCATAACCTTCATCAGTCTCTACATCAAAGTCAGTGGTCTTTGACTCCTCAATGGCCACCTTGTAGTCCTGCAGAACTTTACCAGTTTGCTGGTAGAGGTATTCAAGTCCAATACGCTCACCTTTAAAATATATATAGTATATTAAAAAAGGCAAACAACAGGCCTAGACATTCTTTAACAGCTCAGTGGTAACACTGTTTTTGTAAACTTTGAAGTTGTCACAAAGAAAACAAAGAGTTGTCTACCAGTGTACTTTCTTGGCCCAACATACTCCTTATGATCTTCTTGCCAAGAACCTCTTCTACAAGATTGCTAACAGCCTGACAAAGAAGCTGATTGTAGCAACGTGGCTGTTGGGCCTCATTCCACCTTGAACATCCATTCACAAGATATGTTTGGTAGAAGGTGTCACTTGTCAGTATACCTGTAAAGTAATAAAATAAAATCATATATGAAAAATTGTACTTACAATTAACTTAATCTCTGAATAGTTCATTTCTTTATGTATATTGAAATTAAATCATATTTTTATAAAGTCACTATTAAAACTTATTTACCTGTGATGAATCTGTTCAGACGCAGGTGAAGGTACAGCAGAAGGTTTGCGAACGGTGCACTCCCTTTATTACAATTTCTGTTTGGTGCTCTGGACACTGCGCTGACAGACACAGCAAACCTTCCTTCCAAAGCTCGCATTGATGTGCCATCCTGAGCTGCACTACCTGCTACTTATCTCATGCTACCACGAGAGTGAAAGCTCCGCTAGCATTCAAAAGTGACCAAAACATCAGCCAGAAAGCATCGGAACTGAGAAATGGTCTGGGATCACCACCTGCAGAAACACTCCTTTATGTCTTGCTAATTGCCTATTTTCCACCTGTTGTCTATTCCATTTGTACAACAGCATGTGAAATTCATGGTCAATCAGTGTTGCTTTCTTGTGATTGGCTTGGAATTACATTGTGTTGTTTAAGTCGACCAACCAGCCCTGTCAGCTGTAGACCTTAATTTTGGTAGTGGCAACCAATCACGTCCCTGTCTGCTACGAAGAATACCAGAATTCTACCACGATGTGGCCAATCCGCGCTCGTATCGCTACCAACATTTACAGACCTAAAAACAGCTTCAGCTGACCAAAGTGCTTTACAGGCAGTGTATAAAAACAGCCTTGAAGAAAAATAAAATAAAAAGCAAAGACAACACTCGTAGCCTGCATACGCATTTCATACAAATACACACTCACATAGACATACATGTGCATACATGAATACAATAAAAAATAGAAATATGGGACCCGTTTTAAGATGGTTTTAAAGGCCTGAGAATAAAGTTGAGTTTTGAGTTATTTGAATGAGTTGGTTTCTCAGATGGGACAGGCAGTTGGTAATAAGCCTAGCATTAGAAGGTGATCTGAATATAATCAGTGTAGAAATATGCATATGCTACAAATAAAATTGGCAGTTATGGCACATATTTCACACATTTTGAAAGTGGTGTTAAGGTTGAATTGAACAGTTTTATATTTTTTTATTTAAAGACATACTACAGGAACAAATGTTTTCAACCTTACACTCCTTGGCCTTAGATTATTTTGTGAAAAAAATACAATAAGTCAAACATGAATAACAATTCCATTGTTTAATGTGATCGAATACATTTATATTGTTTGTTATGCTAAGGATTATGTAACCCAAAGCAGTTCATAAAGTGAAAATAATACAAGTGTTAAATACATGTGATGTTTTCCACAGCTGTTTTATACATCTGTTTCTCAGTTTTATTTTTATATTTTCCTTTTATATTCTGGATGGAACCTCGCTTCAGGAGACGAGCTGATGGCTGTCTTAATCTTACAGACACAATGAAAGCAACAAACGTGAAAGATACCTGTAGCAGCCCCAGAACAAGACAATGAGGAAGCGTGGAGTTCGACTGATGATTTTTTATTATCTCATTTCGAGCCCCGTGAAACTAGAAAACAATCAAAAGCAGTGGATTACAATTCCTTATAAATATATAAACATTTTACCATTCATTCAGAAACATTTCACAGATGCAACGATTTTACTTTATACACGTTAACAATAACGTACGCATTGAAACAGGCCTGATTCAAACACACGACTCATCACATAATAATTTGCACAATTCGCTTTTCATCACACAGGACTCTCCATAAAAGCCTAAACGAACCTTATTGCTTGTGTCCAAAAACAATCCATAAAGCTCAATTTTAGAGTCACGTTCCACAACAAGAAGTTACCGTAACAAACCAACAAAAAAAAACAACATTGTACACACGATAAACTTAAGCTTAAATTATCTGCCTTCTTCCCGCTGCTCGCTGTAAGACAAGCAGTGTGCGCTAAAACGCGCTATTCACGTTCCGGGGTGGCGCTACATGACGGAAACAAACCACAGGCTCCTTTGGCCACTAATTACCACCAGAAGCGAGCCGTGGATGCGACCCCTGCCCCCCAGATGGAGTGCTGGACAAAGCAAAAAAAAAAAAAAAAAAAAAGGCTTTAATCCACCACGTGGAAATAGGTAACTGGAAACACCTGCTGGTTTCTTTCAAATGCAGTTTTGTGTGTTTCATTGGCAGACCTTGAGGTAGATATGCTGCTTACCTGGTGGCAGCTATGGAGGGGGATCCCCACCAGAGGCAACACTCACACTCCCAGGAAATAACCACAACAAAATGTGTTTCAGGGAGTACATTTTCCTTCTGGCAGAATTGCTGTTGCAATACAAGGACAATATAATAGAAAAAAACCCAGCCAACTACCACAACCCAGCTCTGTCCCTCCACCCAGAGCATTTCCACCATCCAGAACACTCCAACTCAGCATGCTGCCACCTTTTCTCTTCACTCCCTCTTGGTTGGGAAATTGCACAATTCAAAAAGCTTAACCAAGACTATGACAAGGCTGGTTCCCCTCCCCCCTCCTCAAAGCAAAAGCATAGTGTTGTTTATCCGTTTCTTTTGGCTTTGACCGAGACACGCACACGGCCCTAACCTACCCTTGCTCGACCAACAGTCACTACTTAGGGAGGCACAGGGCCCTTACTCATCCTCGACTGTCTCTGCTCAGCGAGCCACCTTCTCCCACACCTCTGTCTACTAAGCTGGAGGACAGCACACTGCTGGCAGAGGCAATACGTTTTGAAAAGTCCAATGTAGCTAACTTTGGGGGTTTCCTCCACAGGTGCCACTGAAGACCAATATTTCTTCTCCTCTGGGGAATTACTTTGGCCATCCCCTGCTTCTCTGGATGCCACATGAGCTGTGGCAAGCCAAGTTGACCTGTCCGCACCCAGACTGCCACAAAGATCTTCTCACCTCTGCTGGCCTGCACCAGAAGATCAGACAGGTTGTGGCTATGGGTAAGATCAATTTTGTGGCATCCAGGATCGCCCAGGAGTGTAGCTCTACATGCAAACAGGAACTAATGAAGGGAGGCACCTTTTGCCAGCCTTCTGCTGTGCCAGAGGTTCCAGGCCCTGAAGAAGGCCAAGACATCAGAGCCAGAAGCTGCCCTGAAGACAGCCATCTGACACTTTTTTGCTGAGCAGAAGCGAGCGACTTCCAGATGAGTGAGATCTGGAAGTCACAGCGGAAGCATGTGGCCTGCATCCAGGATCGTCCAGGAGTGCAGTTTTACATGCAAACAGAAACTGTAATAAAGGGACCCGTTTGCAAACCTTCTGCTGTACCTTCACCTGCATCTGAACAGATTCATCACAGGTAAATAAGTTTTAAGAGTGACTTTATAAAAATACGATTTCATTTCAATATACATAAAGAAATGAACTATTTTGAGATTTTTTTTTTTTTATATATTATATATATTTTAAAGGTGAGCGTATTAGACTTGAATACCTCTACCAGCAAACTGGTAAAGTTCTGCAGGACTACAAGGTGGCCATTGAGGAGTCAAAGACCACTGACTTTGATGTAGAGACTGATGAAGGTTATGCTGAACCTGAGGAGTTTCATGACATCACTGTCCCAACATTCGACACAGAAATAACACCTGCTGCCTCCTCACAAGCATCATTTTCCGCAGCGTCTGTGCTCCCTCCATCTCCATTGACAACTCCTGCATCCAGCTCCATGTCATCGTCCTCTATGGTCCCTCGATCTCCGGTGACATCTTCACAATCCAGCACCATGTCATTGTGTGTTGTCCCTCCTCCAGTGGCATCTTTTATTGAAGCCCCAGTGCGGCCGAGTTACCAACAGAAAGGTTTCTTCCAAAATCCGAAGAGTTCACATCACATGATGTAATGTCAATTCCTTTTTTAAGTTTCTGTTTGTAAACAAATTCTGGACATGTTGGAAATGCTCAGATCTTTTCAATTGTATAATTGTTTTCTGCTATCAAAGCTTCTGAAATGTTTCTTTTTAGGTCTGTGTTGGCCTTGACAATATTGAGGGGTATGGAGCCGTGCAGGACTTGGAAGAGGTTTTGTTCGGACTTCAAGCACATCGTCCTGCTTTGACTGGAGAAGAGAACGCCTTGATCATCCCCCTGTGGCAGACGTTGGGGGATAAAAAAATGTTTCCCAGTTCAGCAGGCGTTGCAAGTTACAGGAACGTGAAACTGTGATGCAAGGTATCCCAGCTCCAGACGCACCAATGGCAGCCTCTGAAAAGCTTCCTGTGGCTTTGCAAATAGGAACGGCTCTGCTTACTGGAAAGGAGCTGCTCTGCTGTCTGGTAGTTTGAGTCTCATCCTTTCATTCTGCCTCCTAAACACTGCTGGGGAGGCAAAGCTCAAGAGGATGCCTCAGACCATTTCCCAGGCTCCACAAATCCAAAATCCTGTCTTTCCACCATCTGCAGGATCTTCACAGATGATGTTCATCAACATGCCATAAACATTTATACCACCCTCAACTCAGACCTCAAGTAAAGATGTTTCATATACAACCCAGCAATACAGGAAGAGAAAACAAGAGAGCGTGCCGGACAAGTGACAAGAAAATATGAAAACAAAAATAAAGTCAGACATCATTTGCAAAAAGGCATCACATCAGCAGTACTTTGGAAACTGGTTCTGCACAGAGTCTGAGACTCAGTCTTATGAAGAATGGAGAGCTGTGCTGGCAAAAGGTGAATATGGAGAAAAAAAAGCCAAGCAATGACAATCCTTCAGCTTCTTAAGTGGGTGTGTATAACAGTGTCTGAGACTCAGTCTTATGATCACCAATGGCAGTGTCTGAAAAGCTTCCTGCGGCTTTGGGGAAAGGAACTGCTCTGCTTTCTTGTAGTTTGAGTCTCATCTAACTGCTGTGTTACCACTGAGCTGTTAAATAATGTATTGGCATGTTGTTTAATTGTTTGCCTTTTTTAATATACTATCTATATTTTAAAGGTGAACATATACGACTTGAATACCTCTACCAGCAACCTGGTAAAGTTCTGCAGGACTACAAGGTGGCCATTGATTTTGAGACTGATGAAGGTTATGCTGAACCTGAGGAGTTTCATGACATCACTGTCCCAACATTCGACACAGAAATAACACCGGCTGCCTCCTTACAAGCATCATTTTCCGCAGCGTCTGTGCTCCCTCCATCTCCATTGGCAACTCCTGCATCCAGCTCCATGTCATCGTCCTCTATGGTCCCTCGATCTCCGGTGACATCTTCACAATCCAGTGTAACGGGTGTCTTTTCTGCTGAAGTGCTGAACCTCACTGGACGCACATTGGTTACTGGTCTTGTTGCTTGCCTTGTGTTCAGTTATTGTGTTGATGATAGAAGGGCTCGGATCAAAAACTGCAGATGGTTTCTCATTTAATATGAATCTTGCCGTCTGCTGCATCTGTCCAATTCAAGATAGATAGATACACAGCAAATTGAGAAGAGTTAAATTTTGGGTGTTGGCAAAATTTAAGCAAGTGTAGAGTCAATTTAACTCTAGAAAGAGTCATATCCCTCCAAATGTACTCTCAGTGTAAAAAGAGTTGGTGTCATATACGAGAGTAAAAACAAAGTGTCAGGCAAACAAATCTGTAAGTGTTACTGCAGCATCTTTAACTCTGAACCTGTCACTCTTAACTCTGACACTTATCAAGTGTTAGTTATCCCGCCCCAACATGCTCAGACGTGCCCACATGCCCAGTCCGAAACCAAGCTAGATTGTTTCACTTAACCGTGGCGTGCGTCAACTTCTGGATTTGGCTGTACGCTTTCAGGTAAGAAAAAAATGTAATTTCTGTCATTTTTTTCTCATATAGCTATTGATTCCTTTCAAATTGTTTTGAGTTATTGTATTACTGATAAGCCACTGTAGCACTGTAGGCTAAAGTTATGCTAACCGATCCAGATATAGCAAGTAGCTTACATGTTTATTTAGCTTGCTTAAAGCCAAACCTCATTGTGATAGCATACAACTTGTGTTGTATGCTATAATGTTGCAGGTAGGGCTTTCAAATTAGCTGTTAGTTAAGCTGAATTGGTGAAGTTTAATTTAAGGCTGGCTGAAATAGCTTTTCTGTGTTAACTACTAAACTTCTATGAGCACTAAGTTAGGGTTGGTACATTAGCATATGGTGAACAACATTAGTTTGGTCTTATTTGGTACTCCCAGTTTTTAAGACTTGAATCAATTTTTTGTTGTTGTTAAACCACAGCAACCGAAGATAGACAAGCAGCAGTTTGTCAATACAATATCTATAAACAATATCTGTCATACAATTAGGCTTTTGAAAAATCCTGATGATGCATTTCTATCATCATTAAAGTTTTATTATTTTGTATTGTGATCTCAAAATATATATATATTTTTTAATTTATCGTGATGTCATTGTTTTAAGGACTTCAGTTATTATATAAAGTATTTATGTTGATTTTTATTTCATTTTTTAGATCCAGAAATCCATTTGGTTGCAGAAGAATCAGAGCCATCAGCATCACCAGCTTCTTCTCGTTCAGATTCAACTGTTATTCTCGCATCCACAAAGAACAGGGAGAGGGGCTTGAGAGAACTTGATCATGATGAAGCAAAAAAGGTAAACATCACTATAGACATATATTGTTAGCTCACCAGTTCTTGAACTGCGAAACTGCAGCTGAAGTAAATCTTTAACATTTTCAAACTTTTCTGTCTCCTGTCCTCTCCTTTATCTTAAAGGCTGGGATAGTGACATGTCCTCACTCCTGCTGCTGTTGCTGCTCCTGCCCTCTACGTCAACAGCCAACATTAGCTCAGCACAGGCAGCCAACCACCTTGAGAGATTTGTTAAGGTATGTACCATAATCTTTTCATATCACCAACATTGTTTTTTGCAGCAGTTGTGAAAAAAGTGCATGTAGTTTTCTGTAGGAATGCAACAATACACTTTTAACTTATCTGGTATATTTTTGGATCTCTTTCATTCAAACTACTGGAAGGAGTCAGCCTCGCTGGAGAAAGAAATGCAATTCAACCCTTCCTTCTTTGCACTGCTGAGCAAAAGAAGAAAATCCAAAGGTTCTTCATTGTTTTGGACAAGAAAGCAATCCCAATTGTTTCTTATGTATGCATAAGACTATCAGTGAGTGTGTGAGTGATTAATACTGTATATCTGGTGTGCTCTAAGACGGCAAAGTGAGAGATGTTCCTGGTTTTGATTCTTCTTTCTTTCAACCCTGCACAGTACCTGTAAATTGCATTGTGGTGCACATTTTGAAAAATAAATTTGATTTTATCAAACATATCAGTATTTTTGCATAATTTTGAAAACATTTTTTGATAATTCATTACCCAATGTTTACACCCTGCAGTGTTAATAGAAAAGTAACACTTTTTATAGTTAAAAAATATACTCTAAAAGAGTTAAATTCTAACACTACATTGCAGTGTTAAGCAAAAGTGACACTGGTTAGTGTTACCCAGTGTTAAATTTTAACTCCGAAAAGAGTCAATAATAACACTAGAACAGTGTTAGTGTACAAACTCTCCAAAAAGAGTCAAATTAACACTTTGTGGTGTGGACCCATATAGACACTTTAAAAGTGTTGATATCAACTCCTATAGAGTTAATCTGAGTATCCTGGTTTTGCTGTGTAGATAGATAGATAGATACTTTATTGATCCCGAGGGAAATTCAAGGGAAATGTAAAAATCTTTGTAACATGCAGTTTCTCCCACAGGTCTCCAGTCCCCTTCTCTCAGTGAGCCTAGCGTGGACTGTGATTTTACTTTAGACATAGCTTACAAATAATCCATTTTAACAAGTCTCTGCTTCTGTTTTTAACAGCATTACTGAGTTGAAATTAAATGTAAAAATAAATTAATTTTAATTATTTTACTGCTAAATGCATTTCACAGTATATTAATAACAACCAGCATAATTATTTATACAAACTGAACATGTAAAATACACGTAAAATATACATACCTGTACAAGCCAAAAAGCAAACATGAAAATCTTTGTACCGTTTCTCTCACAAAGGTCTCCAGTCCCCTTTTTTAAATTGTTATTTATGGTCATCAATGTATTTCATAAAAAACTTGACAATGAACCATATAGGCCTTCAAAAAACAACCAACCTACCAAATCACAACCAACTATAGTTGTTCGTCTTTCATGATGATGTAGACGATGAAGAAATCTTCACTGACACTGACTTGTTTGTATAACGAGAAGTTTATTTATATAAACAAGAACAGAATCAAGGTTTTGCCAGTCCACCTGGGAGAGTCATCAGACAATTCTCGAACAAAGAAGGAGACTGTTATTTATACATCATTAGTCAAAGCAACATCAAAACATCTATGCCTTATTTGTACTTACATCAATACATGGCATTCAGGCCAACACCTTCTCATACTTTGCCTCAAGGCGTACAATTCAATGTGGGGGTGACTCCCTTAATTTTATCTCCTCCTGTGTACCCCGAGAGGCAACACCTGTCCAGACATGTTATAGTTGTTCTCCTACACATTCTTAAGGGAGGAGTAGGCCTACTAACCTTTTACCCCAAATAATCCACTTCATTCTCTTTGATGTTAAAGTCTTCCATATAGAACACTAATTCCTCTACTAAAAGTTCAGGTTTTAGCAGCACAGCTATACTATAGCACATTTGTTTGTAATTATTTATACGACACTGCGTAGCACTTGTAATTCACTTCACAACAAAATACAGCACGACTGTACAACGCTACAGCTATAACGAGACAAGCCAGTGGTGGCATTTTAAACGTTTCTCGTTAAGCACCCTTCCCGCAATGCTTCGACTACACGCGCACCTTAGAATAACTGAGGTTGGCTTATTCGTTTCTGAAGAGGAGGCGGGCTTAGCCACAATAAACGGTTGGAGGTAGCCTAGTGGGCGGATAGATACAGAATTGGTTACAGTTAGGTTATGTCACATGTTGCGCGCAATGTCAAATCCAGCAGTACTTTGGTCATGATTTGGGGCAGGAGTATGTGACTTCTCGTTTTCCTTTTTGCAGAGTTTGCCTGTGTTGCAATCCGTTCAGACTCAGAGACGACCGCCATGAAGTTACCCGCAAAACCAATTGTTTTCTTCTTTTTGGGATCTGTTTTCTTTCTTTCTGTTTCAGCAGAATCAAACGGTAAGTAACATTTCTTCCTTTGAATTCCTCCTCTGATTGAACAGTGTCATTTGGATTCTTGGGAAGCAGGAAATGTCTGCCTTCAAATGCAAACAGCTTACTATAACTACAGTATAGGTTACAGGTGATCAATCTAAATCCACATGCCACTTTTAGTGCACCTAAAATAGCATTTCACCTACTGTGGGTAATAGGAAACCTGATAGTGTCCAAAGGTGAAAATGCAACATCAAAACAGGGTCATTTTTTTCTTAGACTGTCATTTTTTTCAAATGGTTGAAAGCTAGTGCCAGATAATATAAATCCTGGAATGACTTTGTGTTCTGTCATGTTAATCTGTGAAGAGGTCATGTAACTTGTTGTTAAATGCCACTCTGCCACATTCTCTTCAATTGCACTGGTTCATGACATAAAACACACCTCAATACACATTCACATATTTTTGTCGGCTAACAGATGGTTAAACCTTATGATAACTGCTGGTTAAAAAATAAAATCCAAATTTATATAACTTGAGTCAGTTTGTCTGAGCTGATTCGCTGTTTACCTCGATTAGTAGTTAGCCAAATTAACAAAGAAGGATTACACATATCCATTATATGAGGCCTCTTTGAGTGTCAGGATATATGAGATCGTTCAAAGGCTTCTGCAGTTAAAAATTACGAGTTGGCTACCAGGGATTTCTAACAGAACACAGACTAGAACATGTTAGAAATGATGACCACCCATCTTGTTCCAACAATGTTCAAACAGCCAGAAGTTGTTGCTTGAGTGTAAAAATGTATGTGCAGAGATTTTAGCAAAACAAATGTTAAAAATGTTAGAATTGTCCTGATGGGGGAAAAAAAGAAGTCATGTTGCTATTGATGTTGTTTTAAGAGGGCACTTGTGAGGGCCTCAATTGTGTTTCTGCAACAGAAGAGTCTTTAGAACAGGGGTTCCCAAACTTATCTTACAGTATCTATCACACAGTGGTCATACATGATATGATAAATAGACATAGATTCCTAGACAAAACCACCCATTGAAAGCATTGTGAAATCAGCAGTCAGTCGTTGCAGCATGCTTTGGGCCAAAGTTGAAGCAGGGTGTGTCTCATAACCTGACCAGTCCAGAATGGGCATTCATGGATTAGTGGGCATGTTTTCCTCAGCTGAACTTGATCCACCATAAAGACAGTTTTAATAGTTTTATTATCAAACAATCTTGGAATCACAAGGTTCATTATAGAGCATCAACTTGCATATGGCTTTTATTTTTATTATTGTCCAAAAATGATTAATTAATGATTAATCATTAATGCTTACTATCCTGAAAAAGTAAACTAGAACAAAGTACAAATTGATCTTTAAACAATTCCCAAAGGTTTTCATTTAGAGACAAAAGGATGTTCATTATGTAATTAGATGGCAGACTTCTTGGATAATTGAAATGCACCATTATCCAGGGTCAAAAGTTTTCAAGGCGTCATATCAGCCCTTATGTCTTCATATATTTAATTTAAGTGACTCAAAAGTCTTAAGTTACTCTACAACAACAACAACAACAACAAAAACAGGCATTGCAAACCCAAATTCTTTCACATAGCTCTTGGTGAGTGAAATTAAATTTTTAGTTATTGAACTATCTATGCATTTTGAGTTGAAACTGAAGTTACAACCAACCAACCAGCTGTTGCATTGCATATACTGTACGTAAGACTATACTGTAGTTATCACTTAGCTGTAAAAAAAAAAAAAAAAGTTTTCAAAGTATTGAATTTAAAGCAATGATTCTATCTGAGTTTTTACATCCTGACAGCACCCGAGGTCCACACAGCACTCGGAAGTCTAAGGGGCGAATTTGTGAGCGTAAAGGGAAAGGTGGATGGGGTCCATGCCTACCTGGGTGTCCCATTTGCCAAGCCACCTGTAGGCCCTGCCTTGAGACTCTCTGCACCCCTGCCTGTGGAGGGATGGGAAGGAGTGAGAGATGCCTCTAAGCAGCCACCAATGTAACAATTTATGTGTTTTCAGTTGCTAGATACCACACTTTAATATTTTTTGTATGATTATTAAAGATATGTTTCTTTGAAAGGTGTTTTCAACATAAACCGATTCTTATTGATCTGCTTGATAAACTTGGCGGCATGGTGGCAGAGATCCCAGACGTTTCAGAAGACTGCCTTTACCTGAACATTTATGCACCTGCTAACAGAGCTAATGATGCCAAGCTCCCAGTAAGAACCCTTCACAGCTCAGCTACTTGGTTTCAGATTTGAATGGTGGTTTTGGTGAAGATTTCTTGAATGTGATTGTAGAATCCTTTATGCAGTTTTGGATAATGATGTCCATATTTGGAACCAGGCAGCAGAGAGATCGATACTGGCCTTAATTTGTGTCCTTGAATTAATCCTACCAGGTCATGGTCTGGATCCATGGTGGAGGCTTTACGTTAGGCTCAGCATCAATGTATGATGGCTCTGCTCTGGCTGCTTACCAGAATGTAGTTGTGGTTCTGATCCAGTACCGCTTGGGAGTTCTTGGCTTTCTCAGGTAAAAACAAGTCACTAAACCATCAAAATAAACATACTATTGAATTCTTAAGAAGTAATATTGTTATTATACAGGTGATAATCTTATGCATTGTAATTTACAGTATTGTAATGTCATGAATACTATGTTCAATAACAAATCCCTTAACTACTGTATTTACTTCTGTGAATTTTAGTAGGGTCGGTATGTACCTGTTTAAGGAACTCCTGATAACTCCCAGAGTTCGCTGTGATTCAGAGTCTATGCCAAAGGACTCTGTAAGAACATCATGTTCACCCTAAAGTCATTTATGACTTTGTCATATTTCATGCTTAACCTGCACATGGACTAAAAAAGTAGATAGATAGATAGATAGATAGATAGATAGATAGATAGATAGATAGATAGATAGATAGATAGATAGATAGATAGATGATAAAATGATTAAATCAGATTGAATTGATTTATAAATATGTAAATATGATTACAAGCATTCATTGTGTGTTATTTCCATTAAATATTCTGATGGCCGTTAAGAGAAATGACTAACGTTAAGGCCTGCGCCTCGGGGTGATCAGCCTGTTACTGAACGTACGCGATTGAATCATGTCCAGGGTGTGGAGAGGGTGTGTAGGATGTTGATTATTTCTGTTTTTAGGGTATTGTATTCTATCATATTCTATCCCCGTACTGGCCACAGTATCATTGTCATTAGGTGGGAAACACTGGTGGTTATAAACTAAAACATGACTGGTGTAAACACAGCCTAACAGAATGTAACTGCTCTATCCAGCACGGGAGATGAACACATGTCAGGGAACTTTGGCCTACTGGACCAGGTCGAAGCCCTGAGATGGATCCAACAGCATATACACAGCTTCGGTGGCAACCCAGATTTAGTTACCATATTTGGGGAGTCTGCTGGTGGAGTGAGCGTATCCCTCCTGGTAAGTATTAGGCTGTGGTTGAATGAGTGGTTGAAACACACTGTTTTTCAAGTATTTTATGATTAAGTCACTGCTGAGTTACAACTAAAGAATCCATCAAACATTTAATGTGGCTTGAAACAGCTTTTGTCACCATTGGCTGATGGACTTACTCACCGTGCCATTGCTGAAAGTGGCACTGCCGGTATGGATGTGCTTGTAGTAGATGATCCTCTACCAACGACACAGGTAGATTTTCAGCATTTGTTTTCTTGTGTAAAATCTTTTATTATTGCACAGTATAAAGATCATTACAATTGAAACTTTTATTTTCATTTTTCTGATTTGTTGAGATAACGTTCTTATTTACCTCCTTAGATAGTAGCAAATGTATCTGGCTGTAGCTCTGACAGCATAGAGAAGATTGCTGATTGCATAAAAAACCTCGACCTTGATTCTTTCTTTACTATTGTAGAGGTGAGATTTTTAACGCAATACTAACATATTTTGGCTTGATATCATTTTTGTGTGGTTTATTGTTGTTGTTTTTAAATGCTCTATTAACACTTAATTCTCTTCAGGATGCAGGACTGAGATATCCTATAAATGTAGATGGACACTTCCTGACAAAACCTGTGGAGGAGCTTATTCATAAGAAGGAACTTCTAACTATACCCTTCATGACCGGCATTAACAATGACGAAGGAGGGTTTTTACTTGCTGATGCAAGTATTAATGTGAAATTGTTTCTAAATTAGAAATGACCCAAATGCTAAGAGATTTTTAATATGAACCTGTGGGAAAAATATTTAGCTTTGCTTCTGTGCATGTTTGAAAATGTAATTCCTGCTGTTTGCCCTTAGTTCTTTGCTCCAAAAAACTGGACAGAGGGACTCGATCTGGAGACTGTCAAGAACATGCTCATGGTGTTTTACCCTGATCCAACCGTGAGAGATCTGCTAATAAAAGAATATATGGGAACTGGTGAAGATCCTGTGAGAACTAGAAATGGGTACACAGAGCTTCTTGGAGATATGTTGTTTACACTTCCAGCTATCAAGATTGCTAATGCCCACAGAGGTACTTAATATAATGTAAAATTGTTGGAAACCCCTCCTGATATTTACTGACCATTTAGAAAAAAAAAAACAAGATGTCACATTTTTCTACTTCTAGATGCTGGCGCACCTGTGTACCTGTATGAGTACCAGCATCCTCCCCAATTTTTGAAAGCAAAAAGGCCAAGCTTTGTTAAGGCCGACCATGGAGACGAAATCTTTACTGTATTTGGTTTATGCTTCACAAAAAAACACGTCACATTAAACCGTAAGGCTGATATATTATTATTATTGTTATTATTATTATTATTATTATTATTATTATTATTTTCAACTGGCCATTAGAAATCTTTTTTATTTGGTTTAAAGTGCTCAACCAGATAATCATTGTTTTAGATGTATGCCCAGAGGAGGAGGAAGAGTTGAGCAAAGTCATGATGAGCTACTGGGGCAACTTTGCACGCACTGGGTAGGAATGAGCCTTTATTAGAGACAAAAATGCACATTTAGATGAGACAAACTCCTTATTAACTTGTGTTCTTCTTGTGTGCAGTTCTCCGAATGGGGAAGGCCTCTCTCACTGGTCAAAGTATGGAGCAGAAGAACACTACTTGAAAATTGATTTGATGGAGCAAGTAACTGGTCAACACCTGAAGAAGGACCGGTTCATCTTCGCGAGTCAGACCCTGCCAGAAAAAATCCAACAACTCAAAGAGAAGGCGGATCATAACGAGCTGTAGTACAATCTCCTTTCTATGCTTCATAAACGTTTATTGATTCTATTTTTAACAACCAATAAATCAGCTGAAACCCATTAGACAAACCATGAGACATATGATACACTGTAATTAGTGTTTAAAAATAGCTGAAGTAGTATTTTAGTCTTTAACATAAATAAACATTTTTGTGGTATTTTGAGAAGTTTGGGCTAGAGGTCTTTTATTTACCGTTAATATGAAACATCAAATTAAACTCAAGGCATAGAGCTTCAGGAAATATTTTCTTGACTACGAACTTACATGTTCAAGCTTAATATAAAGTATATTTTAAAGCCTTTTAAATCTGTTTGAGACAAACTTTTCAACAATGTCGTTTGAATTACTCACTGAATAGTCCACACTTTTGTTCTCCCTCTACACAGAAACACTGGGAGCACATGTATATCGGTGTGATTGGTTGGGTCATGGGTTTACAGTCCAGTTTCTAATCAGGGTTTTTTATTGGTCCAGCACCAGTATGAAAGGTGAACGCAAGTGATTTAAGTTCACACTTCGTATTGATAAAATAAGTTTGTTGTCTATCTTTTGCCCCCCCATAGCAGTGAAGGCTGATAATCCATCCTAGGTGATAGTTGAGATCGGTGTACTTGCATTAAAGCACTGGGACGCACATACAACAATAAACCAATTTGACAAAAAATTCATTTCAGTTTGGTATTTTGTTTATTTCTGAGAAGACCATTCAAGCTGAAAAGCTCCCTGAAGTCTGAAATGAGCAGTTCAATACGTCCAACTTGGATTGTTTTTCCATAAAATCAGGCGCTTGGCATTGAAAATGGTCCAAAGAAACACTTAAAAGCAAATCATTCAAAAAGCTGGATACTTCAGACTTACAGACAGGAGAATGTGTACATTTTAAGTACTAAATTTGAGAGGAAATGAATAACTGACGTAAATTGAAGCTTCAGTTGACACTTTTTTTTGCAAATGTTAGTAAAGCTGCAGTCTGCTCTAAAAGTTCTGTTCTGTGGTTCTTACTGATTCACTATACTGCCCAGAAAAGTGCACTTGGAGTAGGAAAGCTACTGGGCTTCACTATCAGGCCAAAATGACACATACAGACACTCAGAACATTGAGATGCACTTTTAGCTGCTGGTTTGTATAATATTGAACTAGCCTGATTTCAGCTTTAAAATAAATAAGGAAACTGGAGGGAGTCATTTTGGATGTTTAAAGCCAGGCAAACATTAGGTCAGCCATTTCATTAAACAACAAACACAATACATTTCCAAGGTGACCATAATTAAATAAGCACATAACCTGTCAAGTTTTGATTTACTCCAGTTTACCAGCTAGTATATGTTATGTTTGCAATTACAATACAGCTTTCCATCTTACATAACATTACGAAAAGTGTGGTAGATGCAGAGCATACAACTGTAAAAGTTAACAACTAAGTTCAAGGGGCAGAAACTTATCAGTTGAACCAAAACTGACTGCTGTAGCTACATTGTTTGATAAGAAAGCAAATTCTCTCCTGCTCATTGTAAATCTCACTAAGAATCCCTATTGGACAAATTGATAAAATAACCATGAAATCCTATGTTTTCATTGTACACAAATACTGACTTGTGGAACAGATTAAAACACCTGAGATGTTGCCCTTTCTTTAATCTGGGTGTTTAAAGTAAAAACAAAACTACTGTCAATAAAACGTAATGGTCTAATATTTAATATGAATGGGATGCTCTTTGATCGAAATAAATTGCAGCATGCAGTTCAATATGTTGGGCACTAAAATTGGTGCCATACTATTTGTGGAATACATTGGACACCAATATCATCAAGCACTATAGTACAGACATGGTTTTAGAATTAGAGGCACGTACAGTTTGCTCCATTGTAAGTGGTATGAAATATCATTCCTTCTCTCCCGCAGGGAATAAATAAATAAATAATAAAAATGTATGTGACCTGTTATCATGCTGTACTGGAAGATTAAAGTCGTACTTAGGTGAGGTGATAAACAGTGATTGAGGGGGCGCTCGTAAAGGAACAGGAGCACAAGTGTGCCAGGTGAGGGTGACATAACTATCTTAACGAGACAGTCGAGCCCAATGTTTCTAAAAGATACAGCTAGAACAGGGAGAGGTCATAAGCTAGCATGATAGCAGAGATGTCAGTAGAGAGGACAGAGGTGAATTGTGTGTTAAGGTATTTCAATGCATTGTATTGTGGGAGGAGATTTAAAGCAAGCTGCATCAGGATGTCCAGGACTGCATGTTGCGCAGCATGGCCTCAAACCGCTCCATGTTCGGTGCATGAGCGTGGGCTAGTTGGTCCGTCAGACGACTGTACAGACTGAAAGACTTCAACTCCAACCAGATGAAACCAAAACGGTCCTCATCAAATAGCACAAAGAGCCCTGGCGTGCGCTCTGGACTTGTAAAGCCGTGCCCAGCGATAAGGCCTGTCCCATAGAAGCTGAAATGGAGGAACATAAATTCATCAATACGTCGGTGCTTCTGGACCCTGTGTGAACTGAAAACAACAACTTATAGCAATGACCTTTTTACAAAAAAAATGAAATCACTAATTTATAATAATAGCCAAAGGTTATCCTCGATTATCGTCATGACAATGTCCTCAATGACTAATGCAGACACACTTAATGAATAAGATACTGTTACTTTTCAATTAGCTGTCAAGTTCTTACCATTTCCTGCAGGTGCGAGGGTACACCTCATTACGAGCCATAACCCCCAGGGGCAGGACAAAGGGCTGGGCTTCAGGAGGATTGTCGGTATTACTGAAAACAGGCAGGCAGCCGGCTGATAACGCATCACTGTCTGCCTCTGGCCCTTCTGCTGCGCAGTCACCACCACAGGCCCCTTCTGCTGCACCTCTGGCTGTGGCAGCAGAGGTGCTCATCGCCTGTTGTTGTTGTGCCTCCCTTTGAACCTGCTCGTGTACCCCCAGTACCAGTCGTGAAAGCTCCTCTATGTTGCGCTGTTGCTCTAAGTCTGGAAGGACCATGGGCCGGCTCAGATCAACATCCAGGGTAAGTTGTCCGGCGGGAACATTGGGATCTCCCTGCAGGAAAAAGTAAGGTTACAGTCTGTACCACCAGAAGATATGGTCAGACATATGAGACTTTCCAATTGTGTGAGAGTGCCTTTTTAAAAGTATAGCACAGTTTCCACCAGAGTTTTTTTTGCTGAAAAGTAGTTATGGGCAGAAAGATTATTAACTAGAAAAATGTTTCCACTTCTTCCTCTACTACTTCACATCAGTCCAATAAGGCTATCCCATAAAATGACAGAGCAAACATATACGTCAATGTTGCTACTAAAAACTGTTTGTTTCACTCAGCTGGTTATGTCCGACTCAAGGATAGAAATGCTGACAACGAATTAATAAACATTTGAAATAAAGTTCAAAAGTAGCAACTGGTGTGTTGTACCCTCAGCATTACCAGCTTGGTAGAGAGAGAGCTGCCAGCACAAGACACGAAGAAGTTGAATGATGCAAGTCTTTACAGCTACTGCGATTGCCTTGCTCACGTGCATGCTAAATATGTAAATGACGTGGTGTATTTTGACCAAAATAGTGTTTATTGATACTTTAGGAAGTAATTAAATCAATTACAGGACAGCAGTTTTCCCATAGAAAATTAACAAGCTATGCCGTATTTTTAAACACGATTTTTCACTCATTTACCGTGAGCTTTGTGGCCCTTGCAGAGGTCTCGTGGAAACTTAGCATGACAATCTCCAAGCCGTGACTGCCATAGGTGCCTTTGAAGAGACCAGGCTGCAACAGGTCAGAGGGCATGAAAGGAGGAAGGTAGATTCTCCTGTATGTCAAACAGTTGCTGGCAGACAAACAAAAATACACAATAGTTACAGCTAGACCTACATGGAGAAAAATAAACAGTCAGCCATTACATATATAAGAGCAACATCTCAAGACAAATCTGGATACCAGAGAAAAAGTGTGACGCAGGATCAAGACTCACTCATATTGACTTGTGTAAATAAACTTCATTAGGATGAGCTCCTGCATGTGCTCATGGAAAATTTCTTCCAGTGTTCGACCCCATTCTTCCTCCAACCAAGTCCTGAACTCCTGAACACACACAAATTATAGGATACTGATAACACTCTTTGAATTTCTACATCATCAATGTACACAGGCTGTAAAACATAATCAGCAAAGATAAGTCAATATCTGTAACAGGTCATGTCAAGTGTTGTAATCTGATTTGACCCACCTCCTGTCTGCCCCCTGGCATGCGATGATGATCTGTCTGGTTACATTTTGTTGAAAATTCGTCCTTCTTCACAGTCTAAAAAAGAACATGGACATGTTAAAGGATGACTTAGGTTTGGGTGCACATGGCTGAGTAGTTAGGTCCCGCTGCATGTACAAAAGGCAAAAGCCCTCAAAGCGGGAGGCCCAGGTTCACGTTAAACCTATTGCTTCTAAAGCTAACCTATTGATTTAAAAATGTGTACGTTCTTTTAGGGCCACATGCAATTAAACAGAATACAATCTTATTATCTGTACTGTATTGTCCAATCAGGAATGCTGATCTGGTCAACTTTTGTTACTGTCACTGTCTGCATGTACCTACAGTCAGTAACTTAGTCTCCACACAGACTGTTTAACAGAGCAGGGTTATGTCCAAACACTGAAGATACAGTGAGAGCGATGTCCGCTGTCTGGTCTTTGAATACAAAGCACACAACTACATACGATGTATTTTTCCGTTTTGTGCAGCTGCTTGCAGCAGATGTGATTCGGTGCTCTCTTGGGTTTGCTGCATCTTGATAAGAATCTCCCCACACACGGGTCTGGGATCGGAACATTTTAAAACAGGAGCTCTGTTGTCTCGCACGGAGCCACCGGACACACTCGGTGCGTTCACTGCGGTCGTCCAAACCAATTAATTATTTGCAGCGTACTGTATCAGCGTTCAGAGCACGTGCAGGCAAGTACGAGTGTGTCGGTCATTAATATGATCACTACAACAGTCCAGTCCACGTGTTTATAGAAGTATTCAAATGAATGCATTGTTGTGTGAACACGTATATCTGACTAACACTTGGAATGTTAATAAAGACATTGGATCAAAATTGTTTTTCAGAAAAGGCACAAATTGGTGCATAAAACCTCATCAGAATGCAGGAAAATAAATGTTTGGTGTCCACAATCTTCCAAAAAATAAAATGGAGTACTATGTTAAAATGACATTTAATTTGGTAAAGACTGTTATTGACTTGCTCAGGACCTGAAGTTCAAAGTTTGATACTTTGAACTTCACTCTGAACATGGTTTTCTTTATTAAGGACTTAAGATTTACTTTTGACTTGCCAAAAAAAATGACTTTGTCCTACCTTAGCTTTCCTGCATGTCATTCCTTCTCACCCTGATTTCTTTCTCTGTCTACTCTACATTCAAATAAAGGCAAGAAGCCCAAAAATACATCTTTAAAAAAAGATGACCTACAGTACTTTTATAAGCTTCTAACCTCAAATGAAGTGATCTGTGCCAACAAATATCCTCAGTATGTTGCTATGCACAAAAAAAGCTTTTGAACCATATAAGCAGTCACCTGTATATCTCCTTTGTGGGGCCCCTTGTGTCCGTACATGCACTCCACTGTGGCCTTTTTGCTCTCCCACATATGTATACGAAAGAGGGGCCGTCTTCTCATTGGATCCTCCACACGAGGGTCATGAGGTGGCAAATACATCCAGCCAATGATAAACAGCCCGTCCACCTGAATGAAACATACTTTAATAGTTATCACCAACGTAATATAACATGAAGAGTTTAATACTGCAGCTTCATAAGGGAACAGATTTTGTTGATTTTTTTCTTGCAAAAGAGCTCAACAAACACTCACATTTTAATGCAAATTGAAAAACACAACTCACCACAACATTGAGCAGTCCACCATAAGGCCCAATGTCAGGCTGCCATAAGCCCAAAATATGTCTGTATGGGTGAAGCACTGAAACACAACGAAACACCACACTAATCAGTTGCAGCAGTGCTAAATCAATGTTTTACTATGAGCTACATTTTGCAAGGTTAGAAACACTAAAAAAGATGTTAAAGATTCACAGAGTCAACCATGAGTTAAGTGTCTGTCAGGGTGGAATCTATGAGCTGTAAACACAAAAGGAAGAAAGTGTGAACGAACCGCAGTCCCTGTCAGCCAGACTAATCAGAACACACAGCACCCTAAGTTTCCAGCATCCTGTTAAGGTTTAGTGTAAAAGCAAACAATAATAAATGTATTCTCCAGACAGGATGCATAGCAATGCTGCTGCTGCAATCGATAAGAGTCCAAGTCACACAACCTCTCATGCTTCTGCTGTGTACATACAGTGTGTGTAAATGTCTCTATAGTCCATGTGCTCATAGTCGGGGAGGAGCTTCATAAAGCGCCCAGACTTCACTCGTGGGTTGACACCTGGACACAAAACAGACATGTGTACTGCAACCAAGGACTAGTGTGGACTCTATGTAGCCGTCTTGTGAATGCAGTTATGTGCCAAAAATAATCTAATCAAATAGTTGCCAGTTTGTCTGCCATGTTTTGTGTTGGCAATAGTTTTCAAATGTTTAAAATAACCTTTTCCCATAAACTGCAAAGACCTTTTTTTGGACACCTACCTCCACATAAACACAAAGAACATATTAGGCTGCAAAACATAAGAGGACAAGTAGCAATGAACAAAATCTTTACTGGAATAATAAATACGTCACGTGACGATAGACTCACGTTTAACGTAGAGGTCCCGGCTTGATACCCCACCCACTTCCATTTTTCGCAGATCCTCCTTCATACCAAACTCTGCAAAGAGAAAATCCATAAAAAAAGTATTACCATTTTATTTTTATATATTTATTACAACTTCATCAAACATAGTGTTTGCAGTTCCCTAACATCCCCAGTGAGCTATGAACAACAGAGCTTAAGTGGTTAGTGTTTATTTCTATGATTATTTATACTTGGACGTTGTAATGGTATGTATTAAAGAACAAAAACACCAATCGAGTGGCAGAAGCCTACTACACAAGCCTAATTATTCAAGTCACTTATTTGTGTTTAATATTCGGTTCAACTTTTTTTTTTCAAGCTAACAATACTGGAAGATTCTCTTGGATTAAAACGTATCTTCTTCCAATAACCACTTCTTTTAATATCATGGTATGAACTGGTGAAGTCACCTATTGTGGGTGGTGTTCAGAGGGAAATCAATGAGCAGCAAAGCTGTGTGTTTTTATTGGATTGCCATATATTATGTTACTTAATTGTTAAAGATGTATCATTGTCTTTCATGTGGAAATATAAATGTTTTATTGTATTATTGCTAACTACTATTTATAAAAGAAAATAATCAAATGCTTTCTGCATTTTATGTAATTGTTTAGTGTCTCAGAAGTTCATCCAGAAAGCTTTAAGAATGTATTTTTTTTAAGAACCTGTCATTATCATTATTATTATTATTATTATTATTATGTATACACGTTGTCTTTTTTTGCATTTAATGAAACCTGTTACAGTAGGCCACACGCCCCTCACTACACATGACACAACACAGGCTGCTGTAGGTGCTTTTTAACAAAATAATGCTCGAGGCCTCCAAGAGACCAAGTCCGACTCTGAATCAACATTCATATCTGCACAGAATGGCTGACATGGGCCGACTAACAGGAAGACGTGGTTTGTTTTTGTACAGAGGCGGTTAAGGACGCAGTGTTAACTATAATGTGTTCCGATAATCCTGAACAGATCCATAGAAAGCTTATCAAAGAGCCATAGCTGTGCATGGCGCCTGTCAAAGAAGAACCGTAAACAACAACATGCAATCTGTCACTGCTTTTTTTTAAAATCTTACAACAGTCTAAAATAACATTGAAATATTACTTGTACTCGGTAATAAGCCTGTATTTACCTTGCGTGCACCGCCGTCTCCAGATGGTTTCAGTGTTTGCGATTTGCTTGAATTTCTTGCAGACGAGGGCGACATTAGGTAGCGCTGTTCCGGGGAGCAGGGACAGTATTTCTACGAGAAGCTCCGGGGGTAAATCCGCTAATGACTGCGGGTGTGGAGGTCCCGAGCTTGTTTGCTCGAGGCAGCTCATACTGTTGACATGACCGCTGCCATATTCTCTCGCGTCACTGGGCCCTGCAGTGGGGACGTCGCTCTCCGGGCCTCCGCAGCCGTCGGCTTGCCTCTGTCCTACAATCCGCTCTTCTTCATCCTCGTCCATTTCAGAATCGCTTCCCTGATCCTGCTGGTTTTGCCGCTGTCGCCTCCTGCACCTCCGCGACTGACCCACTCCGCAAAGCCTGGCACACACAGCCATTCTTAGTCACCAAACAGACAACATTACATCACTAAAACACATTTATCAGCTGCAGTGGGCTCATCTCCTTCTGCAGCCACGAGCACGGGAAGATCATTGGTTCTGACGTCACAGCGTTGCGCGTACCGAGCTGTGAGCAACTTTTCCTCCCTTCACCACCGGCAGTCATTTTCGACACAAGCCTAGATGATTGTTTCTTTCTTTTGATTTAAACATTTCAGTAAAATAATAATGTATAAATGTAAAGCAGATGCTCATTTTACAGCTTTCCTTTCGAGTAATCGTGTATTAACTACATACTCAAAGTGCCAAATACACATGAATACAGTACATAAATATGCATCAAATTCAAAGTGCATTATCAGTATAAACAACATGCACCGATGATTTTAACCTAATAATATTTGAGGGACATCCGGGAATCGAACCGTGATTGCCAACCAATGAGTACCTTTCTCCATAGCGCATAACGAAAGCCGTAATGGACCTCTCTTCTGCTATCCCTTTATAAACTTCTCAATATAAGAATAAGTAGGGGGCACTGGGGTAAATTGAGCCAAAAGTTCAGTTGAGCCACCCCTTGTTGCTAGAAAACGGTATAATTTTTTTTTTTTTTTTTTTTTAAAGCTCATGTGACCAAATATTTAGGAAGAAGGCATCGTTTCATCATATCAAGTCTGTGAAGTCAAAAACCATATGGATAAAGTGGTTAGCATTTATTAAAAAAACAAAAAAACAAAAACAAATGTGTATTATGTCAATGTGAGCTATGACATGATGTCGAAAACCTCGCTTTAAAAGTATTTAAGCTGTGGGTACTAATAAAGTCAAAATGGTAGCTCTGGGGTAAGTTGAGCCGGTTGGCCATAATATCTACTTTCAAAGAGAAAGATGAAGGATTCTTCCCAAGATGCAATGTCATCGCAAAACTCTCCACACCTCACAGAGCTGGTGGCACAGCTGGGAGGTCCCAGCAGTTTGTGTTCCCCTGCAGCCTCGACAGGTGGAGTATTGAGTAAAAGTGGAGTTGGGAGATGGATGGAGGGAGGGATGGGGATACATGTGTTACTACTTCTACTACTACTAACTGACCTTACTGTCAGCAAGGACATCAACCAACTATCTGGACTAAGGATTCAGTTCTAGTGATTACTTTCCAAAATCACAGCTGTAAATAATGTCTTCCGAGGCACACTTTAAGGCATTCTCATGTTATTTATTTATTTTAAAAAAACAGCCGTTTAGCATTAATATGCAATATTATTAATATATTTTTAAAATGTGTTGTACCTGTAGAATTGTGTATAATAAATAAAATGACACATGGATGTGAAGAAGTGAACGTTATTTATGGAGGTGGGGACAAGGCTAAATTTACCCAACACATGGGGTAAATGTGCCACAAGAACACTTTTTTTTTTTGACATGCTATATTATTGAAACAGTTATGTTTACACTCATTGTTTGTTTGAGGAGATGCACAACAACCTGACATATAAGCAGATATATTAGTTCATTCAAATATTTTTAAATGATGTTTAATATATGTATAATATATATCTATATTTAGGATGATCATGTGTTTTGTATAAATACAAAAATCTATGTTATATAGATCTATGCAAATATACATATAGGCTATGCTGCATATTCGAGGACAAGAAGGCAATGAAGATGTTTCAGTAAAAGTGGTAGTTTAACTTTTGTTTGTTGATGTTAAGAAAAGACAAATAGTAGTAATACACGGTTATAAAATAGGCATATGACTCGATATATAATAATAAAGACCACAGTCTATTTGCTCATTGATGGTGGATAGACAGACTATACTAAAGCTATTATTTAACCAGAGTATTAGACCTACAGCAACATAATTGCTCCTGGATCATAGGCCTAATAAATATATATAGTTTCTATCATCCGTTAGTTTAACACTGAACCAATCATAAGCTAAGGAAGGGAGGCTGCTTGGGACAAATGAATGATTATTAAAGGGAGATTACCTCTCGTTTAGGTCATGAATCAAACTAATAAACAGTTATTAGATAGATAGATACTTTATTGATCCCGAGGGAAATTCAGGAAAGTTACATTACATGATGGATTTATGAGACCGGAAGGCAATGACACACTGAATGTGCCAGTTTAAAAAGATGAGATTTAGAAATGTAGACAGAGTCGATGTTAGGTATGTGAGATGGTGATAGGTCTCTGCCTCCGACCCGAACTGGTAACTGGACACGTTTACACAAATAATAATGCCATTTTATAAGACTGTCCCTCATCAGCAACGCAAAATCATCGGAAGGGCTTTGAAAATACAAAAACAAATATGTATTAACATATTTATGTTAATCCGAGTCCATTTGTTGTGATTGCTGTTTTTTTTCTCCCGAGAGTTTCCTTTCAGGAGAAAAAGAACGAGCCAGCCAGGAGTCGAACCTAGAATCTTCTGATCCGTAGTCAGACGCGTTATCCATTGCGCCACTGGCCCGCGATGTGCGCAAAGGATCATGGGAATTTCTTAAAGGGCCAATACCAAGATTAATTTTAGATGGATAGATAAATAGATACTTTATTGATCCCGAGGGAAATTTTATCCGACAAGGCTGAAAGAAGAACCCTTAAAGCCACAAAATAAAGTCAGTGTGCTTCTTTCTTCCATATTTTCAGGGTCATTTTATGACAGCGCGATGTTGACGTGCTAAAATCATGAGTAGTTTCACATCTGCATAAGTCCCAACACAACCAAAAGGATATTTTTGTCGAGCTGTCTATGGTTTTTCCACACAGGAAAGTCACTGCTAAAGTATATCAACATGCTCCACGTTAGTTATCTTAAAAAAAATAACTTTTCTACCATGGGCTAAAGTAACGACATTAACTGCGTAAATGCATGACTTTATTCAAGTAATTTTACGAGTTTAACTTCGTCTTTTTTTTCTTTAACGTGGCCCTTATCTTCCGTCGTAAGTAACTGGCACAAACCCAGCAGATAGATAATTTACTTACTCTGTGAGGTACTGTCAACAATTTTTTACAGTCTGTGGCAACAACCCAGGAAAGGTCTCGCTTTATGCTGCATTCAAGTGCTGCTCGGGTGGTGCAAGTCTGAACGACAAACTGTGTGGATGCTGCGAAGAAGACAAGTGAAATGTTACTGTTTAAAGTCATATTTGAGAAAATTTGTTGTAGAATACGTGAATTAATAAATAGTATGTTAACATTAACGAAACATATTCAAGTTGGGCACCTAATGGTTTCCGAGTTGCCGACTTGAGCAGGTGTTCATGTGCGTTTTACAACCCGGAGACTCGTTTTTCCGACGTGTCCGACATGACTTGAATGCAGCATTACGCGTAGTTGGGGGCGTGCCTTGTGTAAACCGGGTTGCCAGGTATGTTACACAACGCGTTTTTTACTTAATGTTTAACTATCATATAACTCAAAGTACACAATGGAAAGAGGATATGTTTTATTATTATTTGTAAATTATGTGCGGCAGCCGAATTTCTTTTGTCATATATACATTTTACAATTTACTGTTAAACGTTGTGTCAATGTGATTATTAGTGCACTGTACCTGTGGCAACCTTATTTTTACAGTCTATGGTGGCAACCAAGAAGCAAAACAGGAAGTAACCGCTGGCGGGAATTGCATGACGTGTTTTGAAAGCGTTACCAATAGAAGCCGAAGTATTAACTTGAGCTTTTCCCGTACACGTTTAATACACATAAGTTAAAAGTCACATTTCAACTTTTACTGACCACAAGCCGTTGACACGCAGAGGTAAATATTTAATTCATGCATGTCCTTTATCAACTTCAACATTTATCATCGGTAACAGCAAGTCTATTGTGCTTTATCACGATTCATCACTCTCCATTCCTATACATCTATCTGTCCTCTTTGCAGGTCGATTATGAAGGCTGAAATTGATAAAATAGTAACGTTGTCGGATGGCGAGAATACAGGTGAACTTCAGAGATACCTGTCCTCCCTTTCAAACGACGAGGTAAAAAAAAATATCCAATCAACATTACATACCCTCAACATTTTAAAATCTTCGAGCTTCAACTTTTAAAAGAATAATATCCAATCTGTCCCCTCTGTTGTCCCCTTTTCTAGCTGATTACCGTGATTACTAATGGTGCATTAAAGGGTAAGAAGGTCGGTCCCATGATTAAAGGCATTTTTAAGGGTAAGTGAATTAGCTGCATAGTTTTGAATGTCAAACATGGTATCCCAGTTCAGTAAAAGTAAAGTGTTGTGCTCTGAAATGTAGGCTCACCCTCCAATTCATCTGAAGGGTCGAAGCGGAGACTTCTTGTTTATCAACACTGCATCCCTCTCTGTGAGTCTGGAGATCTTCAGACAGAGGTGGCCGCTGAGATCATTGGACTGCTGATGCTGGAGGTAAAAAAAAAAAAAAAACATCACTATGAAGCTTTCCATCTATCTTTTTAAAAGAAACCACACTAAGTGAGCTGTATTGACTGATGTGTCTGACTCCCACCATGTCTCTTAAATGTTATGCACAGACTCACACACTTAATGGATCCTCTCTTGCGCAACTGGCATCTCTGTTCGTTGAAGCCATTAAAGTGGGGAAAATGGGCAGCGGGAAGTCTCTGGAGCTTTTTCCTACTGTCCTTACTGCTCTGTCAGCATGTGAAGCCTTGTCTTATGGCAAAGGTAAGTGCACACTCCAGGCCTCAGTTACTTTATTGTTTTATGTTTTATTGTCTTTGTGTAGTTTTGTGATTTAAAATGAATCTTTATCTCTTGGTGTTTGCTTGTCGTTTTATTTAAACTTTAGGTGAACTCAATGGTGAGGAATACAAGAAACAGCTGATCAACAGTCTTTGCTCAAGCAGGTCAGGACTTATCAGATATAAAACTCAACATACATTTGCTATTTCCTGAGTTTTTAAGGACGGGTTTCCAGTGTTTTAAATGAGCATTGATCATGATGACAGCATAACTTCTCTCCTGACTGTAATACACTATTTAAGTTGAAATTATGGGAAACAGATCAGTCACAATGTTGATTTTCATATATTCCTGTTGATTGTTTATACAGATGGGACCCACATTGTGTTATTCACCTAACGACCATGTTCAGGTAAGACCTTCCATCACAGTCTTAGAGACTGATCCGTTCTCCAAAGACTAATCTCAAATTTTCACTTCGCAGTAGTTTGTCTTTTTTTTTTTTTTCGTATTTCTTTACAGATGGAATCACAATGCAAACTAGTAATATTTTCTCCCTGTGCTTCCTCTCCGGGCATTCAACTTGAGTCAGCCTTGGTTTTTTTTGTTTTGTTTTTTTGTCTACCTTATTGTAGAGATGTGCCTTTGTCATCTGAGGAGCTGCAGTTTGTGGTGGAGAAAGTTCTGAGGATGTTCACCAAACTAGATCTACAGGAGATCCCTCCACTGGTCTATCAGCTGCTACTTTTATCTGCAAAGGTAAATTTGTGTGTGAGAATCAATGCCTTTAATTGCAGCAACATTCCTCTCGTCTTTTGTATCTTCATCCCTGTGCCTCACTTGCACGCCTGATAGGGTTGTAAGAAACCGATCCTGGAAGGAATCATTGGATATTTTAAGGAACAAGACATTCACCAGGAAGAAGAGCAGAAACATGGAGAGTGAGTGGCTCATACAACACACTGTATTCAATCTACATTTTAAAATGCCAACTTCTTCACTTAATCTTTCTCTGCGTTCACACTAAGGAGTCTGGATCTAGAGGTTCAGTCCATCCCACAGGACCAGTTAAGGCATGTGGAGGGTACTGCTATTCTTCACATTGTGTTTGCTGTACGACTCGACCATGACCTCGGGAGAGAATTCCTCAAAAGCATTAAGGTTATGCAGCACTCATCTTTTTTTTTTAGTGAAGTTATTTTAATAGGATTTAGGCTGAACGATAAATCTTATTTCTCTTCTAATTGCATTTCCACAGACATCTTACGGGGACTTGTGCCCTTTCCGCGTTGCCCTGCTGCTATCGGTTGCACGTATCCAGCGTTATGAAGAGCAGGTGAGTCGACTTTTCCCCGAGGCTTCTTTTATTAAAAATAGACCTAAATGTAGTTTCTTTATGCTTCATTCTTCCCCCCTTCCCTGGTTCGGGTAGGTGTTTGACCTTTTGAAGGGGGCAATCATCAAGAGCTTCAAAGATGAGCAGCTACAGCAGGGATCAAAGTTCCTGCAGGACCTCCTGCCTGGACACTGCAGCGTGGCTCAGATGATACTTGACACAGTCAGCAACAGGTGAGACACATTTCAACCTTCATTTCAAGAACTATAATACAGCTTATATGTGGTGGCCCACACTATATATATAGTGTGAGTGTTCTGATACTTTTTTAGTCTTAGATTGTAATTAAAACATGTAACTCTAAATTGACATGCACAACCTGAGAAAAAGAAAAAGTTGATCAAAATATGCCCATGTTGGAAACCAATAATCTTTCTATTGGAAGTAAAACATGAGGATACACTACTCAGTCTTCTCACAAATCTCAAGGACAGTACATTCGTAATTTATTTTCTCCCTGTGACTCCTCCTCTTCCACCTGTGCAGTGTGTTTGGTTGGGATCATGTGACCCAGGGGCTGGTGCAGTTGGGATTCTTCCTTATGGATAACTTTGGACCCAAACCTGGTCCTTTTGGAAAGACCACAGAAGCATCTGTTTCCATAGCCCGGACCCCGACTCAGCTAGCCTGTAAGCTGGGGGGACAGGTGCTCCTGCATGGTTTTAAGGTAACATTTGATGTTTATTTTATTGAAGTATCACAAAAATGAAAATGGCATTGACTACATGTTTACATCATGTGTTCTTCTCACTGGCGTGTATGTGTTTCTCCTGTAACAGGTGCACGAGCCTATCAGAGGAGAGATCCTAGAGCAAGTCTTGAATCGATTGGTCTCAAAGACAGCCTCACCTGTCAGTCATTACTTAGGTAATACGACCTCAGAGACTTACTGCAGTAACATATTAGACTAGTTAGAACCTACATTCTCACTTTTGTTTTTCTATCCTGTCTGTTCCACCAGACCTTTTCTCTGACATTGTCATCTCTGCTCCCATGATCCTCCTGGAGTCATCCTCAAAGGTGACGGAGACATTTGACAACCTGTCATTCCTGCCACTGGCCACTGTTCAGGGTCTGCTGAAAGCCGTTCAGGTACCTAAAAACACACACATACAGTGTACATACAAGCTACCTGTTTGTTTTGTTGGTTATTTAGTTATTTTCCGTTTAACTTCCAGCCCCTGCTCAAGGTCAGTATGTCTTTGAAAGATGCTTTGATTCTAGTTCTCCGTAAGGCCATGTTTTCCAGGTGAGTACTGCTTTGCTCTTTTTATTTTTTAAATTGTTTTTATTTATTTTTTTTGTTATATCTCTTTATTAACTCAAATAGGTTTCATGACATACAATGATCATTCGGGAAACCTTTTTTTTTTTTCTTGATGACGACTCACATAAACCCCCCTCCACACACACACACACACAATACAATAATATAACCATACTGCACAAAAAGAAAAGAGAAAAAAAAAGAAAAGGGCGCGTACAAGAACTCAACAACAAAAGCGATATTACAATAGTAAGTGTCCCTCCCTTCCTCCTTACAGAGCACTCGAACAGTTTTGTATAGAAACTAGTGGGGGCCTCAGTTGCCCTGTCGTGTCTTTAATTTGGTTATGTAGTTGATCACAGGGCCCCAGACAAAAAATGTTCAGGTCAACCCCTCGAATTGTACTTACATTTCTCCAGGTTTAAAAACATCATGAGGTCCTTTAGCCAGTGTGATTCTTCTTCGAGCTAATAGAGATGCAAAAGAAATACAATCCGTTATTTTCCTGCTGGTTATTTGGTGAGCTGGTACTACTCCAAAGATAACTATTTCTCGGCCTGGTGTCAGAGATTTGTCTAAAGCCGTGGCGAGGTGATTGAGAATGTTTGTCAAGTATTCATACAAGCAGGGGCAATGACCAAAACATGTGCGTCATGTTTGCTGGGGACATGTGACATCTGTTGCAAGTGTCTGCTATATTCTCATACATTTTGAAGAGTTTATGGTATGTAAATTAGGAACGACGGACAACCTTGAGTTGTATCAGATTAAGTCTGGAGCAAGATGTGCTGTCATTCACTCGGGACAAAGCCTTGTGCCAAACATCGTGTACAATAACTGTACCAAGTTCCTCCTCCCAAACTTTTTAAATATTGTTTAGGGAAGAAACTCTGAGTTGTGATATTAAATTATAGATTGTTGAGATGAAGTCTTTCTGATTCGTGGGTATGTCCAAAATGGTATCGAATGTAGAAATAGGAGGAATATTAGGAAAGGAGGCGTTGTTTGCCTTGACAAAGTTACGGACTTGGAAGTATCGAAATAGGTGGGAGTATGGTAAGTTATATTTATCACACAGGTCACTAAAGCTGCAAAAGACATTATCTGAGTAAAGGTCCTTTAGCCTGACAAGACCTGACCTCTGCCACAAAGAAAAAGCCTTATCAGTACTGGGAGGGAGGAAAAGATGATTATTATGGATCGGGGTATGATTAGATAGACCCTGGAGCCCAAAGGCCAATCTAAATTGAGTCCAGATTCTTAGGGTGGAGGTGATGATTGAATTGCACGTGAATTGAGATGAACATGTGGGAAGTTTGGATGAGAGCATAGCCAAGAGTGAGCTAGAGAGGCAGGATTAGGCTTCGAGTTCAAACCAGCTTAATGTCATCCCAAAGGGACATTTTGTGAATATTAGTTGCCCAGTAATAGTGTCTTAGATTCGGAAGTGCCAATCCCCCTGCAGATCTCTGCCTTTGTAAGAACTCTCTTCTAATCCTGGGGGTCTTTCCATTCCATAGAAAGGAGGTAATTATTTTATCTATTTTGCAAAAAAAAGGATTTGGGTAAAAAGACTGGGAGACATTGAAAGAGATATAAAAAAACGTGGGAGAACATTAATTTTTACACAGTTAACCCTTCATGCAAGTGATAACTGTAAGCTGTTCCACCTTCCCAAATCCTTCCTGAGCTGACCAAGGGGGGAAAGTTTTTTTTTATGTAGAGGTCTGATAGTTTTTCTACATATGTTCACTCCTAAATATTTAAAACTGCTTCTGGATATCTTGAAGGGAATATGTTTGTCAGGGATCTGAGAGGCTAGGTCGTTTACAGGGAAGCATTCACTTTTTTTTCCTTTTTTTTAAATTAATTAATACTTTTTTGTAAGAGGAGTTAATGGATTACGAACCTGTCAAAGCATTTCATGGCTTAACAGTAATTACAAGGAGAGGCAGTTTATCTTCAATCAATATCACACATTGTTCTCCTCTTGCCTCTCCAATAGCCAACTGGATGGCAGGAAGTCTGCAGTGACCGGCTTCTTGTTGCTGTTGAAGAACTTCAAAGTGCTGGGCAGTCTGGCCTCCAGCCAGTGTAGCCAGGCAGTCTCCTCCAGCCAGGTATGGTCCCACATATACTCTTTGTGGTCTGAGCACAGATGCTTCTGGAAGAAGAACTGTGCACGTATCTGCAATTTTAAACACAATATCCATCTCTTTAAACAGACCCAAGTGGATGTTCATTCCCGTTACAACTCTGCTGCCAATGAAGCGTTCTGTCTGGAAATTCTCAGCAGCCTGCGTCGCTGCCTCAGCCAGCAGGCTGACGTGCGCCTCATGCTCTATGAGGTTCGAGGGTTTTTTTTCTCTGCCTGTCTGTTAGTTCATTTTTTAAAAGCAGTATGTCGCTAAACTAAAAGTTTTATTTGAGCAACATGCTTCTTTTCAGTTCATAAAGAGAAAACACATTTACTCCTAAGTTAGTATCTTCTTTGGATAGAAATCTTCGACTACAGACACTTTAAATGGAGCTTCTAAACATTTGTATTGTTTGAAGTGCAACTTTTCTCTTTCAGGGTTTCTATGATGTTCTTCGCCGCAACTCTCAACTTGCAAGCTCCATCATGCAGACCCTCTTCTCACAGGTGTGCCTGTCATCAAGCGCATGCTGTATTATGCAAAAAACTGCCTGTTTTTTATGTTATCTTATCAGATGGCTGTGTCATTATTTAACTCTAGCTGAGGCGATACTACGAGCCTGAACAGGACCTTCTCCCCCCGGTCAAACTGGAGCCGTGCATCACGGCTCTCGGAGACCAGGTCTACCTGCAGGAGCCTCTGGTACTCTTTATCTGCTGAGTCAGATTTTACCACTGTGTGTTTTTTTCTTCATTGTCAATTTCAGCCTTGGATATTTTTTTTCTTCCCCTTTCAGGCCCATCTTGTGAGTTGTACTGTGCACTGCCTGTTGTGGCTGCAGAACATGCGCCGATCAGCCCGCTGCAATGCTGACGACAGCAATGATGAGCTCGAGGAGGAGGAGGAGGAGGAGGGTTACCAGTCCGAACTGCAGAAGATCTTGGAGAGCATGACACGACGCATGACCAAGAGTGAACTGGAGGACTTTGAACTGGTATTGTAGACAGAAGTACACACTGTAAAAATGACAGACACACAACTACACTGAATGACTTGAAATCTTTACCTCCTGTTTAAAAGCAGGAGAAGCCTTTTATTGGTCTTATACGGTACATTTTTTTGTGGAAGTGACTTTTAACTAGGCATAAGCAGCAAGATGTTGTGTTTTTGCAGACAATAAACACACCCTTATCAGTTGTGTGTGTGTGTGTCCATTTGTGTGAATCCCCTGACTTAAATAAAAACCAAATACTTCAAGTTTAAGCTGTATGTTTTATTGTATATTCTGTCTTTGTGTTTACCAGGACAAGTCAGCTGAGTTCTCTCTGGGATCCAGCGTCGGGGTGAAGAATAACATCTACGCTGTGCTGGTGATGGGAGTGTATGAGGTCCTCATGGAGTTCAGCTTTACAAAAGCAAACTACAGGTAACAGCCTCTTTGTTTGAATGTGGACAGGAAGGATGCTGCCCAGCATAAATGTTGGCGATGTGTTAAATAAGAACTCTGTGTTGTAGTAAAAGCCGCTTTGAGGAGCTCTTGGAGTTGTTTAACCGCTACCACAAGCTTTCTGAGATCCTGAAGGAGAAATCCGGAAAGGGTCGTGGTCCCACGCAAAAGACGCCCCGCAGCTTACTCTCTTTGGGCTTCATATCAACTCTTCTCACCGTCCTCTTCAGGTAAAAGCTTCAGCTGGCTATGTGAACATGGCTTGTTGAAAGAGTAAGTGAGTCATTCTGAGTGAAAATACAATATTTAATCAATAAAAATCATGTTAGACCTTTAACTTAAAATAACTTGTTCATGTGTTCCCTGCTCCATGCACTCATTTAAAGTCTGGTTTGAGCATAGTGTTTGCAAAAATATGCAGCCCAGCAGAATGACAAACTCCATTAAAAAAGGAGCTGACCTCAAAAAGCAAGTCGTAAAAACAAACAAACTACAGAACAAAAACGTTGCAATTCCCTTTTTTTTTCTTCAGAGACAGCACTCAGAGCAGAGAGGAGGCTCTTTTGGTGCTTCGCTCGAGTGCAGAGTTTGTGCGTTATGCTCTCAGTGTGGCTGTGCAGAAGATCCAGCAGCTGGAGGAAACTGGACACGCAGAAGGCCCAGATGGACAGAACGCAGACAGAACTTTCAGGTTCCTTTGTGACATGACAAGGTTTGAATCCCTGGGCCTCAAAAACACCATCATCTTTAGCATGTTGTGTGGTCTATAACATCAACTGTGTCATTTTTCGTTCCAGTGTGCTGATGTGGCGTTACACCAACATCCCCAGCGTGGTGGAGGATGCAGGGAAGAAGGAGAAGCGCTCCAGCCTGTCTCTGATGTGTCTGGAAGGCTTGCTGAGGATCTTCACGACCTGCCAGCAGCGATATCCAGACAGAATGTCTCAGCTCCTCTCCACCATGGGTCAGACGGGAGCACTTTTAAAACTGTCGAAAGCGGTGATATTTATCTTTCACACTTGAGTGGATCATAGGAATGATTTCTCTTTCAGATGTCTCGGAGGACAACGAGGAGCCAGACGATGGCGGTGATACAGAGATGAACTTCTTCTACATCAGACAGTTTCAGGTGAATCTTTACACAACGTCTTAGTGTTTCTACTTTTTAAAGATAGAAATGTCGCCAGCACTGTTCTTCCCTTTTGTTTGTCACTAGAGGGCGCTGTTCACTCAGTTAAGTGGCAGTGAGGAGGAGTTTAACAGCAAAGAGGCTCAATTGCTGGTCAGCATCTTGAGTGTGCTTTCACGCCAGCTAAAGCCTTCCTCCCCGCAGGTAGGTGTATACCCAAGTGCACTTTGGAGGAGGGAGGGGGCTAACTGTAGGACTTTTATAAATTAATAGATCTTCCTTCACAGTTTGTTCAGATGATCACATGGACTGTTAAAGTTTGCAAGGAGACCAGTTTTGGTGAGTGACAGTATTTACTCTCTGTGTCTACTTGATGTGTTAGAAGTTGTGTTCTGATCATTTTCTCTCCTTCAGAGGATCCAGCTTTCACAAAGGGCCTGCTCTCTCTTCTCTTCAGTCTGCATACTCTCTACAAGAGTCCCGTCAGCCTGCTGCTGGAGCTCTGCCAGGACATCCACAGCCAACTGGGAGACATTGATCAGGTACATGCGGCACAGACACCGTATTGAGAGAACAAGCAACCTTCATCTCTCTCTTTTTAATGTGTTAAAACTGGATATACACATGTCTGCACCTTTCTCAAAGACTGCCCCATGTCATTCTAACTAAAGCTGGGTAGTGGATGGATAGTGACTCTTTGACTACTTTGAAGAACAGTGTTGGAACATTTCTTGCAACAAGTGCTACGTTTTTATGTTAAAAATCAGAACTACTTTATTAATCCCAGGGGAGAATTCAATCAAAGAAATGCGGCTGCAATGACTTTCCCCCAGGTTTAAACGTACAAAATGTATTCTGCTTTTTCCTCTGTACGATCAGGATGTGGAGGTGGAAAAACAATCCCACTTTGCCATTATCAACATGAAGACTGCCACCGCAGCAGCTGTAAGTATTTCATTATTTTTATGGCTTAGAATTTGCTCTTGACACGGAAACATTTGAATGTATTTGATCTCATTTGCATTTATTTCAATCTCCCGCTGCAGCTGCTGGTCCTGTCTCAGGTTGGCCGAGTGCTCGATGAAGTGGACTGGCTCATTGCCAGAAAGAAAAGCCAGGCATCCTCTGAAAAAATGGGCCCAGGTGAGAAGCACGCTCGAGATTTGTCGGGGGATGAGAGTTAAGAGAGAGGAGGAGGGACTTAAGTTTCTGTACATTCTGTTTGTAGGGGAGCCCACTCAGACAGCAGGCCAGCAGGACCCAATAGAGAAAGCTGTGACCCTGCAGCTCGGGACTCTTTTGACTGCATTAAACGAGCTGGTGCAAACGGCTCTGCTACCTGGCACCGGCACTATTACACTGCTGCGAGAACTGAGCCGCACCTACACCATCCTCACCACACTCGTCAAATACGTGCGGCATTTGTCCCTTCTGTGGTCTCACTACTTTTCTCAGTTTTTAATCCAGTCTTGTGTGAAATGTATTTCCTTCCTCTTTTTCTTTTTAGTACATCCAGGTATGTGCCAGTCAGCACGGCGCACTGCCAGCACGTTTTGAGAAGCTGGTGAGTCCGGTGTGATGTCAGGTTTTTTCTTTTTCAAATCCTGCAGTATGTTATGTCGCACTGACGGCTAACTTTCTGTGCAGGTCAAACTGTCCGGCTCCCACCTGACACCACAGTGCTACACTTTCATCACATACGCACAGGTACAGCTCAGTCTCGTTTTAACATGTGATTATCCTCTTGAAGTTTTTCATGCTCTATCTGAGAACTTGTGTTTTTTTTTGTCTGTCAGAGTGGTGAACTCAGTGGTGGAGGAGCGGATGACAAGAAGAAAAAGAAAAGGAATGAAGTGAACACTGCTGCATCGGTACGGATATATACTTATGTTATTGAAATGGTGTAAGAGATGGTTTATAGCTAAATATATATGTAAGTTCTTTATCATTAAATATGTTTACACATCATTTAAACATTTGTTTGGCTAAAACAAACCAGTTTAAATAAAACCCTTCAGAAGTTGTTAATCCAGCTTTGTCTCTTGTTAGGCGAAACTCCTACGAGAGACAAAAGCCATCCCTAACGTGATCTTCAGCATTGAGCAGTATGAGAAATTCCTCATTACCCTCTCAAAGAAATCAAAGGTATTTATATACATCTTACATTGAAGCAGTTTACAAAATGGGATTCTTGGAAAACATGAAGGAACTTTTTGAACAACGTGTGTATTTACTTTTGTTGTAGGTGAATCTGATGCAGTACATGAAGCTGAGCACCTCAAGAGATTTCCGCATCGTCGCTGCTACTCTGGAGGCAGCCCTGCAGGAGCAGCACGACAGTGATGAGGTAAATTATAGTGTGGGTTCATAGTCTCTTTCACTCGTGAACACTTCTTTTGAACACTCTAACTCAGTAGCTTCTGACTGAGAGCTCTGTCGATGTCGTCTTCTTTGCCCTCAGCCCGCAGAGTCACAGGAAGCAGAGGAGACACAGGAACCCAAACAGAAGAAGAGAAAACAGTGACGCCCTTCTTCCCTCCTCAGGAGAGTCGATTGCACATGGACCTTGCTGACCTTGAATTAAAGTCACTGCTGAACTGTTCTGTTACAAGAAGCTCCGCCCACAAAGTTCTATCTCCTTTTGTTCAGAGAGCCTTTCGTGATGTTGATGGCTTGGTAAATGTCCAAGGCCTCACCTGTGGAAAGTTTGTGTATAATATTAACAAAGTGTTTGTGTCCTTTAGTAGTAAAATAAATAAGTCATTTGTACACGAGATGCTGTTCATAACAAGTTTAATCTCAGTTCTAATGGTTCTTTTTGAGTGTAGTTTATATCCTCCATATAAGGCCAGTTTGACTTTCATTTGATGGCCACAGTTCTTGTTTTAAAGATATTGTGGTTGTTGCTAAGTACAGAAGAACAGAAGATAGCCCTTATTGTCCTTCCCACAACTATATGGGAAGATGTGGCTCTATGTTTCAAGTACACACAATGATCTCCCATATTTTTGTTCTTGTTCTGTTTATTCAAACTTGTATAAACTTGTATTGTGTCTTACATGGAACTCAACCTTTCCAGTAAGGATATAAACTGAGACAGAATGAATTCTCCTTCTTACTCCTTTCTAATAAGGAATAATAATAAATGTGCATTTCATGTGTATCAGTGTATTTAACATCTCGTACTACAGAAAAAGGATACACTGATACAGGTGTGCAGACTCACCTGGTGATATTCCGTATCTTCGTTCAAGACCTGTGGGGTTGGAAGGGGTCACGCAGTCCATGTTCACCTCCTTCCTCAGGCACTGGTCGATATCAACAGAACTGAAGAAAGCTACCGACTGAGGGAGGTCGTGCATGCCTAACGCATGAGCGAATATACTCCTATGGAAAACAGAAGCAGTCAATCAGAGAGCTGTCAGTTGTTTCGGGGGGATATTTTCACATAAAAGAATAAACCGTGAGCCGACCTTGTGAGCAGGTTGGTGATCTGAAGTGCTAGCGCAGCTCGGTAACGGTCCTCGCTGCAGACAAGATACCGCACCTCGTCATGTATGCTGATGCAGAAGCGGCCGTCGATGTCATACTCTTCAATGAGCCACTTCATGGCCACCAGCATCAGGTGTAAGTAATCCACCGCAGAGCTCTGGACCACCCAGTTCACTCTGCTAGTAATAAACTGACAAAAGAAAAATGGCATCGTCTTACAAGACAAAAGAGGAAGTTTTACAAACCATAATGTACCTGATCAACCCTGGGCTCTATGATTGACAAACTTTAAAAAAAAAAAAAAAAGATTTAGATTAAGAGTTTGTCTGTCCTGCTGATCATCACGGCCTCACCTCATCCTTTACTACTTTGGGCTCCAGCGCTCTGCTAATTCTGCAGCCTAGAACAGGAGTGGCTGGCTGGGCTGAATGTGCAATGCTCTCCAGTTTATTGAACATGTCCGACTCCGTTCCTCCTCCCCACAGACGTTTGCTAACCATCTCCCACCTCTTACGCCGAGAGCTGGAGGATAAGAGAAATTAAGGAACTCATTGAATGTGGGTAAATACTTCAGATCTGTGTATAATAATGTGACTGATGTTTTTCTCTCTCTCACCTCTGTGAGGCCAATCTAGTGATCCTCCGCAACTCTTCCAGCGTGACACTGCCATTTTCCTCCCTCTCCACGTCTATACCCAGCTCATGAACCAGCCACTCCCCCTCCTCTGAGAGATGGTATCTGACAAAATATATGAAATCAAAAATAAAGCAAAACAGTCCATCTGAAACACCTTTGCACACAAAAACTTAAATATATATATTCAAGTTGTTACCTGCGAATTCCCTTTGTTAAAACGTACATCTGCCTGGCCTTGCTAGCAGCTTCTGCTTGACTGAGTCGGTGGTTAAACTGCATAAGTAGCCTCTCAGCGAAGGGTTGTCCTGCACCATAAATGCGTCCGTAGTTGAACACTTTTGCATGCTCTCGGCTGATGCCCACAGTGTCAGCAGTGCGGCTGTGCAAGTCAGTGCCCTGATTCTTCTTCCCCTGAAGGGTCATCCAGCCAAACGCTGTACAGCCTGAAACCAGCGGACACACCACAATGAACACAGATGCTGTTTGTCACGAGTACACCAACTCTCTTACTGACCATAGTGAGAGTTTCCCTCTCCCCTTACGTGTGTCTTCTCTGTTCATGAAGTCACTCAAGAGGCAACTTTTGTTGAGATTAGTTTTACTCCTTTGTCCTTTGTTGTATAAAACAGCTGTTTGTGTCCGCCTATGTTACACCGGAGAGATCCCACAAAATACTCGTAAGCAGAAGAGGGGTGTGATAATTGTTCCTCCGCAGTGTGTGTCATTGCAATTTAGTAAAGTTTACTGAGTGATCTTTAAGCTTTAAGACAGGTCCAGACCAGGTTTATGAAAAAGAAAACATCTCACCATGCATGCCAGCAAAGTGAGCTTCTCCCAGCACAGCAGCAATCCACAGTTCCTGAGAATCGACATCGGCTCCCACCAGGTGATATCCAGGAGGCACCTGCACCATGGCTTTCAGCTCACTGCCGACCCGATCTTTCTGTAAAATGTAAGAAAGATGCACACAAATGTCCTCCGTTGGCTGATCGATTGAAACAGGTGGCTGAGTCGTGAGAATGTGACGTGTTCTTCTTTCTCACCCGAGCATTACTTGCGGTCAGCCATGTTGGCTCCACTGCCCTTCTTGTTACCGTCCCAGCAGTGATGACCTGAGGTAATATGGCACCATACTGGCCCTCCTCATCAAAGTCTTTGTGTCTTTGAGAGACAGAGACGTTGTTATACACAGCAATGACTACAAGGCCAAGAAATACAGGGATCATAATGATACTACGGACAAACCTGCTGACAGTACGAGGAAGCTCTCCCTTTCGTAGCCACAGTGTCATCTGAGAGCTGAGGAGGGACGGAAAACGTGTTCACATTCTTCATAATAATAACTTTAAAAAAAACGTTATTAAAAAATCAGTTTACTACCTCCAAGTGTTAATACATGAAAAAAAACATAATGACAAAATCTTAAAATTAAAATAAGAATGGTGGTAAACATTAAATCCAACCCCAAATAACAAACATGGGGAGATGTACTCCAAATGTGATCCGATAAATACAGAAGTAGCACACAGAACCAATAATAGCAACTTATAAAGTATCTTTTGTAAGAGTTCAACAGTTTCAGCTGATTTGATGGCAGGGCGAGTGAATTTAATCACCCAATAAGATGAATGAGGAGTACCTTATACGTTTATGGGCGTTCCTCCAAAAAGAGATCATTTTGTTTATCTCCAGAGCTTGTGTCGCGTTGGTTCCACCCCGTCCTGCCCTGAGAGTCCCGTCCTCCATCTTGGACAGGAAGTCTTTTGAAAAAGGGCTGCCCACATTGTTGTGATTTCCATCCTGAAATACACATTTTCAGTGATACCCTGATGGCCAGTAATGGTTGGAACAATCAGCTTGTGCCTCATACCGAAGAGGCCCTGAGGAAACAGTAAAACTTCACCTTATGAGGCAATTTGAAGAACCAGCATCCAGGGATATCTACATCGTTGTAGGGGCCGTTTCCATGGTGATAATGGCATTGATCTCTCTCTTGGTCGTGATGTGGATCTTTGGGCTAATGTGTGATACGGAGTGAATTATTTCAGACAGCCCATGGCAGTTACTGATGTGAACTTTACAGACAATGTAAGAAAAACCCAAAATAAAAATCACAACACTGCTGTTGGACTACAAAGACAGACTTCGTTGGGTTTCTGTAAATACAATTTATATTACATAAATTAACAGTCTAGTGTTTATTTTGCCCATAAAAATTAAAAACATTGCATCGTTTAATTCAGATACTGCCAATCCATATGAGAAAAGTATTTTAAAACATCATTAAAGAACCTGTAGTGTAACAAATGTTTATAATAAAGTGTGTCTGAATGAGCACAAGCATTTCATCCACTCACTATTTTCTTCTTTCCTCCACTTTTCATCATCTTGACTGCATGTTCCTCTGTCAGACTTTCCAGGGATCCTAACTCCTCCACCTTAAGATGAGGTGAGAAAACACATCTCAGTCAAGACACAATGTTCCTTTCAGAGGATTTAGATTAGTTTAGTTTTTTTATTCTTTATTTATGAATTAACAATTAAAATATGTGACCAATCTTCACCACGAAAGTTCAATGAAGTAAATCATAATACGAGTGAACACACCTTTGCCCACACAGTACTGTCAGTAAACATGAGGTCATCTGAAGGGTCGCAGTCCAGATATTCAGGCTGCCTTTTGCTGTTTTGCTCACAGTATTCTTTGTAAACACTCTCAATAGCTCTGTGGGACACAACAAAGATGGATTAACATGTCTGTTCCTCATCTGAGCCTGGGGAAGGTCTGTTTAGCTTCGCTAACTCCTCTACAGGGAACAAAATGGCTTGACACCAGAAAATCTCATTTCACTCGAAGCCTTTGGCTCGATCTTAAAAGACACAGAAAAAAACCTGAGACCACTGGACAGTGCCTTGGTTTTTTTAATTGGAATCTTTAATCACGAATCTGCACTTAATCTGTTTACGTATTGTTCGTGAACTTTTTCATCATGTATTGTTTACTATGACGTGTGCTCCTGTCCTCTTGGCCAGGTCACCCGTGTGAAAGAAAACTTAATCTCGATGGGTTACTCACCTTGTTAAAAAAAACAAAAAAAACATACAACATGACCTCTACAAAATCAAACACTAATTTCTTTACAAGTTCATGTCTTACTGTTGTAAGCTTGGTGAATACAATACCTGTGCGGGCACACAGGCCCTGTGTTTTCGTCCTCAGATTCTAGGTTATCTCTGCGCCCAGGTACCAGGTAGCCCCAACCGTGTTTCACTGTGTAATGCAGCGGGAAACCATCCCATGTCAAACCCATGAGCTTAGGTGTCAGTCTCATCTGTAGGCTGATGAGGTTGGCTCCAGGCGACCAGCTGTCGTCTTCAGACATCTTCTCACACAGCTTACGGTACCACCTGAGGGTCACAGAGAGGACAGGGGACGCTTTGATGTACTCTGCAAACAGAGGTAAAGATATGACAGATAATAAATAATAAAGATTGATCTTACCCCGGGTGTCCAGGTAGATGTTGCCGTCTCTTGGGAAGTCGATTCACAGTTTCCTTCAGATTCTCCACCGCCAGCCTGCTCGGACACGGGCCTGCAATCTCCTCTTCAGAGGGAGGACCTGGGTCTAGTATCAAAATGATCACAAATTAACAGATTTTAAATTAACACTGAGTCTGTTATTAGAACTCTTTTATTTATAGAGTTTATCTTGTCTCATTTTAATTTTACATGTTTTTGACGAATATTTTTGTTCTGTTTGTTTCCTTAAAACCTTGGTATCTATGGTTGTAAATGTTTGTTTCTACTTCTGCCTGTTCTGTCTCAGCATCTTCGAACCACTTTGGGCAACATGTTTGTATGAAAGATGCTTTTAAAACCAAGCTGAGCTGTGGTCCTGTTCTCTCATACCTTCTTCCCAGTCTGGAAGAGGAGTAACAGTTCTTGTTTCAGCCGCTTTTTTCTTCTTGCTCACAACTGTTTTCTTCTGCTTAAACTCCTGAACATCCCACTCAAGATCCCAAAGCCAGGGGTCTTCTTTATACCTAAAATTGAAAGAAAAATATGAAGCTGTAGCTGTGCTACAGATAGAAACATACAGTTATGAATATGTGCTCTTCTCACCTTTCATCCTGCAACAATTGGCAAGCATCATCTGCTAAAGCCATCAGAGACTTCTTCATCTCTCTCTGGAGCTCTTCATAAGTGTCCTCCGAATCTTCCAGGTAACGCCCCCAGTTTTGATTGACTGGGAGGTAACTCACCCCCATCTCCAGCATTCCTGCAAACGTCACAGGATGAGGGCACCTTACAAAAGATGAAAGAGATAGTTTAAATACTCAAATTCTGAAGAAAGTTTTATTTTTGTCTGGTCAATTGTTACTATTAGCTGATGGAAAATGTCTGTGGTTTGGGGGTTTTCTGACCTCTCCAGGAAGATTGGTAGTTGTTCTGTAAAGACTTGATGTGTGGCTTCAACATCCAGGGCGCAGTACTGCATCAACTCCTGTAGAGGTCAGCAGAGGCATGGTGATCAGTCACTTCATGATGATGCAGTCTTTTAAAGAACACATTTTTAGGATGGTTACACTAAATTTAAAACAGGATTTGTCATAAACCTCCAACCTGAAAGTTGTTCCTGACATCCATCATGCTTCCCTTCACAAAGGTCTCTCTGGCCTCTTTCTGCAGCGGCGGTCCTCCCACATATAGTGCATGGACATCAGCCAAGTTATTGATACTACTAATATTCACCCAGTCCCAGGAGCCTATCTGTACACAACAACATTATGGCAAAATGAGTTTTGTTGAAAGTCACCCTTGTGAAAAAGATTTTGATCTCAATTGGTTAATAACCTGGTTAAATAAGAAAAAAATAGTATCTAAGATATAGTCATAAAAGACACGAACCATTGGGCCTTCCCTTTTCTGTCCAGCTTTCATGATGTGTTGCTTCACCTCCTGAAGACCGCTCCTTTTCCCCAGTTTGTTGGCCATCCACAGTGTGCGCTGAAATCCAGTCAGACCGGAGATGGCCATGTGAAGACTCATGGTGTCCATGAAGCGAACTTTAGAGCCCTTATTGAAAGAAAACTATCATTTTAAGTGAACATAAACTTTAATGTCATACATGCGCAAGTATGTGCTACCTTGTCCACAAACTTGATACATACAGCAAGGGTCAATAAATAAAACAAAACGGATTCATACAAGTTAAAAAAAACCAAAAGAAAAACGGATAAAACAGGATTTGAATCCCCAATAATGAAACAAGGACAAAACAAAATGACTATGAATACTGACTTTGAGTAAGTATTGCTCTTTGATGAAAGAACGGTCAAAGCTGACATTATGGCCAACTATGAGCCTCTCCTTCCATTGACCCTCGGGCGGACGGGCAGAGTTTAAAGGCGTCTCCAGGGGTATAAGGTCAGCTAGGGTCAGCTGGTTTGACCAGGAGTAGCGCTCTTCAATCAGACGCTTACTGCACCAAGAGTACCTACAGGAGTGAGAAATATTAACTGTGGTAATTTAATAATTCACATTCAATTTTTGTGTGTATGAAAATGCTAATTCCATTAGATTTTTTTTCCCCTCTACATCAATTGTTTCTTACCAGTTAGTGGGAGACACAGCAACAGCAAGCGTTGGGCATCTTCCTTCAGTCATGCACACCTCCACATCAAACACCAGCGCTGACTCCACAGGAAAATCCACCCTCTGACTCTCCCCATTTGGCCCATAGCGAGTCCAGCCAACCTCCCAGCTCCATTCCTGTGGCATTGGTGGGAGCTCAGCCTGGTGCAGCTTGGTGGCAGCCTCGAGGTAGGGAAGACTCTGTGTCTCGGCCAAGATTCGAAAGTGCTCATCAATGTTTTTGCCATACATTTTGGGAAGCTTAAGCTCCACGTCAGGTAACAAAGAAGTCTCCTTCCCCCACAGCTGATGTTTCTGCAGGTGCTTGATGCTGCGCTCTACATCCTCCTCTCTGTTCTCTGGTTCTAGGCCACGAAAGATCTGCTCATGGAGGTTACGTGACAGCATCTGAATGTTTAAACGGTTGAGGCGCGTCTCTGTGGAGTCCTCGTCCTGAGAAGAATGAGGTTTGGTGGAGTAGAGGGAGCGTTGGTACTTCCATCTCTGAGAGATGAGAGTCCTCTGCAAAGGACAACGCAACACATGCAGCATCCCCTCATGTGGACTTTACACTGGTGCTGCAAGACGAAATACAACATTAAGATCAAAACAGCTAAACCCCATTTTGTATCTCATTTGATGTGACAAATAGTACCAACATAAGAACATTAAACTGTTTGGTTAAAGATCCACTGAAATAGGAGCAATAAAACTGCTGCAAAGTGCAGTCAAGGTTAAACAAGATTAATTGCACTAGGCTAGGGACATAAGAACATTTGTATTATGTTGCTCTTAGCCCTGTGCAGAAGAACTAATTCCTCCAAGAGTGGATGATCAGAGCTGGCCAAGACTGACCTTGAAAGCTGTTGAGTGCCAATCATTTGAACTAATACTGGACAAACGATTTTGTTGTGCACTAAAAGGTAGCCATACCATGAAATAAAACCAAATACTAGAATCAACTTAATACATTATCCTTGAATAAATCATCAGTCTGGCTATCAAGTAGAGATTCTGCAGTTATGGTCTGGTCTGGTCTGGTCATGTCATGGTTCAATGACTGTACCCAGGTACTTGTCACTGTCAAGACCGTACCTGAACACAGCTGTCGAACAGACCATTACTATTTAATCAACTGTAGCACGATGCATCTAAGTAAGTTACACAGTTGCCTTGTTTAAATAGGCTCAACTAACTTGTGTTTACATTTCCACGTTCTCCATGTTCTTTCTTTGAGGGAACTGTTACTAATGTTTGATCAACTAAACATAATATTAAAGTTACAGTCACATACTTAATATGTTTATTAGCCACATTGTCGCTTCAATCAAAACAAAAACATATTAAACGATCTGTCGTATGATGTTTAAACATATTGTTCGAAGCATGAATGGACTACCTTAGCATGATGCTTTCAGCTGCCCACGGGGTTATAACACTGAAAAAAAGAAAGTGTGAGCGACCCCAAGCGGTATGGAGGACTGCATGTGTTTTTATTCTTTTTTTAATAGTTAATTCACAAAGTAGATAAAGACGAAAGGGGAAACCCGCAGCCTGTGAATTACATTGAAGTGCAATATACGCAACCTCTGGCCTACAGTTGCGACACATAAATGGCCTTTAATATTTAATATTATATGTCTTCCCTTGACAGTATGTATCGGCCGCGTGGCCTAATGGATAAGGCGTCTGACTTCGGATCAGAAGATTGCAGGTTCGAGTCCTGCCGCGGTCGCTTTTTTGCAAATATTTCTTTGCTTAGGAGAATTCCAAGTGGCACTGTTCTACTCCGATCCTTATAAGATTCAATAATTAGGTGTTTTAATGATAAAGACATAACACGTAAATGTCCTGTTGGCTGGGCCTTCCTTGAAATAATTTTAAGCCAAGCTTTCTATATTCTCTGCTGATTTGAAGGAAGTCAATGAGGAAGCAGCGTGGGTCTTATTTCATTGCAACACTTTCTTCAAGCGCTTGTTATACGCTCTGCTAACACCAAATGGCAAGCTATTGGCTTTGTTTTAAACATCTATGCAGGCGTATACCCTTTTTTTTTTTTTTAAATGTCCCGTATTAAATCTGTCTGAATTTATGCCTTTAGCCTGTGTTTCATTTGTAGTGGGATGACAGATGCTGATTTTTCCGTTGCATCATGTCAGAAGATGGCAGAAGATACCAAGGATGTTGATCTTCACTTGACTCCTGATGAGCAGGAGAGGGCGCACGCGGGCTCTGTCATGAGGTACCCTGCAGGGGATTTTTTGATCATGCAACCTCACTTGTATTTCAGAGGTTTTTGGTTTAATTGATATCAAATTGACACGAATATATCACCCAGATAGGAGATTTACATGTTTGAATTATAAAAAGGTGTTTTATGTTCTAAAATCTTAAGTTGGATATGCAAACTAAGTGTACAGTCATAGGCTACTCAATGTGCTTATTTTCTCTGCGTGTATGTTATTCCAGATATCCTCTTGCCTCCCTTTTCCACCTGTTTTTCAGGGTGACTACAGTCACCTACTTGTTCTGTGTTTTGATCAGTGAGAACTTTGCTTCATGTTTCGTCCTGATCATCCATCTGCTCTCTTTTGACTTCTGGTCTGTCAAGGTGAGAAGTCAAAGAGGTCAGTAACTATTCTCCTTAATGCTCAACTCCTCTGACCTTCCTTTCCCTGTTATGCACTTAAGTTTGGTGCATGTTTAAATGTATGTGTTGGGGTTACTTAATGTTTGTGTTTCAGAATGTGACTGGCAGACTGCTGGTAGCTTAGGGCTGCGCTGGTGGAATTTAATGGAAAGACATTGACATTTTGGTATTGAACTATAGGGCATTTTTGTGTGTGAGCAGAACACTCATGCAAATAACATTGGTACCGAGGCAGAAGCTAGGATATTTTGGCTGGGTCTTTTCATCTGTCCCCTTATATGGACATTTTTCTTCTTCACTTCCCTCTTTTCTCTGATGATTAAATTGCTGGTAAGACTAATGTTTCTTGTGTTTATGCTCTGTGCATATTTGGTAGCGGTAGGCCTACATAATGTCCCACTTAAATCAAAACGTCCTTCGTTCTCCCCAGTCATTTGTGGTCGCTAGTTTTTCCCTCCAAATGGCTAATCTCTATGGTAACCTACGGTGCAAGGCAGTGGGAGAGGATGACCAACCTCCAGACACCCGCTCCTTAACTGGACAGCAACTCCTGCAGTGTTTGAGTGACTGCAGCATTTAGCATGTAAAGATGTTTTTCTCCATGTGAACACTAACTCAGCAATAATAAAATCACTTACAACTCAATCATTTTCTTTTTGCAGCCAGACATCATCTTTGGAATATTGTGAAGGACCTGATTACACTGTGTGCCTGACATGTTCTATGCTTCTGCATGTTCAGTTCCCATGTTGTCTCTGGATCTGTCTTTTAATTATGATAATAAAACTCAAGTGTATACAACTTGTCCAGTTCACGTTTGTCAACCACATATTCATGTTTTTACACACGATCCAATTTCAGTATTTTGCTCTTACCAGTGTGAGCTAATTTGCTTATACAGTGTTGTTTGGAAAAGCTGCCTATCTTTTAACTATTAAGTTTTCATTTCAAAAGCGAGACCCTTTTTTAAGCCTATACCAACTCTATTCCCATTTGAAACAATTTATTCAAACACAATGAATAGCCTAATAGACATGATAAGGTCAAACTAGTAATATTCTGCCTCATGTTTCGCCCACATTGAAACATTATGGCATTTTCTGTTCTGGGCCCTGCAGTGCTCTTGAGCAATCACATACAAACCATGATACAAACCTAATACAAACTCATCACACTTCAATGGTGTTTTACTTCATTGAGATTGAACACTGACGCTTGCTCTCAGCCTGTGAAAACTTTTGAACTGAGTACGACCGGAATCTTCACAGCTGTGCTCGTTTATTGAACCTTTGATGGCATGTTAGTCTACTTTACTTATGCGTAGATGTAAAAGGATTAGGACCGTTTTTCAGAACTTGCCTGATGGAAAGGGCTCCAGTGGCAGTGCTCGATTGGGTGTTGCAAATCTTTACAATCGAATTATCAAAGTTGAATAACAATTTCGTGTATTAAAATCCAACACGTTTTTAGCCTAGCCTATAAGCCTTGACCTATCCAAGGTAAAGCAAAAGTAGGCCTATCCGAACCAGTGACAAAGGTTGGTAAATGACCAATGACCACCACAGTGAGCCTTGCGGTAACTATTAAGAGTGTGTATGTGGGAGGCAATTTCGACTTTTAAGCAAACATAAGTGAAAATCTTTCAAAATGAAGAACTTGGACATTCACAATGTTTAATAAATGTATACAATTTACAAAACATATGCGCGGTACAAATGTGCTATCATTAACCGAAGGTTATGATGAGCATACACACAAAAAAAATCAATAGAACACTAATAGGAGTGAGACGTCTTCATGAATTTGGCTAGTCTTTGTTGGCGACGGACTCTCTGATTGGTCAGCTCGCCCCCAAGGCTCGGGGATGACGTCAGTGCAGGAGTGAGTAGAGGAAGCGCGCAGTCTGGAGGAGAGGCAGAAGCTGGAGGACCGAGGATGAGACTGGGCTCACCTAACAGCATCAGCAGCACGGACTCCTGTCACGGGCCCCGCGTTCACGCACACAAATCAATCTGGAAAATTGATAAGGATGAAAAGTTGAGGACTTTTCTCTTCAGAGTCTGCTTTGCTCATGAAACAGGTAAGACACGCATCACGATTTGTAACAGACAGGATCAGCAATGACAGCGTACGATTTTACCATCTTTGATTCTATTTTCGTGACTTTTCGTGTTTTACGCAAAGAATCGAGGGACACTGAAATGCGCTTTTGATTTACTCTCTGTTTTTTTATTCTTCATTGATTGATTCGCATTGATTAAACACCAGAAAGGGCCTGTTTAGGTCTTGGTCCCTGTACAGACAAAAAAAAGGAAAGTGCCAGAGTACAACTCAACGCTCCTTGGCCTATTATAATTATGATAATATAGCCTACAATTGTGTCTGTAATTGCATAACGTTTAATCCTCGAGTCGTGTAATAACCTAGTTTAGTTTTAGAAGAAGTAGGCCAACTCAAATTAAAAGTGGGGATTCGTTACCCCCCAAGAGGACCAACGAGGCTAGAGCCAAATTAAAGAATCCTAAAAACCCAGCTCAAATCAAAGGAAGATGACATTTCAAAGAGTCAAATGTTGATTATCATTGAACCTGCTCAGTGAAAACAGCCATTTCTTTATTTTTAACCTGCCTCAGGTTCATGGTCACGTTCATGCTTTCAGGCCACCCGTTTGGTCACACTGATGTTTCTTCATCATGCAAGAAAAGCGTTTTTCAAACATTTCGCTCCTTATAATGCAAGATGAACATTTCTAAAGCCTGAGATTTAAAGGGAAAAAATAATCTCTATTATTAGAGAATTATGGTAACGGTGGTTGTGTTAACAACCATTCCTAAAAAAGGAAAGGAAATGAAATATGTTTTACAGATAACAGATCCGTCTTACACTTTGTCTGTAATTAACTATTAAATAATCTGCATTTATGTAAGCAGGTCAATATTTTTCAAAGCAAGTTAACACATGAAATACAACTTAGGTTTTGTTTTTATATAGGAGATATACATTATGGCAAGATCTTATCAAACATGTGTTTAGGTAGATTTGAGGTATTATTACTATTATTATTATTTACGAATAGGCTATGGAAATATAGCTCACTAGTTCACCAATTCAACACGCCTAATACAGTTTATTGAGCCTAAATTAGACTATTTTTTAAACACTAGGATATTCCTTAAAACCGGTCTTGTATTTTTAGGATGTTCTTTTCAAGTAGAATTCCAGTTGAAATTACAGTTCCGTGTCAATGTAAGATTAATGAGGTCACTATAACATTATTGACAAGGCCTTGACTACACCTCATATCAGGGCAAGGTGACGTGACGGCTGTCATTTGTAGTAGGCCTATACTTTAACACACAATATAATACAGCGAGCTAAAATGTTTAAATTGAACGCAGCTGACCCACGTGTCGTACTCGCTTGCTTTATTCTTTGCGCTCTCATCTGAAATCTAAAATCCTGAACAGTGAAACTGAGCTGTGTATGTTTGAATAGGCCTACTAATGCGTCCTTACCTCCTTCTTTAGATTACGCCGATATCATGTCGAAGTGCAGCACGACACAGTGAGAGGATGTCTGTTTTTGTCTTTGGTTATCTAGCTGTATGAGTGTTAAATTCCTGTCATAAAGCTAGATAACCGAAAGTAGAAATGACTTCCATAACGCTGCATTCATTAACAAGGGACACCTCAGACTATGAATGCGGATTTTTGACTTTCACCTCTCCAAAGGTAAGAACATGTTTTTGAATTTCGTCAGGCCAAAATACAAATATTCAACACAGCATTTATTATTTATTGTCTGAAGGGGCAATATATAATAATATTACTTGTCTTTATCAAATTTCAATCAGAGAGGAAGATGTCAGGAAGTCATCAGACACAAAATATGATAGAGGTGTTTATACCATCTTCTTACAGAGAGTTGGATGTAGCTGCATTTATTTATTTATTGATCTCACATGGGGTTTAGTTTGTTCAAGTTAGCCTGAATAAGCGTTTTGAATGTGTCATCATTTAGACCCTTACTGTTGGACAGAGCGGGTGAACATTAACAAGAGCTGTGTTCTATTCAAGTGTCCCTGCAAACCAGCATGCACAATATACCAGAAATCCTGAAACTGATGCAGCTACACCAAATTCAGCCATCTTTAATTGTATTTTTTTAAACCTTGCCTTTTCCTTATTGGCAAATGTTGGTTTTTATGAGAGGTTTTTCTGGATTTATTTCAGGTGGGAGTAAATCCTCTTGATTTATCTTCTGCACTTCAGATCATACTTATGTATTTATTTTGTTATGTCTTGGACGATTGTATTCTCTTCCTGAAAAAATAAGGCTCTGCATTTCAGCTGTGCGACTTTGTTTATAGAACAAAGAAAAGTGAGATCAATGCTCTGTTAAGTTGAAGTTGAGTGTCGAAGCCCCCTACACACACACACACACACACACACACACACACACACACACAGGGCTTAAAAAAAACTCTTGGCGTCTGTATTTAAAGCTGTAGTGAGTGTTTGGGAAAACATTGTGTCTCTCCACAAAGAGAAGGCCATGGCCATCCTAAAGACAGGAGCTGAACTTTTCAACTTGGTACTTCAGGGCTGTGCGTTGGATATGCTCAGCCTGGAAACGCCACTACAGCCTAACGAGCACAAAGTGAGATGAGTTTTCATTCACTCTCTGCAGCAGGGCTCACTGTCAAATCAGGCTAATTGCTCTGTTTCACAGGGAAGTATTTGATATGTGAAAAGGCCGTGGTCCAAGTCTTTACCTGGGCTTTGTCTGGTGTAAGTAGTGTGTCAGCATGGCGGGCCTCCTTAATGAATACATATACAAACCATTGAGGGTTTATTTGTGAGACGTTTCAAGGGCCTCTTTATTTTAAAACGTCTATGTTTATACAAACAATGGCTCGTACGCTTGAATAGCAACAGAAACACACATTCATGCCCACAACAACCTCAATGATATGGATTGCTAAATTCACACAGAATTCAAACGCGTTGATTTCTAAATGACCATTTTCAACCAGCTTTAGAACCACTACTATGCTCACATGTATCATGCTGCCCGATTAAGGAATAAACTATGATTGAGAACCCTGAAGTTAAAAGTATGGATGTTTAGCATACTGATGAATAGAAGCGTTTTATTTATTTTTCTGTTTTTTCTCTCTTCCATACGCTCTCGTTACAGGCACCTGCTTAATGATCAGGGGCTTTCTTGAAAAGAGGATAGCCATCATTAAAAGAAAACATGGCGAGAGGGGTTGAAACGCTTCATCCGGATTTGCCACCTCCTCCTCTCCCCTCCCCCTACTCCTCAACCCTTTATGCCCAAGAGCCTCTAATGCCATCTGTACTGCCAACGGGGGACGCCCTGCCCGTGCCAGGAGGTGGACAAAGACCCTGCCATATCCTGCGAGTGTGAGCGCGCTCAAAAGGAGCCATCTTGGGATAGTTGTTGCCTCGACACCTAAAATGGCTGGGGCTGGCATAGGAGGTGAGCTGCATCATGGTTTTTCTGTTGGGTACCAGTGGTGGTGGTTAATGTGTGTGTATGTATGTGTGTGATAGTGTGTGTGTGTGTGTGTGTGTGTGTAATGATGGGGGAGAAGGAGAAAGGATGGGAAAGAGAAGAAGAAGAGTTTCCTCATCCTCCACTCACACATGGCTCTCTCTTCTCTCCTCCATCTCCTGCTCCTGCTAATTAGCAGTTAAGGGGTGATGTGAGGGGGGAGCGGGTGGTGGGTGAGGAAGGAAGGTTGTGGTTGGTGGTGGGATGGAGGAAAGGGGGAGGGGGGGAGGGCTGGGTAGCAAACAAAATTAATGAGCTGGCACTGGTTGAAGGAAACCTGCCACCCTCTCTAGTCATGGTGCTGCTCTACTTCCTGATGCACACCAGGCCGAGATGCAAGCCGTTTCTCCAGCTGACGCACCACACAGGTTAATTCATGCAAAAAATCTTTTATTATAAAGCTCACATAATAATATTTGTTGATGTGTCTCAGTTTTCTTAACAAGCTGGACACCTCAGGTGAATCGTGCTGACGACAGAGGGGGGATGGTTTCCTATCGGGGAATTCACAAAACTGCTTTTCAAAGTGGAAACATTACAGTTTAAAATTTGATTTAGCAAATTAACATACTTGTCTCATGAAATGATTATTTACGTATACTAAATTCAGTCCTGAGTATTAGCTGCTTCAAGTGCTTTGGTAATATGATGAATATACAACTTTAATGATTTTGCATGTTTGAGAGCTTTATTTGTCCCACAAAGAGAAAACATCTCAGACATCATTCATGAAACATCTCATATTTGTCCAAAATGTGACATGCTCAAAAATGTATGTTCCAAATTAAAGCCAATCAGTTACAACTTTACACACCTCCAACACACTCATAACACACACACAAAGTCAAACATTCAGATCCTGAGAATGCCTCCTGATCATGGCATCAGGCCTCTTTGTACCCTCTGGCAGCGACCTGAAGCAACAAAGTGCGACACGTGAATGTGTGTGTGTGTGTGTGTGTGTGTGTGTGTGTGTGTGTGTGTGTGTGTGTGTTTAGAGCCAACATGGGCAGCTGCACTACTTGTGTGTTAATGAACAGTGCCTTGCGTTTTCACATTATCATTCAGCACTGCTCTCTCTCTCTCTCCCCATCAATAGCCCCCCCCCTCCCCCCCCCCCCCCCCACTCACACACACAAATCCCTGCTCCCTCCGTAAAGGCCTGCTTTCCCACCATTGTGGGAGCGGGTGCTGTGGCGGGCCAGGCTGGGGGGCAGGGTGGGAAAGAGCCTCCAGACTAGACATGAGCAGATGCCTGAGACATTAGACTGTCGTGCAGATCACCGGGGTCGGGTGAGCTGCTGAGTTTTAATGTGTGTGCAAGTGTATGCGTGTTTGATATGTGTGTGTGATGGGGGGGGTGGTAGTCTGGACCATGACGTGCCACCTGACTGTTCATTAGTCTATTCAGCCTCCTCTGCATGTCTGAAAAGCATGGAGATGTAGCTTTTCTGCTAAATGAGAAGGATTTCACTGGAATTAGACACGCAAACATACATGCTCTGAATAAAGGTGCATACGCTCTGGCCGAAAACCTAAAACACAGCAGGGATTAGAGGTTATAAGCATTTGATACAATAACATTTTCCCTCACATTGTATAAATACTTTTGAGCATTTTAAAATATCTGTGTTAAAGCTGCAAGATGTGATTTATCTTAGTTATCTTAAATGCAATCAGCATCTATATAGATGTGTGTGTGTGTGTGTGTGTGTATTTATGTATATCAATATATATATATATATGTATATGTATCTGACATCATGAAATCGCACAGGACAGTTAGCATGTCACCAAGGATGACTCAGCTAAGGTGATGGGTGTGTCTAACAAGCAGAATGATGTAACCCACTGTAATGATTATTAATGAGCCTCGTACTGTACGTGTGCCTCCACATGATGTGTTAGGCATGTGCTGCCCACACATCAAAAGATTATTCCCTCTCTTTATTCGTATGAAAGACTCCGAGCTGTCTTTGTAATTGCATTTGCGCCGCTCATCTGTGATATACAGTGCATTGCTTAAGGCAGATTTGACAGAAGAGAGAGAAAAAAAAAGGTGAAGGCCAGGAATAAATCTTGGAGATACTATATAGCTTTCTCAATCCTACGTGTCTGATGCAATACTGTGCTGTACGTAAGAGAGAACGGAGGAGAACAACGGTAGGGTGACGAGATTGGTGCATTTGCATACCAAGAAAGGGTTAAAGACACATGTATGTAAAGGAGGCAGCAGAGGAGGAAGGTGTAGCACATCGGTGGCCATGTTGAGACAGCGCCGTGCTACTTCTGCACATGCTGATAAAGTTAGCTTGTGCTAGCTTGTGTAGTGCCACGCTGAAGCAATTTGCATCTGCGAGGAGCTGGGCATTGGGGACTTTTGTGTGTATGCACCTGCGTGTGTGTGTATGTTAAATAGTGTTTGTGTGATGAACCAGTAAGAAGAGAGGATTTTGTGATGCTGTATGTGATAGCTGTAGAAATGGCAATCGACAGACAGCTTCATACAGTCCTCTCCTCTTACTATATTCATCACACAAACACTACTTAAAACACACACTAATATACATACACACATGAATCCTCCATGTCAGGATTGCTTCAGCATTGCACTACACAAGCTAGCAAAAGCTAGCTTCATCAGCACATTCATCTTTTTAGCAATGAAAGGTGATCAATGCATCCACTAATCTTTTTTTGCAGTATTCTGTGCACATGCACAAGTGTAATGATTTCTATCTGTAATTCTGCCACATTGTAACGAACAAGGTTGGATTGTAAAAACTATGCAGTCAAGGTGAGTTCATTGTGATTGAAATATGTTGTTGTGTCTTCAAAGACTTTGTAGAAAACAGCTTGAGAGGTTTTAATCTGCTTTGAAACAAAGAGTTTTCAATTAAGATTATCCGAAAACAGAGCGGCCGATTGGCGAGGTCAGCGGCTTTGTCACCGTGTCAGGAGGATTTAGGATCTGAGTATCCGTGATTCTTCCTCTGCAACAACGTAGAGAAGCATTGACTTTGATATTCATCCTTCAGTACCTTCTTGTACATTGCAACAAAAAAAAAACTATAAAATAAATTCTCCCTCCAGAAAAAGGCAGAGTATAGGTTATTACCTTTCTCTGCTTTCCCCTGTTCTCCATTTGTTATTTATTATGAAATAAATACTGTTGGTTTTTTTTGGGGGGGGGGCGGGGGGGGGGGGGGGGGGGGGGTTTATGTGCAGTTTTCGGAGCTGAGAAATTATTGTGTGACATGATGAAGAGACAACAGCTCGTTTCACTTCCAATTGAGTGCTGGTGAAGCAGCGTAGCCATAGAGGTGATGAAATGTTAATACCATATAGCTCCTGGGTTACCTCTTTGGATTCTCCTCACTGTATGTGGACTGTATGAATGTTTTAACAGCTCTTCTGTGAGATATAAAGACCGCTTCCTGGGCTGCCCAGAGTCTTGGACGAGTTCCAATGTGGGTCAAGCGAGGCTCATCTGTTTTTTTTTTTTTTTTTAAATGCAACTTTGGCCGAGACTAATCTAGCACAAAGCCTGACATTAAGTATCTTAGAGGAAGATGGAGAGAAGTTTCTCCATCTAAGGCTTTTCAGATTACGTCTGTTGGCTGTGGCGTCTCTGCGTGGGGGTCCTGTGAGCTCCAATGAAAGTAGACGAGAATTAGGTGACTGAGCCTTTAATACAGTGGCTCTTTGTAATCATATCAAGAGAAGATGCGGTGCGAGGAGCAGAAATAGGGGAATCCATGGGGTGACCCCGTTTTTGAGACGTGTTTGTACACTACGTAAATTTGATAGGAGCTTACAGGAAGAAAAAAGGGAATATTACCCAAAAAAAAGGATGTTTTGTTTCTAGTCTTGCGATTGATGTTGACGACGATGAATCACTTAGTAAGCAAGTCAAGTTCAAGTTTGTGGGTGCAGGTGCTCTGTCTGTGGAGTAAAGACAGTCTGTGGCCACCCTGGTGTTCAACAGGAGGAGGAGGTGGAGGTGGGTGGATGGGGGGTACATAGCCTTTGACCTCTGCAGGGGTTGCTATGGGAAAGAGGCCCGTCGGCTCAGTAATGTACGTCTGAAAAGGCCGAACTGTCAGAGCTGTCTAGCAGACGTCAACCCCCCACCACACACACACACAAACCAACTATCTCTAACCCATTCACACTCTCTCACAGATGGCACGGGCCAGCTTGGGAATGTTCACTGCTTTCTGTTCATCAGACACCGTTATAATTCATCACCACTCTACTCTTCTTCTTCAGCGCTGGGACTCTTCTTCTCAGTGTTTCCGACTTATGCCAAAACAGTGTGTGTGTGTGTGTGTGTGTGTGTGTGTGTGTGTGTGTGTGTTTGTGCTTGTGTGTGCTTGTGTCGAGAATCTTGGCTGTTGAGACATCAGATAGCATCACTGTGGTTGAAAAATCTCTCTTTATCCTGGTTTCCATCTCTTAGTTTTATACATTTAATCTGGGCGTTATGAAAACTTCCCAACTAAGTCCAGGGTTTTGACCAAAAGTCAGCAGAATTTAAAACAATTAGCTGAAACCTGCACGTGTTTAATTATCTTTTATTGAACAAACACCAAATTGACTAATGTCATAGCACTAAATAAATAAAAGAGATTCTTTACGATTTCTAGAGGAAGTAACAGTCTTTGAGTATTTTATTTACTTGTGCATATTCTAGAAATGATGTGCTTCACATGAGCTTCTCCAGCATTTTGTTTATTTAAAGGAGAATATCTAATTTGAGCTCTTAGATATCAGAACACCCTGTTTTCTTTTGGAATAATATATTTTTGAAAAATAACTAAATGAATGGGTCCACCTTTTCAGTAGTTTTTTATTCCTTTAAAAAAAAGAACTGTACATGCAGACAGTTACAATAATTGGTGACATCAGTAAAATATATTTTCTGTCTGTTGATTTGAAAATAGTCAGTGCTCTATGTTTCAGTGACTGCATGTCAGTGAGGGCATGCTAATCCACTGAATGTAATACATGCTAGTTTCCATGCCGCCTCTGTAACTGTGTGCAAGTGTGTCCTCATTTAAGACTGCATTCATTCAGGGGAGGGGTCTGAGGAAGAAAAGAGCGTGTATTTGCATACGCTGCATGCCGTCTGCAGAGAGGGAGCAGTCAAAAAAAGATGTCAGAGGTGCACAAAGAGAATGGGGACAAATCCTTCATTGTGGGCTCAGTGAGAGAAAGGGGCTCGTCTGAATTGGGGAGTGGGTGAAAATTGACAGAGAAAGAGTTTGGGCTGGTTCCCCGCAGGGATAAAAGCCTTGAGATCCCTCCGTGCATACAGCCTGAAAATGGGAGAGTAGAACAACACGCAGAGTACAGGGGCCTTTTTTTTTTTTTTTTTTTTTTTTTTTTTTTTTTTTTACATAGCATGAAAAGGAAGTTTGTTTTTCTGAAACACTGCCTGCAATTTGTGAGGTACAAAACCAAGAAATAACACACAAAAACAAACTCAGTATCACCAAAACATACTCATCAGAAAGTTCAGTTTTTCAGATTAATTATCTGCTAATATGTTTTTGTTTTTTTTTCATATTTGTTTATTTACCACTTAACACTTTGCAAGCTTTGAAAAATACTTGACGCCTTAAGCTTTAAAGTTTAAATATCCCATGAAAGCAGTCTTGACAAGAAATTAATGATCCTTTATTCTACATTCAAAAAGAAAGTATGTACAGTGCAAACATTTTCTTAATTTTCTTTCATTCTAAGCCTGACTTGTGAAATGTTATCTTATTACAGTTCCTGCAGTGGTTTGTTGTGCTAATAGTTCCCTTCATTTCTCCTCAGGATGGAACAGGATCTGCAGGCCTCTCTTTGAGGAACATAGAGACACGAGGAGCTCATGGACAAGACTCACCAAAATGAGTCACTTGAGTTTGAACCAGAGAGATTTATTGGTCTTCACAGATAGGGGGATGATATGTTAAATGACTGTGGAAAAAAAAGATAGTATGTGTAACCCTGAAATGTATAATAACCTACAATCTCATCTATGTAAATTATGTTATTTTAAGATCCTGTAGATATATTTATTAGCCTACAAGTGTATTATTTGTCAAATTAAATTTAATTGACTTTCTTGCATGTTATAGGTTATCCATATTGCAATTAAAATCATATGTTCATTATGTTTAAACCAAATTCCTATCTATGTATTGTGTTTGTAAACTGTTTGTAAAGTTCAATGCTGTTGATGACTATTTCATGCAATAAAAACAACCCAACATTTTGTCCGTGTTCCAGTCTTGTTTTTCAGCAACAGGGTGTTTTATTTGATGGGAAACTGAAAACCCTTTTTCTCGGTTATTACATTATTATTGACATGTTAAACGAAAGGGTTTGTTTCTTTTTTTTTCAGTGAATCAATATCAATAGCGTTTGGTCCATCATATTCACGAACAAGAATGTCAAATAAGAAATGGAAACAGACCAGTGGGTTTAATAGTAAAGCCGAAGCTACAGGAGGTCTTTTCGTTTTCTTATAGCGCCACATGCTGTGCTTATGTTTGTGAGGATCGTGTGAGAAAGGTTTGAGTGACCCTGCAGCCTGTTCAGTTTTAAGGAGAAGACAGGAACGTGTGTTGAATCATGGGGAGAAAAAGTTCATCAGCCACAAAACTCAGCGGAAAAAAAGATCCTGCCTGCTATTAAAACATAATGGTAACTGTTTGTTCCCTTTGGAGACGCTTTAAATTATCCACGAAGAACCTAAACACGCTATGCATATTTCTTTGCGACAACATTAAAGGCCTTATCGAAGCAACATGCAGCCTAAATGAAACCTGGATTTAAACAGAAATGAAACTCCCATTTGAAGTTTACTCCCAATCTAAATGGATCACTTCCCACCATGCAGCGCTCGGTTTGGGCGATTAATCGGGTTTTTGAGGGATTACAAGTCGTCCGGGTGTCAATCGGATGGTCGGACCTCAATCAGTGAGTCGGCTTGATCTCTGTCCGGAGTCAAACAACAGATGGACACGCGCGGGGTCAACAAGGGATTATTTCTTTCTTTCTCCTCAGGCTTTGTTGAAACAAACGCCTGTAAAGAAACACACAGTCAGACAGGTCCGTAAATTATAAATGAAACCTAGATTTAGATAATTTCTCTCCATAAAAGTGAACATCTTTGTGCAGATACGATAGGTTTATTATGTGCATCTTTTGATCCACTTTAGACAATAACATTTTTACACGAATTCGCCCTGCTATTTTATTTATTTTTTAAATACTTTTGTATGTAACGATGGAACCATAACTTAACCTGTTATGCCACCTGCACTATAGCTTTTAATTCAATTTAGCAATTAAAATAGGCTGAGCCCAAATGGACTCCAAACAACCTCCAGCAAGCTGCTCGATGCTGCACATTTTACCTAATTAATGTAAACATGTTTTTTAATTTGAGTTCAATAATTCACTGCTGTCTTAGACATTAAAAAGGGGCGAAAAAGCATCTCAATCTCCTCTTGGAAGAAACAATAAAATAAAAAAAGAGAAACCTGAATGATTCCTTGCAGGAGTAAAATTCATTTTGCAGAAATTGCATGATATGATAACTTTAAAAGATTGAGTACAACAGGATATAGAAAGCAAATCTAACAATATGCAACCAAAAAGAGTCTTATGGCTTTAAAAAAAATATAGACAAAATATTACCAAATAAAGTGAGAAATCTACAACAACAATTTAAAACCATCACAAATAACATTATATTTAACACAAATACTAAAGTCAGCATCATAAAGCAATGGAGATTTGTCTTGGAGGCCCATGCAGGAGTCAGCATATTTTCAATCCATCTAAACACTACAGAGGCTGATCTCTGTGATTAGTTCCCCTCTGTGGATGAATGGAAACCAATTAGTGAAATCAGCCAGTGTAGAAGTTTGCTGGAACGAAAGCCCAAATGATTCTGTAAAAAACTTGTTACACTGCTGTGATTTTCATCATTAAAAAGTGTTATATTCTGTTTACTGCAACTTAAAAACTTTGCAATAGTTTGTAAACAAATGTTACAGAGCTTAATGTCAGCTTCAGTATTTTTTCAGAGGTAATTGCCCAAATAATCTTTTCAGGTTAAAAAAAAATTCTTTCTGATGAGTGTCAGCTCAGGGACCTGTTGTTTAAGTCCCTACAGGTCAGTGGGGTCAAGAGGTCACGGTATGGACAGTCCCCCAGAGGACAATAAACAGGCTGGAGGGAGGCTGAGGTCACAACTAGTCTGAGACAGAGCCAAAGGTCAAGGGCCGCTAATTAAGTGGCTATTTCCTGCTATTCCCAAGTGACCACTGGACATACGGATAGACTGGAAAAAGCATGAAGGAGTCTATTCAGACCAAGTTAATAAAAACTGGAGACCAGTTAAAATAATGAGACAGGTTGAAATAGATGACTGGAACAACCGATAATACAATGGAAAAACAACAACAGGCTCACCTCATCACAAGCTTTTAAAGAAGGAAATAAGATATACGTTTAAACGATTGTTTCACTAAAGTTTACCGAACAAATGTTTACAAATTTTGACTTTTTTTTGTACTGAAGTATTTTATTTTATTTTTTACCTGATTTTGACTCAAGAACACAATATAATTAACCACACTGGAAGAGTTTGTGCCCAATAATCTCAGATCCAAACTGACTTTATTCTCTAAAGAAAGGGGAAAAGAGAGGGAGGACTCCAGGACTGTAGTCGAGGAATTCAAACATTTTGGAGGGAAAGCTGTTTATGCCTTTCCAGCCTCTGAATGGGTCTGTGTGCATGATCCCTTAGCATAAGAAAAGAGAGGAGGCCAGTGAACTTCTCTGACACTGACCTCTCTCCCAGGATTTGAATAGTATCACTCAAGAGCTGCGCAGCATCCTTTCAATCCAGACCAGAGCCCTGCCCTCGCCTAAACTCCTAATCAGGCAGATTTAATGTCTCCTAAAAGTCCTTCCTCCTCGCACACACCATTGTTGTTACAGAGAACTGGACTGCAGGCTCACACACTCCACACAGCACTGCCTATGGGCCCCTGCACTTTAGGAAGTTGGAGGAGATGGTCTGAAACAACAGGGGGCTGCTCCCTCATACAGTCTGGGTCTCTTATAATCAATTGTTTCCCCCTATAAGGAGATGATGCTTAATCTGCAACTACTCATGGGTGTACCTAACAACTCACAGAATACAAGCTACCCCAGAGGAAACATCCAGCTTTAGCTGAGAGACCTATATGATACTGAATGAAAGAAAAAAAAAACGGAATAAAAACTGCTGTGATAAATTAAACTGTTAAACAAGCAACAGTATTGATATTTGTTCCTATTTTTTTTTAATGTTATCTATCATTTAGGAGCATAGCCTACACGTTGGGCTATATATAGCCAAAATCGGTCATGGTGAGCGAAGGGACGCTCCGATGTAGTGCTGAAAGAACAGCGCCAACAGGATCCTATCCTAAACCTAATCCTGAATGGAGCCGAGCTGAAACTCAACATTGTCACAAGAGATCCTTAAACAAAATCACAACAAGCTGTTCAGGATGACAGTCAAATACACCATTGTCTAATCGTGTTCATATTTATGTTTATAGGATCCGAAGTTAAGATGTAGGCCCAACTTTGATTTCAGATTTTATTTACATTTGAAGAAACTGAATAGGCCTAAATTAAACTTAATGTGACGGCTAATTTTATTTAGTTCTATTCGGTCTGAATAAACACGAGGCAAACATGTGGCTGCTCTCAATGTACTTTTAAATGACGAAATAAATAATATTGTATGTGATGGTTTGAGTTGATTTTATGTTCATTTAATCTCTTTTGATTACGACTTCAGTTTTTACAGCCAAAGACCTTTCTGATTTGTGAAGGCCTATACGTAACAGCGTCAGTGCAGCAGCGTGCAGTGTCTCGCCCCCGGCATGTAATATAGCCTACGTCAGCTCTCGGACAACCGGCGTCATGAAATACACTTCAGCCTACACCTATCAGTCACATTTTGTGTCTTTCTTATCTTTTCTTTTTAATTCTAGGAATCCATTAATATAATGTGTATTTCAATTGTCTGTTTACCAGTGTATCTGAACTTTCCAAGTTAATTATGAAGGAAATAAAGCAATGTACTGTAGTTGAACTGAGAGCAAACTTTTACCAGCTCTTTGTAGAATATAGTCTACATCTTTTAGATTAACTTTTTCTGTCCCACAAAGTGAGAAGTGTGTCTCAATTGGGCTCTTCACCCATGCTGCAGGATTTTCAACACCATTCACATGGCACAGAACAGCGACCTTGTGGGATGTTGTGTAATATTAATCAAACTGCTTTAGACTGCTATCAGTCCCAGATAGCAAAAAAATAAGTCTTTTTATTGATAGTGTTCTATAGTCTAAGTCTGTGTCCTTATTAAACTTTGCGTAGCTACAATGAAATAAGATTAATTATTCTGCACACAAAAATAAAATAAATGTAAGAAACTTTCCGCGGCCTTCACGCTTTTAGTTATAGACATTTTAAGGAGAAAAAAAAAACATCAATAGGCCTACCAAATGTTTCAATTTTGACTCGTGCATCGCGGATAAATTAGCTTAAATTACATATAACTGCTGGCCTACGCTGAAAGTCAATGCTGAGGCATTTAAAAAAAGATATAAAATCGAATTCTCCATAAAGAACAAGTCAATTAGACTAACTCTCACATTTGTAAATAGCCTACAAATGTATTTTTAGTCAAATTTAAGTTTGATAGTTACAACATTTTTTTAACTTAAGCCCAATAAAGCTTTAATTATTTGCTTTTTTAACCTTTATATTACTTGTTGGTTTGGTTAGAAAAGAAATCAGTAACAGAACACGAAGTGTGTATTGTTATTTAACCTTTATTTAATCAGGTTTGTCTTGAGATAGGAAATATAATTTTGAAGAAAAACTTTAAAGCATAGCAGTAAGTCTTAGCTTTAACACTTAAAAAACACGTTTGTTAAAAAAAGATACAATGGATCTGATTTCACATATGAAGCTGCAAGACTCAGGACTACAAACAGGTATTGAGTTGATACTCGACAGATGCTGCAAATGCAAGCACACTTGGTAACACAGTGATTGAATACGTGACTTTCCTAATTGTGTAATGAGTTGAGAAAGCTTTGAGAGATTGTTATTGCGTTTCTTGTCATCCTTTGTATTATTTGCACATTATGTTAAGTGAGTAGTAACAACATTTAATGTAAGTTTGCAACCCTCAGAGATATGTCTTGTCATTTGAAAAATGGAAGGGTTGAAAAAAAATCAATAGGGAGATGGGGATGTCAAATCGACAATTTAGGAAATATTTTTGATGTAGAGAAAATAAGTACATGTCTGTAAAAGGTGTTATAGAGACAGCAGGAATACAGCCAGTGATGTTATGTGAGAAAAGGAGATGAGAGTCCATATTGAGACACTACAGCTCTGTGCGCATGCTCACATGAGGCATGGAGGGGCTCATCAACAGAGCTTCTCTGTGTGTGGATCTGCATTTTTTTTTTTAAAGCTACATGAAGATGCAGTATTGCCATTGCCATGACATGCTGATAAATCTTGGATTTTTTTTAACTGCAAGGCTGTGAGTCAGCAGTAAAATGTTAAATATAACAAGGTTGTATGAAAATACTGTGATTGCAATCTGATTCTTTTTTGGAAGTATGTGAACATTTTGAACTACAAACATGAGATCAGTGTAGACACGTTTTTATTAATTTGAAGTGTACCATAATGCATGACAAGAAAGATACAATAATAATAAATGCAATCAAATAAATTAGTTTTGTTGTTCTTCATCATCATTTCTTTTTGTCTCCCTGAGGTCTTTGGGTCGGTCTCCTCAGGAATTCAAAGCCACATTCCAACAGGCTGATTTTAGGGTGATTTACCATTCAGCATTCATATGGACACAGGGGACTTGAACCGTGTCTGATGTGTGGCTGCTGTGTTAACCTGTGACCCCGGACTGTCTGGAGGGCCATGGTGACAGAGAGTCAAGGTCAAGGGGAAGGGGGATGGGGATGGGCGTGTGCAGCATCTGACGAGTGGAAGGGCTCCCCTGTCTGGGAGTGCAGAAGCCAGACAGTCCCAGACGTCTATGTGAGGGGAGGATGGTGTCGTGTGTGAACCCCTTCAGATCCCCACATCCTACCCTGTCTGTTCCCAGTCACCTCCGTGGCCCTGGAGGGGGACACAGGGGCCCACTGATGTCTACAGACCGGCAGGCTAATGGTTCTCAGGCTTGAGAAGGAGAGAGTCACATCTCAATATCTCTAACTCTACAGTTTTACATTATCCTTTTAATTTGCAGTCTGCTTTCTCAGTTTTACTTACACAAGTGTTTTGTTTTACCTGAGACAGCTTTCTTTCACAGGTCTTTGTTCTTTTCTTTCACTTTAAAACGATTATTTTTGAATGAGTGTATACAGTATTATAGCTCATATTATCATCCAACCGCATATGCATAACTGTATATTAACCTGTTTATAAAACATGTGAACACATTTTACCTTTTAAAATAATTGCAATCGATTGATTCATTGTGTACTTCAATGATTTTTCTAAATATCCATCCATGCAGTGCCGCAAATTCCATAAAAGGTGATGTCAGGTAGATCTGCACATATAGGTTTAACTTGCCTCAGGATACTGGAATCTTAAATTTTACATTTAAAGTGTGCTCTTACTTCAGTTTTTTTTCAAAGTTTGCTTTTCACTGTGGGATTTTTTTTATTGACTTCAATTTTCTTCGATTTGAAAATATGTAATAAGTCTGCAATCCATTAAACGTGATTTAAAAAACGGTGTCATTTTGACATTCAACCACATACAGGAAGTCTTTCACTTCGGCGCTCCCATTATATTTCTATGAATCATTTGCAGTCCCACCAATTGAAACACTTTAATTTTCTTAGCATGGTCATGTAGACCTACGATCAATCGTTTATTACATAATAACGTAATACTCAATTCATATTCATAAGATGATTGGCTTTCAAATTATTTACTTGCTTATTTTAGATTTGAGGTCAGCAGGATAAAGGTGGAAAAAGTCCTCTGTTGTCAAACTCTGCAGTGAAAAAATATCTGCACTGTGAAGCTTAAACATCCAAGTAAAGAAAAGCATTTTCAGAGTTTGGCTAAAAGATTGAGTTTGAATTTAAGACGTTTGCCAGCGGCATACTTACTGCAATGGCACCAAAACAGTGGTTAATAAACGGGTGATTGAACATCTTCTAGAAGCAGGAACAGCTCCCTCTAAAGGTAATAATTAGTTCTCCATTTGTACAATGGCAGATATTTGATTTAATTTGCCCCAAACTGGCTGTTCTCTGAAACAACCCACATATACAGCCTTATACACAATCTTCACACATGCTCACACACATACCGGTCACAGATATAAGGCCTCCCCAGACCTCCCGGGTGATCCGCAGTGGAGCGTGTAGCCACCTGTCAATCACCAGATCTTGGTTGCCTTAAGAGAGACATTTCGTCTGAGACAACGGCAGCCTGTCCCTCCCCATACATTCTGCCTCCCTTAGCAACCATGGCCGTGTGACTGAGGGGCTTTGTCCCCTCACAACAGGAGTCCGCCATTGAACCCTGAAGCCCGTAGCAACCAGAATTAGAGGGTGCCAGAAAGGGGTCTTTTTTCTGTAACTGGGGGTGAAGGCTCTGTTCTTGTCCCTGCGTCTGGGATTCATATCAGGGGTCTGAATGGCATCCCCTCCTCCTTTTAAATGCTGGTGTAACGGAGCGTATGAAGGGGCTAGCAGTGAGCGGATAGGATCATGGATAATCTGCTGTTCCTCTCCACTGTGGTCCGATAGGGACACTTAAGCAGCCTCTGTGGACAGTCAGTGGCGTGGGGAGGCCTGTGGATACCTGGGGCGGGGAGAGCTTGGGGTTTCATTGGCAGCTTGATCACAGAGGTGAAAAAGTTGACATTTACTTAGCTAAATAGTTCTACAAATTACAAAAATACTTAATTCCAAATAATAGTCAGACGTTCAAAAGTTTATTTAATCAAACGTTCAAAAGTTTAATTTGCCAAATTTACCTTAAGCCTCAAAAGTTCAGGAAGTTGTTCTGCAGAAAAGCAAAACTTCAGAACTTGCTGTAGAAACAGCAAACAGATAGTTTAGCAGACTTCAGTAAACATAGATGTGGAAATGTATGTCCGGCTTGGTTTTATGGAGTTTGTTTTTTTTAACAGAAATCCTTCAGAAATGTGCAGCTAACTGAAAATAAGGTTGCAGCTAACCTATATGCAAAATATAAAAAGAAAATTGGCCATGGAGCACGTTACCACCTGAGCAAAGAAGAAGCTCAAATACAGCATACAAACATCGTAATAGATCAGAAAGGAATCTCCCTTCCAATCACTTTTCTTATGTCACACTTTAGATGTTGTGTTTTGCGTCACCAATTTGCATCAGAACACCACAAAAAATATATTTTTAAGACTTTGCAGCAATATCTCTGTTTGAAAAGGGCTAGTAATTAAAATATGATGAGGGGTACCAACTGGACTATGGGTTCTTTTCGAGTCATCCTTTCTTGCAACTTTCAAATTCAAATTCATGGGGTGCAAAAAAAGTACAATATTATCTTCTGACATGTTGCGGAGTACAAGAACCTCAAAACTGCACAGAAACATATTCACAAGACTGACAGTGGGAAATCCAGGTGCTTGACAAAGGCCAGCACCAGGCACAAACAATGGATCTAAATGGTCAGAAAGGGGAGTTTTCGCCTGCTGAGATGAAACCTTTACCGGAAACTGCAGCTGTATGTCATGTAGGTAAAAAGAGAATAGAGGAGTAAGTGCTTGAGTAGTTTATGAACAGTTCTATGGACTTGTAGTTGCTTTCAATGGGGTTTTTACTGCTCTCTTTATGAGGGAGTGAACATGGACCCTGAACGCCTCCCTGAGTGCTGTAAATCTTCCTAACTGTGAAGTGAATTCAGAGGTATTTTACTGTTGTGACTGACACATGTAAAGATTAATACAATCTAATGAAAAAACGGGCAGGAAACATAATAGCAGTTGCTCATATTGCATTGTTTTTGGGCGGATTTTAAGAAAAAGAGCCAAATAGCCATCACCAGGTGCTCTAACTCGACCTCCCACGTTGTACTTAGGCCTGTAATGTTCTGTCCACTTTAAATCACCATGAGCAGAAGATTACAAACTAATCTCAACCTACAAACAACAACTCTGGCATGCAGAGAAAACATGCTTTTCCTGGTATGTTCTTTATCATTAATGAGCGTCTCTTCAGCCCCCTGTATAGGAGTATGTTTTGTGCAGCTCCTATTATATACTCTGGTTCTACACCCTTCTTTCCCACCCTCGACCTGTCAATCAAAGATCATGATTGAGCCCGGATGGCAGGCAGTCAGTCATCAGCAATGAAAGTGAGGCCTCATTCCCTGCCTGTCCCTCCCCATTTTCATGCCCCTTTGCCTCCTGAAGTTTCTCCTTCTCACCTCTTCTGGACCCCCCTCTCCCTGTACAGTTTGTGGAAGTCACATATGTGGTCGGAGTCTGTGCAATATAGGAGAATGAAATCCTCAAACATGGCCGCCATAAGGCTTGGCTCCCTCAAACTTGGAGAGGACAGCCAGGCATCATCAATAAATAAGTACAATCTAGTTTTAACAGGCCTCTGCATTGCCCTTTAAGCAGCTAATGAATAAACATGAGCAGAGTTGGGCGGGAACTGCATGGGGCTAGCATGAGAAGAGGCCCGGTTTGTGTGGAGTGTATATGTGTGTATGTATTGGGGAGGAGGACGGGGGTATTGAGGGCAATGGGGCAGCCTTTCTTCCCAGCAGGGCTGCATCTCTTTTAATTGGAGCACTTGTGGCACCATTACCTCCTTTACTCAAACACGTTACTGATGACAAAAGAAAACAGTACTAAGCCTGCCTTTGTTAGCTAGGGAACGGGACGAGGAGATGGATTCCTCACTGCTACTCATGTGTGGGAATCGTTTACACTCCCACCATAAACTGCTGCTGGCACCTTCGGCCAATGTAACAGGACACACACACAGGCAGGCAGGACTTGGAAATCACAGCAAATGGGCAGAAGGGATGTTTGTCTGATACAGAAATAAATTTACAGATAAAATGTTAGACATTTACAGATAAACTAGACATCAGGTTGCATATTTTGTTTCTCCTTGAATGGATCTCCTCACAATAATTCTAAACGCCAAATTGCAAAAATGGCAGAAAAATATCTATATTTTTAAATGATTGACTCCTGTGTATGTGTGGAGCCCTGTAATTGACCTTGCACTTTATCTTCCCTTTGAAGCGAGGACATGATGAGGCTGGTTTGCTGTTGGTCACCAGGGTCCCAAGAGAGCAATACGGGTGTTTGACATTTGCCCTCAGTCTGACCCCTCTGAAGAGGAAGCTCTGAATGGACTTCTAATTAATGGTTTATATTAAACACTAAGATGTAGTTGTGAACATGTGGGAATATTTTTTAAAATACCTTTTTTGCACTTTTTTTTAGCAGACACCTACATTATACTGTTTGATTGATGTAGTTTGGTTGAAGCCAAAAGGAAATAAGTGTTTACATGGCAAACTTATAATTCTTATAATTTTAGAATTCACCGGTCCAAAATCAGCAACATGATTTAAAAATCTCAGTGAAAAAGGTTGTAAAACACACAAAATCATTTTGTTATAATGCATTTATTGGCATTAGACAGGAACAAATGTGCCAAATGAACAATAACGAAGACATATAAATAAACATAAAATCAACAAAAAATTAAATCCACGGTATTAAAATTCATCTTTTTCTTTTATATTTTACTGGCATTCTGACACATCACACAGATTTGAAGAAAAAAACCCCATCCAAAACAAGGAGGTGATAGCCCCCACAGAAAGTCCTGAAAATGCAATTTATAGTGTAGAACAAACATTTTGATCATAGAGAGAGTGATAAATGATATAATACATATATACTCATCTATTTTAAAAGGGAAAAAACAAGGGAATGTTGACCTTCTTCTTATTTTTGAATTAGGGTAATAAATCTACTATAGTATCAGGATAATTGCATTTTCTGTTTTATAGAAAATGTTTTATCTTAAAATCAGTTGATTCTTTCAGGTCAAACAAAAAAGCAGAATTAGATGAATTATAGGCCAACTAACACATTTTAAGACATTCATTCACATTCAAATAACAGTGTTTGGTTATTGGGTTAAAATGATAGTTATAACAAATGAATATATCTGTCCAACAGCAGAGAAGAAAGAAGTAATGGACCATGTGTGATAAAGGCCGCTCAGGATGAAGGCCTGCTGTCAGTTCTGATCCATGGTGAAGTTGGACTCAGCTCTGAAATTAAAAAACAAAACAAACAAAAAAAAAACATTACAATTGCAAGCAAAAATCATGAGACTCTTATAATACTTGTGGTTGACACAGTTTTATTCAAATGTATAGCTTAATAGATAGAAACAGATGCGCATAAAGATTTGGATGAATGTTGTTCATGCATAATTGGATTTGTGGATTGAAATCTTACAGATCCACACAACAGTTCTTCTTTATTGATAGTATCATCTCCATTTCAAGTCAACACAACTCATGTGACTAAACATCAAGGTGACTTTCAAGAGCAGCACATGCATAACTGTGCTGTGAAAAGCAACAAACAGCACAGGTGAGCCTCATGTGGACTCACTTAGCTCAGGGTCATCATCAGCATAACACAATGTAGCCCTCCCAGAGTGACAGTAGAGGTGCCATGCTGTCTGCAGATACATCCTGGCTATGTGTTCACATACTATGAACAGGAATTCTCAACAAAGGGCAGAAATAACACTGAGTCACCTGCAGCTTGGGAAGTTTGGATATGCTGCCACCAAGAGGACACTAAATGCATTACATGTCAGAGCAACAAAGGCACCATACCTGCATCATGTGTTGTGTAAGAGAACAGCACGTCTTCAAGAACATAAACTGAGGGACACTTACATTTCTTTGTTCTGCATGTGGTTGTTGTAATGAAGGACTGGTGGGAAGCTCTCTTCATCATCAGGAAGCTGTGAAAAATTAGACTTAATGATTGCATCATAACACATCAAAAAACAAACAAAGTACTTCTCAAGGTCATGAAAATGGAAAATTATGAACTGACACAGCTCACTTAGTTTAAAAAAAAACAAAATAATGGAAAACAGTCTCACAGGAAAGGCACACATAATAGTAAAATGTTGAAAAACAGGAATAGCATAACAAACTACAAATCACAGCCAGGATGAATAGTTATCTAAACATAAGACCTTATGACTATCTCTTGTAATGCATTATGGCTTAACTTGCTCTTCAAAGAAAATCACAAAAAAACCCTGATCAACTCAGAAGAAAACAGACGAACAGAAGAGCCTTCAGTCAGCAGGTTTGAATAAACTGACACTGCAGATTATTCATGGTCAGGGTTTTGGAATGATGCATCCATAAACTTATTCAACACAAGATTTTAACCAAAATTAAACATTTCAAACGTTATAAAAAGTCAATTGAAATTATTTTAAAAATGCAATCTTGAGATTACTACTAGTTTTCATTTTGTACAGGTTTACATTTTCTGTAATTATAACCTAAATACTAAATTCACATCATGGATGGTAAATGGCACTTGACCTTGTATCAATCTTTTCTAGACCTCTGACTATAGCGCTTTTTTCACAACATGTCACACCTACTCATTCACACACAACAGCAGTGGTTGCTATGTGGTAAGACTATCAGTAACTAATCCCATTCATAAGCATCCATATGCTGCTGACGAAGTAACAGGAGCAATTTGTGGTTAAGTGTCTTTACATCCGGTTGAGAGATGGCTACTCTACCAACTGAGCCACAGCTGCCCCGATGAATCAATGTTCCTGTTTGAAATTGGAAACTTCTTGTTTCTTTAAATAATTATATCTCACCTCCCAGTAGGGCTCATCATCAAAACAGTTGTCATCTGCAGGATCTCCCCAGATAGGTAATCTTAAAATACATCCTGAGAAGAATACAACACAATAATCTATCATGTACGTATGAATGTGAACACACTCAATTAGCTACAGTACAAACATCTTGGAAAACCCATAATCATCTGTGCATTGCAAAGTGCAGTATATGATCCAGCTTATTGACAGTTGCAGTGGTTATTCCCTTACCAACAATGATGCCTCCACCTACGCCAAAGCAGATGGCCACACAAAGGCCTGCAGCCTGTAGACCCCCCTGCCGAGTGGGAGCTGTATTTTCAAATTCACCTTCGAAGTCAAAGGTGTTGATCAGCCTTTAATACAAAAAGAAAATGAGTTATAAAGTTGTCCTTTTCAGAGCAAAACCCCCAACATCTGATCAGGTTAACATGTACTATCACCACATAGTTTTTATGATCCTTCCCCCTCCTATTTGTAAGCGGGGGCCACTCACCCTTCTGTTCCATAGACTGATTTTGATGCAGCTGCTGCAGTAATGGCCCCCACAATGCCACCGATGACACCTGGCATGGCATGCAGGTTATGGATCCCACATGTGTCCTGGATCTTTAAATACTTCTCCATGAACGGCTGAACGAGACATGATTCATAAAGAAGTCTTAGCTGCACAATTTGACTTCATGTAAGAAACACAGATTGCGAAAAAAACAGATGATTTAAGAAGACACTTCCTGTGCTCAATAATAATAATGATAATATCTCGCTCAAATTAACTCTAAACCACCGAACATGAATATAGAGGAAATTTATATTGGTGGGTGCATTGAAAGTCTTCTCTTCATTTGTTTCCTGGAATAGGAACATTTTTGTATCTTATTTCTTGTCTTGACTGATGAATCCTAAAGGGAATCACAGAAGAACTTAATGGCTTACTGTGAGGTAGACATAGCCAAGTGTGGAGATGATGCCACAGCAGAAACCTACGATCAGAGACCCATAGGGCATTAGCATGAACTCTGCTGCAGTTCCCACAGCAACACCTCCAGCAAGAGTGGAGTTCTGGATGTGAACCTGAGCGTCAAGTGTAGAAAAAAATGCATCTGTTAATGACAGAAATATAATAAATGTAACTGTTTGTCTTTACAACAAACGAACGGTTCTGGACGTTACCATGTCTAGTTTCCCGTGTTTCTGACACAGGCTGGAGATGGCCACAGTGGTGAGCACAGTTGAAGCCAAAGCAAGGTAGGTGTTTATGGCTGCTCTATGCTGCCCATCACCATGGTCTGTGATGGCTGAGTTGAAACTAGGCCAGAACATCCACAGAAAGAGGGTGCCTGTATGCAGAAAACAGTGGATTTTAAAAATCTAGCTGTTCTTCCAGAATAAAAGTAAATCACGTGAAAGTGTAAAGAATGAATTAGCAATTGAATCATAATTACCAATCATAGCAAAAACATCTGAGTGGTATCTGGAGAGCTGCAGATGACTGCTCTGGTTCAGGTTTGGTCGATATAGCATCCATGAGATGGAGAGACCATAATAACCTCCAAATGTGTGGATTACCATAGATCCTCCGGCATCTCTGGCCTTCAGGAAAGATTAAAAAATATAAACATTCAGAGTAGTAACATTACAAAAAATGTCGAGAGCTGCAGCCTGCTGGATTTGTTCTTTGGGGTAACTTTCTCACAGGTCAAAAGTATTCTGAGCTGATTTTGGCCATAAGATTAGATCTGTAGTCACACGAATGAAAACCGGAGTGAGATCTTAGAAGAACAGGAATCTTAGATCTGAGTAGATAGTACTGTATGTAATGTTTGAATGTGTTGTCTTCTCTTCAAATAAAGACCATAAATCTGTTTCCTTTTCAGCTATCCCATCGGGATCATAATAATTGAATCATTATTGTGTTAAATTATTTCCAACCCACAGATCCTGGATAGCAAAAGATCTGCCCTCCCAAACTTGGCTCAATCTCATCTGAACACACTTTGCCGTGGGTACTCCTCAAGTGGAGGCACAATTTCAGACTTTAAAAAAGTTGCTGAATGTCACGGCTTATTAAGATTCAACAAATCAGTATTAACACGTCTGAATACTCAATCTAACCTACAGTCTGTGTGTTTAATCGAGTGTTATGTTTTGTTTTAAACCTATAGCTCAACATATTCATTAATTATTAAAAAAGGACAACATATTTTGACTTACATGAATGAGGTCAAGAATAATATACTCCTCCACAGCAAACAATGTGATCCCAAACAGAGTAAGAACCAGTAGTTGGACTGGACTGACTTTACCAAGCACTGCGCCGTAGGCGATTAAACAGCCTGCCACACAGAAGTCAGCATTGATCAGGCTGAAACAGAGAAAGTTAAGATGAGAATTAGTAGTCAATGTGAAATAGCTTATCATCTGTACTGGATAAAGATAAAATCATATTTTATAAAGAAGCCCCTGAATATGAACTTGGGCTGGGCAATACGGACCAAAACTGGTATCTCAATATTATTTCAATGAATGGCGAAACTCAATATATATTGTCTTATATTAACAATGAGTTACACGTTCAAAATGTACATGAAAATAAACTACCTGTTTGTGAACTTAATTAATTTTCTGCATCACAAAATATACACAGTGTTGTTTTGTCATCCATACATTTTTTTGAGTTTGATTCAGAAAAGAGCAGGGTGAAGATGTAGAGACAAAGAGATGAGAAAAAGGTGAACTGGCAGCTCTACAAGAAGACACATGTAACGTTATTTTAATGCAACATAAACTTTATCGACAGTAACAATATTGTCTTCTTACCCTATCTCTTGAAAATATATTGATGTATTTTAAAAACTCGATATATCACCCAGCCCTAATATGAACCATTATCTTTTGGACCTAACCAATAGTAAATTGTTATCTCATTCTCTTACAGACACACACAGGTACTTTATAAACACTCTCACCCTTTTTCATAAGGCTGACTGAATGGCATCTTGCCAATAAAACTGGTTTCTGCAGATTTATGCTGAATTGAGCTTTCGAAAAGGAAAATGTAATTAATCCTAATAATAAATACGTTGAGAACTTTAGAAAAACATTGAAATTACTTTTCAACTCCTATTTTGATCTTTCCATCATCGTCAAGGGAGTGGAACCAGCCTTGCATTAGCAGCGCCCACTGGAGGCCAAAAGCTGCAATAAGGAAATTGAAACCCACAGCACCGAAACTGTACCGCTTCAGAAATGTCATTAGGAAGCCAAATCCAACAAAGATCATCACATGGACGTCCTGGAAACCTATAGAGCAAAGAGATAAAGGGAGACATAAGGAAGAGGACTGGAGCTGGAACAATGAAAAGAAAAGACTGTTATTCAAGCGTTGGCACGTTTCTATTCAGAGCTGACTTGTTCAACACTTGTACTATATGGATGGAAAATCTGGGAAGCAGACAGCTCATGTTGTATTTGGCAAATGTTTCTGGTTCCACTACTGTTCAGTATCTGCCCTGATTTAGCCCAATCACAAGCGTTTATTTAATATGGATCAGGTTTAATATAATGACTAGTAGGTGAGCACTGCTCAATCTGATGGTAACGGTGAACACAGAGATATTATTGGTCTGCACCTGTTAATGTTTTGATTTGAGTGTTATGCTTTCTTTTAAATATTTTTGATTTACAATAATTCCCTCTTTCTTTGTCCCGGGCACAGTACACTACAACTTGAATGCAAGTAATACTGGTTGTCTGTTAAAAAAACAGAAACGCTGATTAAATAGAAGAGGGACATGAATATTATGTTTTCCAAATGTTTTTTGAATGGCATCATACTAACTTAAACAAAAACACCTAAAACAAAGAAACAAAATTATATGTGATGGTGACTTCCTAATATTATCAGGGTTGTTATATAGCATTTTGTAAAGATGACTATATATTAATTGTATGTTCTTCTGCATGGACGCCACACATGTGAAGACATTGTTTACAGACAGTTTGCTTTGACAACATGATGTCACCAGTGTGCAGGAGCAACATGGGGGCATATTAGATCAGAGAGAGGAATCACATGGAGATGACAAGGACATCACTATAATTACTTTCAGAAATGTTGATATTAAACATTTATCTTAAATGTATTAGCCTAAAACACCAAAGAGACAATAAAAACACAATATACATCCACTGTAATGCACAATCTAAAAATAGAAGAAATAAGAAATAAACAATATGGTAAATGAAAGCAACTTAGTCTTACAATGGTATCTATGACATTATTTTAAAGCTTTGGAAAAAAGTAAGTGACACAGTGCTGAGGTTTTTTTTTGTAAGATCACAAAGTCACCAAATGAATCTTTAAGCTCCACTATAATAGCCACAACTATTGCTACTTTGAACATATGATACATTTCACAAGCACAGAGCTTATATTCATTGTTGGCAATAATCACATTTGAAAGCATTCAATAACAGGTCTCTCTACTTTGTGAGACATTCACTGTCTACTGTAACCATCAAACAGCAGTTTGTAGATATACCAGCATAAACAATCAAGTATCCTTTTCAACACATAACAGGAAGAGTTTGGCACATCTCAGGGCAAAACAACTTCTTACAGTTCTGTGAAACAGGACTGTTTTCATGAAGAATTTTCATCAAACACAGTGTAATGTTTACAACCTTACAAAGAAAAAATGCATCATACAGGTCAGGCTTTCTTTCAGACTATACAGATAGTGGGCATAGTGTCAGAAAACAGCGTACTGTAACATTAACATGATGTGTTATTAGTCTCCTGACAGTATACTGTGCGTCAGGACGTACATTTGAAATCCAACACTATATCTGAGATGGCTTCATGATAGCCAGACACTAACTGCTGAGGGAAGAGTTCACTACAACCACACCCATACAATATGATCACATGCACACACCCAACATACATACAGACAATCAATAGATAAGGTTACAAATAAACAAATTCCATCCACGAAAAGAGAAAGGTATATCAGCTCAAATTAATCTCGAAAGATAAACCTGAGCCTCATGGGATATGTGCACCTGTGATCCTTCAGCATCTCATAGACCAGCACAAACTAAGATGTCAATTTGCTTATTCAAATAGAAATGTATTATAATCCAATTAAAACTTGTATCAGGAAACATTAATACAATTAGAAAACTGTTCAGAGTATATTAAAGAAAGTACATGATTGTTTTGAGGAAGGGTGAAAATAAAGTATATTTGTGAAACAATTGTAAGAAACACAAAGTTACTTACTTGGATATCTGAAGTAGAAGTCATTCTCAATGTCACTTGATATGTTGTTAACTTTCCTGTGCTCTATCCAGTGTGGATCTGACTCCTCGTTGTAACGAATAAAAATCCCAAACAAGATGATCATGGCTGTTTGCCAGACGAAGCAAACAGCTGGGAGACTCAGACGGACGTTTGTGTTTTTTGTACGATCACAAATTTCCCTGAAGCTTTGAACGCAGCCCATTGTTTTTGGTTAAAAAAAAATCTCTAGTGTTCTTTGAAGGCCTTCAGCATCTCAAGCACAAGTGAAAATGAAAAGAGAAGGGTGTTTGCTTTATTGTGAGGACACTCCCACTGTCACTCCTTTCACTAGTGTACTTGAAATGAACTTGACTTATTTCTATAATGCTCATACAGACAAAAGTAACAGAAAAGCTTCAACACCACTATTGTTAAATGACTATCCCCCCATTTACCCCCCCCCCCCCCAAAGAAAAAAAAAAACAACTAAAAATCAGTATGCAAAGAATCACACAGTTTAAAAAACACAATACCCATAATATAGGACAGATGAAACCTGACCAAATCGGAGAAAGAAGATACATAGTGGGACATCCTGAACCTGTAAACAGATTATGTTGGATGCTAAGGTTAAGGCTATTATCTGCCCAGTTGAAGAGGGATTGCATAGCTTTGATTTTTTAAAAATATATATATATACATATATAAACCTCCTCCCTTTGCACAAAAACTTTTGTCAGAGAAAGTTACACTCTTTAGTACAACATGATATCCTATTGTGTATACTGTCCACTATCATCTGTTATTTCCTGTAACAAATCAGAGGGTGTGGTATTTTTCATCTCTTCTGCTGTAAACTTTTCCTTCTTGGCCCACACAATGTTTACAGTAGCAAAAAGATGAACATACACACGTGTCAAATGTAAATAGCTTCCTCGTTTGTTGTGTAAGGAAGGTCAAAGTCACAAAACTTTTATGACGGAAAAGGGTATATTGATCTTGAAATAGCCAGTAATTAAATTGAATATTATTGATAAAGAGCTATTTATCTTCAGTATGGCACTCAAATGGGGAAATTTGACCAGTCACAATCTGGTAAAGCCAAAAAGAAAGCAGGTGAATTTCTATCCTCACTTATCACTTTAAAATCACTTTTAACAAAACCACACTAAACTTCTGAAACATTGTATTCCAGCCATTTAGAGCACAGTATATTAATTTTGAGTAATAAAGAATAAAAGATTGATGATAAAATATTGAATTATTTCTTTTTTTCATCTTTTTTTTTTTTTTTTCAAAATGGGCAGTCATGCAATTAAAGATGTAACTTTTTTTGTAGGGATAGGGATTTTGGCCAAAACAGAGCTATAAACATAACGTTAAAAAACAGACTTTTTTTTTTAAAAGAAAGTCTGAAATATATATATTTTACATTAAATGAATATGAATCCAGCTAACAGGCATAAGGAAACTCTTTAATTAAAACGAGTGAGATAGTATCTGTGCTCATTGATCTTACTGCTTAGCCGAGCACTGCTACCTTGGTGATGTAAATCTGGCAGATGATGTGCTCTTTGGGGACGATATGTACCATTGATGGACTGATTTACACACTTTGAGCAGGCTTGCTGAATCAGCTCTTACATCTTGAAGGGGGAGAAATGTATAATCCTGTCTTTTCCACAAGTTGTCGAGCTATTGTAGAAGTATATGTTTCATTAATTTAATATTAATCTGAGTGTCAGGTAAACATTGTAAATGCCAAAATCAGTGCACATTTCTGAATACATCTTGAATTAAAAAAAAGCCAAGTTTAAAATAAAAAAAGGGTTCAGATGGTAGTTAATAAGTGGATATTTGGACATGATAGCCAATACCTTTACCCTTTAATTATCCTCTACTTTGGATCAAAGGCAAACATCTGACACTCACTGTTGTCACATCAAAAAAGAATTTACAGTACTCTAGTGTTGAACCATCCCCCGCTTTCACTTTGATACAAAACCAACAGCCTGACAGCAAAACCTTCAGTTTTCGTTAATCTTCATTTAAAATTCCCTCGGGATCAATAAAGTATCTATCTATATCTAAGTATCTATCTATCTATCTATCTATCAATCATTGAATATTACAATTCAATGATGCTCTAGTTTTAATTAGTAGTGGTCTGAGTGTGTTCCTTTAATGACGACTGACCATTCTGATCCGATTATTGCTGCCCCAGAAAAATGTCTCTATATTTCTTTTGTCACTATAATTAAATATTACATCATAGGTGTTTTTAGAACAAATAATTGCCGATTTGCTGACAAGTATGATTAACAATGGGTCTGTTCTATTTTATTTAATGCAGAAAAACAAAACATTTACAGCCAAAACTTAGGAGAATTGCAAAGGAAGTTGGGATATAGCCATTTCTATAGAACGATTTAAATTATGTCTGTCCTATTCCAGCTTTCTAAATCCAAAACAATAAAAAAGGTCTGTCACAAAAAAATCCAATCAAGTAATGAAACTCAGAAGGTCAGAATAGAAGCGTGTGCATTAAGGGGGAACACTCCTGGTATCTTTATGAACCTATCTATGAACCATTTTAACATGACACTGCCATTGGTTTGTTTATTACATTATTAGAGACGTGACAGATCTAATGTTATATTGGGCCTGATATTGACGTAATTTACATATTGGATATCTGACTGACGGTGGAAGATCCGCGTCACTGATCAAGGACACTTAAAACATTCTCAGCTGCTGGCACATTCTCGCTTTGAAGACGTTTAGACTCAGCTGTAAGAAGTGTCCAAAAATCATCTCCATCATGACGTTCAGATGAGATACAACAGCTCCTTCTTTATGATCAATGCACTCTGACACCTTAGTTTAAAACATTTAATTTGAAACACCTGACAGCTGCTCACTGTTTGTATGCAAAGCCAGCACAATGCAATTCCAAGTTTCCAACACCAACACCAGCTTTACACATAATACCAACATCAACAATAACACTATTGGTTATGATAATAAAAATATCCAAATCAAACCGGAGCTGAAAAAACAGTAGATTGGTGCATCTCTAAAAATTAAATTGAGTTATTGAGAATTTCCCCTGTTGGGGATCAGTTCATATCTTGTGGCAATATTTTAAACCTAATACGGGTTAAGATATACAGCATAGCACCCAAGATAAAATGGTTTATGAAGAACTTTTTTTTTTAGTTGATTTCACAGTATTTTGTGTGGAAAACATGTAGCTCAAGCATAGTTATAACAATGATATAATGTAAGAGTCATACATCCATCACATGACGAGTAAGCTTCTGTTCCAATGTGTAAAACTCCTCATCAGACAGAAGATACTTTTGGACGATTTCTATAACATCTCTCTCTGTAGTGAGCTCATAATCCTTCTTGTTTTTAAATGGTAAATGTCCAGCCAGCTCACAAAGAGCAACATTGAAGGCAGACTCCTCCTTGGCACCAAAGCATGATATTCTGGGCCAAACAGCGATACGAACACCTTTTCTTGAACAGTGATCTTTTTCGCACATGGGCGGACATCCTCTTGTTAAAAAGAGATTGTGAGCGATGTTGCTCTCAACAAGAAAGTCTGTGACAAGACAGATGGCTCTCGCCACTTTCTTCACCTGTTCTGCCTCTGCGTAAAATAAAAAGCCTCCAGGGAAGTCCAACATGCGAAAAAATCCCATTTCAGGAACCAGTGGCTTTCCTGGTGTCGACTCTATCTTGAGCTCATGGTCCATGTAGTACCCATGTAGGTGTAAATGATTGACTGATGCAAATGCTCCGAGACTGTTGAACCCCACACGGAAGCCGGGATCAGAACTTAGGAACACAGACTCAATGCCAACCTGGATGGCGAAAGTCGTCAGGACCTGTGGGAAACATTGTGAGGGATCTGGAACAAAGAGACAATGTCCAAACTCCAGAGGGCTGACATTGACCAGCACAACCATTTTGCAGGGTTGATTCAGTTGTCCCCTTCCATTGCCTCCCTCATCGTCCTTCATCATCTCAAAGATGATTTCTTCATGATTGATTTTGTTGAAATTGAACTGTTTAGCGTTGAACTCCTGTTGAATGCTCAGGATCTCCTGAGGCTTTCTTCTCTCTATTCCTCTTTGGATATTCAGCTGGGCCACAAAGCCATACAGGCCTGGCATTAGACGTGTTTGAAGATCACCCAGGTGATAGCGGAAGAGCCCTCTGTCCATCCTGTCTGTCCACCCTTCTTGGATAGTTGTGTCAAACTTTGCTGGCACAGGACGGTTTCCTCTCCTACGACACACATCTGTGACAAAGTCCTGGCTGCTGTACAGAAATGGCAGAGACATGGTCGGGCCTGCTGTTGAACAATGAGGCAGACAGAGGTAATACAATAGGGTTTACTGGGGTGGGGCAATAAGGTGTCATTCTGCTGAATCATTGCATAGGGAGCCTCTTTACATGTGCACACAAGTGAGCAGTGGATGCTTGTAATTTTTGCTTTAAAAAAATGGACGAAACCATTAATCACTAATCTATATTATTTCCAGTACTATTGACCAGTATGACTGAATATACAAAGGTAGCAGATTTTAACATAAATATTTGTGGAGGTCTGAAACACTGAATGAAACAGTTTCATGTCGTGACAGTATCTCCAGTCTATTTGACTATTAATAATACAAAGCCTGAAGGCTCAAGCTTAAAGATAAAAATACTTAGAAATATACAGTGTTGTGAAAATATCTACTTTTGTTTTTAAAAGGTTATTTTCCATCACACAAACAAGATCATTGTTTTCAAACTCACCGATTGATTGTTTTGACGCTTATCAGACTCCGCGTCGTGAATCGAACAAAATATTGAATGCATAAACAAAGCCGGTATTAACTCTTTTTTTCCTCATTCAAATACTTAGCTAATCATTCATTCCAACTCTGTTTTAAAAAGCACAAACGCGTTCTTCCTCGTCGGTGTATTGTTAACTGTCGTGGTTCTTCTTCGTTTTCTTTTAAGTTTAAACGCTCTTAATGGTGCATTACCGCCACCTGCTGATTGTGGATCAGAATTCTAGCACATAAAAAAAGAAAAGAAAAACGACCATAATAACAAAACATTTAAAATATTTTTTCTCCAAGAAGGTGTTTGAGAGTAAAATTCCTCTTCAGTTGCTTTAATGTTTTACTGTTTATGCTATTATTTTTATAATTGGTTTTCTGATTACCATCTATGCCAGTGGACACCCAAATGCACCTAATGTTTGAGTTCTTGTTGTATGATCTGTAAAGGATATGGTTTGGTTTGGCAAAAACTACAAAATAAAACAGGAAACACTAAAAACTAAACCCAGGAATAGAAACAGGAAAATACACACACAACTGAGAAACATGAGGATATAAATCACAAAAAACAAAGAATGAACTAACTAAGCAAGAGTAAACAATGACACATAACCCATTTAAATGATAGACCAAGCTGTAAAAACAGGCTTTTTGAATTGGTGAGTATGTGACTAAAGGTATGATAACACACAGTAAAGCCTTATTGTAAACCCCCCTGTACTGAAATAGTCTGTCTGCAATATTTAACTGTTGAGCAGCTCTCCAGTTTTTCCCAGCTGACACATGTAGGCTCAACTAACTTGAAAGAATGAGCAGCTGGCCAATCAGGCATGATGGTTATTTTAGTCTCTGCATGCTTTCAGAGATAAAGCAGGCAGTGATTGGCAGACCTGTGTATATCTGCCTCAAGATTCAAGGGCTCACCACAGTCAATGCATCTCAGCCAGCAGATCAGCTGAACTATCATAAGGACAAGTAAAAGATGGAAGCAAGCAACCATGACGTAAGTACTTACCGCTGTGTTTAACAAATTTAACCGTTTAAGCCAGAATTGTTGAAGAATTCTTAAGTTGCTTTTCTTTCCTCTGTCATGATGCTTTTGATGTCTTGTGTGAAGCACTTTGAATTGCCTTGTTGTTGAAATGTGCTATGTAAATAAACTTGCCTTGCCCTCTTGTGAAATGGTTCATCCTTGTGAGAGCTGTAAGAGTAAGACAGTAACAGTTTGATCGGCTTTGGTAGAACAGATGGCAGTTTGGTCATGAATTCCTCTAGTTATTTTAAACACCAACATAGTGTCTATTACCAACCCATTGCACTCATTAAGCTAGCCTAGATATTAGCTTGTTGTGAAACACAAATGTTATTTTCGTCTTACTTTTATTAGATTCTCTACTCATGTCAACTTTATATTCTACCTTATAAACAAAACCAAAACAGAAAAGCCTAAGAAAGATTTAAAAAAAAGAAAAAAAGAACATACTGTGTTGATCATGTCAGCGTGTCTATATTTTTTATTGTCTGACAGTTTGTATCGTACTCTTTTTTTAGATGGGAGAAAAAGCAGAAGAACAAACTCACACTCTAAATATAAATGTGACACCAGACACTGAAACTCAGTCATCTTCAACAGTGGCCTACCAAGGTATGTTATGCATCATATCACTGACTAAAAAGACAATTTGTAAAGTTTTGAATTTTAACTAACTGATTTTGGTTCAGATATCTATGTATTGACTTGGGGGAGCTTTTAACTGGATTAATTTGTCTCATATATAACGCAGGCAAAGGTCAGGAATAAAATTAATGCTTTCATAGGCCTTTTTTTCCAAGTATTTTTTTTTTGAAAAATGTCTTCTGTCACACCTTATTATTAGCTACTAAATATGTTTTGACATCTGATATTTTCACAATATAGAATAAATGAAATTAAAGAGAGCAGAATAAATAATCAAATTTTAGAGTCCTTCAACAGATTTTGGTTTTGAATGTAACCCATTTTACATCTTACATAATCAATTGGAAGAACCATACTAATCACACATATATATCCTGACTCTACACAGTGACTCTATCTAATGTACTCTTTATTTAATGTTTTTAATTTCTCACACAAGGCCTGCCTGAACCTGACCCCATGGTCCAACCTGCTGCTGACATGGATGTGAAAAATGCCATTAAGCCCAAACTCCAGATAACTCTGAGCACATTTACTGTCAAGAATGGTGGAGAGCTGAAGGTAGAGATCCCAGTGGTTGGGCACCCAGCACCAAAGATTGAATGGAAAAGAGATGGCCTGGCAGTCAAAGAGACATCCAGGCTTGAGGTTTCAAACATGTCTTCATTAACACTTCTTCATATCAGACATGCTGCAAGGGAGCACTCTGGTCAATACTCTATCATTGCAAGCAACAGTGTTGGAAAATATACAGGAGAAATCACAGTAGTTGTTCTTGAAAGGCCTGACCCTCCAAAAGGCCCAGTAAAGATTGACGAGATCCAATCTGACTATGTGACCATCTCTTGGGAGCCCCCAGAATACACAGGAGGGTGCCAGCTAGACAACTACATAGTGGAGAAAAGGGAAATCTCAAGTACTGAATGGCAAACTGTGTCAGTGACAACAGTTAGAAATACAATTAAAGTCACCAAACTGAAGACAGGAAATGAATACCAATTTAGAGTATTTGCAGAAAATAGGTATGGGAAGAGTACTGCTATCACTTCTCCTTTCGTGATTGCACAATATCCTTTCAGTGTGCCCAGTGCTCCTGGCATCCCTTTCACATCCACAGTGACAAAGTATAATATGGTGGTTGAATGGGAACCTCCAGCCAAAGATGGAGGAAGCCCAGTCATTGGCTACCATCTTGAACGTAAGGAGAAGAACAGCATTTTGTGGACAAAACTGAACAAGCTTGTTATACCTGATGCTCGCTTTAAAACAAGTGGACTCGAGGAAGGCATTGAGTATGAATTCAGAGTCTTTGCTGAGAATACTGCTGGACTAAGTCAAGCAAGCAAAATATCTGAATGTTATGTGGCAAGAGACCCATGTGATCCACCTGGTAAACCTGAAGCTATTATTATTAACAGAGAGAACATAACACTTCAGTGGACAAAACCAAGGTTTGATGGTGGAAGCACTATTACAGGCTACGTTGTTGAAAAAAAGGAGCTCCCAGATGGCAGATGGATAAAGGCAAACTTCACAAATGTTATTGAGAATCAGTTTACAGTCACCGGTTTGACAGAAGACCAAAGTTATGAGTTCAGGGTAACTGCTAAGAATGGTGCTGGTGTTTGGAGTACACCGTCAGAAAGTGTAACGATCATTGCTCAGGATGTTATTGAAGGACCCACAGCATTCATTGATCCTAAGTTCAAGAGCACTTCTGTTGTTCAGGCTGGTGAGACATTCATCATTGATGCTGATTACTTTGGAAAGCCCCTTCCCGAAGTAACTTGGCTAAAGGACGGAAAAGAAATTGATAAAGTTACACCAAGAATGGAGGTCAAAAACAATCTGACTCATACAACTCTCATCGTAAGGGACTCTACACGAGTAGATGGAGGACACTTTCTCTTAAGCCTCAGCAACATTGGTGGAACTACATCTATCCCAGTTAATGTGAAAGTCCTTGATAGACCTGGTCCTCCGGATGGACCTCTGAAAGTTAAAGTTGTCAGTGCAGAGAAGTGTAATCTTCACTGGAACCCCCCTCTAAATGATGGTGGTGCTAGTGTTTCCCACTTCATCATAGAAAAAAGGGAGACCAGCCGTGTGACATGGACAGGTGTTGATTCTCACGTTGAAGCTGTCAGTTACAAAGTGACAAAACTGGTACCTGGCAAAGAATACATATTCAGAGTTGCCGCAATGAACAAATATGGGGTTGGGGAATTCCTGGAATCTGACCCCTTCATTGCACAAAATCCATTTACAACACCTAGTCCACCCTCTAGCCCTATAGCGAGTGCTGTGACTGGTGACTCTGTAGTGCTAACATGGGAAAGGCCTGAGACTGATGGGGGTTCAGAAATTGATGGCTACATCCTGGAGAAACGTGACAAAGAAGGTGTAAGGTGGACTAAATGCAACAAGAGAAGACTAAATGATTTGCGTTTCCGATGCACAGGCCTCGCTGAGGGACATTACTATCAGTTTAGAGTATTCGCTGAGAATGCTGGTGGTGTTGGTGAACCCAGTGAACCAAGTGAGTATATCAAAGTGTGTGAAGCTTCCTACCCACCTGGTCCACCGACCAACCCAAAGGTGATAGACTATTCCAGCAGAACTGTGTCTCTGTCATGGTCAAGGCCCATCTATGATGGTGGAGCAGCCATCAGTGGGTTTGCTATTGAGATGAAGGAATCAATGGAAGATGAGTGGATCACATGCACACCAAACATGGGGGTAGAGAACACAAACTACACTGTGATGAGACTGAGAGAAAATGCTTCTTACAATTTTCGTATACGTGCGATAAATGCAGTTGGAGTTGGAGAGCCAGTGGATGTGCCAGGGACTGTGGTAGCTGCTGAAAAACTGGAGGCTCCAGATATTGAGCTGGACAGTGCCTTGAGGAAGATTGTCAGTGTTAGAGCCTGTTCCACTTTACGTCTCTTTGTCAATATCAGGGGTAGACCAGAGCCTGTGGTTAAATGGTCAAAGGAAAGTGGTGCCATAAGTGAGCGTGCTCAGATTGAGGTGACAAGCTCCTACACAGTGTTAATGATTGAGAATGTCAATAGAAATGACACTGGAAAATATGTGTTGACTGTTGAGAACTACAGTGGTTCAAAGTCAGCTTTCATCAATGTCAGAGTATTGGACTCCCCCAGCGCACCAATTAACCTAAAGGTAGTGGATGTAAAGAGAGAATCTGTCTCAGTCTCCTGGGAGGCACCTGTCATTGATGGAGGATCAAAGATTTCACACTACATTGTAGAAAAACGAGAGGAGGCTAGAAAGGCATTCACAAGTGTTTGTGGCAACTGTATGAGAAACTCATGCAAAATTGAAAACCTCCAGGAAGGATGCTTCTATTATTTCCGTGTCCTTGCTGTAAATGAGTTTGGCGCTGGCTTGCCAGCAGAGATCAAAGATGCTGTTAAAGTGTCTGAGGCTCCACTTCCTCCTGGCAAAATCACAGTGAGTGATATTACTTGCAATAGTGCAAGAATCTCTTGGGAGAAGCCAGACCATGATGGAGGAAGCAAAATAATGTATTATGCTGTAGAAATGCAGGCCAAGGGGGATGACTTATGGACCACATGTTCAGACAGTAAAGCACATGAAGTGACTGTTAATGGGCTGGCTAAAGGAAAAGAATATTTATTTCGTGTGAGTGCTGTTAATGAAAAAGGAAAAAGTGAACCAAAGTCTCTTTTGTTACCAATTACAGTTAATGAAACAAGTGCTCAGCCAGTTATCAATTTGCTGTCCAACATATTCAGTGTGAAGGCCGGAAATGATTTAAAGGTTGATGTTCCTTTTAAGGGTGTACCACCACCAACTGTAGAATGGAAGAAAGATAACAACTTGCTGAAAGAGAGAAGCAGGGTAAATGTGTACACATCTGATATATCATCCCAGTTGACTATCAAAGATGCAACCAGAGTAGATGCTGGCATGTATACGGTGACCGTAGCAAACTCAGTTGGAACCACATCCGTTGAAATCCATATCAATGTTTTTGAAAGACCTGGATCACCAAGTGACCTCAGTGTGGATGAAGTGAGCGCTGACTTTATATCCCTGTCATGGCAGCCCCCGCATTATACTGGAGGATGTGAAATAAGCAATTATGTTGTTGAGAAGAGAGACACAGGCAGCACAATATGGCAGACTGTGTCAGCTACAGTTGCAAGAACATCAATCAAGATTTCTCGCCTAACGCAGGGTACTGAATATCAGTTTCGCATTGCTTCAGAGAATCGTTACGGCAAAAGTCAATTTGCTGAGTCACAACTTACTGTTGCTCAATATCCTTTCAAGCCACCTGGTCCCCCAATAAATCTCCATGTTGTTAATGCCTCCAAGTCCATCATGGCAGTTGCATGGTGCAAGCCAGATAGTGATGGTGGTAGCCCTATTATTGGTTATCACATTGAATGCAAAGATCAAAGCAGTATTTTGTGGACAAAGTTAAACAGAAATGTGTTGACTGAGAACCACTTTAAGGTGACAAGTGTTGAAGAAGGTTTGATATATGAGTTTCGAGTCTATGCTGAGAATTTGGCTGGTGTTGGACCATGCAGTAAAACATCTGAGCCTGTAGCAGCTAGAGACCAGTGTGATCCCCCGAGCAGCCTTTCAGTCACCAATGTAAGTAATAGCTCAGTTTCTCTCTCATGGGACAAACCAGAATACGATGGTGGGGCTAAAATAACTGGATATGTTGTTGAGCGTAAACAGTTTCCAGATGGTTGTTGGCTGAAATGTAACTTTACAAATCTACTGGACACCTTCTTGGAAGTGACTGGCCTCACAGAGGGTGAACAGTATGATTTTCGTGTGATTGCCAAAAATTCAGCTGAGCTGTTTAGTGCACCGTCTGAAACTACAGGAAGGGTTACAGTACAGCATGATGTAGAGCCACCTAAAATCATAATGGAGGACAAATTTAGACAAGCGGTTGTTGTAAAGGCAGGAGAACTCCTAAGAATAGATGCTGACATATCTGGCCGCCCTAACCCTTCTGTGTTTTGGATGAAGAATGGTAGAAATATTTGCACCAAGGGAAGGGTTGAAATTACTACAACAAAAACACATACTTCTCTACTTATCAGAGAAAGTGTTAGGAAAGACTCTGGACAGTATACTCTGACCTTACAGAGTATTGGAGGAACAACCAATAGAGCTGTTACCTGCAAGGTCCTGGACAGGCCAGGACCACCTGCAGGACCTCTGGAAGTCTCTGGACTCACAGCAGAAAAATGTACCTTGTCATGGGGATCCCCACCTGAGACTGGTGGTGCTGAGGTCATGTACTACATTGTTGAGAAATGTGAGACCAGCCGTGTAGCTTGGGTCATTGTCTATGGTGACATGATAGCAACTACTTGCAAAATAACCAAGTTGCTCAAAGGAAATGAATATCTTTTTAGGGTAAGAGCAGTCAACAAGTATGGGGAGGGGGAAACATTAGAAAGTGAGCCTGTAAAGGCCACAGATCCATTTACAATCCCATCTGCTCCAATGGACGTTGAGGTCACAAGTGTAACTAACGATTCTATGACTATCTGCTGGAAGAGACCTGCCACCGATGGAGGCAGCCGCATCGATGGTTACATTATAGAAAAGAGGGAGAAGCAGAGTGTTCGCTGGGTTCGTGTTAATAAGAAACCAGTATATGACTTACGTGTTAAAGCCTTCTGCCTGCATGAGGGATGTGAGTATCAATTCAGAGTTATTGCTGAGAATGCTGCAGGGTTAAGTGAACCAAGTTCTCCATGCCCTCTGACTCTGGCAGAGGATCCAAAGTTTCTACCTTCCCCTCCTGCAAAACCCATTATAGTTGATTCATCCAGGAGTTCCATCACTCTTTCATGGACCAAACCGCTGTTTGATGGTGGAGCAGCAGTCATTGGGTACAAAGTTGAATACAGAAAATCCACAGAAGATGACTGGACTGTTGGTACTCAAAACACAGATAAAACAGAGTTTGCAGTCACTGGACTCACACCAGGGGCAGGGTACATTTTTATTGTCAGATCAATAAACAAGATTGGTATCAGTGAGCCCAGTCCTGAAACAGAACCTGAAGTTGCAATGGAGAGAGAGGAGGAGCCAAGGTTTGAAATAAACCCTGAGATGCGGAAGACCGTGATTGTTAAAGAGGGTAGCTCTTTCACTTTGACTGTGCCATTCTCAGGCAAACCTGTTCCCAGTGTGACATGGGACAAAGCAAATGTTGACCTTAGAGTCAGAGGATTGGTCAACATGTGCAACTCTATGACCTCAATCACAGTGGAAGGAGCAACACGTGATGACTCTGGCAAGTACATAGTCAAGCTGCAAAATGTTGCTGGATCTGCCTCTTTGACGCTGAATGTTAGGGTTTTGGATTCCCCTGGTCCACCAACAAATGTAGCAGTAAAGGATGTGACAAAGAACTCTGCTGTTGTTTGTTGGGATATCCCAGAGAACGAGGGAGGAGCCTCTGTCAAGCACTACCATGTAGATATCCGGGACATCAGCAGAAAAGGATGGATGAGACTAACAGACAAATGCCGCCGACTGTCCTACAAGGTGTCCGACCTGGAAGAGGGAGGAATCTACTTCTTCAGAATCACTGCAGAAAATGAGTATGGAATCGGTGTTCCAGCTGAAACTAAAGAAGGAACAAAAATGAAAGGTACAAAATCTAAATTATTAGTAGGAATTCGGAAAAAAAAAAGTATTGTATGATTATCTCTGCCACATTGACATTTTGCATTTGCGTTCTCTTTGTGTGTGTTTCAGATACAACAGACTGGGAGACAAACCAAGGAGCTTAACTCCTCACAGCCTGAAGTTATCATCTCCTGAACCTCCTGTTGAATTGCTTGTCTATTTTTCATCTTTATTCAGCTTTGTTAAGAAAAACATGTTTGCAATGCTGTTGTTACAGAAGCTGTAGTTTTGTTAATAAGATCTCATCTTTGTTTTTCAATGTTTAAAAGTAATTATAAAATATTTAAACATTTTGATGCTGGGTTTTTTTGGGTTTTTTTTTGGCTCAGCCTAATAAACAATGATCTTAAGATCTACAAACAAATGACTGGGACAGTTTGAATTTTACTTGTTTTTCAAAAGTTATCCTATAGGCTATAATAGCTAGGTAACCACAAAATAACCTGCTGCACGGCATACGCTGTCAGTACAGAATATACATTTTAAAAAGGTGGAACAAATGTATGTTTAATTCTCCACGTTTTTTCCTTTCTAAAGATGCATATTAAAATAGCGTGAAATATTTCTATCGTTTCCGCAGTGGAGGCTGGATTGACCGCAGTGATGAACGTACACCTTATCTAACTTTTGCGTCGGCCAACCGAAGTTTAAAAAATATTTTGAGTTAACTGCAAGCAAGACCGCAGTGTGAAACTAGATTAATGACTGCAAGCGTTGCCTATGTCACACAAATAACCTAATTAAACGGCGAATTTCGACGAAACATGACCCGTTTTATTCCCTTAAATTACTTGCAGCCCTTTAGCGAAGCCAGCTATGCTGGTAGCCGCTTGCAAATCCGTCACCATGGAAACCGTTGCTGCCCAAAAAGGAAAGGGAAGGGTTCAGTGTGATACCGGAAGTACGCCATGTAAAAACAACTAGTTGTTCAGTCCGCCAAGGGTGAGTTACCATAAACAGAAGTCGTTTTTAAGTTTATAATATCAAGATGGGAACTACAGCAAGTCAACTTGGCAAGGATTTGCTTTCAGAATACCAAGTAAGTACCTAAAGTGATCTCTAGAAGGAACGTACAGTATTATGCTTGAAAAGTTTACCGAGTACCTTTAAGTTGAATGCAGTTGTTGTTACGCCCTGTAATAAAACCCAAGAATAAAGTAGAAGCTACATTTTAGCCTTTTAAGCACTTTAAAATGTACTTAAAGTCGGCAGTTGTATTATTCTGCTTAAAGTCAAACCTATCACTGTTAATGGGAATTTCGTGAAGTAGTGTCATGACGCCAGTAAAGATAGTTAATGTCACAAGTCTGCATGCATTATTGAAAGAGATAAAACAAAAACAGTGTTTTAAGTTACCTGTAGCTGTTGTCAATCTAATAAAGACCACTTGGACTTTTAGGAGCTGACATTTTTGACAAAGCAAGAAATTCTTCTGTAAGTGATCCTGCATTTTTTTTTTTTTTTTTTTAAATCAAAATAAGACTGTAATCAATCTAGCACTGCTTTTCCTGAATAACCATGAAGCTTTTTGTTTAGTGCTCACAAGAGATTCACTGAACTGCTCACAAAAGATGAGAAAGATGATCCAAATGTAAGAGTACCAATGGAAAGGATTCTCACTCTGCCAGAGCTAAAGGTGAGAATATATTTCACATTAAACTAGACTATGTTGGCTGCTCATTGCCTTTTTACATACATTGTTAATTGAAAGTAGAGAATTTATTTGCTTTGCATGTCTATGAGGAAGTGCTACAAGTACTGATTAACTGAACTGACCTTTGTACCTTTTCCCGTCACAGTCCAACCCTTTCAGGAAACGAATCTGCTACGTCTTCTCCACATCTGAGCTGAAAGATGGAAGCCTGACATTCGAGGACTTCCTCGACCTCTTGAGTGCCTTCAGTGACTCTGCTACCCTGGAAATCAAATCCCACTATGCATTCCGTATATTTGGTAAATAAGATTAAGAAAATGTAGTTACTGATTTAAAGACAGTGATATAAGTTACTGTATTATGCTTAATGATATTTACAGACTTTGACGATGATGGAACTCTTGATTGTGGTGATCTGGAGAAGTTAGTGAACTGCCTGACTGGTGAGACAGATGACACAAGACTAACGACTGAAGAAATGAGGCAGCTCATCGGCAATGTGAGTTCAGTCTTTCCATAAGTATTTGAGAGAGTAAGGGGGGGAAACTACAAAATTCAAACACATTTTGGTTCCAAGCTGTTTATTCCCCCCCCCCCCCCCCCCCAATATGTTCTTCAGATTCTTGAAGAGTCCGACATTGACAAAGATGGGACTGTTAACCTCTCGGAGTTTCAGCATGTCATCTCAAGATCACCAGATTTTGTCAGGTGACTCTAAATCATACTACTCTCATCACTAATACAGTATCTCACATTTCTGCAAATATTTGATCATATCTTTTCATGGGACACCACAAGCTGACAACCTTGACACAATGTAAAGTACAGCTTGTATAAGAGTGTGAATTTACTTTCCCCGTAAAATAACTCAACACACAGCCATTAATGTCTGCTGACTGCTGGCTACAAAAGTGAGTCCACTCCTAAGTGAAGATGTTCAAATTTGTAGAAATGTGAGGGTTGTACTCACATTGTGAGATACTGCATGCGCTTTTAAACTTCAAAATCTTGTCTGTTTTTTACTCTGTTTTTATTAATACTTTGGTTTCCAACAGTTCTTTCAAGATTGTGCTGTGAAGACCTCTAGCAAGATGTGGAAAAGCATTACTCCATAACTCTTTAATTTTTTAGTAGAACAATTTGAGATGTTTTCCTTAAATTATATTGACATGTAGTAAATGCACTGTTTGTAAAATATAAATCTGTGATTTTTTAAAGATTTCTTTAAAGAAAATTAAAAATATTTCCAAAAACATTTTATTATAAAAGTTCTTTGTTTCAACAGACAGAAGGGATGTCCTGTGTGCAGAATACATTAGATTCAAAGCATTGGATTTTTTTCGTAGTATTAAACACCTGCTGGTACCCTGTCAGAAATTCAGTGTGCGACTAATCAAGGGAATCCCATTTTAATTTTAAGTAGAAGCTTTTTCTTCCACCTTGACCACAGCAGCAAAAGTGTTCCAAGCTCCGCACACGACATCAACCGCACACATCTGCTGCTCCCTGAAAAACTCCACACGCTGGGGCTCATCCAAACTGAATAAACTCTGGTGTCCAAGTTGGCCGTAGTCACCTGAAATATTAACAGAAAAAAAGATGAAAGTTTAAGACATACTTAAATTGTGCTTAAAGATAACCTATTGATATTGGCAATGCTACAACATTTAAAGGATATTAATTTGTTTAACAATGTAGGTTTTACATTTAAGAAGCTTACCCCAGCCCCATGTGTATAGGTCACCGTTAGCTGTTTTAAAGAAGATTTGAGATAATGATCATGAGGGCATTGACTTGTCAAGAAATTGTGCATCAGTTGTCAAGTTAGGTTTCTTACTGGTTACGGCAGCTGTGTGTCGGCAACCACAGCTTACAGTCCTGATTTCACATGGTGGAGTGACATCCAGCAGAGCTGGGAACGCCTGGATTGATATGAATACCTCTTCATGTTTCTCTCCCTCTTGTGGCTGTTTGGCAGGAGGTGTGGTGGCATGCTGACATGGTACTCCTGCTTCTGTGTATTTAGAATTTCAGTGCTTAGGACTATTTAGTTAATTAAAGATGCTAATACAAGCAGCAAATCAGGTAACAAACAAGAAAAAAGTTAATAGAATGGTGTGAGTATGTTGAGCATTTCCAATAACTCAAATTCTACCTATACCTTAGTTTAAAGTGCAATACACTGATGACAGAGTTAATTTACTTAATGTTCCTTATAATTTCAAACATACATTTAAAGGAAAACATGGATATCCTTTCACATAAAATCACAGAGAACACATAGAACCTGGCAAACACTCATCTGTTTTTCACTTTTAACCAATTTGCAGCCTGATTAACAGATACTGCTGAAATGTTTGTATCAAAAATCTGGGTTTTATAGGCGTAAACTATATCACATTCTGTATTTCTTTAGAATGTTTTTAGTTAGGAAACAGATTTACCTGCTTGTTGGCTTGTTTGCTGCTGCAGAGGTTTTCTTAAACCTCGTGATGGAAGTCCAAGCTGGCCACTTTCATTCCAGCCCCACACATAAAGGTCACCTCCATCTGAAAAAAAGAGTCATTTAAGGTCAATATTCAAAGGTCAAGATGATGCTATAAACTTTGACACTATAACATCCTGTAGGACACTCACCACTGATACATACTGAGTGCCAACCTCCTGCAGCAACACAGCTCATTGGTAACCCACAGAGAGCCTCAACTGCTCTGGGTTCCTCCTCAGGGGTAAGGCCTCCATGCCCCAGTTGACCATGGCTGTCAGTTTATCACATCCAAATGCAAAAGGTCAGAGTGCGCATGAAGATCTTGTTGATCACATTCTACATTAAAAAAAAAAAAAAAAAGGATGCAAGTATTGTATGTACCTGCCAAGTCCCCATGTGTACACAGCTCCAGAGGCAGTGAGAAGGATGGCATGCTCTGCACTCAGTGAGAGACTCTTGGCTTTAAGATGTGGTGATAAGGAGCGATAGAGAGGTGGTTTCATGGCTATGTAACCCCCAGGGACCAATGGGAGACTCAAAGGGGGTCCTAAAAGGCAGCAAAATGTTATATCCTAAAGGAAGTATTTCAGGTATGATAGAGGATAAATAGGCCTATTGTAAAAATGACATTACCTGTGGTTTCCGATTGTGTATTTATTACAATGCTCCATGCCGGAGTCTCCACTTCTTTTTGCAGATCCCAGGACTCAACTCTGTCCGGGAAAGCGAGGGTCATGTAAGCTTCAGTGATGAAGACATCTGTACAGCCACTGCTGAGTTTCACTAAAGAGTCCTCGGACTGAACTGCACTGAATCCTGCCAGGCACACACACCTGTCCCCTGATAAACGGTGAGCAGAAATAAAACATCAACACTATATACAGGCTGGGATTTGTTTAAGTGTCTGAATAAAGGTTTGTTTTATCACTGACTGACTTACCATCCAAATGAGCAGATGCTCTTCGACTCCAGCTTGCTGTAACTTTTGCAGCGTTCAAGCAGCAGTCTCCGTTTATTGTTAGCTCTGTCGGGATACTCACTTTTACAGCGTCGCTACTATCTCCTGTTGGTGGTTTGGCGTGGACATGTATCTGTCCAAATGCGTTGAAACCGAAGCCAAACCACCGCATTAGACAAGCTTGGGCCTGCTTTTGTTTCTCATTGAAGCGTAGTTATCCACACACTTTGAACGCTAACGAGTTAGCACGCGTGCGTACTGCGCATGCGCCCTCGTAAGGTTGCGTTTAACTGACAGATGAAATGGCTTTGCATTGAGGGGAAACGGTAGTTCGAGTACAGACATTTTATTAATTAAGGCCTATGTGTTCAGTCAACAAAAAAAAACTACAACAACCACTCATACAATTATCACACTTGGATTGTAGTAGAGCAAAAGGAACAGCAATGAAATGTAATACAAAAGCAGACAATAAAAACATGATTGTGTTTCTGCTTTTTGTTTATAAAAAAAAATAATATAGCAGTAGATCTAATGAAAATCAAAGGCAATACATTTTTAGGAAAGATAGTCATATATTGTGTAAATATGAGGCATGTCAATCCAGCCAATTTTAAAATCCTGCCGTAAAGGCTGGTTCACACAGCAGGATTTTAAAATTGTCGGCCGATTTCCAAAACTTTAGAGACCACACACGTGGCGATAAATAATCGGAGGTTTTACAGTTTTGGTCGTACAGTGTGTGGTGTGTGGCCACACGGCAACATCAACACACCACACACGAACCGATTCCACTCGCGAACGTCCCCCGATCAGACGGGAAATCTCACAAAGCCTCTCGAGATCAAACGTGATTCCAGAGTCAACAAACGGACGAAGAGGACGTAATAGGGATCGTTTGGCTGTGTTTTTATCTGAAAAACAAAACACGTGTTAAAAACGTTTTAAAAAGGAGGCGTCGGTCAAAGGAGTGGAGACAACGGGAGCATGAACTGTACTTGCTACATGTTGATATGGAGTTAAGTAGTTGTTTTGCTCCCGGTGTTTTCGCTACTACGTCACCTCGCTTTCTGATTGGCTGCGCGTCACATTCAACAGGCTTGTGCTCGTTTTCTCCTCGGGACACCACACATTGAGAAAACGAGCACAAGGTTTCTCTGATGAGAGATCGGGCCAAAACAATCCAACATGTTGAATATCCCCGATTTGAGATCGGAGTGGTCCCGACATTCTTCCGACCAGACGAGAGCGGTCTGAACACACCACACACGGCAGGATGATTTTATAAGATTATTTTATGATGATCGGGGCGTCCTTCAGATTATCGGAAGGGGAGAATCGGGGCTAAAATCGGCGTAATTATCCTGCCGTGTGAACCAGGCGGTGAAGAACATGGAGTGATAAATGTGGTCTCAATGTGGATCCTTTAGTAAAATAAAGATAAATAAAATCTGTGTAAAAAAATTGTGAAAAACAAAAACAATAAAATCATATTTGTGACACACTGTACGTATGAGCTGTTTTTCCATTAAATCGTTTACTCTTTTTTATTGCCTTGAGTTTCTAGTTAAGACGTTGTAGTATTTCAACTTGTAACCCTCCCCACTGATTTTCTGCAAAAGTGAAATCACTTCACTGGTCCCATATAACCCTCAGAACACTTAACTTTGCCAGGAAGCAGATTCACATACTGTGGTGGTGCTTTCATGCTACAGGTTCTTTGCTTTTTCCCTTTTCGTCCCTGGACATGATGATGTTGTACTCTATTGCCTTGTCAAGACAGTTCTGAGCAATCTTAGAAACAGGCTCATAGATGCCCTCTCCTCCCTTTGCCAGGACAGAAAGAATCTCCAGAGCTTCACTCTCTATGAGTGTCTCAGCCAGACTCTTCTCTGCCTGCATCATGTTGTGAACTATGACTACTCCACGATGACGCAGGTCAGGTATTTCACTGAGCAACAGTGCCTGTACAATCTCGAGCCAGTGGGTTGTCTGAGAAGAGAAGACAATAAGAGGTCATATCAGAAAAATGATTCATAGAAGTATGTGTCAGTGCAAAAAGGTGGAAGTCAGAGGGCAGTGCTATGCTTACTGTTTGAGGGATGCGGGCGCAGAGCTCAGGCTGCTCAGCTGTCAACATGGCCAGAGTTCCTGCAGCAGCCTTCCTCAGCCTCTCATCCTCCTCTCCGCTGTACAGCACAAGCAGTTTCAAGCGATCGCTCCCTGTGGCCAGGTACAGCTTCTGCACCTGAAGACAACACCAAAAAAAACACCAATCTAAATGTTCAACATTTATGTGCCACAGAATAATCCATGTCTTTTTTTTTTTCTTTACCTCTGTGCTAAAAACCAGATTACACATGCACTCTGTGGCAGAAGCTCGGACCAGTTCGTGCTCTTCAAACATGTAACCTTCAATTTTTGGGACGGCCTTCTCCTTTATGATCTTTTGTCTGTGGATCAACACATGTCATCAATAAGTAAATGCCCTCGCTACTGAACAGTAAATATTAATTAAGATAAAACAAGTAATTCAGTGTAATACATCCTTAAGGCATATGCATTATGTGACACATTCACAGAAGTGACATCTTAGTGATGTGAAAAACAGAAACAGTTGTGTCAAAGACTTGAAATACTTGCATTTATAAACTTTTTTTCCCTTTTGGTTAATGAGAAGTTGATTTGCAGAATATATCAAAAGTAGAAAAAGTAGCAACACTTTTGGATATCTGCCAGTAAGTTCAACTATTTAGAAAACATGACCTGACTTTATTAAATGTGTAACAAGACATTGTTTTCTTAGAAGAGACCTCCCCCTAGTGGCAAACCTGAGTCTTTCACTGATGCCAGCCAGATTGGTGAGAGCCATGAGTGCTTCGAAGTTTTGCAGCAGGGTGCATTCAAGACTCAGAAGACTGACCAGGGGACGCACCATTTCATAGATCTGACAACAGAAAGTGAGATGAAGTTAAACAGCAAAGTTCTTTAGGTTTATATTCAACTTAATACATTTTCTACAGAATGTAGTCGTCACCCTTTCTCCTGGGAAGGCGATCGCAGGGTTAGATGTGATGGTTATTTTTGCCAACGCTTGTGCTGCTTTGATTTTACCAACATCTGTGTTGTCAGACGCCAGTGGTATCAAAGCCTGTGGAGGAGAAAATAAAAATAATCATTTTGAACCTCCTAAAGCAAGCTGTTTGGTCAGTGTGCAGAAAAACAAAATGTGTACATTTATCACAGTGCTCTACCTTTCCTCCCCCCTGTGCCACCACTGTGCCTCTGTCCTCCTGTCGCTCCACCAAAGCCAAGAAGACCCTGTCAAGAGAAATGGCAATGACTGAAAATATAAAAGGGTAAAAACCATAACTGGGAAATAAACAAAGTGCAGTTTCCCTACCTGCTTATACACTCCCTGCAGGCTTCAGTAAGGGCAGGACTCTCATTCTTGACCATACACACCAACGCAGACACCACACCAGCCTCTAACAGCTTCATGAGCCTTTTTTCCACATAGGAAGAAGCATCCTGACACACAAAGACAAACAGTTTTATGTAGTACAACAAATCTTTGAAAAAGAAATAGGGGCAGGAAAACATCCGAAGGTGGACATGAAGTTAGAGAAGTAAAGATTCTGGGGAATATCTCTCTCTCATATATATATATATATATATACATATATATATATATATATATATATATATATATATATATACACACACATATATACACACACATATATACACACATACATAAAATAATATGAGCATTTAAATGATACCTTGGGGTGCTCCTCAGGCACATGCTGCTTTGCATACTTGGCCAGCTCCACCATCTGAGGGTCTGGTTTCTCAGCATCATAGCTGTTGGTGCAATTCACTAATGTGGAGCCCACAGCAAAAAGCACCGTCTTATCTTCAGACTGATCGAACACAGGGAACAAAAAACATGGTTGTCAAAGCTCTTCTGGTGAACACAATCCTTTTTTTTGTATAATCCCATTTAAAGGTTTCAAATAGCGTAAAAAAGAAAAACAAAACATCTGAGAGGAATCCCACACCATTGAAATGTAGTGTCCTGTTTTTGACAAGTTCATAACCTTAAAATACAATCTCAAGTCAAACCTTAGCAAGTTCAAACATTCCCAGGAGAGCATTTTTGTCCTCCACCAAGTCCTCCTTCACATCAGCATCAAACGTAAGGTAGGCGAGGCCTTCCACCGACCACCGACGGGAGGTTGCGGGTAGAGCTTCGTTACACAGCCACCTACAAGGGAAGAAAGGTACAGCTTGCTACGTATTCTTATATGCAAGAAAAAAAAACACTTCTTAATTGTTGTTTTGACTCAACTCTGCACTTTGTGGACACATATTTCTTAATCTGTCCCAATGTTCAATAATCAGTTCAGGCAAACATACTTCCTGCACTGCTTGGCAAGCTTAAGCGTGGATCCCTCTGCAAACTGCTTCATGCTGAAATCTGTCCCCCCTGCTGATCCAAGCTTGCACAAACCCTGTGTAACAACAATCACAAACCATAGTTAATTTATTATTTTGGAGAGATGTTCTTTTCTCCATCTGTCTAAATAAAATACTTGCTTTTCTGTGACATTTACCACCAGGGCTCTGACACGTATCCTGTCATTTTCACTCTTCTTGTAGAGGTCCTTCAGAAGAGCAACACCATTCGCTGTAATGAAGGAGGCTCTCTTGGCCTTTCCTGCAGCATGGATAAGAGCCTCAACTGCTACTTGCTGGTGTGTAACATCGTCTGAGGCACACAGAGAGATCACTGCATCCATCATGCCCGACATCTCCATAGTTCTGTTACCAACCTCACTTGGTCCTTGGAGGAGCACAGATACTGTCTGGATAGCCCGCAGCTTGGACTCCAGGCCAGATCTGCTAAAGTGTTGTCTACCAAGACATAGATCAGATAAAAAAGGTTATGAAAAACAGTGTACTGTTAATCCAACGATGCAGCCCAAGTAAATAAAACTAAGGAAGCTATCAGAATATTTTCAGTGTCTGACTTACTGCACATATTCTTCACACAGCTTGTTGAAGTTCTCTCTTTCTTTGTCGCTCTTTAGGTCATCGTAGAGCTTATTAAGCAAGACAGAGCAGCTCATGTGGGAGTTGTCTGTAAGAGGAATCTCTTTTGAGAGCTCAGGAACTGTACCAGCCACGTCTAAGATTTTCTTTAAACCTGAAGGAGGACAAAGAGTTCATTAACGCCAGAAAAAGCTGGTGGCAGAGTGTCTGAAACGGACTTTCAATAGCTGAGGCCGTAGTTTGTTCTATAGTGATTTGACAACCCACAGTAGACATTCCCTTCATTTACTAGTTAGAAATGTTTAATGGATATCTTTGGCCTAAGGTCTAAATAGGTTTTGTATCCATAACAGCAGAAGAGGTATATGCAGGTGTGTTTCATACCCTGGTCTATCACCCAAAGGGTGACTGAGTTATCTGGGTTTTTCAAGGACTTGCGAGGAACTTGTTTGACCAGGAGGTTGATGGCGCTGTCTCTGCCCTGTCCTGACACACTGGAAGCAGGCATCATTTCCAAGAGGTGGCGCAGCATTGAACGTAGCTCTTTGGAAGGCTCTGTGTTAAATGGATAGAGTCAAAGTTGGTTAAAAGAGCACAGTGACACAAAAACAACCTTGTCAACTTTCAAGTGTACCGTAGCCTACTTTAATTAAAAACAGGAGTCCAGACTCACCGGGAAGAATAGCTTCATCTTTCCCTCTAATCTCTTTATTCATTCCCTCTGTCAGAGCCTCAAACATAACCTGCAGCAGGTGGCAGGCAGCCAGAGACACAGTGGAGACTCCTGATCCCATTACCGCACACAGCTGCGCCATTCCCAGCTCATTCACTATAGCCATAGTCTAGGAGTAAAAATAGATGTCAACAGTACAAATCAGCAAAGCAATCAACTAGCATTGTGTTGAGCTAATTTCTTCTTGACCTATATGGATGTAGATGTAAATACACATCTACTTGTCTGTGCTAGCAGACATTATACTGGATGGAAACAAATGTATAAAAAAATAAGAAATAAAATACAAAGATGGACATATTTATGGAAACACTCCCTGTATTTACTATAATTTCCCAGACAGAAAATATATACTGTATTTGCACGCTATGAATGTAGTAAAGAGGCAATGTAAAGCCTCACTTACTCTGGACTGATGCCCTGTACACAACCCAACAAGGGTTCTTAAGGCAGAAAGGACGATATCCTCCTGCTTTGACTGAAGAAGGTTCTGTAGGAGCTTCACCCCATCATTACGGAAGATCTGCTCAGCTCCTGCGTCTTCTCGAGATAAAACCACTAAATTCTGAGCAGCCTGAAAGCACACATTGAACCATGTTAATTTGGTATGTTACAACTTTCCAGACAGATAAAAGAAAAAAAATGGATATATGCAAGTCAAAACACAACATAAGAGTGAACTATATCACGTTATTGTCCGTTTATGTTTGACCTTTCCTTACCTTCTGTCGATCTGAGTCAACTGCAGACGCATCTATGAGGAGGGAGAACATTTGCTGCACACGAGCATCCGTGGAGTTTAGTTGCACCGACTACAAGTTCATGAGAAAACACTCATTAACAATACTTTCTTAAGGTCACTGTTTCAAATACAAGACGCATTTCCCATGGCCACTTCATGAAAAAAAAATAAATAAATCACCTTCTGCTGGATCTGTGCCCCGAGCTGTCGGAGCAAATCCTGGAAGGCTTTGTTTTTAGGCTCCAGCTGGGCACACTTCTGAGCATCCATAAAAGCCTGGTCGAGTCGAGCAAGCTTGTGGAAAGCCTGAGCTCTCCTGAACCTGGCCTTCACATCACCTGGGTCAGTATCAAGGGCTGAAAAGAATACCACTTGTCAAAGTCAATAAAAGGGTGAACATAAAGCACAGCGAGATTTACATTTCCATGAAAGCTGTTAACCCTTTCTTGAAAGTAATTTCTTCAATCAATGATACATATGAAGAAGAGTTTTGAAATGTACTGTACCCAAGGGTCTAACTTACATCTTAATTTACATCAACCATAGTTAGAAGCTAAGCTGCAATTTAAATGCACTATTTGTTTGAACGCAACACTCCCCAAACTCCATGTCACTCAGCATTCATGTTTTAGAGACAGATCACAGATAAAATCCTTAGCAGGTTATAGTAGCTGAACAGATTTAAGCTCAGGTAAAGGTGGGGGTTTTAATTGAAATGGTTCAGGTTTTGACAATCCACAGCCACGGTCTAAAGATGGAGCGTATTGTGTGATTACAATGATTTTTAAAGATGGGCTATATTTAATATACAACTGGCCTTACTTCATTTAGTTGGGTGATATCAGGCTGATGTGTATGTGTATGTTTGCACTGTGTGATGTGTAACATAAACAGGTGTGTATCCCACCTGTAGATGCATCAGCCTCTGCTTTATTAAACTCCTGCAGCTTCAGGTAGCAGGCTGATCGGTTTCGGTAAAGAACAGCTGTCTCTGCTCGGCTGTCACTTAGCTTTAATGCTTTGGTGTAACAGCAGACAGCTCCCTGCATATCCCCTGCCTTGAATAGGGTATTCCCCTCCTCCTTCAGGGCTGTCGGGTCCTGGGTTCAAGAGGATAAAGACAATGCTCAAAACGAAATCCATCTGAAGAAAATCTAAGAAGCTAAAAACAACGGACTACAAATGCAAAATTCTGTTTTCTTACCTTTTCTTTCTCACTAACTTCCATCTTCAATGTGCTACAGATAATACAAATTCACTGTTAGGATAATTAAAGCTGTCTACTTTCCCCACAAACAACGCTCATTCCAGTCAAACATTACGTTGCAACTGGCCTCGCTTCCGGGTTGCGGGAGCACGTCGATGACGTCTCGAAGTCGGTCCCGCCCATCTGCCCACACTACATGACCATAAAAGGAAGACATAAGCCTGCTCTTGCAAGGCTCCATCTCTGCTTTATTTGGCTAAATAATCTCCAGTCTGTGGCTCTCTTCTATCCACAAAGGCATAGAGGAGTTAAGAAGCTACTCACGAAATGAAATGATGAGGACGTAAAAATTCTGCCACATTTTTAATGCATTCTACTGAAAGACATTTTAATGATTGCAGGTTAAAACTCAGGAATGCATGAAATTCAATGAGCCCTTTTCTGATTTTTTTTAGAAGTATAGTCTAAAACCATGCTGTATGAAGGGATTATAAATTGAAACTAATTGCTGTATTAAAAGTTAATCAATCATTTAGTAAGGCTTAACAGTTAAGCAGCTGGATAACTTTGGGATTGAATGACTGAGAAACCACTTTCTCATGACCTAATCCCTTCATAAACAACCTGTTTAGCATTTACAATTTCAGGCATGAGTAATTTAAACAAATTGTCAGCATATAAAGAAGTACACTAGATGGATTATGAGAAAATAACAGGCTCATGTGCACCTATTGAAGGATTTATAAGACACGAAAGAAAATGAGAAAATAAACTGATCAGTGGGATATTTTGAAACCTGGCAACCTAATAGTTATTCTTACCTATGGTTTGTCTTAGACCTATGAAGCAATATTAAACAACGTATTAACCATTAAGGACGTATTAAGGATGCTGTACCACATTGTTCCATAATCTTTTCAATTAGAAGTTTCAGAAGCCCAAACACTTTGCCTAAAGTATTGCCCAAAAAGGAAAATAACTGAAAAAGAATACAATAAGTCATTAGTAACGCAATACTCTGACTTTAGTCACAACCTGAAAGGTTCAAAATGTACATTACATTCACAACAACTTCCTTCAGTTCACAAACACAAAGGGAAGTGTCTGGTGTGGTATTTCCAGTCACTTGAGGACTCTCGTTTTCCAGGACGGGCTAGCTTCACTGTTGTACACCTTAGTTGCCATAGAGACAAGGTACTTCCCTACTTGCTCAGACACACCTGTTCAGGCACTCAAATTACGATGCCTGCTTTGTGACTTAGGAAGAAGATCCTTCATGAATAGATAGTAAATATTTTTTTAAAGGCTGGGCTTGCAGTGAAACCTCATACCAGACCCACAGGAGATCAACGAGGCTCAGCCCCAGTGTCGGGGAGCCAAAGAGAGGAGGCCCAATCTGAAATAAAAATAAAACCCAGCTGTGTAAACATCTGTTCATCTTCACAACTTTGTTTGGAGAGAGCTAATACCTTCAGGAAAACTATTCATAGAAAAACTATCTTTCTTTTAACAATCTGAAAAACATTTTTTTTTACAACTCATGCACATTTTGGTGTGAAAATGTTAATCACATCAACATCTATCTGTCTTTCATGACTAAACAAAACCAAAACAACACCATCTGTTCATGTTGTGTCACACACAATCTGTTTAATTTATTAATGAAACGTCAGCTAAGCTCCAGTTTCCATAAACACAGAAAGATCTCCTGAATGATCTGTTTAAAGAACTTAATAATGGGACTCGTCTGCAAGGCATGCATTCTATTTTACACAAGAGACTTCTCAGGTTGTTGTTGTTTTTCACCTGCAGAAGGTTTTAAAGATGTCAAACAAGGTATTGGTGATAGAATAATCAGAAGAGACAGCATAGTTTGAGACACTCCATTTGAAGGACAACGCCTCAGACACAATTACTTTTCAGATGCATCCAGTGATCACGTTTTTATAAGATCTGATTCTCTAAAAAAGAAAAACTCCAAAATAGCAAATTAATTCATTTATTTTTTCCAACATCTTTTCTAACTTGGTTTTCGTTTGTTTTTAGAAGGTTTAAAAAACAAAATGCAAGCACTGTTGTTTTGACTTGACTTGTTTATTTTATGGACTGTTGGATGTTGGACCTTGTAAATAGTCCGAGCAGGTGATGCAACAGTCCACTATCAGGGGTATGCACCCTGCAGATATGGCTTTATGGTCCTCTGTCTTAAAGACTATCCATTCTGCATTAAGAAACATTTTACTTTTAAATCTAAAAGCAAAATAAATAATTGGTGTGTATTTTGGTGTATATTTTGAAAAGCAGGTAAAGCTGTTGTCCAATCACTGACTGATGCGCAGCTCTTCTCCTCCCAAGAGCCTTTGCGGCAGCTCAGTCAGTGGCGCTAGCTGCTGCAAAGGCTAAGCTATCAGCTTCAGTCGGTAATCTGTCATCCTGGAGCTAAACTCACACAACCCCCCTGGGCTCTCCTCTCTTCAGGATCACTCTCATTTCACAGGTAAATGTCACACACACTCCTCATGTGGTTCACAGAGAGACACGGTCCCAAGGTCGTTGATTAGTGTTAGTAAATGTTAGCCAGGACAGTCACGTCTTCATGTTTAAAGACTATCGTGTTCTGCTGCACCGTGCAGCTCAGGCTCCTCACAGACGCACAAAGACAGATGTGACTCCTCTACATGTGTCAGTGAATGACACATCTCTACACTGACATTATTGACTCTTCCTTACAAACATCTCTAGTGATATTTAAACTTAATAATGGATGGTGTTGTTGCTAGCGCTAGCTTGTTTAGCTGCGTATTCGTGATAATCAATCAAGTCTTAAAGTAACCTGGATTATTAAAGTTTGACGGGGTGTATATTAATGTGGCCAAAGGGCTAAGCAAGTGAATGCATTAAGCAGTAGCTGTGTTTCTGAGTTCACACTGGGAATGTAGGTATTTTAATGCTCTTAGGTTATAGCATCGTGGTTGTTACTGGATATCTGCCCTGAGATAAGACAACATTAACCTTATCATATTTACCACTTCCGTCCATGTCATCTAATACATTCACATTTTAGGACTTCAGGCTGCACAGAGCAGCTTTGATCTGCAGCATGTCCTTTAAAAAAACAGCGTATAAAAACCTGCCATGTTGGTTGTGTTTATAATCAGCTCCAGATGGTCTGAAATACAATGTGTAGTCCTGCTGACAGTGAGGCTATTTGTCAGCCCGGCTGAGGAAATGCATGCCAGGTGTTTATTCCACCTCTCTGTGAGAATCCTAAGATTGTCCCAGTTTAAAGAGAGCGGATTAGAAAGGTGTGGATTTGTACACGGAAGAAAACATGAGCACCTATTCGAGAGGAATCACGGGATACTTGGCTCAGCTTTACTGAATGAAATTATCTCTCAGATCGTTCAACCTTTTCACTCTTCAGTTCCTTTATTTGTGCGTATGACTTTTTTTTTTTATGCATGTGTTAATCAAAAAACTTTCCCAACAGTTGAAGAAGAAGACCCTCTAATGGGGATTGCAACTTTGGATGAAGAATAGACTTACAGCCCAATACTCTCACAGTGGATCTGCTGTCACCAGGCTGCTGAGAGAAGAATGACATTTGTCCCTTTTTAATTCCTGCTTTGGACAGAGTTGAGGCTGCATAAAAAGCTGCTGCTCTAAGCCAAGTTGCTCTTTTTCTTCTCGACCCTTTTCTTTGCAGCCGAGTGTGCAAGTGTTATGGCCCTGGAGGCCAACTGAGCAAAAGGACCAAACTGAGGGATTATGTTGGGCAGTGGTAGTGGGGATTGGACTGGGAGAGCAGGTCCATGCTGTGGGGACACTAGGGTCCCTGTTTGAGCCCCTCTCTGTGTGGCACTTTTTTTCCCCTTTTCCCCCAGTCTCCTCTGTTTGGATGTTTGAGCACAACGGCTACTTTGAAGGAGAGCACCGGTGGCTGTGGTTTGGCCAAAGCTGACAGACTGCTTGCCAGCTATTGCTGATTTAAAACACTTGTGGACTTATACCACTGCTGTAGCCCACATCGCCGTGGTCTTCAGTATGGTAAGCGAAGGCTGGAGGCATCATAAGACTGGAACTGAACCATCAACACTGGGGTAGCTGGTTACTTTCCATCTCTTTTTTTTCTGCACTGTGAAGGATTACATTCCAGTTTTCAAGGACTTATTTTTTTTTTTTCCATCAGCGCTGAGGGAAAAAAAGCAAACAAGGTCGTTTAAAAAAAACAAAAAAAACAACAACAACTCAAATTTAAAACCCCGGAAAGAGGACTGCTGCCTGGGAGGATGAAGCTGAGGAAACAGGTGACCGTTTGTGGTGGGGCCATATTCTGTGTGGCTGTGTTCTCACTGTATCTGATGTTGGATCGAGTCCAACATGACCCTGCAAGGCGACAGACGGGCGGGAACTTTCCAAGGGTGAGAATAATGACAGTGGTGGTGTTTAACATGATGTGTGAAACCTGCATTAAGCAGTTGTTGTTGTAACCCTTTTTGGTGTGTTTTGTGATACATGAGGTTTTATATCTAAGCAGAAAAATGACATAAAAAGACCTTTCAATGTTTACTTTTAGCTTATCCTGTATTAGCCCAACTGAGCTTAATATATAAATGTTTTATTAAAGTATAAATCATGTACCTTGGTATACAGTGTGTTAGGCTAGATTGATCTCCTGCTTCAGTTTCCTTGTCTAAATCAAATATTTTGGAAAATCTCACATTATTTAATTTCTGGTCCTGAAACAGCAACAGAGAAGAAGAACCTCAGTTTGTTTTTTTACCACATTGTACAGCTATGCGATTTATCCTTTTTGCTTGCACTTTTGTCTTTAGAGCCAAATCTCAGTTTTGCAGAACCGGATAGAGCAGCTGGAGCAGCTCTTGGAGGAAAACCACCAAATCATCAGCCACATAAAGGACTCTGTGATGGAGCTCACAGACACAGGAGCTGTGTCTCCGAGTGGCCACCTGCCTTTCAGAAGTGCCAATGGCTCCTGGGTCCTTCCCTTCGATGGCCGCCCCACTTTCCTCGCCGTTAAGCCCCAAGATTGCCAATTTGCTGCAGGCAGCCGTGGTCAAACAGATGTTCAGGTAGGCTGGTTATACAGAAGACTTTTCACCTGAACCAAAATGTGTTCTTTTAGCCTTACTGTGCTCACATTTGCATATTTATTTATTTATGGGGCTTGTCCTGGAGCAACTGATGAGTTTGTGTTTGGTTTTTAGATGCTGGATGTGTACTCCATCCTCAAGTTTGACAACCCTGATGGCGGTGTATGGAAACAGGGCTTTGACATTACTTATGACCCTGAAGAGTGGGATAATGAACCGCTACAAGTGTTTGTGGTGCCCCACTCACACAATGATCCAGGTGAGTGCTAAAACAGTCTTTGATTTCCTGTTTTTGTAGGTATTCGACTCTGCTGAGTCTTCGTCAGGAGAACAGATTTATGTTGAAGCTGAACTTGATTAAACTCTGCTTTTGCCAGAGTTATTTAGCGTTCAGTGTCCTGGGTTGACAGAGTCAGAGGTCATATTGACAGCTGACATAATGTGTAAACAGGTTCACTAGTTAAAGGCTTGATTTTGTGCATTGAGGCTTTTTTTTTTAAGCAAAGTCTTTTACTCTTATGAGCTCCTTATCTCAGTTGTGGTGATTTTGTTTCTAAAAAATGCTGTGAAATGGTGAATATGAGCCCACGGCGTGCCAGATAGACGAGTGACGTGATATTCACGTCCTGGTTTTCGACATTGTTGAACACTGAAAAAGTGCCTTTTAGCCACTTTCTTTTAAACCACTCTGCTGCTACATAGCTTTCTGAGAGCGAGCAGCCTTACTTCAATAAAATATGACTTTATTTTTGATCCAGTGCTGTGGTATTTTTGCCGCAGTCTCTTACCTGCCCAGTTTTCTTGTCTTTTTAATAGCCAGCTAGATGAAAAAAAGGAGTAGAGGTGTATTGTTTTCAGAGTAATCCAATATGTCTTGGACAGTCTGTTTGCACACTGTGGTGTGAAAATTGTTCATACTTATCTTGTTGTCCTGTTAGGTTGGATCAAGACTTTTGACAAGTACTTCACAGACCAGACGCAACACATTTTAAACAACATGGTGGTGAAGCTGGCGGAGGATCATCGCAGGAAGTTCATCTGGTCTGAGATTTCATTCTTTGCCAAGTGGTGGGAGAGCGCAGACATGCACAAGCAGGAGGCGATGCGCAAGTGAGTCACGGCTGATAATTCCTCAATACCTGTCGGCCTTAAGTACAGTGTTTTACACAATGAGTTGTTTGCGCTGGCCGATTGTGGTCACTCTAAAAATAGTTCATCTGCTTAGTGTGGCTCTTCCTCTTCAGGGCTGGATTATCATCACCTTGCTTTCTTAATCCTTTGTGTTCAACAGACTGATCCTAGGAGGGCAGCTGGAGATCGTGACAGGCGGATGGGTGATGACAGACGAAGCAAACGTTCACTACTTTGCCATGATAGACCAGCTCATTGAAGGGCATCAGTGGCTGGAGAGAAATCTAGGTACACAGAAAAATAACGTGCCACTTATTAGGCCTCAATAACACAATAACACTTCTCAAGTCTTCAACCTGGAGCGTTCCATCCTGCATGTATCTGGTGTAACCTCTCACTCAGTGGGTGATAAAATGCTTTGTGCTATTTTCCCTTCTCCTGCTGAGGACAGTGTTGTTCTGCTGCACCACTTTTTCTTTTTCTCATCCTAAACCTGAAATACTTGCTGTCATAGGTATTACTCCCCGCAGCGGGTGGGCGGTCGACCCTTTTGGCCACAGCGCTACAATGCCCTACCTGCTGAAGAAAGCAAACCTGACCAGCATGCTCATCCAGCGGGTCCACTACTCCATCAAAAAACACTTTGCCTCCACCCGCAGCCTGGAGTTTATGTGGAGGCAGGCCTGGGGTGAGTGGACTAGAGATGTCATATGATTCATGCGCTTATCTCTGTTAAACTCATTGCGTGATGAGTCACAAGTCCTTTTATCATGGCATTTGGAAGAGAAGGAAACTTTAGGAGCAGAGTCGGTGCGTAATAGCTTAAAAAGAGCCGTCTTCGTTATGATTTCTTAATGAATTGAACATCTGCCTGAGATTTACGGTCCCATTTGTTCGTAATGGAACAATCTTCAGATATTACACAGCCAGATGCTATTAATTTGAGATCATTTATTTTTTGGGGGATTAATTTTCTAATAGTTACTTTTTGCTGCTTTGTCCAAAAGGACTTTAGACTGTCCCCAGTTAACACAGTAAACATAAATGGAAATTCTGTTCATGTTGATGAGAGCATTTTTTTTAACCTCTTTGATAGACACTGGATCCAGCACGGACATGTTTTGCCACATGATGCCTTTCTACAGCTACGACGTACCTCACACCTGCGGGCCCGACCCCAAGATCTGCTGCCAGTTTGATTTCAAGAGGTTACCTGGTGGTCGCATAAACTGTCCCTGGAAGGTGCCGCCAAAAACTGTGGTGGAGGCCAATGTAGCAGAGAGGTGAGACACGGGGTTGTTAGCTCCAACTTTGGTTTAGTGGTACATGGTCTATAATTGAACTTGTGTGTTGACTTTATGCTGTTGAGAGTCCGAACGAGCGTCTTGAGTTGATCAGTCAGTTATCAGTAAATTCATCTGGAGCTACTTTGAAAATCGGTTAATTATTCCAGTAGCAGTCATGAATTTAGCAAATCCCGAAACACTCTTCAATTTCAGCTTGTCCTCTGTGATAGAGTGACCACTGGTTGTGTTTAGAAAATGGTTTGGTCAGTTTCCTAAACACAACAGACTTAGTCATTATGGTCTCGTTTGTTTGAATGACAATAAATATTTATATGAAAATGCGTCGGACCTGAACATGAATTATTCTGAAACACAACTACAGAGTTTGTCAACTCCATGAGCAGTGAGGTTTCAACTGTAAAGTATCTCGCTCTCTATGCATCTTGGCCTGGTCTCATTAAGAATGTTTATATGTACAGTGTCAGAATCCAAACTCCACCATTAGGAAGTCTGTGTTGTCAGAAATGTGTGACTTCTGTTGTGCAGTGTTTGGATACTGCTGTTGTCTGCTGAGACCTCTTCTAAATAAACTTCACTTGAACTTACACCAGTGATAACAGCCACAGGAGGGGGATGAACCAAAGGAGACCCATGCAGACTGGAGATATACTTGCAGTCTCATTAAACCTCTTTTTTTTGGACTTTAAGAACTTTCCAGAAGACGTGTTTCAGCAGCAAATGGAAAATTACCCCCAGGGCTCATTCGATCATCCTCTTTCCGAGGTCACGACGGTTTTCTGCAAAACTGGCGAATCCAAAGCGGGATAGTTTGAATGCCAAGAAAGTGAAGTGACCTTTTTTTTTCTCTCTTTTCTTTCCCTCCTACTTTCTCTTTCCGTTAAGGGCAAACCTCTTACTCGATCAGTATCGTAAAAAGTCCAAACTCTACCGCAGCAAGGTGGTCCTCGTCCCCCTGGGAGATGATTTCCGCTACGATAAGGCCTTGGAGTGGGATCAGCAGTACAGCAACTACCAGAAACTGTTTGACTACATGAATTCTCACCCCGAGATGCACGTTCAAGTGAGTGATGATTTGTCATCTGCCACAAACCAAACATATGTTGTTGTTGTTTTATGCATCTTTTTTGATTTGTTTCTGTGCCTCCAAGTGTGTGATCTATTAAGTATCTGACTTGTGATATTGAATCATGCTGCGGTATTTTAACACTCTGACGAATAAGAACCTGTCACGGCTCGACTTCTTGTGAAGAAGATGTCATGCTCGATGACAAGCGCATGAATAGTAATGAGAAATGTTCTCTGTTCGTTTGCCTGCGCTTGGCTGATGTGTTTTTGTGCACGCTGTTGTTGTCTGTTTGTAACATCGGTGTATTTGCTATTTCAGGCTCAGTTTGGGACTCTCACCGACTACTTCAATGCTGTATACAAAGAACACGGAGTGCCCCAAGGGTCCAGACCTCCAGACTTCCCTGTGCTCAGTGGAGATTTCTTTGCCTATGCCGACCGTGAAGACCACTACTGGACCGGCTATTTCACCTCCCGGCCTTTTTACAAGAGCCTGGACCGTGTTATAGAGTCGCACCTCAGGTGAGCTGGTTTTCACCCCACATGACTGAATAACTGACGCAACCGGTTTTGAATACTGAAGCGGTTTGTGTTCGTGTTTCTGTTTTGCATTGCAAACAAGATGAAGGTGTGCTGGGCTTGGCGAAAACGTAGGATAAGAAGTAGCATCACAAAAACAAAATCAGGCAACTATATATATATATACATATACGTATGTATGTATGTAGGCTGTTAAGCTTCCATCTTGTGGTTTCAGTTTCCTTCTCTACTGTTAACTACCTGAACTCTGTTTGTCACATTTAACAGCTAATGTACATCCAGCAAGGCAGTAGCAGGACTTATTATAGAGTCGGATTGGAGAGCAGTGGGCTGGAAGTAACCATGTGTAAACTCCCACTCTTCCAAAAGAACCAGCAACTGATATGTGAAATCATGTGAACACACCTTGAGTTCAAGACGTCTCACTTTCGATCGCTCGTCAATGCTAAGTGCTCCGTGTCCTTCAGGGGGGCAGAGATCCTCTACAGCCTAGCAGTTGCGAATGCTCGTCATGCTGGAATGGAAGGGCGGTACCCGGTCTCAGATTATGCTCTGCTGGTCGATGCGAGGCAGACTGTTGGACTCTTTCAACATCATGATGCCATCACTGGCACTGCCAAGGAAAATGTTGTCGTCGACTACGGTACCAGGTAAGGATCTAAGAGGAAAAGGTCTGTAATTAGGCTTTATATTTTGTGATTGACATAACACAGACAGAGTGTTCCCTTCTCGTTTTCATCCTCAGTCACTGTTGCTATTTTTAACTTGTTTGTTCAATACTTTGAAACACAGTCAAAAAAGTTGCAGTGACTGCTGCAGTGAGCCATTTAATGATTCCTCCTCCTCCTCCCTAGATTACTGCGCTCTCTTATCGGTCTGAAGAGAGTCATCATCAATGCCGCTCATTTCCTGGTGATGAAGAACAAAGAGTTTTATCGCTTTTACCAGACAGAGCCGTTCCTAGAGACGGTAATATTGAGGAACAATTCCCCGACTGAATCATAAACAGTTTGAAAAAGCTGCATGTTTGGTTCCTTGTGGAAGAACTCAGTGTGTTTTCCTGTTCTTTTTTTTTCCATTTCTGTAGGATGACAGGCGGGCTACTCAAGACTCTCTGCCTCAGCGCACTTTAATCGAGCTGGACCCTGCAGGGCCGAGGTATTATCTGCATCCCCTCACATCTTTAACCCCTCGTCCCACGTGCTGCGTGTCTGATTGCTTTTCCCCTCTCCCTACAGGTACCTGGTTCTGTTCAACCCCATTGAGCAGGAACGGCTGTGTGCGGTGACTGTGTTGGTCAATACGGTCAGGGTGCGGGTGCTCACCGAGGACGGACAAACCCTGCCGGTGCAGCTGAGCGCTCAGTGGAGCTCTGCCAGTCAGATGAGTGCAGAGGTATTCGAGGTAAGAGACTAAATTCATTAGGCACTGCAGGTTTCCACATAGTTCAATCAGAAAACTGCTGTGCACTTGAAACAGTTTTTCTCACACTTGGCCCTAAGACTTTATTGTAACATGATTTTAAATTGAAATCATTTAGACCTACATCGTCAGAGGGATGTGAGCGGGTTTGGGCTGCTTCTCAATAGAAAACAATTTAACATAAAGAATACAAAAACAATATAATACAAAACATGTAAAAGGGAAAAGCTGTACAGTTCTGCTGTACAGTGCAGAAACAAGGATCGATGATGGTTTGTCTAATTTTCTAATATGAGATACTTTCACTGTGTACGCAGACAATATCTAAGTACAGGCTGCATTCATGTAAATCTGGGCAGATCAGTTTCTGTTTGAGGGAATCGTTAAGGTTATATCCATCAGTATGTAAAGTGAAGTGGCGTTAGATTTAAAGGTGTTGTTAGTGTATTGAACACAGTGTGAAGCCTTTTTGACGCTTCAGCAAGAGCAGCAGGAAATCTTGACTCAAGTGTTTGTCAGTGTGGAAGCAAACGTTGAAAATAAAAATAGGTTGGGGTGTTTACTAAAGTGGGCGTTTTGCTTTGTTCATGTTCGTTATTTCTGCGATGGGCTGACAGTGTCAGGCTACATAAGACACTCAAAGCAACACGACTGTTTTACTGTACTTTTGGCAGTCTGGTTGCACTGTGGGTAACGGAGGCACAAGCTGTCTGTAACTCACTTATCACAGTGAAATTGTCACTGTATATCTGTGGAGCGCTCCAATTATCTGTGTGCCATTTTTGTATTAAGCATAAATAACTAAGCTTCACCAATCAATTTTTGTATCCGTGCAAAAATTATCCCAAAAAAAACAAAACACACAAACAAACGGCTCCTTTCTTTTGTTTAAACCTTTTTCTCCTCATACTGTACGGCTGAACCTCAGAGAGACTCTGTGGTCTGGTTGTTTGACCCCCGACCCCCTAAAGTTTGGAAAGTACCTGAGCGTTAAATTATGAATGGCTTCTGACTGGCATGGACCATAGAAAGTTTTTATTGTAATGTAAGAATAGAAGTACTCCGAAAAAAAAAAAAAAAAGGTTTTTATAGAAAAAGGCATCAAAGTTTCAAGTGTGCTTCTCGCCTCGTCTTTCTTACGTGCAAGCTTTCTCTTCTGCCAACAAATCAAAAATGGAATCAGCCTGAATCATTGATCTTCACTATAAATAACAATATCCTGTAATATTCCCCCCCCCCCCCAAACTTTAAATGTGTTTACTGTCCTGGAATAAAGTTGTCTCTACCCACAGTTAGTCATAAATGTAAATGAGACGCAGAGAAATACAGGCACATTAACACAATCACTCATTACATTTTAATGATAGCACATTGCTGCTAATGTGTAAAAGCTTTTAACTTTTAATGAGTTCTTTATAGTCGGCATGCAGGTCAAGAGGGAAAATTAAATCAAGCTTTTTAAACGCAAGTGTTTGTTTGTATTTCTGTACTCACTGATTTATACTCGACTGTTCTTCCTCTCTCCACCCAGGCAACATTCATGGTTCGCCTGCCGCCCCTAGGTCTAGCCGTCTTCCACGTTTATGACGCTCCTGACTCGCCTATGACTCTCCGCTCCGACACCCTGTTGAGGCTGTCGGGTCGCGGTGTCACCGCTCGTGCCGCTGATCCGCTCCCCGTCCGCTCCCAGCAGTCCGACCCTCAGACCTTCTACATCAGCAGTCAGTCTCTCACTCTGGGCTTCTCGGGATCCACCGGCCTGCTGGAGGTTTGTGATTTTTGTCGACCGCTACTTCTGTCGAGGAAATCCTTCTACGGATTCAGATTCAGCGTGTGGTGACTTTGATCTTTATTCCAGGATAAAAGAACCCTGAGTTTGATCAGACTGCAGGGATTTATTGGGAAATCAAAGTGAACATGGCATGTGTTGTTGCCACTAAGAAAGCCTTTCATCTCTTTCTTTAATATATTATTTTCTCCTTCTTCCTTCCTTTTTTTTTATTTTTACAAATTTCCAGAGTATCAAGCGTAAGGATGATCCTCAGGAAGTGAAGGTTCAGATGCAGTTCATGGTTTACGGCACTCGTCCCTCCAAAGATAAAAGTGGAGCGTACCTCTTTCTTCCTGACGGGAAAGCAAAGGTATTTTCTCAGTTGTTGTTTCTCCGATGTTTACTTGCAGCTCAAAAGGCTTTGATAACGTCTCTGCAGTGGATTTTGTCATTGTGTCACGCTGGGATGCTCGGGGGCAGAAGGAAGGAACACCGGGTGCCGTTTCCCTCTTTTCACTTGATTTTAAAGATAACATTTTAATGGCTTCCTCGCCTTACTGTACTGCATCACACTTGTTCTGATTTTCTCGCTCCCCTGATTTCAGCCCTACAACCAGAAGGAGCCCCCCGTGGTGCGCGTGGTGGAGGGGCCTCTCTTCTCGGAGGTGGTGGCACACTACCAGCACTTTCAGCAGACCATTCGCATTTACAACGTGCCAGGTAATAAACACACTGAATGCAATCGGTTCAAATTGCTTTGCGAAAGCTTTTCACGTCTTGTTAAAAGGCACCAGATGGTACAATTCAAGAAGAGCCAATATGTTTGACAAAGTGACTATTTATAATTCCATTAGGTAGCACTTTTCCTGTAAGCAGCCTCTTTTACATGTTTGCAAAATAATATCTGCAACAACGGCAAAGACGAGTGAATGGAAAAATATGATCTGATGGTTCTTTTATTTATTCTCTTTTTTTAGGTGTGGATGGGTTGTCCATAGACATCTGCACCACGGTGGACATCAGAGATCAGACCAATAAGGAGCTGGCTATGAGACTAGTAACAGACATCCAGAGTGGAGATGTTTTTTACACAGATCTCAACGGCTTCCAGGTAGGTCACAACTTCTGCAACAGTGGAAAAAAAAAAAAAAAAAGACCGGTTTTTGTAGAAAATCTTTTTTGAAGCTGTGTGAAATGGTAAGGTAAAGTTCTCCTTCATCTATTATAGTTTATTTTAATTTATTATTATTATTTTTTTGCTTGTAGATTCAGCCTCGTCAACACCACCTCAAGCTCCCCCTGCAGGCCAACTTCTATCCAATGCCCAGCCAGGCGTACATCCAGGACAGCCATCACCGCCTCACGCTGCACACGGCTCAGTCTCTTGGCGTCAGCAGCCTCGAGAATGGTCCGTCTATTCCTCAGTTTTGTTGTCTTCTGTTCCTCTCTGTCCCCAACCTATGTGGTACTATGCACTATTCCCTTAAGATCATTTCACAGAGCAAACTACTTTGTGCTCGCTCGTTAATGTACTCCACTAATCCTTTTATCATCGTTATGTGAGTGATGGAGGCTTCTTTAAAGGACAAATAGTTAATAGTGTTTTTATCTCCATTAAGTAATGTCTTTAACTTCAATACAAAGGCTCTGTACAAAAACCATTGTCCTTGCTCCTCCTCCTCCTCCCCCCTCAGGCCAGCTTGAAGTGATTATGGACCGACGGCTGATGCAGGATGATAACCGTGGGCTGGGTCAGGGCCTGAAGGACAACAAGAAGACGGCGAACCGCTTCCGCCTGCTACTGGAGAGGAGATCGGCGGGCAACAAGGTCAGAAAGATGACAGCGAAGGCGGTTATTGAAGCCGAGCGCTCTTGAAATTCCAGCCCACGTGTCTGAGTCTGCGCTGCTGATGAGCTCTGAGCACGGCTGTGGAATATAAAAGCTCCATGTCCTTCAAGCTGTCTTCATTTACACCTTACTTCATGTTTTTTTTTTTGTTCTTATTACCAGCCATCTGTCTCTTGTTTAATCCTCTTTAACGTTGCTTTCCTACTCTCCTCTTTCCCCTCCTCATTACATTCAGCATGATGGTTACTTTGCCAAACTCTCCTCCTTGTTTCACTCTTTCCTCTCCAAAATCTTGAGTGACCGAGTTCAAAAGGTAATGTTGCCTTGGTAACAGTGAGGATGCTTGTTAGTCTTCATCATAGCTTGTGGTCTGTAGCTCCTCCGTTTCCTCTTTGGTCTCCTCTACCTCATAGCCGTAGCTAAACCAGGCCAGCTCCTTGTGAGAGTAACACATGATAGAATCTGTTGAGTGAATGAAATGATTTGATAGAGAACGAAAGGCGAAAGCGGCAATTTGATCTCCAGCTCTGTGGAGAAACGATGTAGTGAAAGTGTTCTGACGCAAAACATGAAACGTAATTTCCTAAATAGTTAGTTTGAAAAGACTTCAAATCATTTTCTGGCTGCTTAAAAAAATATGTCCAGATCGATTAGCTCTGTTTGTCTGGACTGCAATTAGAAAATAGAGCTCATACTGTTAATGTTGTATTTTTTAAACTGTCACTCACTGCTCTGCCTCTGCCCTGCTCCAGATGGAGGACGATGCAACAACAAGCTTCCCGTCTATACTCAGTCACATGACCAACGCCTTCCTGAACCACGAGGTCCTCGCGCTGCCCGTCCTGCCAAAAAGGCGCGGGATCCCTCCTCTGCAAACCTTCGCCCCTCTCAAGTCCCTTCTGCCCTGCGACTTCCACATGCTGAACCTGCGCAGCATCCAGAGCCAGGTGACCAGAACAAAGAAACTTTGACTTTTTTTTCCCCCCAGAGATTCAGTGGTTTGATTTTAAAAATGTCTCCTCTGGTCATTCTGTGTCGTGTGAGCAGAAGGACCCCCACTCTCCGTCGCCGTACACAGCAATGATTCTTCACCGGCTGGCGCTGGACTGTGGCGTCGAGGCTCAAAACCTTGGCTTCAACTGCACCACCACACAAGGAGAGGTGAGGGTGGAAACACACACACAAACAGGACGGAAAGGATGCTCATCATGAGTTTTTTTTCCCCACCAAACTCTCCTTAATTTGAGTCAAACCTTCATTTATCCCTCTACAGGGACATTCACACTACAAGCAGCTAAAGGGTTGATTGTCTCTCCTGACTTTCTGCTTGAGGTTGACCTAAAAAAAAAAAATCAACAAAAGTAGATTAACTCAGACAAAGCACCGTAAACTCTGAAGAAACAGTACGTCTTACACACCACAGATTTAATTTGGGGTGTTTTATGCATACATTTGAGAGACAGGACAGTCACTATACAAACAAAAATCTTTATTTATTATGACTATAACTAAAAGCGAAACGTGAATCAGTTTAAATAACTATTTTTATCAACATATTTAAATTCTGCTTTAGTGTTGAACAAGTTTGAATCTAATTTTGATACTATCAGGACCTTCTGTGTCTGATTCTCTCACGCTGTACTATAAGGCAATATTTGTATAAATACTACATATATATATATATATATATATATATATATATATATATATATATATATATATATTTTGATTGTTATGCTGTCAATTGAAATGTCTTCTTCATATCCTTAACCTCTCTTGTTTGTTATCTTCTGCTACTCCCTCTACAGCTAAGTGTATCAGGACTGTTTAGGAACCTGGACCTGCAGCTGCTTCAGCCTGTCTCCCTGACTCTGATGCACTCCAGCATGCCTTTGGCCAACGACTCCTCCATCAGCCTTGATCCCATGGAAATCTCTGCCTTTAAGCTCAAGCTGCGCTAAAAGCTACTCACACTCAAAGAGGCAATAAAAAAAACCCCAAACCATACTCCTTGGACTAAGAACCAGTCCGAATACTGGCCACAGAGGGCTCTGAGTCTCTCTGTCTTTGCTGAGCAAAACCACAAACACTACAGCTGCGAGAGGACGGGTCCACTGTAACAGGAGCGACTGCACAGCAGGGGGCAGGCGATGGCTGTTACTGTGGATGTCTCTGAGAACAGAAAAAAACAAAACAAAAAAAGACCCTCCCTGAACTCGCAGCAGAACATGAAAGACTGCATGGATCAGAGAAAGTCGGGGATCACCCTGTAATCAAAAAATGAAATCTGAGTCAGTTCTGCTTTTGAAGAACGTTTGTCTTTTTCTATCTTGGCTCCATCCTGGACTGAACTACTGAATGTAAATATATCCAAATGACCTAAAGGGGGCGGGGCCTGGGACTCGTGCCACATCAGAGTGCAATTTACAAAGCTTTATTTGGTGAATGGGTTTCTAATTTTTCTATGTACGCAGTGAAGATGACACATCACAGAAGTCTTTTTTTTTTTTTTTTTATACTTGACTGCAATTTAATTATTTGTTCCCGACAGACTCGAATGCAGCAAAGAGAATGTGTTTTCTCTTCATCTCAAACTGCGTTACTGTGGCTCTTTTAAGCTCACAATGATGTCTGCGTCCGAGAGTCCCACGTCGCCTCGGGATAAAAGTGCGATCTTTTATCATATCAGATGACTGTTTACCCTCTGTTGGCTGCCTGTAGATAGTCTGAACACTTCCTTTCACTTCTTTCCTCCTCTCGTTTCTGCTGATGAAAAACAAACAAACATCTGTGCAAGAGGATGTGTGCATCTCAACACTCTTGTCAGTCATTCCTGCGTTTGAACTTCACCACTGAGAGTTTGGCTGTGTTTACCACGCTATATGCAGTAGAAGAGTAGACAAAGACTATACCTCATTTATTCCATGTGGCAGATAAATCAGTATGTGTGTGTGTGTGTTTCTGTAGGGTATGTTTATGTGAGATTACAGTGTGCACTATCAGGGACCATCCACAGCACTGTTAGGCCTCATTTTTTTTAGTTTGGATGTCTGCAGCAGGCGGTGGGTCTTATCTTTAGAGGGAGGGAGGGATCTTTGTGGAATTATAGTTACACATATTTTTCATCTCTCTTTAAAAAAAAAAAAAAGATAAACTAAGTAAAGTCTCTATCATCAAATGGATTTTATTGTCCGATAGGTCCTTGGAGCTGCTTCCAATGTTTGTGTGCATATTGATGAAGCCCGTTAAAAAAAAAAAAGTCCAAATGACTGAAGTCCTCTCTGGGCTGTCGAGAATTTATAGAATAGCACATAATTGTTGGAACTCTGCTTCTCAAATGAATAAGTCACATCATTGCTCATTAAATGAACCTGGAACGAGTTGAATTTATTCTCAAAATGGCTGATCATTTTTTTTGATACATTTTTGCACTTTATTTGTCTTTACCACCCTTATACAATGAAGCTAAAATATGGAATATGAATTTTGTGCTTAAAGCATTAAAATGTTCTATTTGGGGGAAAAAAAGTGGACTACATCCTGTCATTTCTAAAAAGCTCTGCCATTGATCTAAATATTTCACTGACTTTGCTGAGGCTGATTTGAAACTTGCCCATATTTTAGGTCGATTCTGAGAGCTGGTGTGCCATCATTTGAACAAAAGCGTAAAACCCCTGCTTGATTTCCAACGTGCACTTTATATGGCCATGGGTTTCATAAAAGTGATGTCACAACTACACAAAGAGAAATCAGCACAAAATATATGAAATGAAGAAAACAAAAAAGGTTTTCAGCTTACGTGTAATTCATAATGTGATGAAGAGGTTCCGCACCTCCACATATAAAAACAGCAGACTTTGTGGAAAGAAAAAAAAAAAAAAAAGATAAGTGGGAGAGCGACAGTGTGTGAAAACTGGGCGGGACAGTGTCTGGAAGGAGATGTTGCTGCTAAATTTTTTAGATGTAATTTTTCAAAGCTGCGAGCGCTTTGAGTCAAACTCCATTTATGTCCATCGCTGGTGGAACCGTGGAAGTCTCTGGAGGGAGAATTTCTTAAAAAGTTTGACAAAAAAAAAAAAACTGCATCAAGACCTGACTAAATTACTTAAGAGAGAAAAACTGTTCATCTGGATGAAACGGCCCATTTAAGAAGTTGTATCCAAACAAACACAGGGTTTCTTTGAATGGAGCTGTTATTTTCTTTTTTTGTGTGTTCCAGCTCTGCAGTGGCTCTTATCCCAAGGCCTAACTTTGCCTCCACTGTGGCCATGAATGATGTTTTTATGTGTCACACTCCATACTGCCCCGCTGCGTCTCGTCATTTTAACCGCTCATCTGCCTTATTCTTCATGAGACCTCCTGCTGCTCTGCCACTCTCCTCCTCTCCTGCCTGTCGTCTGGTTGCCATAGTTCAAAAAACTCCCCTCTCCTCCTCTATTAACATTTCTGGAACACCAGACTCAACTGCTTCTTCATTTGCACTTTCGCCTGCCGTCTTATGACCTCCTCTTCCTCCTGTGTGTCTGAGTCTCTGTTTAGATGTCTTTTTTTTTTTTTTTTGGATTGTGATACCCGTGTAGCACTATTTTTGTTTGTTCAGAGGGAACATAAGAAGGTAATATCTCATCTATTTGTTAATTCATTATGGATTTAAGCTACAGAGGAACAGATAAGATTAATAAAAATCACTTTATCTGAAACTAATTAGATTCCTTCAATCTTTTAATGCACCTGAGAATCCTGACTATTTAAGATGCTTTAGAGTCTTCTTGGTATTACAGCTGTTTTACTGTCTGTCAGTAGGGGGCAACATAGAGTCAGTGTAGCAGTCAATTCCTTTACATAGGCTGACTGTTAGTTTGAGGTAGAAGCAGGAACATGTTTATTTAGTGTTTCCACGAGGAGGACGAGAGCTGAATATCTCCACCTGGGTTTGTCCAAGATGTCCAGGGTACCAGTGACTTCTTTTAGCCTAAGTTGAACATGAAAGATGCTTCTTTGTTCATTTCGAGTCCCTCATGCATGCTTAACAAAGCATGAACAGAGTGTCGCGGCAGTGTCGCCTGAAGCCACCGTGTCTTAGTGGAGGCACCCTCGGGACACTCAGCCTCTACATTTCTCCTCCAGACTCCAGAGTTGGCTGCTGCCAGATCTATTTGTCTATAGAGGAGGAGGAACAAACAGTCAGCCTGTCACTAACAATGTTTGTGCAGCTGTTATAATTAAACCAGAACCTCAGTGTCCAATTGATCTGCATGTGAAAACGGCTAATGAGGAACTAATTTGTTGTTTTGATTAATCCAACATTTCTTGTTGTCTTGCCGAGTTAGCGGGCAGCATTGTGCAGAACATGACAGCTAATTAATAGAAGCTAAAGGCCATACAGTGGGAAAAAAAATACAAAACAAGAATCATGTAACGAGGGTGTGAATGAGGAGATAAAGGATTTCATATTTACCACCTTCCTCGGCTACAGGAGCCAATTAACACCTTTACGTTCACACGTACTGCATTTATCATGCAAAGCTTGAACCGTCACAGGGCTGCTGAGTTGTGCGTTGTGTTCTCCCACTAGATCTAATTATGGACCACAGATTGATTGTACCGCCACACATGAATCCAGGTACCTGTCCCCCCCTTAGATCATGTTATTGTGGAAAGCGTTAAGTGAACAAAGCTGCTGCTGGTGGAGAGGTGGTTTCCTGCATGCATACAAACCTGTCCTCTAAACTTTCCGGGTCCATCCTCTTGAATGTTGGGAAAACTGTTTATGAAGGTGTTTTTTTTTTGCAGCAACTGGATGGCAGAGAGAAGACGTGAACACTGGCTCCTGCTAAAGCGAAACACCCAGAGTGACGGAAACTCAATCGACACAATGATTTAAATCCGTGAAGAAGAGACGAGCCATCTGTTCTTCAGAGTTCTGCTCATGTCAGGGTGCTGGATTTAAGAAGCATAACTCCATGAAACTTTCACAACCTGGCAGTAAAGACACTCACAGTCTGTCTTTGCAACAGCTAGTAGTTTTATTCCAGCTGAAGCTGATCTCCACAATATTAACATCCACTGTCAGTTAAATAAAAAAAGATAGAAAACAAACATACAAAACATCTCTTCGGTTATTTATCGCTCTAACTAATCTGGCCTTTAGATTCAAAGTGTGCAGCTGTGAGGCCGCACTGCTTTAGCAGAGAGATAAAACGTGGGTTTGTCTTTAATGTATGGCACTGAGAGTAAAAAGGGAAAGAGGTTTATCCTGATGAAGACGTTCTGGGAGAGAAGCTCCAAAATCAATAAATACTCTGTGGAGGGAAAATGATCTTTTCTTTTTTTTTTTCCTTACCAGCAGCAACAAAGAAGAAAAATGTCGTAAAGGTCAACCAAGCTGCTCTGGGTTCAGTATTTTTTCCTCTGACTCGGAAACAGTTCAACTCTGCTTCGAGTCAATGAGATTTCTTTGACTGATGTATCTGATATGTCAGTGCTGCGCTAGCAATTCCCACTGAGCCGTGATTGAAAACTGAGCATCCTCCGCTGCTTCCTGCTCATCAAACAGCCTGCAGGATGTTTTATTATGCCGTCCCAGTGCACTGCAGAAAAAAAAAAAAAAAAAATCTTCCATTTTAAGTTCTCTTGCAATTAATGAGCACTGTGCCAACTTCACAACCCCAAATCTGACAAATACATAACAAAAAGGTTTATTCATTAGAGCTCCGCCTGTGCTCATGTTTGTGTTGCGGGTCAAATCAAACACTCGTTTTGGAAAGGGATGCACTATATACTCTTCAACTTCACTTTACCCATCATAGGAACCCATTTAAATTCTTACCCTGTTGTAAAATGTGCTGGAGGAATTTTGACAAGAGGTCATTCATTCATCGTTAAAATTAGAGGAAGTCAACAGGGTTATTTGAAGCTGTGGGTGGCTGCTGGCCTTTAAGACTCAACATGTTTTCAGAGACTGAGGGCGAGCCGTTTGTAATATGTGGTTCTAATAAGCTGCCTTTGGGGAAATGTAGGATTCAGAGTTTGACACCCCATTGATCCCATGACATTGAATTTACTCACTTACATCAGTCAGACTATCTAAGCCACTGCTGGAGAAGGTTAACCCATCCTTAATAAGAAGGTGTGAGGTACAAAATGACCCCTTTGAACACTGGACAGATCATTATCAAGCAGGTCACTGAAATTAGTTTCAATAAAAACGTTGAATCAAACCTTACATTGGTGAAGCAGGATACTTACTGAATCTGACATCTGAATACGTAATAAGATAAATAATCTCAGGTGAATAAATACATGAAAATCACGATAGACTCTGGAACACATTTGGACGGTTTACAGATGGACACTGGGGCCTGTGTTTTGTGTTTTTTCTGTTATTCTCATTTGTGTATGAGCTCCACACACTCAGATCTTAACAGTGAAGGGAGTCACTTTAGATCGAGCTCTGTGTCTTGATAAAAGCTGTCCTCTCGCTGTGACCGTCCACCTCCTCGCTGTCTGATTCAGACTGGTAGGCGACCATGTCCTCGTCCCCCCACACAGTGGGGATCCCCCTGTAGCATATTCGGGCTTTTCTCTCATGTCCTTGGCCGAAGCCGAAACCAAAACCCACCCGCACCCCCCTGCTCTGGGAATAAACAGAGGGCAGTTTGGTCCTCCAGCCCAGAGAAGCGCCACCTGAGCGAATCTGCAGCATGAAGAATACGCCGATGAAGGCCGCCAGGATGAAGGCACAGCTAAGCACCGCCACGACAGTGGGCAGCCGAGTGGACGGAGCGACGCTGAGCCCCGGAGGTTCCTCCGCTTCTCTGCTGTCGTCCAACTCTGACAGGTGCTCCTCCTCAAGCTGCTCTCCTTCCCCCTGGAGTCCTCCAGACGGAGATTTCCGCTGGACCTGGTTCTGGTGCAGGCAGGAGGTGAGGACCAGGTGGCTGTGTGCAGGACAGGACAGGCAGTCTGTGGGTCCAGTGTCAGAGCAGGTGAGGCATGTAGGGTTGCAGGGCAGGCAGGCCTGGACTGAAGACAAGTCCACCCAGTTCTCCAGGGAGAGATTGAGGAGCTGAGGGCCTGAGGTGAAGCCTGGTGGACACAACTTCACACAACCCTGCAGGAAGAGGGAGAAGCCGGGGCTGCACTCTGGATGGAGACATGAAAGAACGAGGGAGGTTAAGTCCTGTGAAATCTGCTCATAAAAAAACCCTCCTCATCCTCCTTTTTCATCATCCGCTCATCTTTGGATTGTTTTCTTGATGGACTGATGGTCAGTTAGAAAATAAGCGAAAAATGACAATCTCGAGGAGAATCAGTTGTTGCCGTTGCTCAAAAAATGTAGACTATAAAATAAAATAGAATAGAGATACTAAAAAAGCAATAAGTACCAGGAAGGACTGGAATAATAATCTATGCATGTTCTAGAACTAGGAAAAAGGGACCACATTACTCATGTATTGGTTTCTCTCCACTGGCTCCCTATAAAATCTAGAATAGAATTTAAAATCCTTCTTCTCACCTACAAAGCTCTAAAAGGTCAGGCACCATCGTATCTTAAAGAGTTAATTGTACCGTACTATCCGACAAGAACATTACGTTCCCAGAATGCAGGCCTGCTTGTGGTGCCTATAGTCTCTAAAAGTACTATGGGAGGTAGAGCCTTTAGTTATCAGGCACCGCTCCTTTGGAATCGTCTACCAGTCGGGGTCCGGGAGGCAGACACACTAGGTACTTTTAAGAATAGACTTCAAACTTTTCTTTTTGATAAATCTTATAGTTAGGGCTGGCTTAGGACCAGCTCATAGTTATGCTGCTATAGGCCTAGACTACCGGGGGAACTGGCACCAGGATCTCTTATCTCTCTCTTTCTCTCCCAGCTTTCATATCTTATTACTGCTTGTCATCTTTATATTCTAACCTCTCCTTTTTCTGGGAGCTCCTGAGCTCTCTTAGGTTCCTTGGGACTGTTGGTGAGGATGTCCTGCCCAAACAACCCCCCGCCCCCCCCCCCCCCAAACCTATCCTATCCTATTCTTCTTTCTGCATCTTGTCCCATCTCCCCCATCCCATTTGAAGCCCAGCACAGTTTAGCAGATGGCTGTTCTGTCATGAGCCCGGGTCTGCTGAAGATTTCTGCCTGTTAAAAGGAAGTTTTTTCTTGCCATGCTATGACAGATTAAGCTGGGTTCTTGTAATATAGCCATCAGTAAGGTCCTTTACCTGCTTTTTGTAAACATAATGATGAGCATGGTCTTGTTACCTGCTCTTTTGTAATGTTAACAGACAAACAGTAAGGTCCTTTACCTGCTTTTGTAAAGTGTCTCGAGATAACACCTGTTATGAATTGACGCTATACAAATAAAGATTGAATGAAGATAGTGATTGATGTACAAGTGCAAATGACTTCAAGATTGAAGTATAAAGAATACTGACAGTTACTAGTATACACAAGGAGTTAAATAGTTTAAATAGTGAAATAGTATCTGAGTGTTTTTGGACGAGTCCAATGAGGAAAACCAGTTTAAAACCTGCATCCATCAACTGTTTGGTATCTTTTTTGAAATAACAACTTATGTGATCAATCAATTATCATCATTGTTGAGATGGTATTGTTTGTTTGGATCATGAGAATCATTTCTTCCCATTCCTCTCTGTGTTAAAAGTTGAGGTGGATTTAACAGTGGTGCCTGGGAATAACGTGCTCAGCTAAGATCCACGGTTTAAAACCACATTCGATATAGTTCATGAATAGATTTCTTTGCTGATGTTAACATGACTACAGACACAACGCACCGAGTAAACGATGTTCACAATTTAACAAAAAGATCATGACGCCTCGACATCTTCCACTTTTCCTTACAAAGTTCGCTCAGGGAACCTTTTCCTTCACTTTTTCGGGAGGTATGAAACTAGGACACTAAAATACTGCCTTCCTTCTAACACCTGAAATGTGAATTGTCAATAAATGATGGAGAAGTCTGGGATGATTAAGAGTCTGCTTCGCAGCAGAACAAGCTTCTGACCTCATCCTCCTTTCAACGAGGGACTCGGCGTGCTCAACACTTGTTGAAAAACGTCGCGCCTCCTGCACTGACACAGTCTTAATCTTCTCCTGCTGCTGCTCAATACGTCCCCGCACGCATTCTAACTAATGTGTGACATATGGCGATGTGCACGGAGTGTGTGTGTGCAAACAGACGCACGAGAGGCTTGTAGACGGGGCCATTTGTATGAACAACATTTGCCTTACAGAAGTTGAAATTCCCCAAACAGTCTGATCGAAAGCCTGTTTTCTAACGCAAACTGTGAGCCGGCGCCAACAAGGACTGAGTCGAGCTAGAGAGCCAAAATCTCACCGATACAGATCTGCTGGGCATCGAATGTCTTGCAGCTGTTGTTGGATGGCCGAGGAAAGTCGGACGCTGCGGGGTTGACGACGCTGGATCCAGTGCCCCACAGGGTGAGGGTGAACTGACTCAGCACACCTGAGAGGGCAAGAGAGACGTACGGAGAGAGACGGAGAGATGAGAAGATCAATGTAGCTCTTCTCAGACAGGGAACAGTGTGAGCTAGCTGAGAGAAGGATACGGGGGTGGAAGGAAAGGAAAGGAGACGAGGGCAGACTGAATATGTTTTCTTTAATCATGTCTCTACTTTCTCACAGGAAGCAAAACCACAGACACGCTTTAGGACTTAATGAGTCTGCGACAAACAGCCTTTGAAAACCAGAAAAAACAAAACAAAAAGAAAAACATCATCGATGCAGAAGCTCATTGTCCTAAAGTTGCCTACAACATTGTCGAGGCAGAGTTGTTCTGCTGAGCAGCTAGAAGGTTTGTGATTCCCCCTGGAACCAAAAATGGTCAACAACACCAGAGAGAAGAAAAGGGACAGAAAAAAAAGAGAATGTGAGCAGAGGAGACGTTTTGAGAAGTCAGAAAAATACGAGAGAGGACTTGAGTTGATGAGGGGGCATTGAAAGCTGTCATGAGTGTAGGTCTGACATGATTCGAGCAGACGGTACAATAAAGCACGATGAGCAGGGGTTACCATAGTCACGTCCGAGAGGAGATGCATTCTCTATTTCCAGCGTCCATTCTCCTCGAGGGTCCTCGTCCCATGAGTGGGTGGTCATGAAAGCCCAGTCGTTGAATCCTTCAGAAGAGAAGTCGTTTGGCCTGGAAGAAGAAGGAAGGAGATGAAGTGTCTTCGGTGGGTTTTTAATTTTTTTTTTACTTGTGGGAGGATATGTGCACAACTCAACTGAAGCACACGCACACACACACTGCGTTTGTCCTCGTTTGTGACAGAGACATCGCTTCACACAAAGCTGTGATGTCTTCGTGTGTATTACAGTGTACCTGGGGAACAGCAAGGTGGAGCGTGTGCCCAGCGGGCTGATGAGATGAACGGCCAGTTTCCCTCTCTGGTTGTGAGAGAGAGTGAGGCGAGCCTGAACATGTTCCAGAGAGCTGACATATTCCGGTCGTCCCCAGCAGGCATCCACACTGGTGCTGAACACCAGCTTGTTCCCGATGTCTCTGCAGGTTTGACACGAGGAGGGGAGAGAGGTTAATGTAGTGTGGCTGCGTGAAGCGGACACAGACAATAAGACAGTGCTACAAATCTACCGGAGCGTCCGAGCTTAGGGCCGAATGAGGGTGACATCCATCAGGCTGAGCAGGACGAGAGAACAGCTCGTAATGAGAGGAAAAGTCACTGAGGTACACACACACACACACACACACACACACACACACACACACACACACACACACACACACACACACACACACACACACACACACACACACACACACACACACACACACACACACACACACACACACACACACACACACACACACACACACACACACACACACACACACACACACACACACACACACACACACACACACACACAGAGCTTTGAGTGGGCCCTCTAACCTCGGTTCTGTCAGCATGCTGTGTACACACTGATGCTGTGGCCCCACTGTGGTCCAGTTCTGTGCCAAAGCCACCATGGCTCCTGCATCCAGGAGACCATAACCATAGGAATGACTCACTGTGAAGAGAAAAAGGTGAAGACGTGTTGAAGCGTTGACAATAACCTCATGTCAAACAGACATCACAGTCAGTCCATTATGGAGTCTTTACAAACGACTTTTATTTACTCCTCTATACTGCGTTCAAACATACTGAGCTGTTAAAGCATCGTCAGCAGTTTGTTCATAAAATGACATTAAAATAAAAAGAAACAAACATCCTTCTTTTGGTCCGTGCTGACTGAGAAGAAGAAGTCATGACAGACAAACTGTTGCTCACTGAGTGATGGCTCCAGAAAAAAAGGACCCATGTAATATTTGAAGCTCTGTTTCTCTGTCGGTTAAAGTGCTGATGTGTCATCCTGTTTGTACGCTGGATGAGAATATGACATCACTGTAGAGTCAAAGACAAAGCTGGTTGTTGCAACGCGCTCGGCTGCTCTCGGCATGTTGGAATGCTGACTGTGTAACTTTGTGCAGACGGGGGGCAATTAAGCAATTGAATTGGCTATATGGAGAAAATGTAATTACCAGTATTCAATTATGCATCAGGGGAAGTATTTGATGTGATAAAAAGTGGCATGCTCATATTAATTTCTTCCTCTTGGGTGTCTTATTAAAAAAAAGTAAATTATAAAACATGTTGTGATTGGGGAAGATTGTGGCATACTGCAAACGGTTTTGGTAAAAGAATAAAGAAAGAAAGAGAAGAGTGTAGGGAGAGCTCGTCTCTGAGGAGTAAGGAGTGCAGAGAAGAGGAAGCTTGAAACTAAGAGAGAGGGGTTATTATTATGTGATTATGTGCATAATAGCAGGCACTCACTTGAATTTACTTTGCACATGACAGCTTTTTGTTTGCTTTCATTAAACCACTCTCTGCATACTAATGAAGTGTCTGCCAAATTATTTATTAGCGTACAAAACTCTTCTCCTGCGCTCAAAAGTGTTCGACTGTGCACACGCACAAAACACAACCCCGCGTGATACCAGATCAGTCGGCCTCTACCTCTGCGCCCCACTCCGTTGGTCCTCCAGTCTCCGGCGCTGAGGCGTCCGGGCCGGGACGTTCTCACCACCAGGTGCTGCATGTCCCTCCAGGTCAGGTTCATGCTGCGAAGAAGCAGGAAGAGAAAGCAGAGTGAGGGTATTACTCCCTACGTAATGCACATGATGAGAGCAGCCCGGTTTAGATCACCTCAACTGTGCAACAACGCAGCAGAGGAAATATGAGGAGCTACAGGATGTGGAGAAGGTCAGGAGTCTGTAGTAACACCTGAGATGTAATCTAGCACATCATATACTGTGCATAGACAGGACAGTTTTACATTGATGAGATCTGATACTCAGACAGAGCAGACGCCCTCGGGGACGTTGTCAGTCAGCCATAACAAAGATGTGAGCACACACCGTGGCTTTAACAGCATCATAGGCCACCAGTATTAAAGTTACAGCGGCGATGAAAGGTCAGAGAACAGTAAAACTTTCAAATACAACACCACAGAGAACAGTGTGGACAGTTTCTAATGAGGTCTGGGATTTGGGAGATGGAGTCACCTTCCACGCAGTAGCTGCCTTATAAAAAAGAAAAACAAGAGTTTTATTAAGAGGCACAGCAGACACGCATGCCGAGGAGAGGGCTTTTGAGTGAGGGGGAAACAAAAAGTGCTCCGTGGGTTGGGATAATCAAACCATGAATCACTCAGAGCAACATCAGAGTTGATAGAAATGGGAACGCAGAATGCACTGTGGCGCATCACCTCTGTCGCCTCTCTGCATCAGCATTCACGTCTCACATCCTCTCATGTGTTATTAATGGACAAGATCCCCCAAACCACTCAATGTCACCCCGGCTAAAGGCGGGGGGGGGGGGGGGGGGGGGGGGGAGAAATAACCCCCCCCCCCCAAAAAAAAACAGCAGAAAGCCAAAACACCCTTCCTATTAAATGATTCCATCTCCGTGCCTCCAGTGTGCTCCCAGTCTGATAAACCAGCTACCCTGTTATTACAGCCGCCTGTCAGGAAGGGTCGAGATGGTGACGGGAGGGGGGGGGGGGGGCCCTTGCTCGCTGGCTCTGCTGTTGGTTTTGAAAGTGAGAGATATTCTACATGTTGTAAACATTCGCCCTGTCAGTCAGAGCTCCTCTCGTCTGATTTTCAGAGGTGACAAGAGCCGAGATAAAACCTGCGACACCGCCGATGTTTTCCTCAACTGGGCCGTGAGGAGCGACTGGATGTGATGCGACATCTGTCAGCTAATTGCTTATGTGGAAATAAAGAAGGCGCTGAGCAGGGTGAAGGAGCGCTGACAGATAAGAGAACTTAAGATGCATGAGATATGAATAAAGGTACGGACATAATGGAGAACACATTAGAGCTGCTGACAGAAACGGAGATAGTGACACCTGAGTGAGTGATAAAGAGAGCCATGCTGGCTTTAAACTCTTCACTAGCAGCACTAAGCAGTACGGTAATTCAGATGTCTGTGTCTGTCTGTGCGGGAGGCAGCCGCTGTGTTGTCTTGCTAATTAACTGGTTCTCAAAAAGCTTCATTTACTGACGGAAGAATTTGTGGGCCGGGGATTTAAGGCCCGCTCTGACTCCCAGATGCTTTTGTGAACTTTCAGACGCCAGTGCCAGACAACCCTGCTGCACCCATACAAACAAGCTTCCCATGGGTGCACAGTAGATGACAAAATATGAGGTTTATGACTGGTTTAAAAATGTAAAGTTTGTCCTTTAGCAACATCCATACGCTGGCTTGGTCTCACACTCAACTCGTCATTTACAGCTGCCTGGTAAACGGTAACACAGCATTATAGTGTGATCCTGGGAGATAAAGGCAGGGTAAAAAAAAAAAGGTAAACATTCCAGGTGTGTGAAGTTCATATTTAAAACTAAAAGTCATGTCAATTCTTCTTTAGAAATGAACTTCTAAATGATGTAAAACAGTCCTAACAGTATTTTCCCTCCCCTGACCAACACACCTAAACCTCATCAAACTATAAGGAACTACAAGATGAACGTTTGTTGTTGTTGTTTTTTTTTGGCACTTTAAAGACTCCTAAGGTGTCGTCACCTGACAGAGGAAATGAGCTAGTTCTTCTCTTCTCAGACTGATGTTTTTTTTTTTTTCCCCTGATTCAAATAAACTGAACTAATATTCTCAACAGCGGCCTCGGCCCTGTGCATGTCACCCCCCACTCTCTCCTCAGCTGTCCTATCTGAAAAAAAAGGCAAAGGCTGCCTTTGTTTGCTTTAAATATGGATATACTGCCTGAACTAACAAAGCAAAGGAATGAGTTTTTTCTCTGTCACTCTCTGTGGATATTTACTGCGATAAGACATGCACAGAAATATTCAGGCTGCTCTGTAAGCTTACATGTTTGCACAGGACTGGTGGTGAGTGATTATATAAACAGGGGTGTCTCTCTCCCTGTATTCAAAGCAAGATATCATTGATTTACAGTTCAAATGTGATAACCTCATTTTCTGTATACAGAGTTAATATTTTCACAGGTTTAAAGGAACCATTTTAGATGGAACCATTTTTTTCAGTGAAAATGACAATAAGATCATGTCAGTTATATAAGATCGTTCCTAATGTAGACGGATTGAGTCAATAGATTGCAACAAATAAAGGTTTACAGTATTAAAGTCAACACTGGAGAGAGTGTGTGTTGCGGCTGCATTGGATAACTCAAATAAACAGCATGCAGCAGAAACAGTGTGTCATGCTCACTCACTTTGCCTCCAGAGCCAGAGCAATGATCCCAGCAGCCAGCGGGGCAGAGGCCGATGTCCCTGTGTGTGAGTCTGTGCATTTTTGCCTCAGGTCTGTGGTCACCTTGGAGACAGTAGAAGAGAGAGAAGTGTACGGAAATTCAGACCGAGACACATTTAATGTGACACATTCAGTTCCCAACTTTAACTAAGACGGAGATGAGTGAGGGTAGAGGACAGTGTGAGCTCTGCCTGCAGCAGTCTGAGACAATCATGGGGGCCCTGTGTGTGTGTGTGTGTGTGTGTGTGTGTGTGTGTGTGTGTGTGTGTGTGTGTGTGTGTATGTGTGTGTGTGCGTGTGGGGTTCATTCTCAGGTCTGTGGATTCACACCCAAAGGGTCACAGCCAGGGCGCTGATTGTCAGCTAAATCAGGCCAGCCAGGTCAGACGATGGAAAGACAAAGTATGTTATCACTCCGGGCGTACCTTTGCTCTCGCTGCCGGCCGATGCCAGGAAGCTAATGAGGCCCGTTCTAGTCATTATGGGGACACGTCAGAGATGACAGGAAACCGTAGGGCAAGGACAGCGGTGATGGTTTGAAACACTTTCTTGGTTTGAAACTTTTGGCCTGACAGATTGGGGCTCTAATGACCATTATCAGGGGAAAGAAATCAAAATGTCAGAGAAGTAACCGACGCAAGTGTCTGCACAGGCCAGCTAAAAAACCTTGAAACTGTCATGTTTATTCATTTTTTTTTATTTGAATTCACCGACTGAGGGCTGAAATTTGGGTTTCATACAAAACAAGCTTTTTCAACTATTTCTTTTACACAGAACCTGAAGTTAGCAAAGACATACTGGTTCACTAATACTGAATATTGCAGAAACCATTCATATCCGAGTAAACAAGTTAGAAATCTGACTTTTTAAAATCTAACTGTTGGATACAAAATATCTCAACAGACGTCAGGTGACGCCCAAATCAGCTGCTTGGAAGTCCAGGCAGGATTTATTTGGAACCCCGGCTGGCTCGTACTCAGATGCTCCAGACACAAATTCACCCGAAGTGATCATGAATACTAGTCGAGGATAAAAGAAATCTCCAAGTACTCACCCTTACTGCAAATAGCTGCTTCTGACAAAAAAGCAACAGTACAAAGCAAGCGCTGCGGCACATTTTAAAAACACTTCAGTTTCATCCATTTGATGAGTCGTGTTTGCTTGCCTGCAGCTTGCCTCTGGTTTATTTCAGATAGAACGGCAGATTCATGGTTGTTTTATGTTATTCGATGTCCCTGAGGCGGATCTTTTTCTTCAGCTGACAAGAAGCTTGAAGGAAGCATGTGGCATCCCTCAGTGTTTGTCAGCTTGGCTTGCTGTGTGCTGTACATCAGTCACTCTGATTCTGACAGTTTGATGCCCATGTTTGATTTGAGACACACCAGATTAAAGTCAATGTACACTTGAGAAGGATTCTTTCTGATATATATCGGCGTCAGCGTTTTGGCCAGTACAAAGTATGAGGTGTTATTTTTACACGGCTGACTTTTAGATCATAGATTAATATAAAAACAATCCGACATAATACTTGGGATAATAGGAGTGTGTGTGTGTGTGTGTGTGTGTATGTGTATGCACCCACTATCTGTTTCTCCCCTGGGTTTCCAGAGCTGAAGGTGGTAGCGAGGGTGGATGAGCAGGGCTCGCTGTACCACGGCACATTGCCGGACTGCGTGGTGCTGCTGATGGACAGCGTGTAAATGCTGTTGGTGTAGCCGTCACAGTTGCAGCTGTCCTGCTCCCGGCCACCATTACCCGATGCCCACACAAAGATAGAGCCAAGTCCTCCACGCCCCTGTGGAAATTGAAACAAATATATACGTTCATGAAGCTGGGATCTACAGACAAACACAGGAAGAAAATTTTTTTTTGCCTTCGACAAAGAAGTTTGTCTCGCTGCTAAAACGGCTCGTCGCTTATGTTTTCAGAAACAGTGAAGCGCTGTAGGCACAACTCTTATTAATACATCATAATGTCAGGCAGCAGAACATCAGATAACAAATAGCAGAGATGTAATTACAAGATCTACTCAAGCTGAATACAATATAGAGCTCTGACAAATGACAACAGGATATCTGGCAGTGAGACTGTACGCTCTTAAAATACACAACACAGTAAACTCACGTTGAGTCCAGTAGTGTATGGACTGCCAACACGATGCTTGACATCTCGGGGAGCTTTATGACTCAGATTAAAATGTCATATTCAAGCAAAACAACAAAGAGCATCATTTGTCAACTCAGAACATTACTGAGATTAGATTGTTCTTTTGTTTCTGAGACACATAAATCCTTAGCTCTGCATTTGTCTCCGGTAGATTAGATCACTAAACACTCTTCATTTGCTGAATCGCCACAGAAATCGATGCACCACCCTCAGTTTGTACAAAACACAGCTGCAAGGATGTTCGCAATTTTCAGACTATTCTTTTTCTCCATTTATGTTACATCCATCTGTAAGATTAGATTTTCATACATTAATCATTTCTAGCACGAGGACTGGTCTGCCTCCTTCCTACACAGCTGACCTTCTTATTCTCATTACTGAACTTAGCCCGAGGTCTGCTGACCAGTTGGTGCTGACTGTCTCCGGGGTGCCGGGGTGGACACAGACCGAGGGCAGCAGGTCATCTGCAGTCAGAGCTCCACAGCTTGGAAACATCCCCTCAGTGCAGAGCAGCCTCAGCGCCTTTTGCTGAAGTCTCTATTAAATATATGTTCAATAAGCTTTACTTTCACTGACACAAAGTAATTGAGCTCTCTTTTTATATGTTCTTATGTGAGGCTTTTTTAAATAACTGAAGGACAGACGGTAAATATAAGAATTTTATAGATTAGATAGATATTTAAACATGTAAAAATGTATGTACGGTAAAAATCTAAATTCTTCTCTTCTCAGATTTGAAATTGAATGATAACTTCCAAAAATGTATTAACAATTTTTTTTCTTTTTTTTCTTTGGGGGACTAATCAGTCACTCTGTGCTAAGTGCTAATGCTAGCTCTTTAATTCAGCAGAATGAATAATGGAGCAAGAAGATATTTAGTCTCCACTCACAGATGACTGGAGTAGATCCTGTGTACGAACTCCTAAATAAACTTTGAACCCATGGATTGAAAATCGATTCTGAATCAAATTGTGACCCCAAGAATCAAAAGACTCACAGCCCTAATCAGTGTTCTGCTGAAGTTTCTCTGTATCCATTTACACATAGTTCTCTAAAGTTAGACATTTTATTGCACTTTTATTTAATCAAAGGTTGAAAGTAGCATTCCCCAAACTCTGACCTGGAGAACTAGAAGTGCTCTGTGACAGGTGAGACTTCCGACAAGGTCTCAAGTCCATCGTCAATAAAATGCAAAATCTGCCAGCAAAACCACCATCGAGCTCTGAAGTTTTTCCACATGGATGAGAATTAGGTCGAAGCATGTTCACACCAAGCTCTTCATCATGTAATCTGTGCACTGAATTCATATTCTCAATCTCAACATTTACTCTTATTAATCATACATTTGAGGACAGACAAAAACCTCTCATGCAGATGTGTTCAATTTCTTATTCTTGCACAACCTCAGTGTGTACAGTACATTCACATGGAAGACATTTTTAACAAGACATATTTATAGTACTTATAATACTCCTTCATTACTGCTTGCAAATAAAATGGATAATGGATCTTCCTTTTCTCATGTTCCATCATTAATTAAAATGAGGCCGTTCTCTTGGATCACGCGAAAAGTGAGACAAAGAAAGCAAAGCCTTCTTAGTTTATAAAAACTTCACTTTCCTCTTCCTCCCACATTCTGAAGCAGGTGGGCTGATACCACACTCATCCTAAGAGAAGAGAGCAGACGGGCCTCTCTCACATCCCACAGGCAGAGAGCAGGAGCATTGAAACAGGTGATGAAGAGGAACACACTATTATGATGAAGAAAACAGATGTGATGCCCTTATTTCTCTAAGTAAGAGAGAGAGAAAAAAAGAAACAGACATTTTCTGTTTTCAGCGAGTGTGCGATGAAGAAAAAAAAAAAAAAAAAAAAAGCTGTAAGAATGTTTTGCTGCTCCTGTTGTTGTTCGACTGGTCTGTCTGTTCTGCTCCCCGCCTGTTTGAGTCCTGGCCTGGCTGTTAAGAGAATAAAAGTCCCATTACACTGTCACTTCCACTATTTTGGCTTCACACTCCGCAAAAACACAAAGACACCTGGATGTTTGCTACCTAACACATGTTGTTTCTGTCTTCTCTGATGCAGTTGATCAGATTTGGAGGGATTAAGAGAACAAAGGGATCTCAACGTGACTCGATCACAGACTGTAAATTCGCTTCAGAGGTTTTAAAACAGGAATTATCTGTTTTATTTTCTTAATGGATTCTGGATTCCCCCGCCTCCAATAAAAAGAAGGGAACAACTGTATGCACGATGCACACTGTATCATAGCACAGCAGTCCTGAGCTTTAGCTAATACTCCCAAACCTTTCATCCACATTTGTGACCTGACGATGCCTTTGCTGCAGGTTACAGAGGCCAGACGATAAGACTTCAGTGCCAGGGGTTATCTCTCTGCCAGGAGAACACACGCTGAACCTGAAAGATCCTGTTGTGCTGCTGACAGGCAATTTCTCCTCACTTACACGCCGTGATATGTGGAGCATTGCACATTTTGTGATGGGACTTATGAATCATTCTTTCCCCAAGAAAATCTGCCGTTTCACTCATTTATACGCTAATTGCTGCCTTTTTTTTTTCTTTTTAAATCCAACTATTGTTCGGCGTCAGTGCTCGCTGCTCATTTTTTAGTTCCTCCACGCTTACATTTATCATTCAGCTGTTCCACTCGAGTCTTTTGATGTAGCATGCAGACACATGACGAATGATGACATTAGCCTGAGATAATAAGTCATACTCTTCCATGTCTCACTCTACCAAACTCTGAAGGACCAGTTTGAGGGTAATTAGCACACTCACCTTGAGGTGTCCTTCACTAGGGTTCATCTCAGAGACATTTCCTCCGTTAATGACTGATCCAGTTTGATCATGTACGTGGAAATATGTTCAGGCCTCAGATTTCTCTCAGGCTTTTTGTCGGCTTAAGGAAAAGCTTTCAGGAATTGAAAATGGAGAACTAAATAACAGCATCCCCTTCACTGTAGGGACATGGATGAGAACACGAGCACTAAACTCATGTCAGTATTTTTTTAAAAATTTTTTTAACTTGAAACTGAAGCCGGCGGATTGTTAGCTTAGCTTAGCATAGAACCAAGAATCACAGGAAAAGCTCAAACTAGCTCCCCCAAAAGGTGGCAAAATTGCTGTTGGTGTGAAGCTCAGTAATAACCTGTCATTTTGTTTTTCTCCTTCATATCAACTGAGATGTGGATTGTTTGGTCCGGGATCAGCTGCCACGCTCTTATTGGAAGTGACAGGTCGTTTTACATGTCCTGATGCAACGCTCCAGCATCCTTTTTGGTTTCCGCGGCGAGTCTTATTGAATCCTTCACTCCAGCCATTCAACCACTGTCGTTTTTAGCCTCAGTTCAATGTTACTTCAGCTACAATCACCATGAACTGATGGGAGACATTGTTAGAAGGAGAGGCTGATGACGATGCTACAATGATAAGAAAAAGCTGCACGTAAAATGTAAAAATGTTTGTTTCTCACTTGGACTTTTGTACGGGGGATTTGAAAGAGCTATTTGAGGATATTTTTTGTCTTCAGATGGAAAGAGACCAGCTGTTTTCCCCTGCTGACAGTTTCTATGCGAAGCTAAGACAACCTTCTGCTGCTTTTAAAGTCATACTTACAAGACAGATCCATGAAGATGTTCTCTATAGTTGTACAGTAATAACCGACATGTCAAAGTGATACCAACCGTTGTCTATGTCTGATAGTGATGCTGGACGTTGTGAGTGATCAGCTCGGACTAACCTTGGTGATTCCCTGGAGGAAAGCCTCTTTCGCCAGCTTGGCAGGACCGTCCAGTGACTTGCCGTCGTCCTCTGGGCCCCAGCTGGCACTGTAGATGTGGATGTGCTGAGAGTTTAGGCTGAGAGAGTGGGCTTCCACCACGTCCGTAACCTCCCCATCCAACATCCGAACTCCTGTAACAAGAACACCCAAGGCAGTGCAAATGAGATTTACCAAACTAAAGAGATGAAAAGGTGTGGAGAAAGTGACAGAATGACAGATGGTGAAAAGATACTGAGCGTATGAATTTAAGCCTCAGAGGGGTGGAGAGGTATCAAACCTGAGGAGGGGGAAAAGAAAATCTGCGTGAGATGACAGGAACAGAAAACTTGTCTTAATAATCGCTCAGACTGTAAATTTCCATTTTATCTTCTGCCACACAAAAACACAACAAACCAGAGAACATGGGAAAAGAAAGGACTTCACAGAGTTGTAGTTTTTTAATGACTCAGCCTTCAAAGCTTCACCCACAAAAGCTGCTCCGACAGGCACTAAATGTTTCCACTGTCACATAAACAAAAAACTCAGCTGGGTGTTAAACCAAGAAAGGCCCCTCCTGACCCCTGCCAAGACACAGAAAGAACAAGTAGACTGCAGAGAAGAGAGAGCCACACACGCACACTCCCACTGACAGAGTCTACAAAGCCTCCAACAGACCGCCGTGTCCACGGGGTATCGCCAAATGTCACCTTTCATCTGATCATACCTGAACGCAACGCTGTCTGAGCCTTTGAAGTGAGCAGCCTCAGATCAGTCCTCTGAACATTAATGGCTGTAGAGAGCCGTGAAATGAAAACCACCCTCAACTAAGGTCCATTACTGGGAGAGGACCCTCGGACCCTCAGAGGCATCAGCACCAGTGCCGACGTCCACATTAAGACTTCAATAATCCATTCAAGACAACCTGTCTGCCCCTGCAGGCACAGACACATGCCAGAGGGGAGGCAGCCAAAAGCTGTAATTACTCTGTTGGCGTCAAGACTCGGTGTGACACGAGTTTGAACACTGAGCAGCTTTAAAAAAAATAAATGAAAAAAATGTGTTTTATAGGGCTTAACATGCAACACAACGCACAATGTTTGTTTGGAGATCATTATGCAGCGGCTGTATAGAGTAGTAATGATAAGGGTTTTAACAATGCTCATCAACTTCCTGCTGCTTGACAGTTACTTATTAAGAAACTGCAGAGTAAGTTCCCTGCAGCTAGCGAGCAGGTAGCAACGCAGCTATCTGTGTGTGTGTGTGTGTGTGTGTGTGTGTGTGTGTGTGTGTGTGTGTGTGTGTGTGTGAAGTACAGTAGGAGAGAGAAACACGGAATGAGCCAAATAGGGTCAATTACAGGTTTTTAACTCTAATCACAGATCATTACGCACATGCAAGCACGCACGCACACGCACGCGCACGCACACACACACACACACACACACACACACACACACACAAAAACAATCGAATAGCGGAGTAAATCACAACTGTTTATAAACAAGCGACCCCAAATGACGTGAACAGATTCACAGCGGAGTTATTTATGAGCGCAGGGGCCGAAGCGCTGCTCTGTCTGTCGGGAGATGAATAGTAATGAAGACAAAGAAGGGAAGTTATGAGAAACATCTGTGAGCGCGGCTGCTCAGAGCTTCGCTGAGTCCTGGCGGCTGCCATCGGGCCACTGACAGATTGTCTGGTGAGGAGGAAATCTAAAAGCCTCCCAGGAAAACGTTATCAACCTCAAAGATTTCTTTTAACCAACGATAAAGAAAGAAAACCTTTCAGACTTCATTTGTGATCACAGGTTTCAGTTAAAGGCATGATTGCATCTGCATGATGGCAGCTTTACTTCAGTTTAAACTAGAGCATGCTCGGCTTGTTTGGACTGTATGTTTTAAGAAGGTGATTTCACAGGGTTGAAGAAAAGTGCAGTGGAAGGGATGTTTTTGGCTTCAGTGTGTTACTAAACTCAGGTGGATCCTTTTTCACAAAGGACTCAGACAAACTCTTAGAAACGTCGAGCTTGCTTTTAAGTTCTTGGCAGAGAAGAGACTCAAGTTTCAGGCGAAGTACCAGGAGTTGGTTGAATAAAAGTGCAGCTCGTCACAAACGTAACGCTGACGCACTCGTTATAAAAGACATTTATTACTGTTTGGATTGTTAATGTATTGATGTTATGTAAGAGACATGATGCAGCCTTGAAGAAGCGACGATCTACTTAATGGAGGAACAGGACAGTTGAGAGCTCGTTCTGTCAAATCTCTGCAGCACACTCTGCACATCTGACCATTAGTGAGTCATTCAGCCGGCTAAAAAGAGTCAATGGCTTAAAAAAAGAACATCGTGGATACCAGCTTTAAAATCTATCACGACGTCTATACTAAAACGTAAAAACACACCTTTATACGTGATTCTAATTTAGGTCCCAGACTAAAGAGAGATTAAAGATTACATCTGAATTTGATGTGCCTTTCATCTCCCCCCCCCCCAAAAAAAAACCACTCCCAACTCCTTTGAATGAATTGCATTAAAAGGAGTCTCTGAGATAAAAACCCCCACTGGTACACTTCACTCACCTCCGATTCTGGCGTTATAGGCCACACCTACACCGCAGACACCGTTGTTTGCTGCAGCTGCCACTTCTCCCGCACATCGAGTTCCATGTCTGAGGAAAGGAAAAGATTCACACAAGGAGACGAAGTATGAATAGGAGGGGAAGAAAAAAACAAAACAAAAAAACCAAACTAGACTATTTACACAGAAAACAGGGCCATCACAGAAGCTCTACTAAATACTGGCAGTAAAAGAGGCAGCTCCCTTGACTGCGCTGAGCCGTTAAACAATACAGTAGCTGAAGTGATGCTAAAAATATACCACAAGCAAAAGAGGAGCATAATCCCAGTGGCTCTGCAGAGGACGAGTGTTTGCAAAGTTACAATAACGCCTGATATAAATCTGAATTAAAAAGGTCGCTCGCTTGAATAGATTTAGGATTCTAAAATGTATAAAAGCAGCAAAGAGTGCAGTTTGGGCAATAAGAATGGATGTAGAAAGGCCAGCGTTATGAGAGGTGGCGTACAATAGGAAGGTCAAATCACCACGTGAAGCATTAAAGCCCCTCTAATTACATGACAAGAAAAACTAAAAAACACCAGTTCTCAGTATTTATGTCAAAAATCTGATGACGGCTTCAGTTTCCAGCCATGTCGATCAAATCTGATGAAACACAACCACACAGTCCCGTCTAAGAAGTAGACTATGTTTTTTTTCCCGATTTCACATATATTCTATGTTACAGAGAACTATGTCAGGTGTCAAACTAAGGTCTCTACAGCAGAACAGTGTTTCAATGTGTGAGTCAATTTGCTAAACCGAGACCTACAGTATCTCAAGAAAGTGAAATGACACTGATCCTGGCTCTTCAGGTCCTTAAATAATCAGACATGTGCAGAGTTGAATATATTGTGTACACCAGTGAATGCTGTGAGTTTGCAATGGAAACAACTTCTTTGTCCTCTTCTTCCTTTTGCCTTTCAAACTCCCGTCGTTAAGGCTACAACAGGGCGGCAGCGTAAAGGCTCTTCCACTCAAGAAGGACCTGAGGAGAAATAGAGACTGAACAAGCTGCAGCTTTAACTAGCCTGATGTTATTGATGTACATACATTATTCACTTAGTTGCTCATTAATATATTCAACCAGTCATGTGTTTCAAAGATCAGAGAGGCTCCCTACGGCGCGATATCAAGATGTCAAACACTTCACAAACAAACACTCCGAGCCCTCGAGAACCTGCTCTTTTTAAACCGGGGCTAGATCTTCTCAACACAAAGAAAAAAGTCTCAAATGAAACCTTTCGTCTTTTCAGCCGAGGAGCTAATAGTTAGTGAAATGGGTTCAATGTGTTTCCTTGACTCCTGTGGATGAAGCGCTGTGATCAGACGGTGAATAGATGGATCCAAAAGAGTGTTTGGCATTTAACACGGGTCATTAAGATTGTCTCCTGATTAAAGTGCAGATACCTGATTAGGAGGTGTACAGTTTCTTTCACCCAGTCTGGGTCGTGCTGCGTTAACGTTATCGAGAAAAAAAGAAGAAGCTAATTACACAGACGGCATTGTTTGAAAAAAGAAAAAAGAAAAAAAAAAAGAGCCATAAAAAATGACTTCCTCTCTGATCTCCCAACCCTCCCCCTGACTAAAAGGCAGAGGACAAAGTCGTTTTAACAGGGTCAGAGCGCAGCCACGTCTCCAGCTGGGATCCTGATTAAGACTCTGTAGCGCCCTGTGATATATTAGCCACCCGCTAATTCTGAATTTTGTTCACTGTAAAAACATTTGAGCAGAGGATCACTGCGGCTTCATTCCTATGTCCTCTCCTGTCTTTCTCGTCCTCCTTAATGACCTCAGAATTCAGGACGTCAAAGAGCAAAAAGGACCAACCCCCCCCCCCCCAAAAAAAAGAAAACCCTCAACGGTGCAGTGCCTCCTTAAAGAGAGTTTATCACATGACGGGAGCTGTCAATAACCACAAGCAGTAAAGTGATTCTTTAACAAGTAGTCATCATGCCTGACAGGACTTATTTCTCACTGACAGATTTGCCCTTAACCGAGGACCTTGGCACAACATATGGCACGGAGCAATTCATCACGAAGGCAATTAAAATGTGATGATTGCTATCAAGAGGTTAAAGCCCATTGCTTTACAGCTAAGTGACTTATAAAAGGCAGCAGTTGAGGGAGGCTTCACTGCTCCCTTATGAACAATTGTTGTACTCTGGGGTTAAATCAGGACCGATTATGCGGCGAGACAATTTTTCCAACTTTTATGTAGCACAAGCGGTTTGTGTAAGAAAGGCAGCTTCAACCATCATAAAGAGCCTGATGAGGAATGATTACAATCCATCACACAATTTATCTAATCATTAAGGAAACATGAAACGCTTGAAAGAGCTTGAGGCGCAGTCCACAGCCTCAGTTATTCATATTCCTGCTATGTTGATGCCTGTTGGGTAGGACATCCCTGTCTGCATGTTAAGTGTTGAGCCGGGCTTTTAGCTAAGTTTATTCGCAGCACTAAAGAGGAACGGGCCGGCCCACTCATTATATTCAAGCTCACCGCTGTGCGCCTTACAATCTCCGACTGGCTTGCTATACAAGGCTCATCCATACAAATCAGTCATGTTATTATGTGTTGAGATACTACAGCGTGGGTGCTGAATTGTGACTGTCAGTCATCTTAAGACAGAACACACAAAAAAAAAAGCTTTTGAGAGCAAAAGCCTTTCTGTGTCTGACTTGTGTTTAAGAATTATACCTTACAAGAGGGAAATAGCAGTGAGAAGATTTTAACTGCAAGATGCCAGGGAGAAAATCTGAGCATCATTCCTCAGGACACAGTTTCACCTCCAGCATGTTATTTATCCCCCTGTATCTGCTTCACATAGAAATACAAGTAGATGAGATGTGAATTTAAAGATGCTTAATCTCTCATTTCACGTCGCAGTACAGTAGGTCATAGATGCACACTATGTTCGGAGCTTTATTTTCCCTCAATAATGAATCAGAAAAATAATAAGCACAACTTTAAATGTACACTTGTTTGGTTTCATTTCAAAAGGTGAGCTATTTGAGTAATACAGAGCAAACAGAGCAAATAGAGATTTCCAATGGGAACATCTTTATTAAACCATCCATTTCATGCAACAGCCTGAATGCATGAAGCCATCCACACTGGCCAAAAACACACAAACACACACACAAACACGCGCTTGCACATACAAATTCAGTCAGGACCACAGATGGCTTGGCACAAAATATATCATGTATCATGTTTGCACTGTGCAGAAATGTGCACGTTGAGTTGCACTGCAAATAGCAGCATCAAGTGTAACCTGTCGATGACTTTTGTTCAGGTAATCACAGAGCTCACCTTCAAGCACTGGCTTTTTAAAAAGGAAAGCTGCCGTGAAAAATATTGTTTTCTTTTTATTTGGATCTTGATTGGCGAGTCTGTGATTTAGCTACAATCAAAACAACAACAACAACAACAAAATCACTCCTGTGATTTTCTGGCTCTTAGGGTGTGGTTGTCAACATTTGGGTGCAGTTATCTCCATTTACATTTAATCACTCATTTCCAGCTTTTTTTTGTGCTTTTTTTCTTTGCTTTTAAACAGCACATAACCTCAGACGAAGGAGCTACGGCCACAGATGTGATGCCAGGCAGCAACTTAGCCAGGCCGGCCAGAGAGCGAACAGAGCCAGAGGCTTAGGAAGACATTTAAAGAGAGGCCACACACACACACACCAAGCTAAAGCTGAGTACCATCTGCATGTACAAGCCCGTGTGTGTGTGTGTGTGTGTGTGTGTGTGTGTGTGCGTGCATATAAGTGATTGGCCTGGATTGAATTCAGCGAACACAGCCAGACAGCTTAATATTTCCAGGGAGGCTCAGATGTGCCAGAGCAGACAAAGGGATTTCAGATGAAGCCACAATTTTATCTGTCAAATATCCATGAAATTAAATGATTTTCAAGACACTTTACTGAATGCCTTCATTCTATATTAATCATAAATTGATTTTTTTTTTGAGATGGTCAACAGTGAGTCACGCGGTGTGTTTGATTAGTTTAGACCAGAGATGTGGGAAAACAACAAAACATAAAAAAACAGTCAATAAATGTTCAGTGTTTGAGGGAGGATAGTCAAAACACAACAAAGGCCTCTAATCTGAAGACACTGTGTTTTCCCAGCCAATGTGACCTTTCTTTTATCTAATCTGGAGGAGTGAAGGAACAGAATGAGGGGATGCTTTTATCTCTGCTCCTCAGGACAAGGCTCCGTATTCGGTCAAGTCATTGTGCTGACATTTACCCGAGAATGTTGAAACCGTGGCCAACACCATCTTCCTGAACACGATGCAAATGTAACCACAGAGCATACAGAGTGCCCAAACTGTTCAGCGCTCTCTACCGCTGCTCGGTATGCAGACACAGCCAACATAAGGATGCTCATTATGTTCTTCAGAACAGTAACGTCTTATTTAAGGTGACACTTAAATCAAGCCCCACATTTAATCTGATCCTTAACTCAGTCTTAACCCATTCACACAAGTACTCGTACACTGATTTCTAAGATAATCCCATTCATACTCCTTTGCCTCTCAGGAGTAATTTGGGGTTCAATGTCTTGCCCACCAGCAAACTGCCAACCTTCTGATTGAGTAGTATCCTGTCTTTCTTTCACAGTGACGGACAGCAGTTATTTACCAGAACAGTTTCTAATGGATCTATTTTTACGCTCTGCATCTAAAATCCGAACCTCGAAGGGGTTTCAGAAGTTCCATTGGGTTTCGGGACGTGGATTTAAAAGGTAGAAACAGGACAGCCGCTACAGTCGGCAATCAAGGAGAGAGAGCAAAATGGTGCTCTTGAACTAACCGCAAGGCCATCGGTGACCCAGTAAAATCAAGTTTTAACTGCTTCTTTGACCCAAACTTGGATCCCCCATTTCCCACAATGCAACTTAAGCGCCTCACTCATTTATACTCTTCTGATTCCTTGATCCTATGGAAAAGTTTTTTTTTTTCTTCCTGTAATTTTCAACTCATTTCTTTCGTCATTCATGTAAAATAAAAATAAAAACCCACTTTAAATAACTCGTGCGGTATAGAGAAATATTTTGTGTTTCTAAGCTCAGAATAATTTTGGATCCAGATCTGTTTTTTTTGTGTGATCGAACAACATCATTTTAATTTCTTTACTCCTGACACAACTTCCAACACTGTTTTTAATCTATCCGTTCAATCATTTACTTCAGTGTTTACCTGAGGTCGTACAGATTCTAGCAGTGTGACACTTATCAAGTCACTTCACAGTTCTTAAGGTTAACTCTGTGTCTTTCTTTGTTCACAGCCTTTAACACTAAGTCTTTGTTCATCATTCTCTGTTGATGTTTTCAGGGAAAAACAACTATATAAAGCTCCTCCTCAGCCACCGACACACACCGGCTGAGTCTTAGTCTTTGTGATGAGTAAACTGTGGGTGTTACTATTCACGGATATGAAGGAGAAGAACATTATAAAACCCTATGCTGAAATGACAAACCTTCACATGTGGTAAATCAAACGATGTGTAATCCATCATTGAGCGCGGTGCAAATCGTTGAAATGTAACCGTGACCACCCAAACACTTTCACTAAGTGTTTGGGTTGTTTCGTCACGAGCTTGTGTGTTATATATGGAGCGCCACGTGTGATTGATGTCTAACTCCATGCTGGCTTTAACTGTTGGATCTGTATGTTGGCATTGCTTTGTTGGGTGATATCTGTTTTTAGAGGGTCTGAATGGGGTCTGCGCTCTCCTGCTGCCAAAAGGATTAGGCTATTTTCTGCTCGGCTCAGCTCAACTGTGGCCTCAGGCACGTCTGTTCAAATGGTTTCACTGGAGTGTGAAGTGGATGTCTCGCCATCGTGTAGCTGAACACAATGGTGTTGTCTATAGCCCGGTGAAGACGATCATCTGTCAGATCTCAGTTTTCAGTTTGAGGAAGGATCAACATAAAAAAAGGCCCATCAGTAATAACTTTTCACACTGAAACCGATTTATGCAATTTATATCCTTTGGACATCAAGTGGAAAAAACTAACTTTAAAAAGAGGAGGCTCATAAATCCAAGTGTCTTTTATACTATGAGGCAGAACAGTAACAGCTGTGCTTCTCCCTGAATAAAATGTATTATCGCCGTGCTATATGGAGCACCATGGTAGGAGAGGAAATAAACTCTTTGGATGGGGCCATTGTGTTTGAAAGGACCATTTCTCAATGATGAGGCATCTTGAGATAAAATGAAAACACAGTGAATCAGTGGGAGTTACTGAAAACAAACAAGAAAAAAGTCTGTCAAAGGTAGTGTTGCAGTCAACGCCACACTTACCGAGACTAAGACATACTCGAAACCGCCGGGCTCAGAGATCCGAGACATTTCTTTAATTGAGACCGAGTCAATACCAAAAATCCTCATCTTGTGTTTTTAGAAGGGTCGTAACCAAGCAGAGCAAGCCAAACCACAAAAGAATTTAAGTTATCGGTCGTTTCAGAAAGGTGCATTTCTTCTTTTAACCACAGTGGTGACTTGAGAAAGAAGCCCATCAGTGGGGGTCTTAATGTGAAATCTGGAGTACGCTCAATCTGAGACCGAGACAACACCAAGACCTTTATAAAGTGGTCTTGTGACTGGTGTTTGGACCAACAGCACTCTCGAGTACTACATCACTAGTCAAATTCAAAGTAAAAGCAAAGAAATGTGTTAGGAACAAAAAAAGCCTCGACATCTCCTGACATGTTCAAACTGGAATTTAAACACCAGTCTTAACACTTTTCCACAGTTTACCATCAACCATCATGGGAGGATAAAAGTAATCAGCTAAAAGTTATCAGTTCATTACAGAATGGGGTTTTGGTCACCTCCAGTAAGCGTGGGATTGGGTCTTGGAATTGTTTAGAAAACTGCAGCTTTCAATCATGTTCTCTTGTAAAAATGATTCACAGGAAACCAGGCAATGAGCCAGAGGAATCAGGTTAGAAGAGTGACGTCTCTGCCAACATCACCTCTGAAAAGGGTGCCAGGCTGTGTGGAATATAAACAAGCCATCCCCGGCAGAATAAACAGGAGGAGGGGAAGCCGAATTACAATCATCAGGCTTGACAAAGGGTGGCAGTTTTGTAAACAATAATTGATAAACTTTGTACAAACAGGAGGAAGTTGTGTGCAGCATGCCATGGAGTAAACAGAGAGCGTGTTTGTCTGCAGGTTCTTTACTCCTCTCTTGTTTTCTTGTTGGTCATTCTCTGCACACATTGCACACAGGCATCTTTAAGAGGTTTATTGTCAAATTGTCAGGCTTTGGCCTAACAATGATGAATGAAGTCTTTTAAAAGGGCACACAGAAGTTTCCCTTTTTCTAAACTATGTTCACTTTGTACTTACTAAAAAAAAAAAAAGCTGTTTACTTGTTGGGTGGTTGGAACATTTCGTTCCCAACCTCCTTCCTTTGTGCTGCACTGGCTACAATTAGTCTTTTTTAAAAAGCTGATGAAACTGATGAAAAAAAAATACTTATTTTCTTGCTAAGATCGTACTTGGAATGAGAGCAACAATGTGGGAGCTTGAGAGTTGACTGGTTCACTTGAGACTTTCTACTGACATGTTTCATCCACAAAGTCAAGGCATCACATCCTGCTGTGCCAAACACGGCGCTGAAGCAGGCGGCGCTGGAGGAAGCTGTCCTTTTTGATGTGTGTTCTCCTTCAGTCCAACTTGTCCCGTATCACACCCTCGATGGCTCGAGGTTATTACCTCCATACAAACTAAGATATACACGCAGTGTGAGTCCAGCTGGGCTGTGGATTTGCAGAGCCCAGGACAGGCGTTGTCTTTTGAATTTACATATCTAGTTAGGCAGCATGTCAAGCCTCAGAGGCCTCTCGTCTGCCGGCGTTTGGCAAAAGACACACCTGCGGGTCATTTCTAACCCCTGCTTGATCATTTTCTAGTGTTGCTAGAACCGACACACATCTCATTTAAAAAGAGATTTCTTTTCTTTCAGCCAACTAAAAAAAACTAAAAACTCCAATGTGAAAGAGTTGAAATGTGTAAAAAATAACAAGCATTCTACCAACAGAGTCAGTAACGCAAAATATTTTGATGCAGGTCTTTATTATATTTATAATATTTATTATTAGAATTATTTTCTATTATAACTTGTTTCCTCATGTGTCTCAATAAAGTCAAATCTTTCACAACTAAAACATCTAAACAATACTACTTTGCAGAAACATTAATCCTTTTTTTTTTTTTACCCACTAAAACCTTAAAAACAAAAACAACACTATTTAGAGACAAATCAGCCTTGAATTTAGACCTGAGGTCAAAACTGTAATAACACAAATTTACATTTTTCCTAGACTGCTGTATCTTTTAGTATGGAAGTGTCAAATATAAGAGATTATTATCTCCTATATATTATTATCTAGGATGTCGTCTATGATGGTTTGAAACTAACGAGAGACAGATGATCACAGCAACGTGCACAACAACTAAGAATGGAAAAATAATGACTTTTTAGGACCTGAAGGAAGATCCGGACTAGATAATGGACTCTTTTCTTTATGTGTTCAGTTGAGGGATTATTGTTTAAAAGAAATACAAAACTAAAAAAAACGTATAAACTAGCCCGACTGGGAAAAGATTGAAGTCAATCTCAGCGCTCTACCACTCTTCAAGAGAATGTAGAATGTAGACTATTCGAGGACATAGAGAGTGTTGCAGGAAAAATCTAAATTTAATGTTGGCTGGTATGATGGAGTAGAGAGGCAAACTGTTTGTCTATTGGGAAAATATAAACAATAATAGAATACAATGAAAAATGGAATGTACAAAACCTACAGAATGGAAAGTGATTTATCTTGTTTATATAAATGATTGTCAGATTAATAATGATAGACACGTAACCAAGATATTATTATCTACATGTAGGAAGGCAATAACAGGAAACTTGAAGACTGAGAGAAGACACTTTCAGGAGAAAATGAAAGACATGGATAATCTAGGACTCTTTCACAAGGGCTTTGTACCTGATGTTGATGTAATAAACTATTAAGAATGACATTCATTGGAGGTGTATCTTCTGCAGCCTCAGAGGCAGGCTTATGTGCCATTTTTCCTCTCCTGTTGTTTTCTGCTGAAGAAGCACTTTCATGGTCAGAGACACATATAGCCATGTGGCACCAAGGGCAAAGCAATTCGGTAGGGCAAAGGAAGCAGCGCCATCACATCAAAAACAAAACAAAACAAACACGTCTCCTTCAAGTTCCAAACCTTGAGTTTGAGTCACTCTGGTATTCAGGTGTAAATGGGTTAGTTTGGACTGAAGGTTACAGTCCTGTGCAGCCCTCCACACTCCTGTTCATTTCTAATAAAGGCTGTCACTACCCAATGTTAGCGTGGAGGCCTGTGGATCTCAATTAATGGACCCCTGTGAAAAGTGCCTTTGCTAATGGCTCTCTACAGAGAAGTCAGGCCGTGTGTGTGTGTGTGTGTGTGTGTTTAAAGAATAAGGGGCAGTGAGCATGTTAAAACAATCACTACACCAATGATCTTCTACTCATTAAACTAATACAAATCAACATTTGCACAGCAGTATGCAGATTTGAAATGTAAGGAATATTTTTCTACACCCAAGTATGCTTACAATTACTCTTAATAACGGTCTGATTACATTTAAATTTGAGGTGATTTATTTGGAAATATTGGTTAAAATGTTACGTTTAATGGATTGCGTAGCTTGCATATGTTAGCAGTTTGTTGTGTATTTAAATCCCTGAAGAATCATGATAAGAAGATAAGAGAGGAATACTTTGTGAAGATATACGGTTTGATTCTGAATAGAAAGAATTTCTTCTTTTGTATGCATGTATAATGTATTTGGAGACATATCTCATTTATTATAAAGATCAGTCTCATATGATGAAATGGCACTACCCTCTTATCCCTCTTTGCGTTTTCTTCTGAAATATTTCATGCTGTTCTGCTCCACTGACAGGCTGTAGACGGGAGGTGAAATCAATCGTGCTCGGAGCCTGCCCTCGACATCCACAACGCACCGAAACAATCAGATGAAAACGGGAAAAACTAAGGTCAGACTTGTCATAATGATGCACAAACGGATTGTGTGTTCCACCGGACCCTTCAAATAAGTCTGCCCCAACCGTCAACAGAATCCTCCTGAAGCTGCCAACTTGAGCGAACAGATCATCTGGAAAACTCCAGAGCTGAGAATTCAAAAATCGGCCTTGCGAGTCATCTGTACAAATGAACCGACCTTCACGGCGATGGAAAACACCCGCCTCCGACTCCCATTGCTTTTTTGTTGTCCTATGAATATATTCATCTCATCTTATTGTGAGGAGGTTGTGTGCATTACTCAACCGTCAGCATTACTCTGTGTTGATTTACATAACTCATTGGGCATAATTTTCCCACAGGTCAATTCAAACAGCTCAGCTCCATGCTGTGTGGAAACACACTTTTCATTGCATGCCCATAAATTGATACAGTCTCCGGTAATTGCTTTGCCAATTCCACTCACATAAGTAAAAAAGTGTGCGGTGCAAATCTGTGCACTCAGTCATTCTATTAAATGTGTGTATGTACTGTATGTGTGTGTGTGTGTGTGTGTGTGTGTGTGTGTGTGTGTGTGTGTGTGTGTGTGTGTGTGTGTGTGTGTGTGTGTGTGTGTGTAAGTGTGGCTTTCCAAGGTAAAAGCATGCTGCAGTTGGGGAGTAGAAGTGAACCCGAGGCGGGGAGTAATCCCCTCCAGTAGTGCTTTGTTCCATCAGCAGGACAGAGTGGGTTCTACTTTACACTGGCAGGAGGAGCCGGGGTCGCTCCGCATGGCTGCTGGAGCTTTCTGCAAAGACGAGGAACAAGGCTTGCTACTCAGACACCTGCTGATACGAGTCTACTTTCAAGATAAGTAAACGTTGCAGATGAAAAGAAAGGCGTTAAGATATTGACAGGAAATGTACTGCTATCTGTAGTGTAGAAATGCTGAAGCCCTAAAATGATGCTTTCTACGATCTCATGGAAATGTCTTTGACTCATTTAGCTTGCCTCCTCTTACTAACTGGGAGCGGATGCTGTGATTTGAAAGCCATGCAAAGAACAACAAACAGACAGACAGCAGCTGCAGAAAAAGAGAGAGATTTGTGACAAATCCTGCAGGGTCCTTCAGAAGTAAGACAAAGCTTCTCATCTGCTCCAGCAGGATTGGACTAATGCAGAGGACCGTGGTGTTTGGAGAAATGGCTAAGGGTGGGGTGGGATTGGTCCCTTCGCAAGGGCTTTAGTGTTCCATCATTAAATCTGGGCAACCATGTTAAATGCGATCAACAGACGCTGGGAGAGAAGAGCATGGATCACTGAGGGCAAGTAAACAAGTATTGTGTTAGCAACAAATAGGTGGTGCAGTAGCTGTAGAGCTGCAAAGACTGGACCTTGAGAAGCAGCGACAGTACACAAGTGCAGCTTGTTTACTAATACAAGAGAAGAGAGTTTATTTCTTTTCCTTGAATTTCCCTCGGGATCAATAAAGTATCTATCTATCTATCTATCTATCTATCTATCTATCTATCTATCTATCTATCTATCTATCTATCTATCTATTTCAAGACTTTGGAAAATGTCTGCACCACAGTGCTTTGAAACTTTGCACAACTGGTTTGCGTCGCAAATGCATCAACTGAGAGCACCAGAGCAATAGCCTTTTATAATGAGCGCTTTGCCACCAGTATAATTTTCTGGGAGGTTTCCATTTGCATGACGCTCTCTCAGAATGAATTAAAAAGAATATCTCAGGCACAGAGCCATTTAATTACCTGTTCTCATTGCGCTGCGTGTATCTCGGCTGGGGGTCTGCGTCGCCATCGTTTACATCGTAGCTGGCCTCGGGGTCCTTAGAGAGAAATGAGAAACCGTTCACACTCACGTCATGTTTTATTCACTTTCTCTTCGAACACTGGCTTTACTTAGCTGGAAGATTCCGTGGGCCTCAATGAAAGGGCGACTTTGCCAGTTGTATTTTTGACTCACATAATTGTCGATGAGGTCAGGGTGGTCTTTCTCGATGCCATCGTCTAGAATAGTCACCACTACACCTCTTCCCGTGTAGCCTTGAGCCCAGGCTACCTTGGTATTCAGGTCTTGATGTGTAGGTGTGGACTGGAAGAGACACAGGGCTTTTGTTTAGCTGTCAATCTGCTGTGACTGACACTTCCAAAGCAACGGGAAAAAGCCCGAACAGCTGAAATCATCCCCGAAGACCTTTTACTCGCTGCAAAATGTCATGTTCACAGAGAAAATGAAAATGCTCTATCCTCTAATAAACAGCACGACGTGAGAGAGAAAAGCAGAGGTGAAACACAGACACCAAGAATTCAGTTTTAATGAGTCAAGCAGACATGAGGTATCCTGCTGAAAGATGACAGACAACAGGTTGCAGGGCAGACGTCTTTGGTGGGATGCATTTGTCCCTCTTGCAGAGGCAGAGTCAGCACGGGAGCTTTTAGAAGAAGGGGAGGTAAAGAAAAAAACAGGATACTGAGTGATAAAGCAAGAATCGGATGAAGGAAGGGAAATTTGAACAGTTTTAGGTATGCGGAGAAGGGATCGCTCGAGGTGAAAAAGATGGGTTTAGATAAACAGGTGTGATGGAGAATGGAAAGACTTCACAGACAACTTTATCTCCTCCCATGTTTCTGAGCGAGTTTCTGCCACGGGGCAAAACTCCTGCACGTGCACTTCTGTAAAGATGCCAGGATGCTACGTCGAGCAACTTCAGTTCCTGACTGTCGCTTTTGAACTGGCACAGGTGGCACTCAACATTTTGTAGAAACCATTTATTACAAAAGATGAAGAGTCATTTTGAATCTCTCTCTCTCTCTCTCTCTCTCTCTCTCTTGATGTCTGGGCGAGTCAGGGTTGTCATCTGTCGAAATGACAGAGGTTTTGTGCATATAAAGAAAATGAAGGCAAAACAAAGAATTTTCTAGAAAGGCTTTGAATAACAACACAGAGCCACAGAACCATTAGCGATCCATTTTTCACAGGCAGCTCGGTGCAGGATCCCTGGCATTGGATTGTACATTAAATACAGCAAGTCCTCAGATGAATTGTGTAACAGGATTCGCCTTGTGTTGGTGGTAACCGAGGTCCAAGAGACAGCAAATTCAATTTATCCTCATCTCACTGACCATAATGGAATAAATATAAAAAAACAACATCTTTCTATCAAGTATCCTGACAGGAGTCCTCAGGGCTGCAATCATACAGTGCTGTAGTCTTCAGCAAGGGCTGAACAAGACACCGAGGAATTTAAATAACAGACTTTTTATATCAAGAACAAAAAAACAATACAATTACAGTCAAAATACAGAATGGTATTATTAACAAATCGAAAAGCAGAGAAGAAAACCTTCTCTCTAACTTTATGATCTGGATCCTTTATTTAGGGCACATCCATGTCATGCACAGATGCAGCTTCAACACATCCAGCTCATAACTGCAGTTTATTCTATAAAAAGACTCTGAGCACTTAACATTCTGACTGGATTTTAAATGATTAAAGACTCATCGGCATAAAGAGAAGAGACTGTCACATACCAGGTACCACTGTTTGGGGAAATCAGGGTCTGTTGGCTCCTTGTAGACGTCCCTCTTCTTCCTTTTTTTCACCACCTGCTGCTCCGACCACAGGACCTGGGGTGCACAGACAGACGCATGTTAGAATTTAAAAGCACACCAATCTACTGTGAGGTCTCCTAAAATACAGAAAATTGCAGACTTGGTTAACAGCTAGCTACACCCACAGACTTGTTTAGATCGATAAACTCCATCATTCATCCCATTTCTGCTCCTGCCCCTTCTCTACTGTGTCTATTTGTGAGGATGTTTTAAATGTCTTCATCAATAAAAATGAGGAAATGCGTCCCACACACCAATCCCACCAGCCATGACATCCTCTGAGCTGTACGAGTTTTTGCCCCACTGTCCCCTTTTATTTTAGCTATAATCAATATCTCATTAGAAGATGGACAGTGACACAAACACTTTGAATTCAAAGTGAGCAGCAGTGATTGGAGGGAAACAACAGAGAGACGTGTGCAGTTTCAGATGGGTTGAAGAGCATCTGCAGAGGTTTTAAGTGTGCTTGCTGTACCAGTTCATACAAACACAGAGACAATAGGGCAGAGTTTGCAAAATGATATTGACATGATATGAAGGTCGGTACAAATGTTGTAATTCCAGACGTCGTTGCCATGTGCTCCTGACTGCAGAGGCAGAAAACATGGCCCCAGCTGTGTTCAAAAAGTAATAACTTGAAAGAGAAGCAGAGATGCGCAGCAAATCTAATTCATCGAGATGCAGAGGGGAAGTGGCTGTACTGTACGCTGTGCCGGAGTTGAGGCCTTTGAAGTCCTGGAGGATGCTGGGATATTACGCACAGGATTGGAAAGGTGACACTAAGTGCAAAAATCACACACAGTTAATCCATTAAGAAGTTTTATTTCTGAAGTTGATGGAAAAAAAAAAAAAAAAAAATCCAACTTAGCATCCTTACCAAAAGCCTCACAATAAAAATCATAGATGCGTGTCCAGTAAAACGAGGGTGCACTAATCTTTCCCCCGTTTTTCTAGTATCTCTTTTTTTTTGGACAGGTCGTTAAGTGCAGTGAGCGTGATTCAAAGAAAAATCTCCCAACACTGTCTTTGAATAATTAAACAAAAATATGAAATGGAAAAATGAGAAATAAAACGGTTTGGGCTTCACTGCTGGCCAATACATGTCCAAATATAGATGAAAGTAGTTCAGTGATGCTAAATGCTTCTTTCATTTTCATGTCTTTAATATCTGCGACTTTGTTCCACGAGATGCGAGCCAGATCGGATCGTCTCCCGTGAAGATGTCATTCAATGTTTTACTGCTCTGTCTGCACAGAAACAATTTGCAGTAGATGGTATGTGCCCAAGGACACATTGATATGAGGCTCCAGGAGCTGGGGATCAAACCCCTGACCTTCCAGGGACTGTCAGATCTACCACTGAACCACAGCTGCGCCCTACTTTAAACTCTTTGTCCAGTAAACATAGAGTTTATAAAACTGTTACATCCTTGGTTGAGTTTTGTCTTCAAAACAGTTCCAGGTTTCTGTTAACAACGCCTGAGCCAAGTGTGGCTAAACAAACAAACTTTGTCTTTAAAGCATTTTGTCTTTTTTTCCCCCTTTTGCATGTTGCTGTCAGAGCCATTTGTGGCGAGGACTTTCTGCTCGCTTTGTGTCCGTGATCTTACAAGGCGTCTGTTCGGAATATATAAACATCCAGCTGGTGAGGCACCCAACCTTGTGACAAAACTTTGCCTCAGAGAATGAAGCCATTAACCTCATGCAAGTGACCCGAGACTAATGAACATTAATCTCATTCCAGTACATTTATAACTGCACAAGGCTGACCTCGTTGCTCTGCTGCACACTGTGCGACACGTTATTATCAGAGCAAATTACAACTGGAAGCACGAACCAGGCCACGATCTTTGTAAAGCCATCTACTGTGGGAATCAAAATCTAAAATATACAGCCCAGTAATGGTGCTAAATAGTTTATTATAAACACATCCAACCATTCTGAACTTTCTTATACAATGTCACTTTCAAAAAACTGAGGCTTCAGGATGAAATGCCCAAATGAAACCTGTTTAATGATGACAAATATTAAGAGATTTGATGCACATGAATAAAAATGTAAATGCAACATGGTAACCTGTAGAGCCGCTCAGTAGAACGAGGTTCAGTCAGTAACTTTGTAAAGACCAAGTCAGAGATGAAGAATAAATAAACCAACAAAGAAGCAGTGGAAGCACTGGCCCCGAGCTCTGGATACGGAAAAAAAGCAGTCAAACACAACCACAGCACTGCAATCATAAGACGAGAAGAAGTCGTGCACATGGTCGAGGTCAGTAATCCACTGGAGTAATAAACGATTTGTTCCATCTCTTGCACTGTGTCCTGAGGGCCTTCCTGTCTGATGACTAAGACGAAGCCGTGCTGGTATTGTTTGTGATGCAGAGACAGAACAGTAGAGGGAAAGCCTGCGCTTTGATCTTCTAATCTGTGTTTTCTACAGTGTATGTACAAAGACCAAAACCAACGGAGAATTATTTTGTCTTTGTAAGCCAGAGGTTTTTAATAGTTCTTTTTCTGTTTCACATGCGTACCGCTCCATTAGCTAAAAGACTCAAAGGAAACCTTACAGGACCACGAGTCGAGGAGGAAATGGCCGGGTAATTCATGATCAGTCTTATGGATAACATTCAGAGGGACAATCGTGTCATGACAAAACTGAAAGGGTGCAAGGGGACATTATCTTGTGTTCACTATTATTATTCATGTCATTCGCACTAAAGATGCAACTCATCCGATTCATCGTTCTTTCTAGGTCTGACCTGTTGGTTTAGTTTTTGGCTGATTCCGATGATTCAACGTCGCTCGTCGATCACAGCTGATCTGAAGCTGAAAACCATGATCACCAGCAGTTCGATCAGTGCACGTCTAAAAAGCGCCACCAAGAGGAGTCAGGAAGTTTGTACATGGCGAGTCAAATTGCAAGGAGTATGAGTTTCGAGCGTTCTGTCGTTTATTGTGAAAATCGTCAAGCCTTCAGTGTTCTGTATCCATAAAGAAGTGTTCCAAACCGACGAGCGCCTGCAAGAACCACTTGAGGTGTCTCTAAATGGAGGCGTTAACTCATTTTAGCATAACTTTTTTTTTTTTTTTTTTTTTAAGTTTTATTTTTGGCCTTTTTGCCTTTATTTGAGAGGGAGGACAGTGGATAGAGTCGGAAAGGGGGAGAGAGAGCGTGGAGAGACATGCGGGAAATAGGCACACAGGCCGGACGCGAACCCGGGCCGCCCGCTCGCGAGGACTGAGCCTCAATACATGGGGTTGCGCGCACTGCCGCTGCGCCACCGGCGACCCCTAGCATAACATTTCTATCTTTGATTTTATATTTGATTAGAGCTAGTGCCTTAAATATATCAAGTGCATGAAATCTGCTCCTGAAGATCGTCCAAAACAGTCGCATTGTTTTCGCCTGTCCCTCCTTTGACTCACATTCAAACATTGTGAGCGGAAAACATTGAGTGATAAACTCGCGCATTGTTAAATTTGGTCTTTTTTGGGATTTGTTGACAAGAGCATAAATAGAGAAAATCACAGGCTTTTCACCGCAGAGAAAAGGCACATTGCACTCTCGCAGCCGGAGACAAACCCCTGGTGCAAAAACTGCAAAGAGAGAGGGATCAAGAGAAAGATGTTGGGTTTAAGTCCCTTGGAAAAACCCGGCGCGCAATGAGCAGCCTTTACACTGCGGTTTGTAGAAAACAAACAGCAGCCGCCCGAAAACAAATCGATTCCTTCCCTCACAGAGAAGGCCGTGTTGGGGTGTGGAGGAGAGATGACAAACACTCCTCACCAGCATAATGGTAAAAGCGTATGCAGCTGCCAATGTCGTCCTGCCACTGAGATTATTCAAAGGGTCTGCTGATAAGCAGCATGTAAGCACAACAGAGTGGAGGCACAATCACACAAAGGAGGTAATGTTTGAGACGGCAGCAGGATTACAGAGAGGAAACACTGTAACAAGCTCAAGCATGGCAATGACTAATCCAAATCTAACCATTATGTTCTCACTGTCTTTTTAATGCTTCCTTTCAACCAGGTGGAGCGGAACCTTTCCTTTACCCTTTTTCCAGAGATCAGCTGAGCTCACAAACACACACACACACACACACACACACACACACACACACACACACAAATATACAAATACACATTAATAAACAGATGTAAACACAAACCCACTCACTAATGCTGCGGTGGGTTTTGGCAGTGGGCAAGCTTCGCCTGAGGTTTGCACCGTTTCTAGTCGTGTGGGTGGGAAGGTAACCTCGGGACAAACTGTTGCTCCTTACATAGAAACCTGCTGCCCTGAATAGTTGCTGATTCACGAGCGGTGTTAGCTTCAACTCCTCACTGAGATGATCCTGTGAGATGAAATCTCTTCTGTTGAAAATGTCTTTATCTTCCTAGCTCTGCTGCGAGGGGGTTTCAGATTTCAATTCAAGATCTTTTTTTTTTTTTCCCCTCCCATTCTGGTTGCCAAACAGCAAAGTACAGCATTGAATATATACTCAACCTAGCACATAATAAATCTCTTCTTTCCATTTTCCAGATTGATCGTGGTCCTTTCCAGCCACTAATCACGAGGACATCAACTTTCTACTGACTTCTTATTGGTTTGGTTGTTCTGCATCGTATCCCTCAACAATACAGCGCATACAACTCTAAGCTCCCCTAAAGCACAGCATTAATTCCTCTGCCTCGCCTCTGTCGCTGCTTTTACTAAATCCTATTAGTTGTCGATGGAGGAGCTCTGCAAACAAATCTTTCAACTATTTGAGTACCACAGTGCGCCCACACACACACACACACACACACCTGAACCTGTACAGTTATGATCGCTGAGCTTGTTAATGTCCATTTAGGCTGACCCCTGACACCACTGGCCTGAGCGAGTGTCACCGTGTCTCACTAATGATGACTTGAGCCTTCAGTGACTGTCAGTACTCATCGGTCCTCCTCACCAAACCAGCTGGATTTGGGCTGGAGAAAAGCAAGACAAAGAAGTTAGGCTCGACTTCTCTAAAAGATTGCCCCAGTCTGTCTGAACCTCGTAACTGTCCTCTCTCTCTCTGTCTTTTTTTTTGCACCAGTCAGGTACCGCTTAAGATGATTTTTAAATAGCAGCAATTACCAGCGCTGCCTCCAGTGTTTCCAATGTAAACATTTCAGTAGAGTGCTGCTGAGTCAGGGGCCAGCAGGAGCGAAGAAGAGGATGCACAAACAGTTATCTGCTTCGGCTGCTGCCTGGATGATTTCAACGTTTTTACCTCTGAGATATGTTTACTTTTAACAGCAACTGGGAAAATCTGTTGGAGTGTTATGGGCATCTCTATTTACAGTTACAACGGCAGATTTTACGCGTGGGTTAATCCAAATCACAAAGAAACATTCCCCCCCCTTTTTTTTTTTTACCTCCTGTGCTACTTTATCTTGCGATGCAAGGTTGACACGGGTGGCAAGCAGTTTGCCGTTTGGCAGTAAGAGCATTAAAAAGGTTCAAAGAAAAAAGACGAAGCTACAGCTACTTTATAAATAGAATCTTTGAAGCATGGCTCATGTGTGAAGAAAAACAACTAATTTCATGCACACAGCCTTTTAAAGGTCGCAACATTCATATGCTTATAAATGCATAGCCATTAGCTACCTTTATTTTTGTCTAACTTCTGATCACATATGAAGCTTGTTTGAAAAGTGTACCGGTACTTGCTTCCTTTAAAACAGCGCCTTCTTTGCTACAATCTTTAAGCAATGATAAGACAAATGGTCGAGTGAGACACCTTCTGATTTTGGATTGGATCAAATCATCATCGCTTATGCTGATAATCTTTATGAGAAAGCTACCTGATCTTCAATGAAAAGGCCATACTGGCTTTCTAAGATGTTCTATTTGCATGTATTTCCCGGTGCCACCTTTGACAAGACCCGGGCCATATCAATCTATGCACTTCCCATCTGATAGCCCTGTTTATGTATCATGAAATGTATTTATTCAAGATGTTTCCTCCAGGATTATTTAAGCAGTAATGTGAGGCGACTAAGACTTGATCCGAGTGTGGCTGTGGATGGGAGACGTGCAATTTTAATAAATGAATAAATTCCAGAGCAATGCGTGTTTTTTTCGTGTGTGAATTTAATCAAAGTAAAACCTGTTAAACAAAAATCACCGACATATTCAAACCCAGCCAGTGCTATGAGTGTCATATTGTGAAGAACGCCAAGAACCTTTTAAATAGAGAAACAGGTTTTTGTTATTCATGCGGGCTGATTTACAACGCGACTGACTAAGTGCTTTCGGCCCTCCTCCACTCTCTCCTCTGGCTTTTTCAAAGTCATGTCTATGTGGTGGGAAAAACAAACAAACCTTGCTTTCTGCATAAGCAACCTTACATCACGCTATGATAAGAGTTTTCTCTTTGCTTTGACAAAAAAGAGAGAGACGATGGATACTGAAAAGAAGAGTGCAAACTAAGTATGGATCTATACATCTACGTCTAATGCTTTCTCGATACAGACACGCCATTCGCTGCAAACAGGAAGTAGTTTTTTGAGGGGCTTAAAATTGTTCTAGATTGACCGAACATCACACAAATGATCCCAGTAAGAAAGTCCAATTTGTCATGTGGGTATAATAAGTGGGCATGGCTAAATGGCTCAGTGATGCCCCCTTGAAAATTTCCAAAAGGCTTCCCCATAGATGTTGACATCATCCTACATACATGACAATCTTTATGCACGTAAACCATGTAAGGACCAATATAAAATCCTCTTACAAACATGGTCAAAACATTACTCTAAATTACTGTTCAGATCTACTCATGTACTTAAGTGCACTCAAAATGTTATTTTAAGTTGTTTAAACTAAAATGTACTATTCAGCTCTATTCATGTACTTATAAATACTTAAATTGCATTTGCAAAAAAATCTAAAATCTACAAAAAATCCTCTGGCAACCATAGTCAAAACCCAACAGGAAGTCCGTCATCATTTTTTGAATGTATGAATGATGACCAATTTTTGCATTTTCACACTGCTTATTTGAATATACTTCCTTGAGATCCTGTACATGCGCTTATTACCAACACAGTGTCAGTGTGTTCTAGACACGTCTAAGATCTCCTGTTGTTCTTCTCATGATTCTACAGAAAAGGGCGTGGCCTCAGTGTCCTGTCAAACATTTCACTTTTACACAAATCAAACTGTAAGGCCTGCTGCTTGGACACGTCTCACGGTTGGACTCCCGCGGTCGTAACACACCCCGACATGCACGGGGTGCTTCGGGCCCTTCATCACAGCTTGCGGTTTTAATTATGTTTGTTTCATGTTACACTAATGAATGCCAATTTCCCCTGTAGTTAACAAACAGTCTAAATGTAGATTTTTCAGAAGTGGAGAAAAAAACAAAACAAAATCAAGCCGCTCCCAGCTGCTGTGTTGTGCCTCAGAGTTTTTTCTTCACGGTTATGTGACCTCACTGGGGTTCAGGGGGACGTATCGAGGATTGGATGGGACTGCAAAGAATACAGAGTTTGACAAGCTGTCATTGATGCTGGCACCCTTATCTCTTTGAATATACACACTCTCTTTGTGTAATCCAATCTGTCTTTTGGCCTTTTGTTGCCAACAGGGAGTGCTGCAATGAGCTGAGTGAGAACAGACAGCCTTCTTACCTGTGCTTCTCTTTGCAGTCTGATGTGCATCCCCCTGTGGCCAGACAAAGCCCTCTTCTCCACCGCGTGATGCCTGAAGTGATAATAATTTCCAAAAACCTGCACAAACACAAAAGAGAAAGGCATTAGGTTCAGCTGCAGCAGCAAAGGGACTGCATGATAGCACGGTGTGCTTCTGAGAACATTCATATACTGACCAAGCATAGATTATGTTCACAATCAGAACAATCAAAAGACACAGACACATTGATTTAGACATCAGAGCGCCTTGTAGTCTGTCCATATCAAATGTCTTCCACTGCATTAGTAGATACATAAGACTGTCTTCTCTTTCGCAGAGAAAAAGCAGCCCATTATCTTAATCAGAACTTATAACACACCGCATGAATCTCAGCTTTACAAGTGCTGTAACACCACATGAGAGTTGCAGTCATTAAATGCCAACAAAATGAGTCTTTTATCATTGTTTAAATAAAGTGTTAGATTTTCACTCGCCGCTACGGTGCAGATATCCATTTAACGATTTCAACAGACCAAAGACCAAAGATCTGAATGTTCACAAAGAATAATGAAAAAGAATCTGCCGATTCCGCAGGGCTTCAAAACCAAGAGGAACAGAAGCGAACCTGGAGGTGGGTAAAGGCATTCTGCGGATTGGAGAAATTGTCAGGCGCACAGACCAACAAAGAGATCTCTATCTTTCAAAAATGATGAGATGCATCCATTAGTGGTAGGGTCACTTCAGAGATAGTCTGAAACGTTCCGTGCTCTGCTGTCGTTCTTCCCTCACACATTGTGGACACAACGGAGCTTTTAAGGACAAACATTTCGGCGACAGCTGTCACTAATCTGGCCTTAAACCTCGGGCGGAGCTTTCTTTTAGTCAGCCGTGCTCTGAAGTGATGCACAGAGCAGCCAGTGCCTCCTCTTGTCATGGTCAAGGACAGCTGACCTGAGAACAGGATTGAACTTAAATAATGCAGACGTCCAGAGATAGATGTGAGGCAGCAGACTCAAATAAGTGACCAAAAGGTGGCTCAGCCGCTCTTTGCATGGCTATATTCACAAGAGAGAGGCCTCCATTCCAAAAAGGAAGTATTGCAATCTGTACAGTAGTGCCATTGGGGACTGGCTCACCTTCACGAGCCCAGTGGAGCGGAGGAAGAGTGGGGGGGAGGCAACGAGGGGAGGGAGACGCAGGGTTTGACAGGCCGACCAGGCGGGATGGATGTGTGTGAGGACGCAGAAGAGCAGACGCAGCAGGATGGAAGGCTCTCCTGAGGTCCGCGGGCTGATTCTGCAGGCTGCCTGTCTGTTAGCCGTCCAAACTGGAGGCTGGAGCTCAGAGGCCTTTTTCTGTTCGCAGAGATATAAAGGCGGCCAATTTCACTTCATTTGTCAAATATTTGCAATTAGGACCTGATTGTGGAATCGTTTCCTGCGATAATTTCCACATAAAAGGAGCGACCATCGGTCTTAAATTACTCAGAGCTGGAGAAAATTTATCTCTCTTTTTTTTTTTCTTCCCAAGTTCATGTTCATATTGTTCAGTTCTGCACATAATTATGTGTAGAACTGAAGAATTAGGCTGCCTCAGTGTGGGGACAGCTTTGCAAAAAATGATCATCGTTTAATGATTAAAAATGAGGACAGTGCAAGAAAGATGTCTCCATAAAATTGGATTTCATGGCCATCACAACACGCAAAGACTGCAATCTTATATACGGCAGCTGAAAGATTACAGTTCCAGAGGAGCACTTTGTGTGACTGCGACAGGATGTCTGCAGGTTCTGTACAGCTGACGCTGACTTTGTGACACCTTCAGTGAATTAGACAATCAGCGACTGACCTAACAGAGACCCGTCTCGCACAAAAAAAAAAAACCCCCCGTCAAAGCCACGCAACAGGAAATGGCCTGTGAATGATGCAAGATTGAGGTGCGATGAAGGATGTGACCCAGGAAATTAATGAGACCCAATTTCATATTGATTGTGGTGGGGGCAGAAAGCTAATTCATGCAGCTCCAGTGTGGCTTTTCTGTGGTACAAACCTATTTCCTAGAGTGCTGATGTCCTCATTTAGACCAAGCGGCTTCAGGTCTTGGGAAATTGAGATGGAGATAGAAATGTTGCCGTAGCTGCCTTTAAGTGTGGCTGAGTCATGCCTCCCTTAAGTCTGAACCGAAATGAATCATATGGTGTGTGTGTGTGTGTGCGTGCGTGCGTGTGTGCCAGCGATGATAATTGAGAGCACTGGGGGTCATTAGTCACACTGCCACTGCGCTCCCAGTCTGCATAAGAGGCATATTGCCCTTTACACTGCTGGCTGGGCGGGCAGTGCCAGAGGCTGCTTTTCATGTTCATCCAACTTTGACCGTCTCCAACCTGGTGCAGATTTCTTTACATTTTTTAAAAGACAGACAAGATAGTTCAGATTATACATCCAGATTACTAAAAAGATGGTTCCACTTGTGCTGGGTTTAGTGAGTACGTAGACGCACACGTGCTTTCATTTGACTCTGATTCATGTATTCTGCAGGTCGAAGTAGATACAAATGAAATAATAAAACGGCACGGTTGATATCAGGCAAGAAAGTTCTCTGTTCTACGAAACAGGTTCAATTAAACATTAAACCAAGGAAGCTAGCTAAAGCTAATAACGTCTATTTCAAGTCATTATCTAAGAATCTCATTGGATCATCGAGAAGAGTTTTGTATTGACAAAAGAGGAAAATGAAAGGTTAATTTTCAAATGACACTGAAGTCAGTCTATTCAGGCAGGAGAGAGACACATCTTCGATGTTTTCAGCTTCTCATTCAGGGATAATTATAAGGAGCAGTTGATGTTCTTTGAGAGGAGCAGCAGCAGCACGCGGCCCTGAGAGGACTGAGAGAATGTCCTTGTAAACCTTGGTGAAAGTTGCTCTTGAATTAGGTTTTCCGATGTACAGTATGTAGCATAACACGACTCTCTTTCATCTCTGCCTTGAAAGACTTGAACTTGTGGCTGCAGTTGTTGAAAGAGAACTTAAGCAACAACTATTTCTAAAGAAGCCCTGACAACTAAAGAGGTATACCTATTGTATCCAAACTCCCTTTTGAAACGGTGGTGGCTTCAGTCAAATAAAGGAGACTCACTGTCGACGAGAAGCTCAAGCTCGAGTCCCTCCGCTAGACGCTGACGCTGTCATTCTAAAGATTTGAAAAATGGTCCAAACATAGAAAACAAAATATCAAACATAACTTAATAGAGCCATACAAGAACTGTAGGCCTGGAAACAGACCGTACATTGTTTGGATTTGGTTCATCAGTAAACTAATAGAACTAGATTTGATGGTGGCTTGAAAAGCCGACCTCTAAAATGAAGCCTTGAGATGAAATAAAATACTGCACAAATGATCTAATTCAACTGTAGCTGACACAATGATGTGATAGCCCTCTTAAAGTTTGACGAGGCTAATTAGCATCTAACTTGGCAAATATTTCTCTTTCTGTGTCTATTTCTGGTTGAAACCCTCGGTGCAGCTAAAAAAAAAAAAAAAAGGAGAAGAAAAAAAAAAGAACTCAATTCTATGACAGTTTTGAAAAAACAACATTAGTCGAGATCTGAGGTTTACCTTCATCAGGTTCATGTGATGTGAATGTGAAAGTATTTCAAGTTTGAAAGCTGAAGACATTTGAGGTGATACGACTGAACTCGTGGAACAGATGCAACTGACGTTAAGATGTCTGTCAGTCCGAGAGTTGAATGTGAAGCATCAACCAGTTGCTCTCAAGTTATTTCAGTGTTTCTTCTGCCCACGCACCACCTCACTGTTCCTCTTTAGAGTATTACGTTCTCTAAAAGCACTTTCTTAGTTTGCTCAGCCTAACCACTAGAAAGTTTCAAACACGCTCCTTTTATCAAATGTTTCATATTAGAGGTCAAACTTTTTTTTTCTCCTATACACTCCGCCTGGGAATTCAAGCTAGCTGCTAACATTGTCAGTCAAGAGATGTTGTCAGACTTCAAGGTGACTGAATGTAATGTCACGCTCTTCCTCCTGACATCCCAGGTTCTGCGGCGTTCTGTCCTGGTCTCCTCGCTGGGGGCTGCCCTGGTCTCTTGCCACCTCCTGCCACAGTTGTTAAGTCAATATTGGCCAGGAGGGATTGGTTTCAGATCAGTGGTGCCGAAACGAGAAATGCAGCAAGCGTTCTTTGGGCTGCAGCTTCATGTTATTACACGAGGCGATGCGTGTGCATACAAGTGTCTGAGCAGAAGGAAACATTTCTTCTCGCTCTAATCTAACTAGAATTCTGTGAAGCGGCTGAGATGTAAATTTACTCAAAATGGAAGTCTAATTTACCTCATTGTCCAACTGAAATGAAGCAGGGACACTTAAAAGAATGACTGCATTCAGCAAAGTGGTGGTGAAGGACAGTATGGGTGCAGATTGCAGATAAGTAATCAAGTCATACAGTGTGTGTGTGTGTGTGTGTTTGTTTGTTTGCATGAATTCAGCCAGGGAGACAAACATAAATATTCAGTATTGAGCATTAGGAGCTATAAGGCTCACGATGATGATACTGACTGTGACAAGAATTCCACATGAAGTGTATTCCTAAAGTGCAAACAGGCAAATCCACCTTATTGGAACTGGCATCAATTAGACCCATCGTTCAAGGAAAAAGTCCAGCATCAATGGAGGAGGGGGGGGGGGGGGGGGGGGGGGGGGGGTTAGAGACGCAGCAATAACAGTAATTCACTCGAGACAAAGAGAGCTTCATTCACAGCCTGGGATGGCTGATTCCACTAACCTTGATAAACGGAGGCTACAGTGTGTGATACACATATAGGAATGCACACAATGCTTCCAGCTGGTGTGTACAGTGGGAAGGCTCCTCGGCGGCAACGAGAGAGAGAGACAGAAATGTCAGCAGCAGAGAGCTCACTGAATGTCACACAGACCACCAATCTTTTCGCCTCTCCCTTTGATTCGATTTTGTTCCTCAACGAAAACACGCGGCTGTGCAAAACCCCGACATGAAATGTTTGCTACTGCAGCTCGTACACACAGCTAATATGTTTGGTTTTGGGATGTTGCACACATTTGTTGTTATGCTTATAATACAGTCATGTTATTATCGTCCTCGGAGCCGCTGGGCTGCCATCCTTTTAGTCTAATTGCAACTGAAACTTCTGGTTCAGCTTACTGGTACCAGCTCATTATTTTACACTGAAATAGAGGCTAATTGAGTCTTCTCAAATGAAGGGTAATTATTTGTTTTCATCTTAGCTCTGATTCTGCATGTTCCCCGCCTTGGTCGAATTCACCCGCTCAGGGGACTTGTTTTTCTCGGATGAAGAAATAAAAAGACGGTTTTGGCTAATTATGTGGCTGAATAGTAAAGACGTTACAAAAGTCCCAGGACAACAGGCGTGGTGAAGTTTTAAGACAGAGGCAGCATAAAAGGTGTAAAAAAAACAAAAAAAACAACCACTGAATGCATTTATTCTACACTTCTAAAGAAGGGTGATTCAGGCAGTGGTTATCACGAAGACCTTGAAGGTAAGGAGATTCTAAATCATCATGTGTCCAGCGCGACCTAGTCCTATTCTTAGTAGGGTGCAGAGGATATGGAAGGGAAATGAAAGTAAGGCAGGAGAAAGAAATAGATCACAGGAGAATAGATGAGACGAGACAGAGGAGAACTAAGTAGTGGTACAGAAGGCACGCGTCATGAAAGCCATTAAGAGAGTAGAAATGTAGACCCCCCCCCCCCCCCCCCCCCAACAAACAAATGTCTGACCTTTGGCTAAAACCATAACATTTCAGTTTCAGATTTCTGTCACTGTAAATGACTACTGCCTTGTCATGTCTATCAATGATGACCCCCACTGCCGTGAACATATGCCTGATTAAACGACGGGATGCATGCCTTAATGCAGGGGATTCAGAGTTCAATCAGACAAGATAATGAAATGGCCCGGAATCTGGATGTCACGCGTTAGCTGTAGAAATGAAACAAATGCAGAAAAAAGGAGCATCACTGATGTTGTTTATCTCCGTGGTGCAGATAAGGGAGAGAGCAGGAAGAGAGGCGCTTATCAAAATCAGGCACACACGGCCATGTGGAGCAAAGGGTGGCACTCATACATCCAGCCAGCACCACGAATTCACAGACATGCAAGTGTTCAAAGTTATTCACGTGCACACACTCACTCACAGTCACTGAAAACTCTGAGCTGTAGCCTTGAGACAGACAGAGAGAGAGAGACAGAGAGAGAGAGATATTGAATATTTCAGATGCCTTTTTGCCACTTTAATTCGAGATTTATCCCACAGGGCTTATTCCTAAATCAAATCCCGTACGTGGTCAGAGAAATTAGCTAACCAAATTGGTAAACAGCCAACCTTCGCCATGCTTCACCGGAGCGTGGAATATTCATGGAGTCGAGGGAGTAGGGGGAATCCATTCCTTGTCAGCGTGTTGAGACTTGCTTTCTACTTCTATTAGTTCTATCGGTGATCTTGATATTAAATGGCTCTAATCGCTCAGAGTGATGGTCTGTGGAGCCAAGGGACAAAAAGAAGCTCCACAGCAATCCATGTCATGCTGCTGTTACTACTCACTGAGCAAGAAATAGAGGCATGAGACAAATCAGAGGAGAGAAGAAAGAGGAGGGGGTGAGTAATGGAAGACGCATTTAGACATGTTGGTAAATAGAATCTTTACTGAAACTGCGGGCCACGTGGGGCCGTTTCCTCTTGCCACAAACAAACGCAGGAGACGCCTGGATGATTCATGAAAATGACTTTAGCTGAAAGGAAAGGACGGAGATCATACTGGGTTAATTTTCAAGCCGTCTGCAGAGAGGGAAAGCGCACAGACATTTGAACAGATAAAAAATTGAAACAAATGTGTCACAACCACTATGCATGCCTCCAACAAAGAGCTTCAGCAATGGAGTGTCACATTATGCAAACAGGAAAAAAGAAGAAGAAAAAAAAGAAGCTTGAGTATGTATTAAAAAAAAACAGGAAATCTTGTGAGGTATTAGGGATGTTCCAGTGTTCATATGTGTTGTGCAGTGAACGTACAACCATGGTGCTGTTGGAATCTAGTTTGTACCTGCAGGAAGAACATGGCCTTGTTTTCCATGTCATACAAATTTAAAACAATTGTGATGTGAAGTGAAGAGCACTTCACTCTGTCGTGCAAAAAAAAAAAAAAAAACCCAACAAAAAAACGAGACATTATTTTCCGCTCCGTCTCCACCGCTCATTTTTTCGGGTGTGCTCTGATGGTTTTGTTTCAACCTGTTGTCTGAAGAGTCATGATGACAGAGCACAGCTTCCCACGGAATCAAATGCCTGCTACTCATTAGCACAGTAAGTACAGTCCATAACAATCAATGTGAAGAGCACTCAAACCGGCGTCCTATTGATTTTTCATAGACACAGATGAGTCAATCTATCATTGGTAGGAGGAGGAGGAGCAGGCACAGACTGGAATCCTGTGTGTGCGCGGCAGTAGTGATGGACTACTGGAAAGACTATGTACAAAACATCCTTAGTCTAGTATTTGCCCTCTCCTTCAAGGGCTCAGCTCAAGAAAATGGAAGCTGTCAGCATCTTCAGACATTCAGCGAGGAGATGCAACCACGCTGCAGAGAGAAAAGAATCACCTCACACAAGCAAGAGGGAAAGAAACACAAGCTCACACAGTCACGCCTCCATATCTCTGTCTTCCACTCGACGTGGGCGAAGAGGTCAATAAAAAAAAAAAAAAAAAGACATCTGCAGCCTCCAGCTGTCCCCTCTGACACGCTCCTCGTGTGTGTGTGTGTGTGTGTGTGTGTGTGTGTGTGTGTGTGTGTGTGTGTGTGTGTGTGTGTGTGTGTGTGTCGCCTGTTTAAGAGCGCCGGGATTCTGCGAGGCTTCTGGATTATTCATTTGCAGGGTGTAACTCAGCCCCGCTGCTCTTTTTCCACATCACCTATGCTGAATTCCCTGATGGCAGAAGAGCCTCAGTCAGGCTCTGTCACCCTAGGTTTTTTTTTTTTTTTCTCTGGAGCTGAAGTAAATAGGTTCCACTTCCATTTCCCATTCAGCACTCGTCACTTTAATTCCTTTACTCTGCGTGTCTTACACTCGTTCCCCTGCGACTCGTCCCCTGGTTCCGTCTATTAATGCCGACATCTTCAGCGGCAGCACTTAAAATCGGATGCGTCTCCTCTTGTTGAGTCCGTACTTAAAATCAATCTTGTCGTCTTATCTGTTCGATGTAAAGTGAGTAGAGAAGCTGACAAGATTTAGGCAGCATGTTAAGGTATAATACATCTGAAAGTGTTTCTTCTGTCTGCTCTGTAAATGAGGACATCTTGGTTTCTGTGTTTGTAGCATTCTTTTTAAGTTGCTGGTGTTTTTCATTTTGCATAGTTTAACATTCGGGGGGTAGTTTGAGAGGTGAATCGGGTTTAGGCGTGCCAGTGGACATTTAATGGCGTGCTGCGACTTTGGAGGCAGCGTTGTGAAGTCTGCTGCCTGTCTGCAGAGATAGGGTCAGGTGCAATTTGTCGTTGGGCACCTCTTTGCTCTTCTTTGCTTTGAGATGGGGCCGCACCCACGATATAAATCCCCCCTCCTAAAGCCACACTATTTGTGTGCCTGTTTCACTTTCATTAGATCCTGTTCAAGCGCGTGCAAAGAATTGAAAAGAGAGAACAGTGGACATATTGATCATATGCAACACTTCTTCCAACTACTAGTTGTGTTTACAGCTTATTGTTAGACTCAACACATCATCTAACCATGGGAGTATATTTGGCTGTAAACTGAAGGTACCTGCAACTTTTCACCTCCCACACTTCACTTTGACAGAACCGTGAGTTGGAAGCACAATACCTCTTCAACATGGGAAGAGTTGATTGATCAAGCTTCAGACGCACCTCAGGAAGAACGGCTGCAGCAATAGTGCGGCTAATGGGGATCCAAATAAACCAAACTAAAGTCCACACTAATTGAAAGTGAATGTTAATAGGTTCTTTCTACTCCCAGCGTGTTGCCCAGTGTCTCCTCAGAGGACGTGTGGCACACTCGAGTGTGCTTTACCGCTCATGTGTTGTGAAGGGTTGAGTGGAGCCGAGCAGCAGAGATGGTTTTAAAAGAGGAGAAGAATCTTTTAGTCTTCTCTGAGGTTTCTGCTTTTAATGCTGTGTTACATTAGACTTTGTAATAGACCAGTGTCTAAAAGTGGCCTGGAAGTAGCCTAGTGGTTAGTTGGCGCCCCCACGTACAAAGGCGACAGTCCTCCTCTTTGAATCTGACCTTTGGATCCTTAGCTGCATGTCCTCCAATCTCTCCCTTGATATCGACTCTATCCACTAATCTTTATCTCTCTAGTAAAATCATAGAAGCCGAAAAATTAATTTAAAAAAAAGAAAAAAGAAATTTAATTATGCTCTTTTTTAAATTTCAGCCAGTTTAATTTATTTATTCATCTTTTTTATCTTTGAGCACAGAATCAATTATTTTTTTCCCCCAGTTGAAATGTTGTCTTCTTAAGTATAGCGATACTAGGCAGAGCTTCGATATATAACATCAACTTGTTGAAAGTTGAAATCAAAGATCAAGTTCAGCAAAGCTCTCACAGCAGTGAAACCCAGTTTCACACATTTTCATTACGTGGTTTCAATGAAAGGGTTTTGTATTTCTTAATGTTTAGTTAAATGATTCATACGATGTGTGTGCATATTGGGGAAAAAATAAAATAAAATCATTGACTGTGGCCTCAGGTTAAAGAAAAGACTCTGAACACTCAAGTCTGCTGCTTCTTCAGTGTGTTTTCCCCCGAGAGAAAGGCACAGGACACGGCGTACAGCAGCCATGGAAGGAGCAGAGACAGCTGGCTACAAGACCGCAGGGGTGCCCGACCCGCAGCTTTGAACCAAGCCTCGTTCAAATTCATGGAGCATGAAGCCCCTTTCTTCAACCTTAGATGCATAGAGATCAAAACTGAGTGTCTTCGGAGTTGTCTGTGTATTGGGAATGAGAACATGTGCTTTGCATAGCTTCATAAGAAGCCTTGAATAACCTCTGGAAGGGAGCTGGCTTTGTGCCTAAATCTGATGGCACGTCGGAGTAATTTGAAGCTCTGGGCTACAATGAGTCACTGCACAAACCCATCAGACATCATAACACAACATCCAAGTTAAAACATGAAAAATAATGGATTAACTCTAGCTTTAATTAAAGTCTCTTGACACTCTTAAAATGTCTGACAATCTATCTCTCAAACAGTAAAATATACTGACGATGTCTAAAAGACCTTAAAGTTCAGCATCTCATTAAAGATGCACTCAAATCTGAACAGAATGTTTGAGTTGTCTGAGTCACATTCAGAGGAAGTCTGCCAACAGAAAACAAACCAAGCCAATCACAAACTGTGTACCTATCCACATCTCAGTTAGCGGTTCAGAAGCACATGAGCAGGAATGCCCTTGTTCCCTCTCTTTCTGTTCTCAGAGCGATGAATGTACTTTAAATGATGATGACTGAGCTTTACTCCTGCTGCTGAGGCTCAACACTCATCAAGTGTTTCCATGTGCACAACCATGCAGTGTGCTTTTTCTTTAGTCATAAATATATCTTTGAATTGGTTCCAGTTATTTAAACGCTGTAAGACTCTTCTTAGTCATTCTGTTCAATGTGGCTTCAACGCTTGAGATCCAAGCTTATCCTCACCCATGATTGAAATGGATTTTTCTGGCAGGGTAGAACATGCTAATGGTTGGATCACTTTATTGAAAAAAACAAACAAACAAACAAAAACAAAAAAACACTTATATTTAATAACAGCATGGTATAAGCATAAGGACTAAGGGCCCGACCCTTTTGGGTTCGATGCCGATATCGATATTAGCAACAACAAAAAACACCGATATAAAGTATTGGCCGATATTCTTCTTGGATCTTCAAACTGTAAAAGTAGATCGATAAAGATACATAATGCATGTGTGTTGATCTCTCAAAATTGTAGATCAAACACTTTTGGAAAAGATATACAATGAACAAAAGATGGTCACTCAACTCAAAAGGTAAGCACGCATGTTTACGTTGGTGCGTCACTACTCTGTTGTGATCCATGTAGCGCTCTCTGCTGGTGACAGCCAGGAAGACAAATACATCGTGTAATACAATGACACTCACATGAAATGCTTTTTGACTGGTGAATAAATGTAGTAATATCTTTGCTAACATCGGCCAGTATGAGGTTAAACTCTGACTCTTAAGGTGTGTAGTGTTGTTGTGATGATGCTCAACAGATTTACACAGCATTAATCAAGGTTTTACAATGTTATTTTAGACCAAACATTCCTGAGTCGCAAAGGGCAAAACATGTTTAACTTCTGTCTCTTTAAGACACAGCGTGATGAGCAGAAGCATGCACGTCTGTCTTTGTGGTTTGAGAGTGTAAAAGGTATCAGATATTAGCAGGGTTTTATAAACGTTACTTCCCCCCTCATATTCAGCCGTGTGCCGTGTTTGCATTTGTGTGGCAGCACTGGAAATACGAGAGAACAGAGCACTTATTATAAAGGACTCTTGTGCAAGGTCCCATGATAGCCTTCATAACAATGATAAATGACTCAAGCATTTCGCAAAGCTACATCATATGACTACAGCACCTTCAGGAGATTTTCTCTCTTATGCTTAGGAGGGGAAGTTTTTCTGAAAAAACAGAATAAGGATTAACACCCTGGGAACCTTTACATATTTTCTAACCTTATTTTGCGTTTGGTTTTTTTCCCACTGTTTTTCCATACATCCGTCACAGAGAGAGGCTCCAGACAGCCTGGTGTGCTGTTTTTTTTTCTCTTCCTATCCACAATCCTCCCACAAAACAACAACACTAGAGCTGGTAGCAGGATGTCATTAGGTTTATGGTGGGAAGCTGACGAGAGGAGCCTTCACTAATTTTTCGACGGCCTCTTTGATGCAATTCTTAGATTGTTGAAAGAATCTTCTCGGTTGTGAGAGTCGATCTCTCAGCCAAATTTATTCCACCCTTACGACGCATCAGAGGGGTGACTGAAACATGTTGTGACATGCCGTTTTTGATGTAAATCTGCCTGATAAACACCGAAAAAAAACCCAACACTTTTTATTCATCCTTAAAAAAAAAAAAAAAAAAAAAAAGATGGTATATGGGATCAGTTGTGCATTACTCTGCGTAACAAAAACAACATTTGTATAATGTGCTGGCTGCATAAAACTTCAGCAACCAAATTGAAATATTGAAGAGTTCTGTAATAAGATGTCGAATCAGTGCTATTGTACAAATCCTGAGGTGAATTAGCGGGCAGCGTCTAATACAGTATAATGCAGCATAAATGTCGAAGGTGTGGAGCGTTGCACGAGCTGCACAAAAAGCAGACATAAATAATGCAGTCGTCGTTTCCCATTACAGTGTAATATGGACTACAAATTTATAGTGTTCCCTGTTCCACCCAACCCCCTAATGAGGAGGCATTTAAGCAGAAGGTGCATTAGTCCTTATTATGGACCAGTAGCATTCATAAATAAACATGCTTGTCCAATATGTGGAATAAAAGCATGACTCTGAATGTTCGGGAGCGGTGTTTCTTTTAGCGACTCGGAGGTTAAAACAAGCTTTGGTGCAGAAGAAAAAGAAGGTTCAGCGTCAAACGGGGACTCATTGGCTGAGGACTCCATGTGAATACAGGAGACACGTTTATTTAATCTCAACCATATAGTGCCAGCTCACATGACTGTGCGTCTCAGACAAAGTCTTTATCCAGAGCTGAGAGGCAGACGTTTTTTTTTTTTTTTAAAGTGCCATTAGAACAGAAAGCCCCTGGCATTTTCTGGGTCAATTGCTCCATTTTTTAATGTCACTTTGATTTTAGAGAACACCATCTGAAGAACCCCAGTGTCGTTTAAATTTTAGAGAAGGAGCTGCTCATGCGGCACCGCTGGCAGTCTTTGCCCACAAAAGGACTCTCCAGGAGAATGAAAATGGAACAAACTCTGTAAAAAAGTATTCTGCGTTCAAGGCACTCTCTGTGCTTTGGTCAGGCTGACGATGATCTACCTGTAATCTTATCATAATGTGACGAAGCACAACTCCAGTCTGTGGGTGAGGAGGTGTATGGCAGCATGCACTCATCTTGGAACATGTCGATTATTGGCCATTTACAATTTCAACAGATTAGCTTTAAAATTTGGAAAATATTTGTTTTCGTTTGCATTGCAGTCAACACCACAAACCTTTGATCTAGCCAAAAGTGCTAACTGATGCTAATTACTTTAATCTAAATAATGCATCTTCATCAAGTTCCTCCACATCGCCACTGTTAAAAACAAAAACTCACTTCCTGCAGCCTCCAGAGAGAAGCTAACGGATCACCAACAGAGCCCGTGTCAGGGAGTCAGAGGGGGGCTGCCTTGTTATTTCACCATCACTCTCTGTCGTGTCTCTGCTAAATCACATCAGCCTGCAATTGACCAAGTGTCACACTTCAGAGGGAAGCCTGATATCTCCCGGGCAGGAAAGCTTTTTTACTTCTTCATTCTGCCTTCCTCCAAAGGTCATATTTATACTTTTACAGTGGCACGAAAAAGTACACATCGCACTGCAGAACTTTTTCTTGTGTCTTATCATCCTCTTCTTTTAGATGGTTAGATTGGGGGGAGGGGGGGCTCATAGTTCAGTCTGAAGCCTGACTGTATCATGATAAAAAACCTTGTAGATACTTTTGGTGCTGCTGGTTGATAATAAAAAAAGAAAAAGAGTTTGACTTGATTTATGTTTGACTAGTAAATGGAACATGAATACATTATTTCTGCAGCAGAGAGTGTTTGCTCACAGAAAAGAAGAAGTCATGCTTAATGACTGAGTTTTGACTCAACAAGACCGCCTGAGGTTGAATAAAAAAAATTCAAAAAAAAGATGGCATGCTGGTACTTTGATCAATACTGTGGAAGATCAGACGTCCAACCCCGGACACGTGCACAGTGAACAATGAGATTCAAATGGCCTTAACAATGACCAACTCCTCAGCAGGAAATGTTAAGTGAGGTGTCTTGTCTGGCTCTCTAATGAGTCGCTGAAGTCTTGTGTAAAGACATAAGCTTGCCAGGCTTGTTCCTTCCATTTCTTTATAGAATGTCATTCATTCAGAACTCATTTTCAACGACCAGTGATTCCAGTGTGTTTCTAAAACCATATCAAACACTTAATAACAGTGTTTGTTTGTGTTTCTTTTTATTGTCTCAAAATAAAAAGAGAAATGAAACGAGTGCAGTCAGAGATGTGAAAGCTCCTGCTGAAGATCCGTTCTTAAGTCCCTTTTATTAAAACTAACTCTTTGTGCTGAGCTCTGATTTACATTTCATGGGTTCTTCAAGTATTGATGTTGCTTTGACAGGTTGCAAAAAAAGAACAAGAACCCCCTGGTGATACTCTGGCAGACTGCAAACACGATATGAAATATAAAAAGAGAGAAATTAAATCTGGAGGAAAAAAAAACCCCCAAAACAAATAAATGACATTTCACGACCGACAGAATCTGGGCACACAGCAGAGGAAACTAATAACTTCTTGATAACTCGTCTCATGTCCTCAATAACAGTCCAAAAAATGATTATGCGTGTACGCCTTGCCTCACCTCTTTCATATTTTATTGGAGCATGGATAAACAGGAGAGTTTCAGCTGAATGTGATACTGGCTGCAGCACTAATCTGATCTCTCAGGAACAATGTCCCCTCAGCTCAAAGGTGTTTCTCACACACCTATCCTTGTTGATAACAGCACAAATTACATTTCCTGTAAGTTTTCTCATAAGCAAAAGAAAAGAACGTGATGTGCATGGCAAAATGAAAGCCAGAGAAGATAAACATTAGATCGCCGTGCTAAGGTACCAGTGGAAAAACATGGCTGAGACGTGAGGTACTTTTTGCTTGCATTGCTCAAAAACTTCTGCTGCCTGGCATGCAGAATGCTTAGAGGTTATTCCCCATGTAGCGTTCCCAAGGCTGACTCAAGGTCTCTGCATATTGTTCTTTTTTTCTTCCAAGCTGTGGACAAAAAAAAAAAAAAAAAGGTGCTGTGCTCCAAAGCACTGCCTTTAAACTGCAAAGAAAGGCTATCATTTTCAGACATTCTAAATGCTCCATGGCTTTGTGGATTAATGGCATGACAACGATTTAATCCAATTATTCAGGCTGGCAATGCGTTTGAAGAGACATTATTACTGCTTTGTTCTCTTCTTGAAGTCATTCAGCTCAGCTTTGGAAAAACAGATGGATTCAGTAACAAGTCATAAAAAAAAAAATAAAAAAAACTTTCCCTCCATATTGATTAACTATGAAGCTAATTAACAGCTACACATTGCAGTTATGTGTTTACTTGTGATTGCCTTCACAGAGTTTGGCACACATAGTTTTCTCTGTGCAGTAACAATACTTGTAGTTGTGACAGCAGCAGCAGCGGCCTCAATAGGAGTGACATTTGGAGCCGCAGCGTTTACTGGGCTGTCAGTGGCGACGGGAGCTGCTGCAGTAATGGCAGGATTTTACTATAAAAGAATGTGAAGATTCCTTTCAATTTGATCCCTGCAATTCAAAGTGTTCAATTTGATAATTGCTTAAGCCGGAGCAATTTCTTTCATCAACGTCAATGCAATGAATTGCCATGATTGTAATTGATGCAATGAATCATTACCTGCAGAGCAATTCAGAGGCAGCGCTTTCTCCAAGTGTTTGGCAGCCATAGAACAAAATATCTGCAGGCAGCCTGGCATGATGGTGTTCACAAAAGCCTGAACCTCTGCAGCAAAACATCTCTGACTGCACGCCGCGCACACCACTTTTAACCTGTTTGGTCTTGTCGCTGGCTGTTACACATTATTCTGCAATGTACACCCAAGTGCTTCATGCAAAGTGCACGGAAACACTGTGACAGCTCAAGTGTGTGCAAGCGTATATTAGGCCCACATGTGACAGACTTCTTCTCACACACAGACACACACACACAGACACACACACCTTCTTCACTATTCTGAATCGTTCAGTTAGCAGAGACAACACGGGCAGCAGCCAGATGCAGCTGGTACAACATCTTCTGAAACAGTCCTGCCACAAGTTCTACCCTGTTCAAATTTCAAATGGTGGATCTGAGCCAAGTGTTTTTATTGGACAGTGTCAAACGTTCTGATGATCCGTTTTCTACAGCTGACCCAATACCACTTCGAATCAACTAAAACCCCTGAACCCCGCCCCCGTCATGAAGCCTGCCACTCTGATACTAGCCTTGTTGTAGTTTAAAACTAAACAGAGGCATCCAAATGAAAAGAAGCCCAGCAAGCCCAAGTGCAGTGCTTGTGGAGAATCACAACAGAGGCATATTACGGGGAAAAAAACCACTTTTTTCACGGTCCATAGAGATCCTACAAATACACTGACATATTTGAAATCCAGAGCTACGGCTAACGTGTTATTGTGAACTGCTCCATAGGTCAATCGTCTTTCAAGATTTTCATCACAGCTTTGCCGCCACATCGACTCTGTAACATCTGCACCGATATACACAATATACTGCAATATGGATTTTTATTTTATTTATTTTTTTAAGCAGAGCCTTACCCCAGGGGCCAACCACTGCCTTCTTGTGGATGCATGCGTTAAATGTGTAAATGCACATGAATGAATGAACAGATGTGCAAGCAAACAACAAGCCGCTTGCTTTTCCTCAAACTGTGCCTGCACCTCACAAATATGTTTCCATCTATTCACAGAAGAGAAATACTGCAGCTGAAAAGAACAACCCAAACCACTACAGCTGTGGCTTTTGCAGCTGAATCCTATTATATCGGCACTTTTTTTCTCTCCCAAGAACAAAAGTCGATGCTGCACAAAAGGGAAAGTTCTATCTTCAGTTTACTCAAAGACCATCCTGAGTCAATAATGGGGCAGATTATGAATGTGTGTAGTGTTAAAAAAATAAAGAGAGAAGAGCCTTGAGTGCAGTCAGACAAAGCACACACATGGATGGCTCCATATCTCGGACAAACAAAGAGCAGCCCTTATCCTGCGCCACACACACGACCCACACGGCCTGCTCTTTCAGTCCCCACTGCAAAAAAAACCCCTCTTAAAGACAGCCTGTTGGCAGCATGTAAAGCTGGGTACTGAGTATTGTATATCATATAAATAAAGCAAAGATGTATTTTCGTGATAAAAAAAAGTTCTAAGTACCTCTAGGGTCATATTTTTTTGTGGGTCTCTGGATCTGTGCCACCCCATTTTTAGGAGACAATTTTAGAAACAGCTAAAAGGTCTGTGGCTGCAGGCTTCATATAATGAAGTGGTGCATTTAAATGAGAGACAGCTCTGGGACTAGGAGGTACTCTTCCCTCAGATCAGAAAACAAGGAAGGAAAGTGGAGGCTACATAATGAAGAAAAAGGAAAGTGGGGATGCCCAGAGCAGGAGGGGAGAGGAAATAGGGAAACTGCCTTGAGACCAGACCTCCAAAGCACCTGCAAATATTGGAAGTTTTAAGAGAGGACAAGATTAAAAAGGATAGGAGGTAAAAATGGCTGAGAGCCACAGAGGGAAACGAGGAGATTGCAGTGGACCCAGTGGACTTTGTGGGATATTGTAGTAGCAAACGGATGATGCAGGAACAAAAACAACCCTCAAATACCTGGAAAAAAACAAACAAACAAACAAAAAGGAAGTCAAGCGCAGATAGAGAAAGCTTTATAAAGCCGCTGTATCTAAATTTTCTAATTAAACACAAACACCAGACGGACGAGGACTATTTTCTTTAAAAGCCAAATGGCCTTAAGATCCCAGAAAACACATGGTGTTGTACTGCCAACAAAAAAAACACACCCTCACTTCCCCCTCAAACAGTGGAAACATTGGACTAATATTGGCAGTTTTCTCCATGGTAACCCTAATGCCAGAACAGACTCTGGTTTGGTGTGCCAGCAGGCAGACGGTAACAGTATGGATTTAAGGCAATGAGTAGGAGCAGAGGGTGGCACCAACTCTAAAGAAATGGGACAATAATGTCCACGAATACCGACACATACAGTACATGCACACAGAACGAGTGAGTAAGAGAGAGGAAAAATGAAAGACTTCTAATTAAAACTGCACGCGGTGATGAAGGGCCCCGTGCATGTCGGGGTGTGTAGCTACTGCGGGACGCGGCCAAGCAGCAGGTTCGATTTGTGTAAAAGTCAAAGTTGGACACTACGCCAAGGCCACGCCCTTTTTTGTAGAATTGACTGGAAGAATGATCACATATTTTTTGTAGGCCGACTTCGCCCATGGGGGTTCAAAAGAGAATTATCCTATGGGATTTTGGATCATTGCAGAAAATAAACTCTGTGTCAAAACACAGGTTTCTGATGCGTAGCTGTTTTGTTCAGCTGGACAATCTTTACAGATGAACATCACTTACATGAAGTTAGAAGAGTTAATGCAGCCGTGAGGAGTAAAAAGTTAAAGTTATGCTACAAGCGAACTACACCGCCGCGGTTGATTTTGACGTCGCAAATTTTTCACCAGACCAGATGACCTTGAAAATGTTGGTGAGTTTTCGTTCACGTTCAGGCACTCCAAAATGGCTGCAAAGTGGCAGAAGAATAAAAACACTGAAGGGATACAATAGGGTCCTTCGCACTGTCAGTGCTTCGGGCAGGCCCTAACTAGCCAATAAAATACAGACGTTACAACTTGCGCACGATATTTCAACACTAATCTATTATTTTCCTTAAAAAGAAGGAGGCTGTAGCTGGAAGTGAAGAAACAGCTGTGGTCTCGCAAAATAAGAAAAGAGAGCTTTTCTTCTAAATTCTCTCGGGATGCAGCAATCGACATTTCATGCTTTTTTTTTTTCTATTGTTCCAACAACAAAGAAGCAGACATGCTGTGCTCCTATACAAGGAAGAAGAAATTACAGATCCGAGAAGACAATCAGATTCACTGTCATTTTAATTTTACAATCTAATTAAAAACTCAGATTCAGACTCCATTGTTAGATCCTGGCGGTGCTACAGTTGGATTTGTCTCCTTTATGAGTCTATTGATTAAAAAGGACTGAGCCACATCAAATAGTGCTTTTTAGTCGAGATTTACTTTAATTATAATAATACAGTTTTATCATTTCTATGAACACGTAGTCATCTCTCCACAGAATAACGATGTCAATCAGTTTGCCTTCTGAGGATCATAAACTGGAAGTTTAAGGGGGAAAAGGAGCAGGCATAGAGGGAGGCGAGAGAGCAAAAGAAAGGGAGGAAAGAAAGATAAAAGAAGATTTATAGGGCAGAAAAATGGAAGGTCTTGGGGCTCTCATCTTGAAAAATGTGAGGGGTTTTTTTATCGTGCAGCTTAATGATGTTTGGGGGGGAAATGGTGCTGCAAGAGTAGAAATGAATATGAGCAATGTTTGCAAATCAATCTGTTTATATTTGAATATTCTGAATTAAGAAAAAAATAGACTTTCAGTAAATATCACTGAACAAGATGAATCTGCAGATGCTCTTCATTTTCTCAGCTCGACTTAAAGGCAGGGTAGGCAATTCTCAAAAACCTGCATGATTTTAAAAGTAGAGTTCTCTCCGTTCTTCGTATTCACTCAACCCCTCTCCTCTTTGCACTCTCAAAAGCCACGCCCCCTCGTTTACACAAACTAGTGTCATTGGTCAAGAAGCGGATTTCAGCTCATGCTTTGAGTGTGGGCTCATGTACACATGCGGTAGAGAGGCTTGATTGCTTTATAAAAAAAACAAACATCAATCTGACATCGATCGAAGTTTTGATAGGCTTACAGCTGCTACAGATGATGGATTTTCTTCCTTCCTTTTTCAGGACACATGAGATCTTAATTACTGTCAGGACATAAAAACATTTCCAACCAAAAACTTAAAAAATGTATCTGAAGGCAATTACCTACGCTGCCTTTAAGCCAAGAGCAAACAGTTGACGGTGACTGTGCTATAGTGTTCGTCTCCGTGCTTCATGTGTCAGTTTATTCTGACACCCAGCATCAGTATTACCCACTGCATGAATTAAACAGGCTCATCTTTCACCTCTAATAAGATCATGTGTATTTAGATGATGAATCCACAGTAAAGTCACACGATTTCATTGATTGTTTTTTACTGGCTGGTATTCCATGCTAAGTACATCATATAAGAATATTAATGCTCGTTTACATGAAGGATTAGACAATTTGAAAGAAAAAAAAGAAAAAAGAAAAAAAAGAAGTGAATATTCATGATAAAAGATTCTGAAATTGACTCGGGACCACCATAGCTTATAAAGCCTAAAGATGCAGTGATACGAGTCTGTCTTTGAATAATCTCCTGGTAACATTAATATATATTAGCACATCTGCACACTTCCCATCAAGAGGCCGTTCATGCCAACGGCAAGACTTACTCTGTGAGACTTCTTAAATTTCCCATAAAATGTCCTTGGGGAAATAGAATACAGCCAATACTGCAGATGCAGACAGTGCGTGTCTGTCTGCTGCAGAACAGTCAGATGGATATGCACAGGAGAACACGATACAGGCAGACAGTGAGGGACCACAGAGAGAGGTTCCATTAAAGGAATGATTACACTAAATTACAGCCAAAAATAAATAAATAAATCGGCAAGCTTATGAGAAAAAAAAAAAAACTGACACGCACACACACACATTCTCACTGCAGTCAGGGCAAATGATAGTGGGATAAGCCCTTTATGATACAATCACTCAGATGGTGCTCTCTTTACAATAACATTGGTACATAAAATAATCAGACTCCCAGCTGCCCATACACATCCTGAAAAGAAGCAGTGTCATTTCTTTAGCAGTATAACACTAACTCCATCCTGCAGTGCCGAGATCATCTCACACAGCCACCGAGTAAGTAGACCATAGAGGGAGGAAAAGAGAGCGAGAAATTCATGTATTTATTTTGTTACATTGCATGCCAATACAGCTCATTTGGACTGAATTGAATCCACACAGATAAAAAGAAAGAGAGAGCGAGAGAATGAGGGACAGAGCAAGAGAGAGAGAGAGTGAGCTGGCCAGCAGGTGTGTGCATCACACAGTTGGCAGGGCTCTATGTGCAGCACAGTAATGAACAATGGCAGTGGAGCACATTACACTGTACCTAGCACAGTGTGTGTGTGTGTGTGTGTGTGTGTGTGTGTGTGTGTGTGTGTGTGTGTGTGTGTTGGGCTGTGACGGTATGAAAAACAAGAGAGTTTTCAGCAGTATAATTGAATTTTAAAGGAATACATACCGATACTTAAATTACCTAGTGCAAAGGCACTTCAATCAAACATTGTTCCGTTTACTTCTAAATGACCTGTTGCCCATGCAGCACAGGAAGAAGTGTGTTCCGAGAGCTTGTAAAAAGGGGCCACGGCTGCTGGAGCAGACAGTGGGAAGCGTGCATGTTGGCTTTCCATCAGATTAAACCGTAGCTGCATTTTGGAATCCTTAATAGAAAGAGATGAGGCAGATGGAGAGATATAGACAGGGAAACAAAAAGACTAAGAGAGGCACTGGCATTAGATGTTTAATCCGCACAGCGGGTTGATTCGGTGTGTCAACACCCACAGAGCCTGCCGGTCCTCATAAAAACAACGATTCTGACTCTGCTCAGCAAGAAAACAACATGACATTTAGGACTAAACCCTGATATCCCCCACCCACCCCCACCCATGCAGCAACAAAAGCATTATTTGAAAAACAAAAGAAAGCATGAACGAACAAACTGACAAAAAAAAAATGTTCTGAGACAATTTGTCAAATCTTGATGACATTTATAGTAGAATTCTTGTTTCACACACGCACACGCCATTTTACCCCTGTACAAAGGCAAAGAAATAGCAAGTTGAAAGAAGAAAAAAAAAAGAAATGGAATCAATGCATTAAGGATCCACCACTATAATGAGGCATCTCTGAGCACTGAACAAACCACCTGATGATCCTATAATCACGAGTGATGAAAATGCCATTACCTGCAAAAACACACACGGCCCCTTTGCCGTCCAATGCTGTAACAACCTGCAGTGATATAAACACAGTAGGTTGTTCACCATGCACAGCCTTCCACAGCCACAGCACGTCACCTGTTCATCATCTGTTTCCCACAGCAAACACCCGGGGCCTACAAAGTTCAATCAAACTTATTGGTTTCCTCCTTTAACACAATGACTGAAGATTTTACGCCCAAACACAATCTAACTGCAGTCAGTGGATTATACTAAATGTCACCCTTCAAGCCATCCAATGCTTACAGGTTTTGGTAATAATATCATACTCCATTAGCTCGCTTTCTTTTTTTCTCCCACATGCCCTCAGAGGTGACTTGCTTTCACCACACGTCTCCCTTCCACTCTTTACGGATTTTTTTCCATGGGAAAATGTCAATTATCACATTATTTTTATTCTCAATCCTGCTACCTTTTTAACATCCACCTTCACCCTCTCTACACTAGCAAACATGTATGTATATATATATATATATATTTTGCTGGAATATTTTCCTCTCGAGCTTCACTCGGGCATATATTCAGGGTGAAATCCACATCTGTAAAGGTGACAGACATCCTGTGGGCTGTGGTGTCAGGCACCTTGCACCGCAGAGAGGTACTGTGGCTTTCTTGGGATGACGTAAAAAAAAAAAAAAAAGGTAAGGTTGTGTTTTAAGAACCACAATATGCAATGTGGCTCCCCTCCTCTTTCACGCTCGGGGACCCCGGTGACTTAATGTCACATCTCGCATGCTCTAAAACGACAAGCTGCCATATGGCATCATACTTTCAGTCAGAGACTTCTCAGAGGCTTGTGCCTGTGGCTAACTCTAACTCTGCCTCCTCTGATGCATTCACTGATCGGCAGAGGAGAAAGCTTTAGTTCTTTCCATTAATCTAGTTGGTTTGTTGGAGAGAAGAGAGGCTGGAGATGTCACGAAGCTTTGGCGGAATTGTGGAAGGAGAGATAAACAAAAGGGAAGACAGCCAAGGTTTTTTTATTTTTCTCTTTTGGAGAGGGATCACAAACAGTGGATATGAAAGAAAGAGCTGTGTTTGTGAAGTGATGTCTCCTGGGTGATTGTTAAAATGTCTACGTGTGTTTATAAGTAAGGAGAATATTGAACATTTCATTTGATCAAAATGGCTCCTCTAACACTGGAGATTTATTCACTGTCCACACATTTACTGAAGCAGTTAAGAGTAAACATCAGTTAGGGGATCATTACACCTAAAGCACGCTCTCTTTTCTAACCAGTACAATAGTTTGAGGGTAGTTGGAACAACAGAAAATATCCAGATCGATATTAAATCAACTCCAAATACAAGCAGAATGGAAGTTTCTCAGCAGCAGGCCCGTGGATATTTAATATGGTCTATAATTGGGTTGGACAGTAAAGTGCTTTTAATAATGCCACACCTAATCTCTCACACATTGGCCATGTGAAAACTGTTCACTACGATGAGAGGGAGACTAACAACATGTGGCTTTGCATTCCAGACAAAGCTTAATCTCTGACATATTAAGAAAGCAAAAATGAGCCTGAAATTAATTCTGAAAACCTTCTTTTTTAGAAAATCCTCTTTATTCAGGGGTGGGGAGAAGTGTGGTGGGAATTTGCAGAACCTCCTCCGCATATTTCCTGAGGAGTAATCCAGAAGGCTGTTCAGTGGCGTGTGTAGCACTCGGGCAGCTCCACAAAGAAGACGCATGCAAATGAAGTAAAGTCTCAAGTGGAGAAACAGGGGAGAGAGAGAGGGGGGGGGGCACGAGCGTTGATTCCCCGAGACCGCTGCTAAACACAAACATGGCAAAGCTTAGCCTGGGAAGCAGTTTGATATTCAAGGGACCGAACACACCACTGAGAGGACAATAAGTCACTACACACTTCCTCCTCTCTCTGCCCATACTTCACTGTTGTTTTCTTCCCCTCAAAAACAGTAACACAACAACACGCTTAATTAAAGTACTTCACAGAAACAGAAGCTATAGTTGGAGCTATAAAACCTAACTAGCTCCATTACTATAAAATATAACAACCTTCCTTGAAACCCCAAAATAACAGCCTTATTATTCCAGTCTATTCCTAACACTACTCTGTAAACACAAGTGTCTGCCAGTGTATTAGGAAGCCATGCATGCCCCACTTAAGCTACAAGAAGTGGAGGAGATCACACTTTTTCGCTATTCGCCACACAAACAGGATCGCCTGGAGGTGTTGTGTTAGGCTCTCTGATGCTCGGCTTTGATGTACAACACTTTTGTAACATTGAAATTCTGGTTCTAGCCCCTCATGGGGTTACATCACGCGAGACGAACGTGCACTTTTACGCAGACATGCTGTCGACTTACGTTGCCGAGGTTGTTGAATCCATGTTCTCTGGCGACGCGGTCTGCCTCCTCTGGCCCGCCTTCGATCTGGACAGCCCAAGTGTTGGTGTAGACTTCGGCAGCATCAATCCACTTCAGCTCTGCTGTCAGGAGGACAAGGACTGCCCAGAAGTGCAGCAGGACCACCCTGGCATCCATGAAAAGGACAAGGCTTCTCTGGGCGGCCTATCTGTCCGTCAATTGCTGCTTTCCCCCCCCTCTTCGTCCAGAGTGGGGCTGCTCTACCTCACAGCAGCAAAGTGGAACAGTGGCCTAGAGATGAAAGAAAGGACAGAGGCGGTTCTGAACACAAACATGGCCTTCTTAACTGGGTCACTCTTGGGCCTGAATTACCTAATGCAGATACTTTTCTGAAAGAAAAAAAAAAGAAGAATCCCAAAACTGCAGCAAAAAATATAAACAGCACCACCCACAGCGTTAGCATGCATCATGCTTTGCTCACTGTCATCTGTCAAACCAGAGGAAAAAAAAAAAAAAACAACTTCATAAATGTGCTAAGCATAAATATCAGGTCAAAACAGACAGGGCTTCTGCCAAAATCTGAACTACATTTTTCAACCTCCACCTCCCCTCATCTTAGTCAGACCAGGGATGGTAATGTATGATAATGATATGCACAAGGCATGTTCTGCAGATGACATTACATAGTGGCACATACTAGAAGGCACAACATCTGAGGAGAGTGTCTCACAGACTCCGGGATATTTCAGTGTTTTACTTCAACCAACTGTGACGTCTGAGAAGGTTCTGATCTATATTCTAACAAATAGTCAAATAATGAGCAGGGTAAAAAAGGACCTTTTTTTCCCCCAGACTGCTACATTTCGCTGGCTTTTTCATTTGCAGCTCTTTTGAGTCCAAGTAAAAGAGCCGATAAGTCACACATAAAAAGGAAAGCTTTTTGCTCGGTAAACCAACTGAGTGAGAAAAAGATAATACGGTGTTGGAACCTGCTAAGTGTATCTGCTCATCCCGTAAGAAAGAGGAAGAGGACGGAGGATTAGTGGGCCAAAATGCCCGTCCAGTCCACCAAGTTGGTACCAGCACAGCCCTGGGTTAAATCCTGGCCTGACGTGAGAGGAATAAGAAGCAGATTTAGAGTTAACCTGATGCCTTTATTTTAATGTAACACGCTGAAGTGTGCTGTGCTCACATATTTACGCTCCCCTGACAATGACGGTAAGTTGGTGAGTCAGTCGGGCACTTTAGTCTGCAGTGAGCCCATCAGGCCGGAGTTCGCTCTGAAATAAGTCAGCGCCAATGAGCAATGAAAGTGAATGAAGACATCCGTTCTACTTTAAAATGACGTACTTCTATATTCTGACAGCGAAAGAAGTGTCACATGCCCTGATCTGCCATCGTACTGGCAGCTGCTCACAGGACAACCCATGATGTGTTTTTAAAATTGTCATGGTCTTTGCTCAGCAGTTTTTGGCGTTCTAAGAAGATAACCTCTTTTGGTTGTCTAATAACCTAATGCCCCCCCCCCCCCCCCCCCCCCCGTCTCTATGGCCGACCACCCACAGGACAAATTAACATTTTTATTCCCACTCCCTTAAGGCTCAGAGAAAAGCAAAATCAGCAGAATGGTGTTCATTCTGTCAAACTGTTTGAGACTGCGGAGGGTAATGAACATTGGAGGCAATAGACGCTGCTATGGGGCCTTAGACTTTCAGTCTCGTTAATGGATTTTAGGAAAATAATGCAAGCCTGTTTCTTCTGCAAGGTAAGGAAAACCTGCAGGCTGACTGAGGGTTCACACTTCACACAGGTGACATAAGAGAACTTTTCTATTACCGCACTGTTTCCAATTAAGAAGGGGGGTGTTGTGGCAGGAGGCGGCACAGTAAACACCATGATGGAAGACATAATTTCAAATATTACCAATGTGATGGCTGGTTTAGTTACATCTTGTGTTTTGAGCAAGTAATTTGATTGGACAAAAAAGGATATACCATAAGCACTGATGAAGAAAACAACTGTTCACCAGATGTATCACTTTACATCACGCCTGACTATCGTTCACTCACAGTTACAACAGGTCTTTAGTTGATCAAGCTGGTAGCTCAGAATCACTCAGCCCATCAACAGAATCTTATTTCGCTGCTTGCATGAGAAATAAAAAACAGACAGGTCAGGGTTTGCCATGCTAAGCAGCATGTGTCAACACAAAGTACTGAGTGCAGGTATGTGTGGCAGATAATTCAGGATAATTCAGGCTGTGGTTATCTTCAACACGAAGCCTGCAGCCTCCAGCCTGTGACCGAATCACAGCCATGCTGACACTCTGCACTATATTTACACTTTTTTAAAGGGATTGTACACAGATTTTTTTTTATGGCCGTTTTCTAAACATAACTATGTGGAGGATTTTTCTTTTTTCTTTTTTAACATTCCCACAAATAACGTTTTCACTTTAGAAGCCCAGTCCATTTATTGCTCGACTTCATGTGATGCAGGATACTGTAAACTGTGCTCGTGTTCTTTGTGCTGGACAGACACTGTTAAGATACCAGCGCTACTATTTTTGCGTATCAATTAGAAAACACATTTTGATGTTTACATACGTATGTGATAGGCCCATATCATAAAATAAACTTGCGGATATTTCAGTCCATCTTTAGTCATAATCTAAAGTTGTACAATAGAGGTAAAAACATTTCAGCCTTTAAAGGCTTATGGAGAGGGTTGAGCTTTGTTGCGATTGCTCGGCATTGGATTGTGTTAAACTTCTCACGAGGAAAGAAAAATCTCCTTTTGGCGAGCCATCTATATTGATTTTCCACACTGAAAACACACTGTCAATTTAACTGGGCCTTTTCTTGCAGACGTGGAAAATGAAACTAATTTGAAAAATGCCTTCTTGTTGTCAATGGGTAATTTACACTGTAACAACGTGCTTGGTTTGCAGGCAAGCTTTTGACGTTGCCTTCATTTACAAGAAAAGAAAAAAAATCTATATCAGCTTTTTTTCCCCAACAGAGGATGGCCTTTTCCTTGATCTACTTTAACAATTAGCCCCAGCTTGGAGAATTTGCCATTCAAGGCGGAGAAGCTTACTGATGCATCTGTGGCTATATGGTACATTTAGGAGTGGGTGTGATTGGAGCGCAGCAGGAGAGGTGGTGGAAACATGACCAGGGGGCTGTCACTCTTCCTGTGGAGCAATTCTTCTAAGCTCATTAGATGCTGCACTGGAGTCTGAAAAAGTGGAGCATGGTGTATGCTGTCACTTATAGAGGGGCTGAGATAGGGAGGAGAATACAGAGGAGAAAGAGTGTGTGTGGGTGGGGGTGTGTGTGTGTGTGTGTGTGTGTGTGGGGGGGGTCTCCTCCATACTACAGTGTAGGGGAAAATAATGAGCACATAAGGACATGACACCCAAAACACCTTGTCTGAAAACAAAGCCTGGAGTGGAGTTAAGAAGAGCCTGCTTCCTCCTACATTATACATCAAAGGCCTAAAACTTGTACTTAGAAAAGGGGGAAAACTTAAGAGTTTAGAATCTAGACTACAAAGAAAATTAAAAAAAAAATCAGTTACATAACCTCGGAGGATCAGCACCACACTCCAGTGAGTGAGCCAGTCAAAATGCAGACGAGGAGACGTGACCTGCGGTAAGCTAAAATAACATGACAGCCTTAAATGATTCATTCAGCACCTTCTGTTTCGCACTATTGACAGAACTCCTATCTTAGCTGAGCATCAACTTATCATTAGGATGCAGAGACATTTTAATCAAAGACTCCTGCACTTCAAAAAGTAAATCCCTTCATTATGGGACAGAGAACCAGCAGCAGTAAAAAACAAAACAAACAAAAAAAACAGGCTGATTATCTGAAAACACGTTTTCACATTCTGTGTGGAAAATTCATAATGAGCAAAGCTGCCCTCTGCTTCACAAACAAAGCCGAGGTGCACTTGAGGAGCACACGTCGTCGCTCAAAGCACACCAGCGGAGCTGCTCGCTGGACAACAGGACCAGATTGTGTCGCGCAGATGAACTGCGGAGTCATTCCTATCCTGCGACGCCCTCTCACTCTCCCCTCAACACTGTGCTTTTTATGATTGTCTTGATATGAGCTTGGAGCCCCGGGGGCAAAACAGCTTCTACGCTGCTGGACGCTCGCCTGGCTCTCTTTGCTTTGAGCAACACGAGCTGTAAAGACGTGTAATAAGCCAGACAGCGGAGAACTGAGGAAGGGTTAGTGAGATCTGGGGGTGGAGGGGAGTGGTGGTGCTGAGGTTTGAAATACAGCAACACCAACATGAATAATGCATCAGCATGTCGTCTTCTACATATCTTACAGGCTGTGCTTTAGGCATCTGTGCAGTTGTCTCCATTGTATCCTTAGCTTCAGATACACCCTGACTACAAATCTACAGCAAAGTTATTATTAGTAATTATTAGCTTATTCCAAAAAAGTAGAAAGACAAAGATTTACTTTATTGTTCCCCGAAGGGAAATGAGGTTTTTACATTCTGTTCTTACACTAATGAAGAGATGAGTGAGTGAGGGAGCAGCCCCCGGCCGAGCTACTTTATTGATGACGCTTTAATAATGATTGTCAGTATTATTAATTCTAAAAATGAGACAATGAAATACTCCACAAGGTTTCATGTTGACTGTCTTCAGATATTGTATTTACTGGTCGACCATGTAGCTCATTCAGATTTTTGTTGAACACTAAAACATCTGGTTGCTATTTAAAACATGTGACAAATCACTGAAAGAATGATCTGAGGGATTCTTGCCAAAGAGTCCGAGTTTCAAACTCAGTTTCAACCAGTGCCCCGTACCTCTTTCAGAGCTCGAAGATATCAGCACAGGAGCTAGTTAAGTAAAACATCTCATCAGTCACGTGTAGCTGAATCAAACAGTTAACCAGTGTTTATCTCTTTGAGCTATTACTCACACTCGTATCATCATTTCAAAAGTTTTGTTGATGACATTATTTCATTATCAACATCCTGGTCCTGAGTCAAGCACATAATGATATCGACACGCTCAGATCGAGGGCTACCTCTTCTTCTGCCTGCAAAGAGTTAAAACCGAGGGAATTGGATTTGAGAGCAGAAAGTAGCCCATTTTTCTTTCCACTTGGAAAACGTGTGTGACCTGAAAAACACTTGTCCCCCAGCTGCAGCAGAGAAACGGCTCAGTGAACAGCAGCGGGAGAACCCAGGGTGATACATCAACACGTCCACACCACTCTTGAGAAATTCAACGTATCGGACTAGCGGTGTTTGCGTGAAGTTCACTTTCCCTGCGTCTCCGAGAGCGTAATGGAGCTGCTCTTGATGGGGATGAGCACTGCATTCTCCATTGCTAATGACAAGCATGCGAAGCTTTGACAGACCCTATGCAGCACTCCAGCTCTATTTCAGGCTGCCCACCAGCCAAATCAACACCCACCATGTGCTCGGAGCTGCCCTCTCATAGAAATAAAAAAAAAAAACCCACACACCCAGGATCAGGAGAGAACTGCAGCATTTGTGAAGCACCGCTGACAGTTAAGCATCCTCTCCTGAGAAGATCATTTGCTCCAAGTTAGAGCGGGATTGAAAAACTAGAGATGTTGCACACAGGCATGTTGTGCTCTGTCAGGACAGCAGTACACAGCAGGAAGTGAGCTGTACTGCATTCATGCGAGGTGCACTGTGAAGTGGAAGAGAGAGAGAGAGAGAGAGAGAGCGCGAGGACACAGTGACTGAGTGCCACTAAACCCTGATCTATCTTAGCTCCCGCAACCTACGAGCTGCGGAGATGGAAAAGCCTGATAAAAATGTTGTCTAGGGCAGCAGCAATGTGTCCAGGAGGAAGAATCAATTCTCTAAGTGATGTCCCACAGAGACATCCAGCCTAGTTTTCAACAGCCATCTGAATCTTGGCATTGTTCCCTGTGTCAAACTTCCTCTCTCTGCCCTCGTTTAAAGATGACTTATACTGTTGACATAGTTTGTCTTTCTACTTCTTTTATTCTCCGCTGCAATCCTATCACACGCTTCTTTCATGATGTGGGAATTGTAAACTGCTGTATTGTTAAAGTCAGAACGGGTGAATCAAAGGAGCTTGAAAGGTGGTGTCTGGAGGAAAGTCTATGAACTAATCTCAGCCTCGCTTCCTCTAGTGACATAAACATAATGTTGGACCAAGCCTTTAAATAGCTTTGATCTCTTAACTGGCCTGGGCAAGATTTCAGTCTAACACAAAGAGCCCAAAAGATTAGCTCAACAGACAGATTGTGCGATGTTGTGATGGTAATCTGATTGAGGAGGATGCTGTTTGCCTCAGTAGCTGGTGACCTTGGCTTCCTCCCGGTGAAAGTTGTGCTAGATGTAAAAAATAACACTGGCAACCAGAGGACAACACAGGATGAGTTGGATCACCTCAACTTTTCCACCCTGTTGGTTCAAACTGACCTTACTTTGCTCGACTTAAAATAACCAGCATGTAATGCCACGGTGGGAAGAGAATTATTGAAGCAATTTATGAAATATGCTTCAGCTTTGAATCTTAACACTTTACACATACAAAGTCCCTGGTAAGGTGGTGATGGTGGTGGTGGTGGGGGGGGTTATCAGAAAGGGGTAAATAAGTAAGTGCACGAAATTGTATGAGTCACAGACAAAATAAAGAAAGAAGTACAAACATTTAAATAACCAGTGTCAGATGAGACATGCTTTAGAGCAAGAACCAGCACTGTTAATACGATTCTAAACAAAACAATAAAAATCGTGCAGTAATCTTACCACCAATAAACAGTGAAGGCTGGAGTGGAAGATGGATCATCGCCGTGCTCAAGTCATGTCTCCTCGAACCAGTCGGGTCCTCGTGTAATGTATGCAGAAAGCCTGTAGTCGAGACTAGGGAAGGCTTTACCTGACTGGGAGGACTGGTGATAACTGTCGGCAGCGCTGGCAGAGTCTTTATAGTGAAAAAGCAGTCACGCTTTCAGCAAATACTCCCATTGTTCCCACCCACTCTGCCACTACTGCCCTCCCTGCTTCTTTGAACACATCCAACTAACTCTTGGAAGCTTTAAACAACAACGAAGACGCCAACAAGAACCGAGACGTCATGCCTCCTCATCCTCTTCTGCTCCCCTCCGGGCGGGCGGGCGGAGACTCACCTTTCTCCTGCGGCTCCACTTGCAACTTTACATCTAACCTGACGCCGTACACGCCTCTTTTTGGTCCAGGAGGCGAGTAGAAATGTCACCCGCACACACCCATCCTCCTCACAAAGCGCTGAATTCAACTAAACTCGTCTTGCGTTGCAATTCCGCCCCCAACTTGGCACGAGCGTCACCATGGTTATATTTTCCCGGTTAACTTCAACCGCCGCACTCACGTATTTCGGTCTCCCGGTTACTTTGAACAGTTTCTGTTCATTTTCGTAGCTTTTACACGAGTTGGTATTAATTCAAACACGCAGAATACATACACGGAAAGCGAAAAAAACCCCGAGCGAATAAAGGGTTACGTGCCTCCACACTATAACGGTTCACTAGTGGATGGAGATGACAACAAACTGCCACAAATCCTCCTTTTCTCCAGGAAATACGTCACAATTATAGCCGACTGGAATATCGTGTGTGCTTGATTCGCTTTACCTTCTCAATTGAGAAGGGCGGGTAATTGCTTCTTTGAAACAATAACCCCGAATAACCAACAAATAAACCTGTTACCTGATTTATCATTTATCAACATTTTGTTTGTAGATTTTAACGTATAAACATTTAGCGGGTTCAAATTAATTAATTTAAGGCCTAATCTGAAATGATATAAAAACACGATGTATAGCAATTTAAAGTCAACACACAAGAATATATGTTGAACCAAAACCTCGATATATTTTTCTAAGTGACATGAAAAACAGTTATCTCCAAATTGTGTGTGTGTGTGTGTGTGGGGGGGGGGGGGGGTTGTAATTGTTTCAAGTTTATTTTGTTATTATTCTCGTAACGAATAATACCGGGACACGCCTGTAGCCAAAACATGCATCTTTACTGTCTAGGCTCGCCTGACCCGTGTCGCTGTGTGGGAGCGCCACCCTGTGGTTATCACAGACACTTACATTTACCGGTAATACATTACATTGTGCGGTAGAGGGGGACATATCACGTAGCTCTCACTTTGACTCGCACGGCTGGGTCTACCCCTTCACCGCTTTGTGAGAAGGAAATCCAGCCTGCTTGCAGCACCCCCCCCCCCCCCCCCCCCCCCCCCCCACACACACACACTCCCCCCTTTTAGCACGGACCAAAGTTATCCCGGAATAAGCACAGCACGCATGTGCCACCAACCCGGATGTAGATATATATGTGCAAGCGTCTACGCCCCCATTTCAACCAAGTTAAGACAAATTTAGCACAACAACGTTTTCTAGATTTTTGTCCCGCCTGCACCAAACTCTGCAATTCCAAACCTGTCCAAACCGGGTTAACCAGACACGTGTCACGTGACTGCTCACATCGCATCTGATTGACAGCTGGACATCAAACGGAGAGCAGCGCTTTACATTGACGGTGAGAGAGCAGAAGTGTGTAAAATGACGTTCAAATGTTCACTGTATGCATAAACTGTTTGCATATAGGTAGTAGTAAAATGCACGTGAGCACTCAATGTCATGTCGTTTCTCTGTGTCTAAAGTTAGAAGGTGAACCTGTTTTGGTCTTCTCGTCCTGTGTTGCAGTTAAAGTCTTTTTTTTTTACTGAAAGGATGGACTTTCGCGGCCGGAGGCACGAGCGAGGCAGCAACTGGACCGACCCGGAGATAGTGGAGCTGCTCCAGCTGTGGTCCGACGAGTCGGTCCAGATTGAATTGGAGAGCTCTTTGCGCAACCAGCGCGTCTTTGACCGTATAGCCAACATCCTGCGTGAAAAGGGCATCTACCGTACAGGTGACCAGTGCAGGGAGAAGATTAAAAAGATGAAGCTGGAGTACCGCCGTATTAAGGATAACTACAAAATAAAGACCTGGAAGTTCTTTGACGTCATGGACAGGGTGCTGGCTAACAGACCCGCCATCACCTACTCCTCTTTGGGTGGTGCTGTCATCGCTCAACAGGTGTTTCAGAGCCCCGGTGGCCCTGACTCGTACTCTCAAGGGGCTCCACCCGACTCCTTTGGTCCTGCTACCTCGGGAGGGTTTCTGTTTGGACTACCTCCAAAACCTGGGGATCCCCTGGATATTAAATGTGAGGATGTTGATGACAGGATGCTGAACTCAGGTGTTGCACCACCTGAGATGTATTATGAGTCTGGAGATGACCAGGAAACTGATGGGCATTCTCTGCTGGAGGCGGAGAACACTCCAGTTCCAAGGGACCACTTAAGAAATGCAAGAATCTCACCTTCAGGTTTGTCAATGCAAATGCTAGTATCACACTTTCTATCATTAGCGGTAACATCAATGTTAGGGGAATCACAGGGTGACTCATGATATGGTAAACACCAGATACATGGCTCATAATAACAATTATACACTGTGATTCTGGGATAGTTTATAATTTGCATGTCACAATACCATATTAAAAAAACTTAAAAACAAAAATACCACCATATCAGTTTAATTCACTCAGGAAGAAAGTGATTTCTCTGTTCATTTCCCTAGGGTTCAGTGACCTGAACGTTGCTGGCTCTGCCACAGCTGCCACCCAGGCTGTTAGGGGTCCAATGACAGAGGACCCACCCGAGCAGCTCAATAAGAAGGATCCTCATCCCCCCTCCTCTTTTAGACAAAGGAAGCGTCCTCTGGGTGGCAGAACATCCTGGGGCCACAGCACTAGTCGTAGCAGTCAGGGCCGTCTAGATAAAGCCCTGGCCAGCTTCCTTGACTGGCAGCAATCAGCAGAGGAACGCCTCCTTTCCCTGGAGGAGGCGCGGCTGGAGAGAGAGTTTGAGGCAGAGGAACGCAGGGAGCAGAGGGAGGACCGAAGGGCAGAACAGGAGCGCCAGCATGAGCTCCGACTGTTTAGCATGATCACAAGGGCATTAGCTGCTGTCAGACAGAGTGCAACGACCACGACTGACCACTGCATCCCACCCGTTGCTCAACCGTCTACTTCACTGGAGACCGCCCCCTCTGTCGCCTCTTTTTTGTCTCGTTCACCTTCACAACCTCCGACATCACAGGCCACTGCCTCTCAGGACACAGTCAAATCAACGCTTTCAACTTCTGTGAAGGCCTGCAAAAGGTCTCAGAGTGACTTGGCTGTAGAGAAAGCTCACAAAACCCCTGGACGTAGCGTGTACCTGTCCAACCGTGGAAACAACATCCGGCAGCATCACAGCATTCTGTATGAGGGCTTTTTTCAACATGGAATGGACAAACACCACGACACAGATAACCCTGATGTGAGTCTAGGTCGTGCAGTAAATAACTTTTAGCAGGTTGAATTTGTCCAGACGTTACAGTGATTTATGCGTGTTCACTTTTTTTCTTCATCCTTAGGGTATTATTAACCTGGGCACCAGTGAGAACAAATTATGCTATGATGTTATTCATAAACGGGTAAGATAAACACTAAAAAACAGTTCTGCTGTCATGAGGTCATACTGTAAAAGACTATATATAATCGTGTTTACAACCCAACTTTGCTTGCATTCACAAAGACATTCATTTTATTCTCTGCAACAGCTGACCAAGCCCGACATGCTTCATGTTGAGCCATCCCTGCTGCAGTATGCAGACCAGAGGGGACACTTGTTGTGAGAGAATAACCTTGAGCTCTATTTTTATTTTATTAGGAGCAAACCAACCTTTGTTATTACGTTTTAACCCTCTTAAAAACCTTTCCTCTCTGCTCTTTTCAGCTTGAGACAGGAGGTCGCCAAGTTCCTGACTCACTACTGCTGTTCTCCAAAGCCGCTGACAGCTGACAACGTAAGTGAAGATTTGGGATTTTTCAATGTGTAAGCCAAATGCTAAAGTCATTTGAGGCACGGTAAGGAGCACTTTGATAATGTCATATTTACATGTTGTAACACAACTGGACTTTTGTGAGACAAATACTGCACTTTGTACAACGTGAATGACATCATGGCTAGATTGATGGTGGCAACTTTGCAGTAATGATTCATTCTTTCATTCAGGATTTTTCAAGACAGAACCCTACAGGTGATGTAAAGTGAAATGAATGCCCAAAGTCCAAGACTCCAGTTAAGATGAGCCTTATGACCTCTGCTGGAGTACACACAGCAGCAAGCTCTGATAGTTATAACAACATGTATTGTTTTAATAATTAGATTATACAAAATATAGTCATTTTATTCTGTTTTTTTTTTAATTTTTACTTAAGTTACATGCAGGACTTTCACTTAGTATTGAATAATGTATGTATTGTTTTAATATGGATGATGTCATTTAACATGGTTCAAAAACAGCATGAAACTGATTGGTCGAACAGAGAGTGTATAGCTTTTACTTGTTTTTTTCATGTTGCTCCTTTATATTTACCGTGTAAAAATAGTGTTCAGTTACATAAAAGCACATAACACAAGAAGGATAAGGTACAATAAATAAAGTCGAGCATTTTGACATGATTGTGTTGCTTCTTTTAAAGTGGTAGTTACACACATATCCACCAGTAAGCATACAGTTCCCTCCTTTTTTTTGATAGGTTCTTCTGTGAATGAATAATTGTGGATTTAAGAATGCTAATTCAGATGGCTGATTCACACTCCTAGAATTGCAAAAGCCTCCTATTGTAATGTTTCATTCTGCTGCCGTACACTTTGGATTACAGCCATCCATTTTCAAAGATGAAGGCGACAGATGAAATTAATTTAGATGATTTACACTGTAATGATTATAACAAGGCCAAATGCTGCAAATGAACTAAGACGGTCTTTTTTTCATAGAGTGACCACCTTAATTTGCCTGTTTAATAAATGGATGTTTCAGTGGGTGGATGAATTTGTAGCTTATTTATCAGCCGCTTTCTCTGCCTTAATTTGGTCTTTTATAACACAGTTGATGTGCGTTTGTGTGTTTTTTCAGGTCGTAGTGATGAATAGCTGTACTTCTCTATTCTCGTCTATTGGAGCGGTAATTTGCGACCCTCAAGGTAAGTTCGCACACACACAACGCATCCCTATCAATACTGCATGAATTTAAAGGTGTGAACAGGGGGTATTGTAAGTTTTTGTCTGTTTTGTATGGAGAATTATTCTTGTAAAATAAAAAATAAACAGGGAAAGTCAAACCTTTTTAAACGTAACTGTTCAGGCGGCTGCATTCATTTCTAAGTATTTAATGCCACTACAAGCCAGGCCACATGTTTTAGTAGCCTAATGTAATGATGTTTTATATGTTCAGTACATACTGAAAAAGCAGACTTCTTTTCTCGTGCCGCCAACTTTCATCACACACTGTAAGGTTTTCATTCGTGCAAATACGCATGACAAATTTAGATAAGTGCATTTTAGTCACTCCTAATTAGCTTCCAACCTAGCGACAAACCCCCCAGTCCCCCCCCCCACTCACAAAAGACAATCTCACAAACATAGGGGGATTAGAGTCAGCAAATACAACTTCAGTGTGACTGCCACCAGACATAGTGAGTAGTAAAGGTTTGAATTATGACAAGATGATTATATGAAGGGGAGTAGAAAGAGAAAGAAGAAAACAAGCATGCAGGGTATACAGCACATCTAAAACTAAACATACTGAGTCAGAGGATTCAGGGAATAAGGGTATGAAATGACCAACAGTTCTTGACTTATTTCTTGGTTTCTGAAAGAAGAGATTGAAACATAGATCTGAAGTTAACGCTGGATGTGGTGAGCTAAGAAAGTATAGTTTTGTATATAAAATACTTTGCTGGTAGAGCCATTAGGTTAATCATATACTGTATGTAGGACCCTTATCCTATAACCATAGACTTAGAATGAACGCATTAAACGAAGCTGAAAGCTTCAATCTAGCTGGACCACAGATCAATGATAAACTTTTTGTATATTACACAATAAACAACAACTTGAAAATGATCACAGCATCATTAATTTGTAGCTTTGTATGCGTGTACTTGTGCAAAAAAAAAAAAAAGAGTTCACGTGGGGTGCTGGAAGCCCAGCGGTTATGTCCCCCATGTACAGAGGCCTTGTTAAAGCGGCTGTGGGTTCAAATCTGATCACCGCCCTTTGCTACACGTCCTCCCCCTTTCTCTCCTTCCAAAGTATCCTGTCTCTCTACTGCTGTCTTATCCAATAAAGGTGAAAAGGAATAGAAATATTTAAGAAAGAAAAAAATATATATATGGCGATGATTCATGTGTTGATGTGTTTTTCATGTCACAGATGCCATTCTCATTTCCACTCCCTTCTACGGCTTTATCACCGAGGATGTACTTTTTTACAGTGGCGTAAAACTCTTCCATGTTCCTCTTGACTGTGAGGTAGGACTACAGAGCCCGTGTGCACCCTAATGTGTCAAACCAACACCACCTAAACAATCTCACATTCAAGGTGTGTTGAGTTATTGAATGTTTTGACTGGTTATTTTTCATTTTTTTTGTGTGCAGGCGGATGAAAAAGACACTCGGCCCTTCCACCTCACAGTAGAAAAGCTAGAAGAAGGTCTGAAAAAGGCGAAGCAGGAGGTGATTGATAATAATTCTTTTCTTCAGCCCTTTTAAATACATACAAAAAGAGGCCAAAGCACTCGAAGCCTTCTCTGCCAAAGTTCTTTTAGTAGATAAATTCCTTGGTTGCTCTATTTATCTCTGTGATTTGTAATTCAGACTTATCTTTCTCAATCTGTCTGTAACACTGGGAAGACACAGTGGCTCAGTTTACTTGCACTCAAAGATTGTTTGTCTTTATTAGGGGGTAAGCGTCCGAGCTGTACTGCTGATAAACCCCCACAACCCTCTGGCTGAGATCTACACCGCCAAGGAGATGACTGCCTTCTTGGAGTTTGCCAAAACGTATGTTCATTGCACACAGGACGCCTATCACTGCAACGCTGCATGTTCGCACTCCGTGTTTGCATTTCCTCCCATGGCTCTGCATACCGTTCTTTGTGTGAACACATTTGATGAAAGGGAGCTCTTTCCCGTGTGTGGAATTTGAGGCATCAGCATATAGTCAAGTGCATCCATGTACCAAAGAGACTCTGTAAACGGTTTGCCAGAGTTATACCCTCCATAGATCGGTGCATGCACAATCAGCATTATCAGTTCTAAACTGTCTTATCCTCCTTTTCCTTTTTTCCCCCCCCTGCTTAAGCAATGAGCTGCACGCCATCGTCGATGAAGTGTACATGTTGACTGTCTTCGATGAATCTCTCACCGTTCAAAGTGTCCTCGGCCTAGACAGGTACTTCATAAGCCAAACCCCTACATTTAAGCTCCCTTAATCATAACACTAGAAGACCGTCACTCACCTGTTAATGATGTGCTCTTTTGTTCAGTGTGCCTGACCCGCAGAGGACGCATGTAATGTGGGGTTTAAGCAAGGTGTGAACTGTCTCTGTGAGACTTTTTTTTATATCTTACAGTACAGCCAACTCCCAGCGTTTCTCCAGTGGTTGTTTTTTTTTTTCTCTCTGAGATAAATGTGAATTCTCTTTGTCTTTCTAGGACTTTGCAATGTCAGGATTAAGAGTAGGAACTCTGTACACTGGGAACAGAGACCTGGTGGAGGCTTTGACTCTGCTGGGTGCGTTTCATGGCGTCCCTGGAACCACTCAGCACCAGGTAGCACAAGTGCTGGGGGACAGAGGTATGGCTGAAACTTCACTGGTGCTTCTGCAAAGACATTTCAATTAGATTAAAGTCCTTGCATCAAACGCTGGTCACAATCATTGGTAAATTTAAGATAAGCCCCAAAGTTTAACTAAATGTAAAATGTATGAAGGCTAAATGGAGTCAAACAGCTCCTATAAAAGACAATCGATTGAAGCAATTTTGCAACACAGAGATAAGAAAGAAAAGTAAGCAAGGAAAAGTACAACATCTACATGTTCAACATTTTTCCTGACTGAGTTAGAATTACTAAATGCAATTATTTTGAATGCAACATTCTTCACAGTTTTGACATGTTCTTGCTGGCCAGTTCCTTGTTTCAGAGAAGAACTCATCTTTTTCTTCTCCTCTTAATGACAGGAGCACATTATTGGCTTCTGCTGACCATTGCTGCAAAAATGCTTTTAACTTTCCATTTACACTCGCCTTCCATCACTTTTCACTCTCATGTCCTAGACTGGATCGACCAGGAGTTTTTGCCTGAAAACAGACGCAGACTGAAAGCTGCTCACAGATATGTGACGAGTGAAATGCAGAGTATGGGCATCCCCTACCTGGACCGGCCTGCCACACTTTATGTGTGGTTTGACCTCAGAAAGGTTTGCTAAGATGTTTGGACTCTTAATTTTTTTTTTCTAGCTTTCTGTTACTCAGCTAATTGATTGCCTATAACTCCTTATGATTTGTGCTCCTGAAAGCACTCCCTGAGGCTTGACGTGTCACTTCTGTCTCTCTGTTGTTGTTAGTACCTCACGCAGTCGTCGTTTGAGGAGGAGCTTTCTCTGTGGAGGAGATTCCTCAGACACAAGGTTGTCCTGAGCTGTGGTCAGGCCTTCTTCTGCTCCACACCCGGCTGGTTCCGCATGGTCTTCGCAAACCAGCCGCACCACCTTCAGCTTGGTCAGTATGTAGTGTATGAGACAGAACTACCCACAGTCCTCACCTTTTGCTTTTTACTTTTTATACCTACTGAATTGTTCAAACCCCTGCCATCATAAATCGTGTGTTGAAATATGATCTTTTTTTTTAATGTTCAATCCCTCTAATTACAGCTTTCTGTCTTAAGCTGCACATTGCGTAGACAATATCTATTCCTACATTTGTCTTGTTAATAATTTGTGTTTGTTCAGCTCACCTCCACTTTTGTGTCATAATTTTCTATTGATCTGATAACAGTTAGTGGCCTGATCTGAAAAATGTCTGTTCTTACAGGTATGAAGCGATTTAAGGAGGCTTTGAAGGAAATTGAAGAAAATGCCATCAGCTCTGATTCCAACTGTATCAAAGAAACGTGTAACAGGAGGATAAATTCAGTGAAAGAGGACCAAGCAGATTTAGACAATGCTGCGATTGTGAATTTAACATCATCCCCCCAGCGCAAGTCATGTGACAAGCTGAAGGAGATGCACCGTCCTGTCTCTGACTCAGCCTCACTGGCAAGTGAAGAAATTGTGTTGCTGGAGTGCCAAGCATCAAAGCCTGAAGAGGGTCTGGACTCTCTGATTGGTACCCTCCGGCACCAGATCCGCTCCTCTGATTGGCTGGAGAAAAACACTCCAGAGCTATCTGCTGGGGAGGACCCGGAGGTTCTTGATGTATTCAAGGCCCTCCTGCAGAGAGCCAAAAAGTAGGCTTAGGACAAACAGACATGAATGCCAAATCTCAAGAGGCAGCACTTAGGTCTCCAACATCTTTCCCTCCATGTATTATGAAGAGCGAAATACAAACACTTGACACAGGGTCAGATCTGATGTCTGTTTCTGAGTTAAGAGGAAAAACACGATGGGTCGAGACTAATGAGAAGGAGAAAAGTGACCCAGGCAAGACTGGGATGGAAGAACAGTAAAAAGTTGCAATTTTTATCTCGGGGCCTTATTTCGAAGTTGGTATGCGAGATGATCTTACCTTTTGGTTTTTTGAGAAAAAGATTCAAAAAATACATATTTATTTTGTCTTATTTTCAATGAATGTGAAATCAGCCAAACAGTATTTTATGTTCTATCCATATGCATCTGAATTGAATATCTTTATGATTCCCTCATAGGCACTTTATCATAATGTATATATGTCTTGAAAGTGAAGGTGATTAAAATAATGTATTATAAAATCATTTTGTGACTAATCAGTTTTATTTTGAGTAATATTTTTTATCATTGGTTATTTATCTCTTGACAGTCCCTTTATTCACACGGGGTAATTAACATCTATTTGTTATAATGTTTTATTCTATATTATCTTACAACAGTTCCATCTTAGTTTGTGGGTGTTTTACCGTCAGTGTGACATAAGTAAACATGCTTTATGGTGGGCTTTGAGAGCTGTTCCATAGCAACAAAGGAAACTGAAGGGGGGCGGTGAAGAGGAAAGTGTTAGTGGAGGTTGAACCCTCAAGAACCGCAGTTACACGATGCCTCACTGTGTTTTATGACAGAAGGATTTTCTTTCAAATCTGCATTTACTGTAGCCCTGTATAGAGACAATTAACCATTGAAACCCAAACATACACAGTCCCTGGGTTTTCTTTTTTTATTTTAACAGACACTCTTCTGCTTCCTCTTTCACTGAAAGGTCAATTGCTTTTTGCTGCTTTCACTTTCCCTCCAGAATGAGCTGCTGGGCCACAGTGGAGAGTACACAGGGAAATTTGGCTGTTGGCTGGGGGAGATTCCATCTTAGCAGAGGAGGAGAAACACTGAAGGGGTGTGATCTGCGAGGGTAAGGGCTTGTGGTCACGAGTAGTCGGAGTACAAATGCATCAGGCTGTTCAAACGCTTATGACAGCAGTAACAACAAGGAATTCCTCTAGTGTAACAGTCGTCCTGCTGACAACTACCAAACAGGTTGGTTCCTAAGACCTCTCTACTCCCTACAACAACAAAGGTAAAACTGCATTTACAATATTTACACTTTAAAAGGATTACGATGGACTAAAGATTTGTTTTAAGACATATTTTCTTGTTTTTATTTTGAATTGACCACCCTCTCTTATATATGTTCCCCTTACTCCACTGTTGTCCCTGTTTTCTCTCAGGTGTTTTAAGCAACATGACTTTTCTGGAGCTGGGGGATGTCATCAGTCGCTTCAGGTTTTCTCAGTCCTGTGTTGGTCTGGCCGGTTGCCTGTGTGTGTGTTATTCAGTCTGCACACCATTCTGGCTGAATGAGAGGGGACTCTGGGCACAGTGGAATATCACTTATATTGACTACAACATTCGTGAAGATGGCACTTTCTTTAATGGTAAGCAACAATCCGTGTTATCCTCTTTGTCATGTTTGCAGTCAACACGAGTCGTCCTGCCTCAAGCTGTCCCTTTCGGGATTAGGGTAAGGTTTCAGATTAGATTGACATAAATGATGAAATATGGAATTAAATGTATGAGCCAGGAAGAAATTTAAATAAGGTGTAAACATGTTGCTGTAGACACTCTGCTGGAGATTATCCTGAGGGATAGAGATCAACACCAGGAGGAACATTTTGAAACACTAGGTTACAGAGGAGCTTCTCAGCAGACAGGCTTGAACATGTGCCTATGTCTGAGAAATGCATTCTTTGTATCTAATGAAGCTTTTGCAACTGGCTGAAGAAAACTGAGCTGAATTCTCAGTTAGCTGAAATCTGGTTTTGTCATTTACGCTTACTGTCTATTGTCAGTTTCGACCAAAAAAGTAGGCTCCTTGAGAATGTAAGCCTGTCTTTTACATTTTTACATGCAAACTCACTTTAACAGAGAATCTAAAAAGGCTTCTGCCTTGAATACACGAGCAGTAAAATAATGCGCTTTTTTTTCAAGGTGCCATCACTTTAAATCTATTGGAAGCTTTTCTCAAACAACAAATGTGATGATAGTTGTTAAAAAAAAGAATACAAAAACAACAACAAAGAAGCATCTGGGAAAAAAAACAAGGGTTATCAAGGATAAAGATAAAAACTATTTTGTGTGAAAATTGCAGTGACATTTTAATGTACTGGAATCTAAACGTTCAGACCATGGACTAAACATAAGACAAAGCACGTTTTTCTAATGTTAAATTGTCCCTGATGCCAAGAGGAAAGAAATATGAAGGAGCCAACTCATAGGAAGTACAACATTGTGCAAAGTCAAGTGAACATACTCCAAGAGTATAAAAGTTCAAGTTAAAAAATAAACTAACAATGACATTAGTCCAACTGTAATAGATTGAAACTTTAGGATGTACAAATTAGACTACGTCAGAAACTTACTGGTAACCTTTGTTTTCTGCTGATCAGTTAACTTTGAGTAGAGATCACAGAAAAAACAAACTTAAATGAATTAAAGACAAGTAAAAGAAGATACAGACAATGTTCCAAACAGAAAATGTAGGCACAAGATGAAGGACCTGCTTTATGGCTGATTGATTATAGACAGTAGTGACTGTTTAGCTAATGAATTACTGCTCAGGGAGTTTCTATGAACCAACAAGTGTCCTCACTGTCTGCTGTAAAGGATGTTATTTTGTTTAAATCATACTTATATATTGTTGAGGAAATTATCAAGACTTGACTCCACACAATAAGACTCCTTAGACTTAGAACACCACCGCTAGATTATTCCAAAGGCTCTGGATATATTCAAAAAGATATTATCATTATCAGGGTCTTGCCACATTGACCCACTAGAATAATCTGTGACTTTTAGTGACTCCCAAACATCCCTGCAGATATCAGAAAGAACTGTTGCCACTCTCTAAGCAGTCCTTGGTGTCGAGACAAAGCTGAACTGTATCAACATTGAATTAACATTACACATTTAATTAAGTAATTACAGAAATTCCACAACATGTATCTTATCAAAAAATGCACATCAAATTTGGTGTACATCATTCACCCCTACACATTGCTGTTCCTCGATTTCTTAACTATTCAACTTGTTTTTGTGCACATATTGGTTTTAAACTTGGTAATCAGCTACAAAAATCACAACAAGAAAAATAAAGACTTTTTAAGTATTTTATGTTCTCAGCAATGTATGGCCCCAATAGCATTTTTATCTGGAATTAGTACTTCTAAATCGCCCACCAGCACCATATAGATGTTATACTTCTTGAAAGATATACCCTTAAATCTAAAAGCGAGACAGATTTCTTGATTCATATCTGCTTTATATCTCACTGGGAATATGACCCTGTCTGCTAGAAAAAGGTTAGTATAACACTTGAACACCTGTAAAACAACTTGGCAATTGTGAACAAAATCATTTGTTCCCTGTCTGTTTATTTTGGTTCAGTGTGTTATGTGATTTGGCAAACACATTTAGAAAGATTCAAATGCACAGTGAGATTACCAGAGTTTTTGGGGGGGGTTTGCACAGAAACTATCTAGAAAGTGCATGACCTCTTGATTTATCTGTGCTGGTTTCAGTTTTAGAAAGGGAAATGTTTGGCCTTCCCGGGGATTGTGTCATCAACCCACTTTCACTTCAGCATTCTGAGAACTAATATTTGAAAATATGAAATGAATATCAACCATTCTGGTTTATACATTTTACATGTGTGGTTTTGTATCTTGCAGCCTTGGAAGCAGAGAGAGTGTTTGGAGTTCTTGCCCTCCTCATGGCTGTGAGCACTGGTATTCTGTGCTTGGTGTTCGCCCTCTGCTGGACATCTGAGACGGTGCGCTCCTACTCTAACACTCGCTCTCTCCTCATGGCAGGACAGGCCCTTTATCCAACCACTCTACTGCTGCTCACCATGGCCTCCACAGGTAACATTACTGCATTAATCAAACATGTAGAACACTTGTTGGCCTGAACTTAAAAATATATTTTGTGTTTCGCCTAATTAATAATAAGAGTGGGGTTGGGGGAGTTTTAATATATCTCATAATAATAAAGTACGAAAGTCCCATTTTAATTAACCTCTAAAAAGCTTTTTGGTTTGTGCAGTTCAAGTCAAGCTCACACCCCAGAACATCTTTTCTTTCTGCTCATTTACATAGACTGCAGAGCAGCAGTTTTGAAAGAAACCTTTTCCTTAGAATTGCAGTTCATTATCATACAAAGTCTTTTCTAAAGCTCCAGGCACACCATGATTGACCTTAATTACTTTTTTTCACAATAATATTTGAGTTGACTCATAGTCCTCTTTTATCTACAGGTTTCTTCTTCCTCCTCTGCTGGTCTTTCTTCACTTATCAGCACAAGGAAGAAATCCGTCAGGACTTCTCCGGCCTCGGCTCTTCTTATTGGCTGGGGGCGTTAGGATGGGTCCTGCTGTTGATCGTGGAGGGGATTGTCTTCATAGCTGAACAAGCTGTCGTGCCAGACATCCTACCAGACTTAGAGAAGGCTGTAGAGATTTGGCGTCATTCCTCTCAACTCAAGGCTGCCAAACGCACTTTTAGCGATGGTTATCACCGTGGTGACGGCATAAGCAGCATGACTCCAGAGAGGTGTATGTCATTATCTTGAGAAGTGAAACAGGGACATGACAGAGAAAATAAATGTGACATTAATGCACAAAGACTCGATGGGAAACCAGCAATTCCTCACAGTGTTAAAGACCTCTACGACCAGACGCAATTTCCCTTTGTGAGGAGTTTATTGGTGGCTTCAGGATTTGAGATCCTACATCCCAAAAGTCAGGAAGGGGTGAGCGCTCCAGCTTTAGAGGAGCTGATCTGGGTGGTCAAGCTATATTTTACTCCCAGTATGGACTGAGATTAAAAATAAAAACACTATGGACCAACAACACTGACTGAATACTAATACCTTGCTCTGAAAAGTACACATGAAAAAAGTGTACATATGACATAAATATTGCTACAATGCAGTTTATGAAAAATAAGTACTCTTCACTTTGTGATTTCCATTTGACACTTCTGGCAAATCTCAACACAGAGAAAAAAAACACACATTTTCTTATTTTTTAAAATGCTTTAGAACATAGTGTGTAAGAAAACCAAAATTGTCAAATATTGATAGAAAACATATGAACTGTGACATACATGTATTCAGAGTTTCCTACTTCGTTTCAAATAAGCACTCAAATGGGTACCAGAATGTGCTACATGTACTGTAACTAAGCTAAGTTTGAACGTGTTATCTTCTGCATGGCAACAGATTAAAAGTTGAACTCCATAAACGTCCTTGTGTCTGTCTTTAGGCAAATAAAAGTTCACATCCATGACAAAATGTCTGTCTTAAAGGGCAAACTGGAGTCATCTGACAACAAACAAAATGTGGGCACTCGTATTTGGTTTTGATGGTTAACTGCTCGGACATTTGTGCTACATCAGCCCACAAGGAATTTCATGTGTAATGAAACAGATTTTTTGTAAGCTTGTCCCCTTTTTTCCCCTCTAAACATTCTCCTAATGTAATTCCAGCCCACTTTTCCCAGCTCTGCAGCAGATTTGGACCACCAGACAACAGACTGCCTCCAAAGTCGTTATTTACTTTTCTCTCACACATTCCCAGTGGAGAGGAAGCACTCTGACGCTGGACCGCTTATGTTTGTGCTCGCAACCTGCCAAAGTGGGGGAGAATTAAGTAGCTCTGGCTCTGTTAATTGGGCGTTAATCAGGTGTTGCTCTAATTAAAAGGCAGTTCCGCCCTGTTGGGCCCTGTTAATGAGTTTGTTATTAAATCCACAGAGGATTTTTGTCTCTTTTTCAATTTGCCAACAGGGTAGTGCTTAATTGCGGTGTAAATTATGGGAATGTCCTTGAAGGTGGTCTTGCATCAGCAAGCGATCCATGAGCAGAATAGTTCTGAAGAGCTTCCCCTGAATAGCTTCAAATCCATTCATACCTTCCTCTTGAACCCTGCTGTACCTTTTAGAAGTGACTCTTATTAAGAATCCTCTCTAAAGCTCATTTCAAAAATCGAGAGTAGGTGACCCACTTTCTTTTATAAATAAAAGCACTTTTAAAATTGATTTCCTTGGCATCTGAAGTTGCTTTATTCTCCCTGGTAGGTGCCGTACGGCCCATTGACAGCATGCTATCTTTTATGGCTGCCTGTGTCTCTTCAACAAACCCTCCACTTTTCACCCCCCACCACTACAAATGCTGCTCCTTCCCCTTCCTTGGAGAAACACGGCAAAGGTTAAGAATGCCTTCAGAGAGAGAGAGACAGGCCGAATCAATGCAGAGATGGAAAGAAAGAGATAGTAAGATGTTTAGGCACAAAGAGAGAAATGACAGATGAATGGTGGAAGATTTTATACACAGATAGACAGGGGGCCTGATAGACACAGAGAGATCATGGGTACTGATTGTTGAAGGGCATTTGCTACAGAGACATCAATCAGAAGGTGGCACTGAGATTGAGCAGGCCACCGTTGTTTCCTGCCTGAGGCCGGCGGCATGTGTAGAACACAACCTGGCTCCAACCGCAGCTCTTCATATCAATTAAAAACCACTTATACAGCCATGTCCTACTAATTACACTGCACCGCCAGTGTGCCATCCCCCCAGTAGAAAGTGTGCTTCTCTACTCTAATGTGGATCTGTGGTTGTGTTCAATGAGATAAATAAATAAACTTGCCGCTTGCCAAGAAGAAGCATCCTTAATCTGATTTTCAGCGCTGTAAATTTGTATTTTGGAAGGGAAGGAAAAGAGAAAAGAAAACTGTTGTTTTTCACTTTACCTTTTGGTGGTGCTGGTGTAACATCTATGTCTCTGCCTCTTGCATTGAGTCTGGTGAAATGTGTGAGACACTGCTCTCATTTGATGAGTAATGCAACCACACACATGGAAAAAAAAAAATCCATGTATGTGTGCATTTGTGTCTCTGTGTGTGCTCAGGATTTTATTTGTGAGGTAGACAAAGTGTGATAAATATTCTCAAGCATATTTCTGAGGATTTTCAGCGACAATGTGCCGGACTACTTAATAAGTCAGGTTTTTTATTTGGCTGGATCTTTGAGTGTGATGAATAATGAAATAAAGCAAGACATCCATGCTTTTTTCCCAGTTTTATTTCTCTGTGGTTTACATTATTCACTCCGAACATTTGTAACTTTCTGACAGGTTAATGCTGTCGGGTTCAAAGTGAAAGCACTGAGGAAATACTCAGAAAGAAAAGACAGCAGGGGGAGAGACAGACATCGAGATGAGAGGTGGAGAGAACAAAGGGGGAGAGAGGATTTGAGGTGTCACACAATAGTTTCACACTGTCCCTGAATTCTGTACAGCAATGTGAGGTGCCAGATAGTGACAAACCTTGTACCTTTCTCTTTTCCCATTTCTCTCTATGGGACTGAATGTTCTCATGGAGCCAAAATCAGAGCTTGACCACATGTGCCTTTGCACTGCATTGTCATCAGTATAAGTGGACGCTCTTTGAAAAAGGGGGGGAGGGATATTTGATATCTGCAGTGCTACAGTCTTAGAAAAAAGCAGAGGGAGGGAGAGAAAACCTTGTGTCCTTCAGTCGTCTTTTCTTGCAGGGACTGAGTTCATCTCTGACCGAGCCTGTAGAATCTGCAATGAGCCATTGCTCTTTGAGACTGACATCCCACCCAGACCACCCTGCTGATTACATTTGTTCAGAGGAGCTGAGTGCTGACAGTAAGAAGTGAGACAGAGCTTGCATCAGGGAAAAATAGTTCCTTGATTCTTGTGCTTTTACTTACATTGATTTTATTTGCGGGTGCAGGTGTTCTCGCATTGTAGAATTTTCTTTGTTTTTTTTCTAACATTGTTTCTGTGGCTTTGAGTATACACTCTTCTAGCCTGAGTGTACCGTATCTACTCTCTGGTACCCTTGTTCATGAGTGTTGTCGTCATGGACATCTTGGTCTTTACAATGAAGCCGTAGTCCCATTCTTGTTTCTCTATTCATTCCTGGCCAACTGTCGCCGCTCCCTTCTCTTATCTCTGTGTGACCAAGGAAATTAAATTACAAATATAATCACTTGGCACCAGTTTTCCAACAGTGCGTCTCTGCTTTGCATATAGAGTGTGCTTGCTATGGAGACACGTTGTGTGAAGTTACTTATTGGCCTATTTACGATAATGGGCTATGCTCTGCTAGTGGAGTCACACACACCTTTTTTTTCTCTACAATGACAGAATGGCACGAGGAAGTGAAGCAGAAGGAGACTGAGGGAAAAAGAAAGAGTCTAACAGGGAGACTCTGAGACTTAATTGCAAGCTGCTTGGTAAAATAATTTGTAATGGATGACTTATCTGAGAAAGCAAAGATGAGATCTATGAAAGAGGAGACGGAAAGGCAAAAGCACTATCTCACTCACTTAATCAGGCATCCAAAATCACTACATTGCCTAGACCACTACATTTGCTTTAAAGGATGACTTACTGCAAATATATGCACTATATAATGTTATAAAAAAGAGTTAAAAGACACCCATGTTTTTTCCGCCTATGAATAGAAGGATTCTTGTGAATGTGGTACAGATTGTGTTCTCCCTTCTTTGACTGCAGCACCATTATTAGCTCAATTTAACATGCCTAGTGGTTTGTTTATAATGAATTAACTGAAAGCTGATGGCATGCTGACATTAACTTAAAAGCCATTGAGAACCCACTCGAAAGCTACAGTACAGTTTGCAAAACCTTCTAGCAATGGCTTTTCTGTTGACTTCATGGTTATCTGTTTTGGCTGTGGTAGTTTGGTGCAAGCTATGTATGTGAGCTTGTTTCAATCAGGTGTTTAGCTTGAATTGAATTTGAAGGTATCATTTGGGCATAAATGTATGCCTTGCATAAGGTACATTAAGAGAAAAAAAATCCTGACCTCACTATTTTTTAAACCCTGGTTACGACCCTGCTAGAAAGTAAAGTCCAGGGAGTGATTTTAGTCACAGCATCCTTCACTCACTTGCTGATGCCAACTGCTGTTGTGTAGACAGCTTCCTCTTCAGCCCGAATCTATTCCCCACACGTTAGGCCATCTGACTGAATAAACAGTTCTCATCTCTCGAGCTCTCCCTCTCACTGCCTCTGTATGTTTTGCAGGTCTTTCTCAGAAAGGGAATGTATGAAAACCTATGAATTAGAATGAAGTGTGTCACTCAGGAGCACAAAGAGAAAAGTTGGTAGACGGAGAGTGAGAAGAGTATGAATAGAAGAATGCCATTTTATAATTTTTATTATAAGAAGGCCATCACATGCTTCTCAGGGCTATATCTCTATTTCCCTATTCAGTCAAAAATGTACTTGCTGATGCAGGTCCTGTTGCATTGGCTCGTACAGGCAGGACAACAAATGCAGAACTGTATCAATGCTTTGTGCTCTTCCTGGTCCCACCCAAAGCACTCTAACAGGTAGATGGCACATTTATTTGTGATCTTTATAGGCTATTCATGCTATAGCGACAACAGATGTTTTGATACAGATATTGGAAAAATGTGTACAATGTGGCCTAAATGCAATATAGGGTATTGTAGTATGTATGCAAGTCAATGCACTGAGCCCATTCCATAATGCACAAGCCTCCAAAGCATTCTGGTTGCCAATAGCAACCACTCTTTTCAGAAAAAACAGCAGCTGCTAACTGTCATTGTACAGTTAACTAGCTACATTTATTCAACAAACAATAATTGAAAGGCTGTTTTTCCTGCTAAAAAAGTTACAAATTATTATTCATTATGTCAGCTTTCAGCTGATGGGTTAACATTTGGTATGGTAACGTACAATTTCAATTCCAAAATCCAACCATAAGAATAGTTACACAGCAACTTTCAGCTTGTCTCATCAGACAACGGCAAACTCCGTTATCAAATGTTGTGGTGAACATATTGTATACCAACATTTTTAAGCCTTGACAGCATTATGACCTCACTAGAGCTTCAAAGAAAAACAGCAGCTGCAAGGTGAAAACTGTGCCATTAGCTAGCTAAATGTTTTTTGAAAACTGAATCAGAAAACTTTTCAAAATGAATTGAAATGTTAAGATACTTTAAACACACACAATATCAGTTTGCTGGTAAGCAAGGTTTGATTGACATAAAACTCAAAAAAAGCTGTTGGGAGGTCAGATGCTGCGGATAGCTTAGCTTGCACATAGGTTAGGATCCTTTCAGTGTGCACTACTAGGCTATACCATAGACACACCGATAAAGTAAGCCGTACTTGGTTAGTATTGTCCACAGTGGTAAACAAATAAATAAATATACTGTGGATACTTTTTTATTGCAATAGTAGCCTTTATCAGACAGCACTTACTGTAAGCCTAGGAATTCAGGTTGGTTTTGGAGGAAAATTGGTGCTGAAAAATGCTATGTCCCTCTCCCCTCTAACTACAGGAACATATGTTTGTCAGTTCTCTTGCATATATATGTTCTGTGCAGAGAATAAACAACAGACTCTCAGTGTAGTCCAATCCACAGACTAGATATGAATTTTGAAAGGAGGTGGGACTTTCCAAGCTATAATCCTTGAAAAACGACTGTGTATGTCTGCTCCAGTGCTCATAGAGCCCACAGCTATCTCCATCCTCGCCACCAGCAGGTTGCCGTGAGAGACCGGGGTGGTAAAATAACGGCTCCCCGCTGGATCGTGTGAATCATTGCGATGACTTGTTGATAAATGCTCCACCACCGAGGCTCTGGCTCCAATAGTAATTTCTCGCTCCAACTGGACAGGCTGCCAAATGACAACAACCTCCCAACTCTAACCCCCCTCCCTCCATCCCCACCACCACCTATGCACAGCATCAGTTCTCAGCCCATCCCCTCCTATAATTACTGTACTCTGTAAGTCGGGTTTAAGACCAGTCACTCTAAATCAGCCCTGAATCACTGTGTGTTGCTGGGTCCATTGTTCCCTTGTCTGAGCTCTGGCAGAGCGAGTGCAGAAAAGGGCACTGCTGTCCTGGCATTTCCTATAATGGACTTTGTAGTTAAAAGACAGGGAAATAATAAGCAGATCTACGTGTGGGAAAAGGGCTCATTGTGTTTGGTGGGAAGTTAAGACAGAGGACACTTGGGGGTTAGAGTTGACGGACAACAGCGCTGCTCTTTTCACACTCCTTGACACATAATGGGACCAATCTTTTTCTCCACATCTCTCCCTAGGGGCCATGATTTGCTCATTTCATTGATGGAGGGAGGCCAGGGAAGTTAGTCCGGGAGAAAAAGAGGGAGAATGACCAGTCAAGAGACAAATAGTGTGAAATTTATTTGCGCTTAGGATTCAGTTTTACTCAAAAACTGTTCAGATATAACCCCCTTTTTATGTGTTTCACAACTTCCTTTGAAAGTCTCCCTTCATGGATGCTGAATGTTTGAAATCTTAAGAAGTTGTTTGCTAAATGTTATCCCTCAGCTGACAGACCTGCTGTGTAAACCTGCACCAGACAGTTTGGGGAAAAAAGGACTAATACATGGTTAAACAGAAGACAAATCCAGTGAGTGGATGTTTATGCGACTGGAGGGCTTCTGGCATCAAGGGGACCGTTGTGCAATCAGGGAAATCTACATTTAATTAACATAGAATTAAAGAGTATTGTTAGTTTGATTAAAGACTGTGATTTTGTTTCCCCAACTCTATAGTGCTCCTGAATCCATCTCAGGTTTAATTTAATTTGCTATACTGCGAGTGGATCAACATCCGTCTGGATTGTCTGCTCAGATGCAGGTCTTGCTTTTTCAAAGGGCTGTAATGTGAACTCTAGCACAATTGCACTATACTGAAATCTCAGCATGTTATTGTCCTCTCTATGGCCTATCTTGTTATTGTAATAGAAAAAAAACAAACAAAAAAAACAACGTTCAAAGTTGCAGTAACTCAACTTGTTTTCCATTTTGTCCAACTCACAAGAACAGAGAAGCTGAATGGAACCGGACCAGAACAAAAATAACTCTGCAGTGCCTCAGGGAGAGTTATAAAACAAGACTTGGAACAAATTAATGCCGTTCCGAGACTATTCTATCCAATAAAATGAATATTTGGATAACTGGACGTGACAGATATTGTGGTGTCAGGCTGTCAGCAGCTTGTGGGGATGTTGTGGTTTGTCTCCGCTCTCTGTTAAAGCTCCATCAGTCAGGATGAGCCGACAGCAGAGTCATAGAGGGTCACATGAGGCCTCGAGACGGCATCACTCAACCCAGCTGTCCCCTGCTGTCACTGTGTGATTATAGGCACATTACAGAGGGAGAAGAGCCAGTAATTAATCACCTCATTGGAATAATCACATAATTGATTATTAACAAAAGCCGAGGTGAGGGTGAGAGAAGAGGGGAAACAAGACTTTGAGAAGGAGAGATGGGGAGATGGATTATGGGGGAATTGAGTGGTGGGGTAAGGGGTTTGTTCTGGCAGGTACCTTTGACGAATAGCTCTGCATTTAAGTCCACCTCTCTGAGAATTAATCCTGAGAATCATGTCATTGGATGAGGGATAGGAGGGGTGGACAGAAGGGAGGCGCCTTGGTTGGGAATTGACTGGGTGAGGCTGAAGAAGTTGTTGAACACGCTATGAAAATGCAATTAAGAATTTGCATACCGCTCCGTATTTATATTACAACACTTAGTGGAAATATAGAAGTGAAATGCCCTCTTTACCCTGAATACAATCACAAAGATGCCTACATTCTCCATGACATTTAGAAATCTCATGCAGCAATTTTGGTTGCTCTATTCAAATGTGAACGACGCTGACATTTTATTCCCTGTGAGGAAGGAGCTGCATGTGGAATTCATTCATTCACTACCCATCTCTGCTATTGACACTTTTTGAGTCTTGAGCTGTCTTTTCGGACCTTTGGCTTACAAAGTTCTGCCTGGAAGGCTTGATCTCTTTCCCCCTTTTCTTGTCACAGACTGCAATCAGCCTTAAGCCTTTTTGTGTTCTCCTCCCTGAGCTAATCCTGTTATCCTGTGCAAGTCCTTTACACAGGATCACAACTATATCCCCTTTCTCTGTCTCTCACCTCTTACACCTTTTCTCTCATTCCCCTGCTTTGTTTCACACATACTGACCCCAAATGTAATGGTTCTAAGGTTTCTCAAGTTATTTAGAATGATTTGCTCTTGTTCTTGGGCATCAGCTACACACCAGCACAGACTCACAAAAACAGAGACAAACACAGATAATCCAGGACTCTTTTTTTTCTCCATCTCTCCCCTAACATATGCACAACATGCACCGTCCCTGCCATATTCCTACTAATCCATTCCATTGCACACACCTGCAACACACTTATATAAACACATTGCTCACTGCTGTTTTCTGGATTTATCACATAAGAAAAAACATCCTCTCCCAGTGCAAGATGTGAGTGCAATGGTGCATTTCAAACTCCTGTATGTCCTCCTAAACTGCAGCCTCTAGTCCCATGGGGTCTGCTCCTCACATTCATAACACTCCGCTCCATGCCAGGTGGCTGTCTCCACAAGTCCTCTTCCTCATAAATCAGACCGTCTTTGAGTTGATCAATAACAGGTCAATTAGCAGGCACAGAGAGATGAGGGTCTCTGAGGGTCAGCGCTTGTTTGTCATGCAGACATTTGCAGCTCTGTCCCTGTCTGCCATGGAGCGAGGTGTGTCGTTTACCTCTGGAAACATGTGGCTAGCTGGCGATCATAAATCTAAATATCATCTATAAATAGGATGGGAACATCTTGCTACAATCCATCATTTGCTTGTTCTTTGATATGTAATGAATCAAGCATTGTGTACTTCAAATCACCCAGCTGTGTCTGATGGATTTGCCTGGGGAAAAAAGCACTTTCTGTTAACTTTTCTTTTTTATTTCATCTTGAAGATTTTCTGTGAATATACAACTCTGTCACAAGGGAAGAAACAATTCTACCAATGATGCCAAGTATGACCATATGCACAAAATATAAGTCTACCAGTATTCATCCTGTTCCAATGTTAAGCTGACAAGAGTTGGAGAGACCCAACTGTTGTTTGATGCCCACTGACTGTGTATCTAATGACTTGGCTGGTGAATCCAACGTATCAGCAACAGGCTCCTGTGGCGAATACAGCAGATTAATCCCCTGGATAATTACAAACAATAATGATCTTTGGCAAATACTCCCAACACCTACTGAGAAATTACAAGAGACACTGTTGTCCAATTTTAACTCAGTATAAATATGTATATAGATGGAGCCTTCAAAGAAATTGATACAAAATGGGGATGATGGATAGAGAAGACGATGAAAAAGTGCACAAAAACAAGGTCACAAAACCAACGCAGTTTATTGGAATAAGAAACAAAATGTATTTAGCCCACGCAACAACAATTCATACAGTTGTCAAGGCTAAGATATCCACCTGTGAAAGATCTCTTATTTTACTTTGAAAACTCCAATTATATAGGTGAACAAATGCTGCTTATTTGCATTCAATTCATCCTGACATGGCTCACTCATGTGACTGCCTTTTTCATTTTGATGTACAGCAGCCTCCACCCAAGCTGCTGTTACATCAGCTACATACAGTGAAAACATGAAGTGACAAGTGGAATGTTTTAATAATACAAATATAAAAAAAACACAATCTATTACAAACGTTGTCTCTATCTCTCATTATATTGTAGTGCCATGTTTTATCAGTAACACTTTTCTTTATCGCTGCTGCTCCCTACAAATGAAATATATCCATTTAAAATGACATACATTACATTATATGTATTCCTTTGTGAGTGTAGAAATACACATCACTTCATTTCATAACCCTATATGTCTTTAACAGCACACATGTAAGTACTGCCTTTTAAAAACCAAACACCTAACATGGACCTCCACACCAATAGAAATACTCAGCTCTATTAATTTGCTCCTGCACTGACTCAGAATCTTATACTGTGGATGTTGCTTTTATATTAATTCCAGTACCGGTAGTTAATTTGTATTTTTAAGATTAAATAAAGATTAGCTATATTATGTGTGATAGGCTTTTATTTATTTAAGGGACATCCAGTGTATTAACTGTATGCTCTGTTGTGTCTCTGCACTATTTGACTTTTCAGTAAGTTTAAGAGAGGTGTTTTCTGTCAAACAGAGGCCACCTGGATGTGCTCAGTTACATATGACAAAGAGGAGATAAAAGTGTTTCCAGCTGAGGATCACTGCAATGTGGTTTAAAGTTTTTTTTTTGTTTGGGGTAGTGCTGTTGGATTCTGTACATACACATGTGCAACTGTGCTTTGGGGTTGACCTTGTTTTTTGTTCAAATCAGCTGCATGTATCAGGTGTCAGGAATTGACTGTTAGGATCCCACCGAAGGGTATAAATACAAGACACAGGAGTTATCCCACTGTATGGAGCCACAGCTCCTGGTAACAGATGCTCCACACTGTGACAGACTCAAACATTTACTGTATTTGTGGTGTAAAAGGCCTGGCTCCAGGGCTTCCCTTGCGCGCCCATGCGAAGAAACCCCCCAGGGGATCTGACGCCAGCTGAGACTGAAAAACAAGGTAAGAGCCCAGCTGACACACATGCACCCAGGCTCAGCTGTTTGTCTTAAAGGAGAGTTCAGTCTGTAAAGTACACAGAGGGCCTGGATATAAAGGAGACTGCCAAACTCAAGACTCCAAGGAAGAAAATGTAGAGACTCTTAAAGATGGATAGATGGAAGTTGCTGGAGTGTTTGCACTGGAGGTGTGCAATGGTAAGATTGTTTGCTTTATTGTCTGAACTGGTAATAGAACCTAGATAGAATGGAGGGAGATGAAATAAGGTCTGTCACAGTTGCTGTGTCATTGATCTTGCCTGTTCCACATTATAACAGCACTTGGCTGTTGAAAGACAGCTTTTAGATTGAACTGTTTTCTGTTTGGAATAATTCTGTTGGCTCTTTATTCAGTATGATGCTTTTTTGTTTTCTTTTCCTTTGTGGTTGGGCAATATCTATGTATTATGAAATAGGTTCCCTGTGTCTCCAATTTCCCCCCACATTTTAAATGCCAGTTGGAGGCTCTGGGGGGCTCCAATTCTCTTTCCAGCCAAGAAAATGACTAATATAAATGATTGACAGCCTCGCAGGGATATTGTTGTCCATTTAGCAAACTCGCTGTGTCAAAGAAAAAAGTATCAACGGCTCCCTGAGCCATGGGATTGGAGATGAAAGAAATGAAGATTTTGGGGCTGTATCGATTCCCACAGCACGTTTCTCATGCATTTTACACAAGATCTAAATGCCACTTATGGTATAATATAGCTTGGATGAATACTCCCTTTTCAGTGGGATTTCAGGGTACCTGGTGTATAAATTCAACAGGAATCAAGTGAAGCTGTTAGATTGTGTCACAGGATCAAAGCTAAGAGGGCAACAGGGATGTCTGAGCATCTGAAACATCAAATCTTCTCGTTTTATCCATTAATAAGCCTCTTATGGACTGCAGAAATTATTGATGTGCTTTTCTAAGTCCTTTTATTAAGCTCTCTTCTCCTTTTCAGGGTTTAAGGTCTGAATCATGGCGGAGGAAAGCCTGGAAACAGATGATCCCAGGTCCTCCATGCCGGCTGAGCTCCATCACCCCCACTCTAAGTACTCTCAATGGAAGTTCAAACTGTTTCGCGTGAGGTCCATGGAGAAGGCCCCTCTGCCCAGTGAGACCCAACCTGAGCAAGGAGCCTTGTTAGGGATCTCACTTCCTGCAGCTACAAATTTAGGGATAGATCAAACGAGTCCAGGCAGTGTCATGAAATTGTGCCTCGGGGGGAAAAGTAAGGAAAATGTGGAGGGCCCAGGCCGGAGGGTAGATATGAAGCTACAGGAAATGGACACCCATATGAACTACCTAAGGTAATCAAATGTTAAATACTATAACAACTACAATGTATCTATTTCTTGTTAAGAATGTGAAAAAATTGTTGTCTCTCTTAAAAGGTGCTTATGCCGTCTCTGTGGAATGGCCTTGAGAAAAGTCAAAGGACCGGTGAAGGATGTTCATAGTCACCTGGATGAGGCGAGCAAAGGTGCCCTGCGTAAAATGGGCTGCAAATTTACCAGCTGGTCAGAGGTCATTCTCAAAGTCTTCAAAGTGGATGTGACAGAGGACACAGAATCTATCCACCCTTCATCTTTCTGTCATCGCTGCTGGATGGTTGCCATGCGAGGAGGAGGTGTCTGCAGCCTCTCCAGAACAAGAGTCCCAGAGTGGAAAGCTCACTTTTCCCACTGCCACCTTTGCTTCCCCAGGAAACCTTCACTTCATCGGACTGGTAGAAAGAGGCAAAAAGCCATTCCCAGAGCCCAGAGCCTTGCAAAAAGGACCAAGAAAGATCATGGCAACAACATTGTCATTGGAGAGAGGAGGACCCTAAGACCATTTGGAAACTATCATCAGGGCCCTGTGTTAAGGGGGTGGAGGAAACCCAGCTTACAGAGAGAGCAATGGGTGAAAAACATCACCCAATGCCAGAAAGAGCACCTCAGTACTAAGATGATCTCTGAGAATCTCCCTGCAGACTTTCTATATTCTTTTAGCTGTATGGTGTGTGACCACCTGCTCTCTGACCCTGTCCAGGCCCCATGTGGGCACCTTTTCTGCCGAAGCTGTATCATGAAGTTTATTTACGTTCTGGGACCACATTGCCCAGCCTGCAACTTGCCCTGTGCCTCTGAAGATTTTATAACGCCAGCGAAAGCATTCTTATCAGCCCTACTTTCTTTGCCCCTGCTCTGCTCAAGCAGTGGCTGCAGCAAGCAAGTAAGCCTGGACTCATTTAAAGCTCATTGTCTAAGTCATGAACTGGATGAGCAGAATGCAAGCCAGCAGTCATCAGAACTTGACAACTACCTGCTGACCAACAAAGGGGGGCGACCCCGTCAGCACTTGCTAATGCTAACTCGTCGTGCCCAGAAGCACAGGCTGAGAGAGCTGAAGAATCAGGTGAAGGTGTTTGCGGACAAAGAGGAAGGTGGTGACCTAAAGTCTGTGTGCCAGACTCTGTTCCTACTCGCGCTGAGATCTGAGAATGAACACCGACAGGCAGATGATCTTGAAGCCATGATGCAAGGTAAGAGGTTATTATACAGCTTCAATAAACATTTTCAGTGATAGCCAAGAGAGAGAGAGAGAGAGAGAGAGAGAGAGACATGAATTATAGGAAGATAGTTCTTGCTCTTTTATATTTCTACCGACTTTTGAAAAATCTCTGTGGAGCGATAACAGACATTTTTCTGTGAAAATGATTGTAAAGCATTTCATTAGTGTCCATCTCTGTATATTGAACCACTGCCGTTATACGCCCAACCCCTCCCTTTTTCTCTCTCACTCTTACTCTCACTCTTAATCTGCCTGGCCTGTCTGTCAGTCCCTCAGTCTCACACTCCCTTTAATGCACAATAACAACTCTTGTGAAGGGGCTGTTAAAATCAAAACAACATCAGCAGCTCTTGTATCTGCAAATTACACAGACAGCACCACCGAGCTCTCTGGGGAATAGAAACCAGCTGGTGTCTGTTTTCATCTGCAGCCAATACATCACTTTTGCCAGCTTCGCTGATTCACCCTCTTTCCCCTTATAACATTTTGAAATTAGGAAATATTGGTCTTTGTAATCATGTACTCGTGGGCTTTTGACAATGATACATTCACATTTGGGTATTAGAGTCTCATTGTATAAATGACACCAAATGCAGGATATCAAATGAGGAAATTTGAGATATGGCAGTTATTTTCAAAGCCCTGAAATGGGCTTCCACAGTTTGGTGTTAAATAATTCTGTTGAAGTCAAAATCCTTTCTTCCAGTCTCACGCTTTTAAATTTTTTTCTTTCTGTCTCTCTCTGGTATTTCCTCTCATCCCATTTTTCTTTGTCTCTGCAGGCAGAGGCTTTGGGTTGCATCCTGCTGTGTGTTTAGCCATCCGGGTCAACACTTTCCTGAGCTGCAGCCAGTATCATAAGATGTACAGGACTGTCAAAGCCACCAGTGGCCGCCAGATCTTTCAGCCCCTGCACACCCTGCGAGCTGCAGAAAAGGAGCTTCTCCCTGGATTTCACGAGTTTGAATGGCAGCCAGCGCTCAAGAATGTGTCTACATCTTGCAATGTCGGCATTATTGATGGGTTTGCTGGATGCACCTCCTCTGTGGATGACTCTCCAACTGACACTATAACTCGCCGGTTTCGCTATGATGTGGCATTGGTGTCAGCCTTAAAGGATCTGGAGGAGGACATCATGGAGGGGCTGAGAGAGAGTGGACTGGAAGACAGTACTTGCACTTTAGGTTTCAGTGTCATGATCAAGGAATCTTGTGACGGCATGGGCGATGTCAGCGAGAAGCATGGCGGAGGACCAGTTGTTCCTGAGAAGGCTGTACGTTTCTCTTTCACTGTTATGTCAGTCTCTGTCCTGGCAGAAGGCAAGGAGAAACAGGTTACCATTTTCACTGAGCCAAAGCCAAACTCAGAACTGTCCTGTAAACCCCTTTGCTTGACATTTGTGGATGAATCAGACCATGAGACACTCACGGCAGTCTTGAGCCCTGTTGTTGCAGAGCGTGAAGCGATGAAAGAAAGCAGGCTCATCCTATCCATGGGGGGACTGCTTCGCTCCTTCCGCTTGCACTTTAGAGGCACAGGATATGATGAGAAGATGGTGCGTGAGATGGAGGGCCTTGAGGCTTCAGGGTCCACCTACATCTGCACTCTTTGTGACTCGAGTCGAGCTGAGGCCTCTCAAAACATGGTGCTCCACTCTGTCACACGCAGTCACGGCGAGAACCTAGAACGTTACGAAATATGGAGAACCAACCCTTTTTCTGAGTCAGCAGATGAGCTTCGACAAAGGGTCAAAGGTGTCTCCGCCAAGCCCTTCATGGAGACTCAGCCAACTCTTGATGCGTTACACTGTGACATTGGTAATGCCACTGAGTTCTACAAAATCTTCCAGGACGAGATCGGGGAGGTGTTTCAAAAGGTCAACCCAACCCGGGACGAACGGCGTAGCTGGAGGGCAGCCCTCGACAAACAGCTGAGGAAGAAGATGAAGATCAGACCAGTAATGAGGATGAATGGGAACTATGCACGCAGGCTAATGACCCAAGAGGCTATAGAGGTGGTGTGTGAGCTGGTGCCCACAGAGGAGAGAAGGGAGGCCCTTAGGGAGCTCATGAGGCTCTACCTCCAGATGAAGCCTGTTTGGCGAGCCACCTGCCCAGCCAAAGAGTGCCCTGACCAGCTGTGTCGCTACAGCTTCAACTCCCAGCGCTTTGCTGACCTCCTCTCCTCCACCTTCAAATACAGGTACAATGGAAAGATAACCAATTATCTGCACAAAACCCTGGCCCATGTGCCTGAAATCATAGAGAGAGATGGTTCCATAGGGGCCTGGGCCAGCGAGGGGAATGAGTCAGCAAACAAACTGTTTCGGCGTTTCAGAAAGATGAATGCACGTCAGTCAAAAACTTTTGAACTGGAGGATGTTTTGAAACATCACTGGCTCTACACCTCCAAGTACCTGCAGAAGTTTATGGAAGCTCACAAAGACTCTGCCAAAGCTTTTCAAGCTACCATCGACCCAGTAGAGAGCCAGGATAATGAGTACTTGTCTCTGGAAATGAATGAGTTTTGATTATTCTTTTTTATGTCAAACTTGAGAATGAGGACTTTATTTGAATTATTTTCACATGATAATTTCCACATTCTTTTATTAAAATGCCTTGTTTAATAACATTTCCTTTACTTACTTAACCTTTTGATTGATAAAATAATGGCAGGGGAATGAAGCCAGCGTCTGGCCGGAGGCTGGACATAAAATAATTGGAAAATAAATTGGAAAATGTTTCTTTTACGCCACGGTTTTAAACACATGTTAGTCTTGCTTTTAACCTTTACTTGTATTGTACTTGTACTCTGTCTTGTTGCTTAAATGTGCTTTACAAGAACATTTTGCTTGCCTAACATTGTTAGCTCTTAATAACTGTGCAGATGAGACTGCAGAGGGATATAGAAATAACACACAGGATTCTTTTCTCCTGTTCTTTGCGGGGGGATTCTGTTTTTTGTCTTCACCGTCTGTGAAATATGGCACAGTTTATTGTATTGCAAGGGTATGACACATTTATGAATTTATACGGAGAGGATATTTATGGAAACAGGTGAAAGAGCTGTAACTCACTGAGGGAAATTGTGTTAAAAAGACCACATTTGTGGCCACCGTATTAATATATCATTTTGAGCTGGAGCAAAATGCAATCACAGACTTCATGAGGACCCGATGAAAAAGATTACTTTCGTGCTTTATCTTAGAATCCCTGAGGGCCACAATAGATGCCAGGTCACTTTGAAGCAATTTTACCTTTTTTAGTTTTTGCGCACAGTGGAATAGATGATACTTATTCACCTTCTTCACATAAAATGAAGCATATACTGACCTTTATGTTGATATCATGAAACACAGTATGGTCCATTACAGAGCCGAACACTTCATGGACTCTCCAGAAGGCAGGGATTTGTCTTAAGTCCTGTATAAAACCTGGCTCTTTTTCTCTTGCTGATATTTCTTCATTGGCTTTGCTGACAAAAAAGAAGAATGGGAGGGAGCCCTAAAGATCTCTTCTAAACTGATTTCTTGGCAACTTTATTTTGTTTGATTGATTGATTATTTGTATTTTTCTTCGCTCACAATTTTGTGTCTTGACAGGCAATTTTGTTTTCTTTCTTGATTGAATGTTTGATGTCATCAGTTTAGCCACACGACATGCTATAAAACATTCACATTTCATTCCACAGTTGTCACAGACCTACAATAACATCATGTTTTAGAGTACATAACAGCAATTTGTCACATATTTGTATTGTACCGTAATGAATAGCATATCCAAAGTAATGGGTGATGGATGATTCACAGCATCCCGCTTTCCTCAGTTTTGTTATAAACTGAGGTTTCAGGAAACTTCCAGAAGATTTTTTTCTTTTCATTCAATGTTTCAATGAAGTTTGACTGATTTTAGGAGGGGGGAATTTTAACTTTGTTGTCTTTGTATTCCATCAGAGAATAAAAGAAGTAAAGGTCTGTCTTGTTCTAGTGCTTTGTATCTACTGAACAATTCTATTTTGATAGATTATTGCATTCAAATAACATAATTCAAGTACATCTAGTCGAGGAACACAGAACACAGAGCTCTGCCTTATATTCATTGTTTTCTCTGAATATATAATAATAATAAAGAGCTGTTATACATAGCTGTTATACATATACAATGAATATACAAACAGGGATACTATTATCAATTAAAAAAGCTGTCTGCGCTGTATAATGATTGTGAAAACCCAATGGTTGTTTAGATTATTCTTTCAGGTTGCAATTCATTGTTTGATCTAATATTAAACTTATTAAAATAGTCCCATTTATGTTAGATGTTATTGATCAATTCTTTATACAGATATATAATTGTCAAAACTATTTGGACTAGGAAGAAATATTAGGAAATAGCTGTTTAGGTTATTGATTTCATTGTGAAAGTGGTCACAATTCTTAGGAATGTATATTTAAAAGAGTTCGAGTTTCATCAAGATATTTTGGTGGCATAAAGTGTGAGTAGAAAAAAATACAATGTAATGATATGAAAAACAGAATTTTTTATTTTTTTGATTTGAAGGAGTAATGAAAGACATAAAACCAGTGCCATTTCTTATTCAATTTTTTTTAATCAAATAATTGTATAAACAATATGTTTTATTGGAAAAAAAGTGTAAAGTAAATCCTTTAATATCAAATAAATGCAAAATAACAATTTCAACATTCAAAGGACAGTTATATACAAAGCTATATACTTGAAATGTTTTATAAGATACTCATCTGTCACTGATGATGAAAATTGTTCAAACCGAGTAGAGATCAATACTGTTTCATTTATTGTCCATAATCCTTTCACTTTCAACAAACATGACACATCATTAATATACTGGACATCATTAAACAGTTATATGAGAACAAATCACATTTAAAACAAGACTCAGTCAAAGAGCCGCCGGAAAAAGCTTTTCTTGGCAGGGGACATTTTGATTGTTGGGGGAGTCTTTTTGTCCTTAACCTTTAGGGGGGTCCGCTTCAGAGGCGTCGCCTGTCGCGGTGGGGTCATTTCCTGGTAAGGCAGGCCTCCGTGGTCCAGACAGAAGTACCTCTTGTTGCCCTGTGAGAGCCTGAGCAGCAGGATCTCAGACAGCTCCATGCATTGAGCATGGACCCAATGTCCCCCCTCCCCCCTGGAGCAAAAGATCATGGCTGGTCGGTGTAGCTCTGTGGAGTAGTATGGCTCCCACGTGTTGGGATTTAAGTGACAGTCAAGACAGCATTTGATCCAGTAGCCTGTGTGTGATTCATCCTCCTCATCATCCTCTTTGTAGGCATCTTCTTCTGCATCGCTACTCTCCTCCAGCTCATGTGGCTCACGACCAAAATAGAGTTCCTCGGAGTCTTCAAGAGGAGTGGAGTTGTCGTAATCACTTGATTCCTGGCTGCAGCCCTGCGTTCCTTCTTCTTCTTTGCCTTCTTCTGTCTGAAAGCTCACATGATAGACATAATGCATATCTGCCTGCGATGACCTTCCCTCTGTAGGAACAGCTAAAAGGAAGCTTCCTTCCCCTGCACTGCCTCCAAACCAAGTGCGACTATGGACGATATCTTGGGTCCACTTAGGTGGCTCAAAAGGCTCTAATTGAATCCCTTTCTCATCCAGAATCACAGCACTGCACTCCATTCTTTTCTGAGAATCTGACCGATACCCACCCAAAACAATATATCTGTGGGCAGGACCTGTACGGGTGATTATGGCACTAGAGATTGATATACCAGTGTGTAGAATCTCACAGGAAAGCAAGGGACTTCCCTGTAGAAGCTCAACACGCAGGCAGAAGAGTCGAGGGGGGCGGGAGTCAGACGTGATGGAGTGACCCCCCAGGAAGTACACACAGTCTTTTCTTGAAAAGGCCAAATGGAAGGACTGTCCATCACTGAGCTCTGGCAGAGCGTGTGCAGAGGAGCAACCAAACTCTAAGTCGAATAGGAACACCTGAGGAGGACAGTCCACAACGCTGTTCCAGTTCTGCGTGGTCCGCTCTCCGGCTGGCATGTAGGATCTACCGCCGAATAGCACACATGCTGTCTTCCCGTGGCTCTGAACTATGCTCACTGTGTGGCCATATCTGGCGCCCGGCACTTCTCCCACTAGTTCAATCTCTTTGCAGCGCAGGGTGAGCTTACGATTGCATCCTCTGCTATCCATGGTGAGCAGGTACAAGCTGGAGGAGATCTCATTATTTGGTGTACGGCCACCGTGGATGAGGTAACTCTCTGGAAGCCCATCATAGGGGTCAAGGCGACACACTGCTGGACACCGCAACGGAGGAAGGTAGCATGAGTCATTGGAAAAGGAGATGGCCCTCAACTTCATTTCGTTACATTTAAGCCGAATCCCAAAGACACCTGTTGGGCAGGTGCGTTTGGGCCAACCTTTCTGGCCAAACAGGAGAAGTTCTCCATCAAACTGCATCAGAGAGCAGCCAGGCTGCAGCAGGCTGGCACAGTTCACTGGAGTTACTGGTTGCAGGGTCATTTTTCAGCAGGTGCCTGTATCCAAACAAAACACACAAACACAACATGTCGATCAGCTGTTAGTTGTTTTCATTTAAAGGTTTTAAATTTTGACTTCCTGTTTTTCAACGAGACATCTGGAGGACCACGATTGTCATAATCATGATGTTTGCAAGAGTGTCTCTTGTGGACGGATGTGACATAAAGAAAAAAAAGACACCAGTAGCAAACGAAGCAACAGAGTCCGTTATACGCTGCTATAATGAGAATATTGGCCTTTATATCGATGCAACGCGTAGTCTAACGGAATATCACATCAACAATAGAGCAAAGAACATTCTGACGAACAGACGACGTAATGCTGCAGTTGAATTACTGTATTACTATTATCTGGATGATTTTCCACTTTGTTCTCACATAAACTCATTCGGATTTGCTGTGGAAAAAAAACTAGGGGTTATGTCTTAACAAAAAATGTATCTATTTGCATTCACAAATACAGCTTCTCTGGCAAATATAAGGAGTTTTCCAGCAAGTGTAAAACCCCCACGTAAAATAAACTTGCCTTTACTTCATCACTTGAATCATCGTCAACACAGTATCTTTAAGTTGCCCTGATGTTGTTTCACTTAGTGTGGCTTGTGCAGTGACTGTACTTAACAACATTTATTGATCATTTACGTAACCTTACACCACTTATTGACATGACACTGTTGATTTAGAAAGACCCAACACTTAAAACATGTGTTGACCAGTGCATACAAAGTGATGTGAGAACTTGGTGAGAAGATAGCGATGAGACTGCTAATTGTAAGACAGAAAATCTGCAGATTAACATGGCTTTTTTAAAAACTTTTAATCAAGTCTTGTCAGCCTTTTAGGTTCTCTGGGCCCATTAAAACCACCATATAATTATCATTGAAAAGAATTGAATAATAGCAGCTACTTATTAATGTAATTAAATATAAAGGGAGTTTGCAATAAATATGGAAGAATGGTAACTAGATATTTAAAGGAATAAAGAGCACAAACAACACAATAAATGATCAGCAATTCTAATAATTATAAGTACAACTCAATGTGCTTTGTGCTTTGTTTATGCTGCTTCTGCCTGCATTAGGCTACATATTGTATTCTCTTGTATTCTTCTTTGGAGACTATGACAGGAGCTGCTACACTGAGTCAGTAACTTTCTGGGAATGTTTTCAGAAATCAGCCTGACTTTGCTAGAAATTGCTAAAAAAGTTTTAGTGCAGTGCATTATTGGGCAAGGCTGCACAGCGTGAATATTGTACATGAAGTAAGTGTGATTGATTTTACCTGGAAAGTAAAATGAAATACAAAGTACTTCCTGAATGACATGTCAAATTGAATGACTACTATCTCTTTCATTGTTTCAAGTCTAAATGAATAGCATAATAAATTAACTGCTATTATAAACTTCAACAGCTTACTCATCATTGTGCTTCAATGAAGGGAATGGAGTATACAAGTCATCAAACTGGAACATCAACACAAGAATAATTCAATCGTCCCAGAACTGTTCATTCTTCCTTCAAATTGTATGATAATTTTAATATTCTTACCTTATGGGCAGGGATAAGATGCAGTGATTTAAGCCAAACTTAGTGTGAGTCCTCACACTTCAACTATTGTTAACATGAAGCTAAATCGCTCTTTATGAAACCAAACTTTGACAAAGGCAGACCCTGACAGAGTTTGTGAAGCTTCGTTGACTCACAAACACTTCCAGATCTTGAGGTTAACAGTCTGTGACTGCTGCTCAGTGGCAGGTGTGCTGCCTGAATGCATTTAGTGATTCGCTTCATTGATATCTCCGAATATCAGATATACCACAGACAGGACAGTGAGCTATTGTAAGAGTCTTGCTGTCTTCGGACTCATCTTGACCTGTGTAATACCTGAAGAAGTTAACCCTGAAGAGGTAGAAAACATTTTTTTCCAAGCATTTCATCGTATACATTGCAGCCCCCTGCCTGAGCACATTGCTTTCTGAATTCATCATGCGTTGTTGTTTTTCTACATGAACTTAAAATATTGTGTTGTCTGACACTAAAATAAACTTGCAAACAACATAAATAATTTAAACTAATGCTTATAACACTTTACAGTATGGCAGGAAATATGGCACCACATTTAGAAGGAAGTGCATTTTGAAATAGGCTTATAGTTCTAGTCATTATTTTTATTGCCAGAGAAGGGCACGCCTCATCAATGAATTGTGAATTGTTTCCTACCTGCCCTACCCACTCCCAAATTCATTGAAAAAAACAAAGTCTTGAGATGCTTCCCAGTGAAATATTGAGTTTACAACTATTAATTAATTAACACTTAATCTAAAGCTGTAGACACGTTGATTAGAGGGTGCATAAAAAGAATAGTTTCAATGTACAAAAATGTCAACAACAAAGAAAACTTATCCAAAAATATTCTTAACAAAAGTTCATACAACCAGCTTTAGAAGTCCACAACAAATGTGTACTGCATGTGAAAACACCTGCTACGCAGCTTTTTTTCTTATCCTATAAACTGCTGCAGATGTAAAGACTCTGCAAAGAAAAGTTCACAACGTTAATTTAGACCCTAAAAAGAGCAATTTTTTGTATTTGTTTTATTAAAAATGCCAAATAACTTGAATTTATAGAAAACATACTTCATGTGGATTACTTTCGTAAACTGTCTACTAATCTCAGACTTGAAGCCTTAATGCAAAGTTTTTTGAAAAAAAGAAAAAAAAGAAAGAAAGAATAAAGCACCTTATCAACTTTCTAAATAATCTCTGTCTAGTTTGTTTGTTGGTAATGAAAAATGTAAATAAGCAACTGGAAAGTAATTCAAACATGACAACAAACATTTATCTAATAGGAAACTCCATGAGAACCAAGGTTTGTTTATAGCGTCTTGAATTTAATAACTATTAGGTATCTAGTCATTTCAGATTCACAACTGTAGCTTTGCTTGTGTAGCTTAAATTGAATTATTGTTTCTGTATCGGTCTTCACTCAGCCTTCTTATTAACTTTATATTTCACCTCATTATTTTAAACATTGTTGGCATTAAAAATGTTTTGTTCCTTTAAACACAGTCACACTTATCTTTTAGCATTCTGTTAATTGCACTCTGCCTTATGCATAAAAAAAAACTCTCCTTCAACTCTGAATAACATGCTGTGGCAGGAGAAAGGAGAAACCAAAAGGCATTCTTCCATAATGATGAAGTCATTGTGACACAAAAAGTCTGAAATCCTTTTTACATGTCGATGTTTTCAATATTTGAACTACTATAGGTGAAATCAGTGATTTTTGAGCGACACACACTGATGCCTAAACACACAGAGAATAACAGAGCTGGAAGCAGATGTCTACAAACTCATTAGCATAATGTTTTTGTGCACTGAGCGGCTGAGAGAGAAAACTTGAGGAGTGTGCAAAACAAAAAAGGCAGAAACCACAAGTGCCTGGAAGACCGTTACAGCTTGAATACACAAAACAGCCGAGCACCTGTGTGTCTAAACTGACGTTCACAGAGCTGGAAGAGAAAGAATTTACTCCTGTTAACGGAGAGGATATAATGCATGAATTCAGATGTCAGCAGGAGTGTTTTTTCTTGTTTCTTTATTTTTATGAGAAGTTTTTCCAGCCGTATGAATTCCGCCTTGGAAAAACAAACCTTTCTAGTCACCTCGAGGCATCCACACAAAGCACTGTTGAAAAGCACTGCCTGCTATGTCGCCACAGCTGGGATGTGCAGAGAGTGAGTAGGAGGCACAGCAGCGGTGTGTGGCAGACCCCAGGCCATGCAAAGGATTTGTACATAATTGATAGAACAAAGTAATTAGAATCTATGGTAGCACCTGTTTCTGTCCCATGTAATGTATCACTGCCTGACTGTTGGTACCTTGCAGCATGGTTTTGAAGGATGGCGCGGTGACACTTCTGATGTTCTGACAATCACTGTGCAGTGGTGTTTATCACTATTTAATGCTCTGGTAATCGCTCCCCTTCTGCTGATCGGTGCCAGTGTGGCACTACCATCTCACTGGATAATTTTGCCACGTGATTATGGTGACTTGTAATATCACATTAGAGTCAGAATCAGCTTTATAGGCCAGGTATGTGTAACACATACAGAATTTAACTCCGGTAGGTATTTAATTACATTTAGAGTTTTCAGGATTTTCTTTCCTGTGGACATTTATTAACAATTGAAAAAAAATAATTAATTGATTAATTAATTAATTAAAATGGATGTTGTAGAAAGCCTCAGACTCAACAGCTTGCCTTAGCTTTTAGCTTGTTGTTTTGGTTTTCAAACAGCAGTTTTAAAGTTTTAAGGCTTTCTTATTACTTTGGTCCACCTTTTTAGAAGTTGAAAAAGACCCAAACTAAATGGTTACTTAAATGGCCAAGTAAAAAACATATTAAATGTGAATCAAAATGTGAATGTCATTGCAAGTTCTCCACTTATTCTGTGTGTGCAGTCACAGGAATCAATAGTATATTTAACAGTCTACATAGACTTATCATGTCTACTTTATCTTTAAATAATCAGAAATGTTTTGTAGTTCTATGTATTTTTTTCAAAAACTTTATTAAGTAAAACTATTCTTGTCTTATTTATTGAGGTTTCAGAAACAATATTATTAAAATCACAATTTAGTGACTCTAAATTACTAAAAGTAAGTAATGTGCCAAAGCTATAGTATCAATTATCTGAGAAGAGGTTAGGATTTTGGTTTGGGACCTGAGGTGACCAAACAGGTAACACGGGGGCCCAGCCCCCCCATTTTGCCACGGCTTTGGTTTGGCCCTTCCAAACACCTTTTATTACAGAGGAGGCTCCCACAGTTTGAGGAGCCCTGTGTGTGTCTGTGTGTATTTGGTCTCTGCTCAGGAATTAGCAACCTGTTTTAAGAGTACTACTGTAGGTATTATAACTTTTTAGTATCTGCTTTCTTAAAACAGTGTCTCTTTTATTTGAAATGAACTTTAACAATAACATGTAAACAAGATGACTGGTTCATAAAGAACCTTTATCAATGAATTTGATTCTTTGTAAGAATAAAAATAAATCAGAAAGTTACACTTTATGTTACTTATGTACACAAAATTCACAGTCTTATTTTTGTTACAGCGCAATCGTATGTTATTGGTAATATTATTTAGTTATTTATCATCATAACTATTCGCGATGCCACGAAATCTAATGGACATACCGGTAGTTTTTTATCCAGGTTTGATATACAGAATAGTTCAAACTTACTTGTACGCACCCATTCACGCTGGATCCGTTTCTGGAACGTCAGCACAGATGACCCATGATTCCTGATCAGCTGTACATAATGGGAGAACAACAAGATCAGGGCCTTTCAGTGTCTTTATAGCCTAAAGCTTATGTGTTGGCCTTAAAATGACACATGTATTTGCTTTGTTAAAATGACACTCTTATTACTATAGTCAGGTTTTTTGTATTTGAGAGGGACTGCCATAATCATGATCGAGGAAGAATTTACATAAAATCATATTCAGAAAAGTACCCTCTGTCTTGCACAACTACTTTTGTAAGACATAGAAATCCACAGTCTGTCTTCCATGCTCAGTGTTTCTTTGCACCAAATCCTTGTCTCCTTTCCTATTGGTCTTGGATTCCTTGCTCCTTTTAACATGTATCTCCTCAGTTGTCTGTGTAGGTGAACAGAAAGGTTTAGTTCCCTCACTGAGTGGCAGGATGCCAGGAGTGCAGTCTGCCTTAGATACATTGGCACCAGACCAGACACTGCTGGAAACCCTGAGGTGTTTTTTAGGCTTCCTATAAGCTCTTCTGAGTCTTCTTCATTCAGCTTTCTTCATGGCAGTGTCACAGTTCATGGGCTGTGACTGTTACATGATGAGGAGGTAACCTAAACGCATGTTTTAAGCTGATAAGCTTAGATCTGCAGTCACCCAGCCTCTCTTCTCCCTACACAGGGGACGAGACAACATGAGTGTGACCCTGCAATTTACCTCACTCCTGTGGGAGATCATGAAACAGAGGAAGATCAGGGCAGGATGTGACAACAGATAGACAGCTCTTGTGGCAGGATCTTGTCCATGGATCAGGTTTTGATCTGTGACATCTTGACCCTTACTGTGGCAGCTGATGAAGAATTGAGAGAGAAAACCTGCTTAAAAAACTCCTCCATTATTCAAACTGACAACTCTAAGCTCCTCCAATATTCAATGAAAATGTGCAATTTGAGTCTGTCCAATAACACAGTATGCAATACTGAAACATAATCTGCAATACACCTGTGATATCTTACTGTTCATACTGCTCTTTGTTTGATTATTATCATTAAATCATTATCTGATTCTTTTTCATTTCATTTCAAGTAATAGTTCTTTTTGATATTATTATTAATGAATGAGAAGCAGCATTTTTAATGAGTGCACTATTTATTACCCCAACAATTTGGACAATAACAAAAATAACCAAAATTGACAAAGTCAGTATAGCGGGTATTTCCACCATTTGCTGCAATGACAGCTTGACAGTGTTGAGTCTAGCTCCTAACTAGCCTCATGATGTTGCTCTGAGTTAATGCGTTCCACTCCTCTACAAGTGCTCTATGCAACTCTACCAAGGTCCCGTGGGGGTGGGGTATGAGCATTCAGTCGCTGCTTCAGCTGGTCCCAGACGTGCTCTATGGGGTTCAGGTCAGGGACATTGCTGGCCATACCATATGAGGCACTCCGACTTTCTGAAGTCGAGCTGTGACAATTCTGGCACGATGTGAAGGAGCATTATCATGCATGAACAGAAAATTGGGGGTGTACTGGTGCAATTGGGAGATGATGAGGAGCTCTATGCTGTCTCTGAGGTAAGAATGTGCAGTGACTGAGCCATCTACAGTCTGGTCCAGGTTAAATGGTCATGGCGGGGTTTTGGTGTCGGTGTAGTCACCTGCAACAGTCGTCCGGCCAAAGCGGTGGAGTCTGTTGCGAATGGTTTGTCTGGAAACCCTCGTACCTCTCACTTCTTATAAACAGGCCTGCAACTTTGTGGCAGTAGCTTAACTATCTGAGTGCATAGGTCCTTAGGTACTTAGGTCATCATTGCGGTCCATCACTCATGGGGCTCCACTCCTGGGTCTGTCATGTGTCTTGCTGCAAGTCTGCTGATGACCCTTTGAGAAACAACAAGTTCACGAGCAAAATCTGACTGTCTTCTACCGACCTGAAGGCCCACTATGGCCAGGTGGCACTGCTCATCCTTTGAGTGTGTGTTTATGGCTGCTTGAATGATGAACTAGGAATGACTTACTGATAATACCATCTTTTTAAACCCCAGAATGTCGAAATTGATGCCACATTGAAAGGGGTTGTGATTTTTTAGTTTTTGGCATTGGCTCCAATATGTAAGGTGCACTGCACTCAGTTAGGCCATTACGTGGAAAACACAAAATGAAAACACCCTAATAAAATTGCCTCCCTATCCCAAACATCACTGAAGTGAAACAGACACCTTATGTATAAAACCTACTCAGGACCTCACAATATCCCTAACTTATTGTGTGTAGTTATTGTTCTTGGTAAATAGCTTCATTTCTTCAACAGTCTTATACTTATTGCTTTATCTCTACACGTCTTAGTTGATGCATCTTTTTTTTATTGATATTCCTATATTTCTTTATTGTTATTGTGTTTAAGAGTACACTGACACTAAGGCACATATCAGGCATACGACAGCAACATACAACAATGAACTGACACAGAAAGGAAGATTCACAGACTTTATTCAGACTGCCGCTCAAAGGCGATTTTTTCCCCCAAATCAGATCAGAATCTGATCTAACTGACTGACTGTCCACATTACAAATTGCAAGTGACCAGAAGCGATCTCTTTGTCCATATTGACATGGTCTGATCCACGTTGATTTCTATGGTAACAGGTTACGTCCAGGAAATACAACAACAAAATGGATGACAGAGAAGTATGTTTATTTCTGATGCAAACAATTTTGTGGAGCAGTCTGCCCACGGGCTGTTGTTTTCTTACATGTTTGTTTTTATTATTCTTGCTGTTTTTTTCCAAAGTTAACTTGCTGAATCTACGTAGTTATTGTTGATGGTGTCGCGTTGCGAGTGATGCAGACGACACATTGAGTCTGATCTGTTGGAATCAGATTTGAATCGCATTCGCAGCCATCTACGTATGTGGTTTGAATCAGATTTGGAAAAATCTGATCTCATATGGCTTTTTGTGTCCAGAAAAAACTACGTACAATCTGGAAGTGCTAAAATGCGATTTGGAGGTGCAATGTGGCCTGTGCTCACAATGCAGCAGGATAATCCAGGCAGCCGTGCTGAAACATACCTCTCTTAAGCTTACCAGAGATCACAGTGATCAAACAAGCTGGACTTTAGGTGTAAAGTGTGCTTAGGTACGGTATGGATTGTCAGTGTAATTGTGCGCTAAATCTGCCTTGGGACTATCACATAGCTCCTGACTCCTCCCCTTTTATTATCCCGTATGTAATCCATATCTCTTCTCATGTTTCTTCCACTTCCTCATTCCCACTTTCACAGCCCACACACTTGCTGTTCACCAATTAGTCTGGTTCTGCTTGTTTAAAGAAGGTTGCCACAGTTTTCCTCATGATGGATTCATACTTTGTCTAAAATATAATACAGTTCGACAAAGAGGGAAGTCTTGAGAAATTAATTGACAAGTTGAGAACAGTTTCCATTCATGCAGATTTTCCTCGTTGAATAACCTCTCCTGTCTCAAGCTTCCTTCCTTTACCTCTCTGATTCCTGCTGTGAATCTCCACAGTCCTCTCTGATGCAGCGAGTCTCGATTTTCTTTAAGCAAATGGCCCAATTGTTTCAGCGCAATGGAGTTTACTTCGGATGTGTACACTGAAGCATGAACAGGACCTCAGGCAATGCCAGGTATTGATTTTGCCATGATTCTGATTAGGCTCCCTGTTGCAATCGATACCATACATCACTGAAGTACGTGCTGAAACTGATGGTCCCAGATAGGATCCCATATTTGGTTTCCAATTAATTTATTTGTTGATTAATTTTAAGATTAGAAGGCAGTTGAGTGAGCACCAGATCCCTCAGCATAAAACATTTCAGCATGAAAGCTTTCAACCGTCCACTCACATAGGACATCGCATGTAACTAACACAGTCAATAGCAGCACTCGATCATCAGGATAACATTTTATAGACTGCAAGACACTGCAAACTGTATGATAGCAGCATGAAAGATACTCCTCTCATCCAGCTTTTTTCATTGACTGTTTTATCTTATTGTAATGAATGATGGGGCTGCCGCTTTGAAAAGAAGCAGCTTGGGGGAAACGGTAGTGCACTGGAGGAGAGCCTGGAGGTTATTAGAACTATATTCAAACAGACAACACTAGCATTTAGCTAATGGACATACTGATAAACTAAGTAGATATATATTTCCTAAAAGGAAGTGACAACACTCACATTTTAAGATGTTGAATTTTAATGGTGATAATATTAAACATTGTACCCATTAAACATGTACAGCACTGATAAAGATAACCAGAATTATGACATACAAATTAAACTTGAAGCTTGAACTTCACAGGGTTTCTAGTGGCTGTTGACTCAATTGTCTTGAGTAAAGTTTTTTTTTTTTACTTTTTACCTGGACTTTGATAAACTTTATGTTTCCACTAAAAAAACTTTTCTCTGCCTTTTTCCTCATTCATGCAGACTCAGATTTGCTTATAAAGAGAGGTGTTCTTTAAGTAGAGCATAATGAAATTCGGGTTATTTGAAAATCAGCTCGTTTAATTGTGTGTATGGATCTTCATTTATGCCAATTTATCCTACTTTTTTTCAGATTATGTTGAAAATAGGGCTAGAATATTGCCCTGCGGCATCCATATGAGACGACCAAAATGCCATTTCATGGAGGATGGTTCTTTTAATCAAGGTTCTGACAGTAAATGGGATTCACTGAGCTTTTCCAATTTTTGCAAAAAAGAATGCAAAACTCAATAAAAGTTAAATGCATCTTTATTCAAGAGAGTGTACTCGACAGTTACTAAGTCTTTGAAAGACAATTACGTGTCACCTTTTAATTTATTAGGAAATAGATGATATTAAATGCTTATTATGTGGGTGATTAAGGAAGCCGTTTCCTTTGAAATAGTCTGTATTAAAATTTTTATGCTCAATCAACATGCAGATTGTGTTGCTGTCCTGCTGTTGGCATTGAACGTGTAGCTCTTCCTGTTTCATTATTCTCAGTATGGCATCCATTTCAATGCTCTGACCTTGATCACAGACTTCAAAAACTTATTTGTGTTTATTTGTCTCATGTTATGCACAGTGGAGACGTGCCCATTCAACAGACTATGTGTGACTCAATGTCGGCTGTTTGAGCGGAGTGGTATGCGAGGATTGTCTAGTGTGTGTGTGTGTGTGTGTGTGTGTGTGTGGGGGGGGGTCTTTGTAATGTCTGCCAAATGGTAGAGGAGTGATTTGGCTGTTGACTCTCTGTTGCCACTCCGAGATGCTGACATAATGGAATAGCTAACTGTGAACTCCCACCTTGATTAGCATGTGCAATTATAAATATGCTGCCGTAAGCGTAAAATCAGAGTGGAAGGAGGCTTTCTGGAAAGTAGCTGTGTCTCTTTGACACTGAAGGAGCCTGTAATTGCCTCAACCACATGATCAATGACTGCTCAGCATTTGGCACTTGCATAAATCAGCCTGTCTCAAGGCTATTTGGGCAAAATATGTCCAGTTTAAGGAGTTGTACGTTTGCAGTATTTTGTAGCCCTTACACAACAACAATAAATAAATGAAAAAATATTATATTCCAAGTTCTGTGTGTATTTGTTTCAGGATCTCTCCAGTCTATCCATGTTTGGGACTGACTTAAACAGATGTGTGTTTAGGTTCATGGCTTACATGTAAAAAAAAAAAAAAAAGACAATCATCCTCAAGAACAATGGTTTTTAGTGTGGCATGGTGGACAACAACCAGTGCTGAGGAGAAGAACACCCATGGTACTCATGCTCAGAGTTGTTTGTCAGAGTGTCCTCGGGATGACACGTTTTCTCTTCCCGTTTTCAATTTCCCCCCTACCTATCCTTTGTATTGGGTGTCAATTCTGGCCTGTCGATAAAACATGTGAGGTTATGTTTGTCCTAATTCTAGTATTCATTCCTGTCCACACGGAAGATGGCGGTAATGCACCTATAAGCCGTTTGCCAACAGTCAATAAACGCTAAACAAAGACACCATCTTTTGTTCTTTTTACCAGGGAAGATTTGATTAACAAAATAGGAGAAATGTTTTACTATTACTTTCAAAACATTTGAAATAAAGTTTAAACATATTGCAGTATGATCACCTAAATGTGAGGTGATGTTATTAGAACAAAAGACAGTTTGTGGTGTGTGTTTTGTTTGGGGGTAATAAACATCTAACAGTAGACTATGACCAAATATAAAGCAATACTAATGCTGGCTGGCTGCAGTTACTGTAGCCATTACAGAAAACTCAAACGATTAAAATTCCACTACAGTCAGGAGGAGACTAGCAGCATGTATGAATGCAAGGTTTTGTCTGTCTGTGGTTTTCAAGACATTTTGGGATGTTTTACTTGGGATTTTATGTGAACAGAGCGACAGTCTAGTTATTGCAATTAAGTGCAGATAAATCTGGAGAAATGTAAGATTTGTAACAGTCAACCCTTAAGCATTACTTTTGGACATTCTGTGCTCATCCTTGCTTTTTCTCTAACATGTCTCTGTGAACGCAGCTGGCTGGAAACAATTTTAAGGTTGATAGCTTATCAAGGAGTGACAAAAGACAAAAAGCAATACACTTTGTAAGTTAAGGTTAAAAGGTGCATATACTCTGAATTTATGATGACACATCTACCCACACATGAAGCCATCCATCAGTCTAAGTAATGCAGCTAAAATGTCTTTTTCATACCAATTGATCCTGCAGGAGTCTGAGATTGTGTACTGTTGTATTTCCTGTGTCTCCTTCACAGAATAGTACCAGGCCCATCTCCTGAGTTAGCTACTCATTCTGTCAAGGTAGACCACCAAGTAAAGCACCCAAACTTCCCAACACAACCTCACGTCTGTCTGTCTGTCTGTCTGTCTGTCTGTCTGTCTGTCTGTCTGTCTGTCTGTCTGTCTGTCTGTCTGTCTGTCTGTCTGTCTGTCTGTCTGTCTGTCTGTCTGTCTGTCTGTCTGTCTGTCTGTCGCACTCTGGACCTTGTGATGCAATACTAAGGCTGCACAAATCAGCGATCAATGTAATGATCCTCTCTTCCACAAACCCCCTTAAAAATGTGTGTAATGTTTAGAAAGGGATTTCAGAAATAGAGTCTTCGGATATCTTGGCAATTTTAGCTCAAGAGCAAATAAACATTACACAATAAGATTGGACTCCCAACTGCATTCATTCAACTGTTTTCATAATTTTGCTGATTCAATGACTTCATTAGAAGTGATGATTATCTTTAATATTTCCTAATAATTATGACGAGACATTAAGCTGGTCAAGTGCCTCTTAAATGGGTACTGCCACCTCTGACTGCGAATAAAAAAGGAACTGCTCCCACACGGTGATTTTAAACAATGACCAATAGCTTCCACTCTGTGCTTTAATAAAAAGAGCTTCAAAGAGATAAGTAGGAATGTTATTGTTTTTGAGGGTTACCATTTTAAGGTTTTCTATCCAACTTTCTCACCAACAACAGTAGGAAAAGTACAGGAAAGGATGTGATGAGATGGCGCAGCGGATGGTTGCCACGGTACTGCGCTCTCTCGTATAGTTGTTGTGTGTTTTCTTTTTTTTGCTCCCCTTCTCTGGTCTCTTTCACCAGAGAAGAACTTTTACACAATCAGCAGTCCTCTGCCGAACTGTTTTAACTGCATCTCATTGAAACACAAAGTCAAACAGAGATTCTTGTCGGAGATGCCGCAGACGAGTTAAACGAGCATACACGCTCGTTAAACTGAGGTAGTGGGGATTACGCACTGCGCTTCCATCCATTCCCTGGGAAATAAGATGGACAAACTGCTGCTTCTAAACAAAAGAAACACGGATCCGCCACCCTGTGTTTTACTGAAACCTGGCTCAGTGAACACATCCCGAATAGCTCACTTCAGCTCCTCAGCGTAAAAGAGCTCTCTGGAAAGATGAGGGGAGGCGAAATATGCTTGTACATAAACCAAGGTTGTTGCACAGATGCCACAGTGTTGAAGCAGACGTGTAGCTCAAATCTGGAGTTTTTTCATAAACTGTATATATATATTTTTTTTCACCGCGGGAGTTCTCCTTGTTTGTTATGGTCTGTGTTTAAATCCCACCTTAGGCCTGCATAACAGAGGCGTTACAGCACCTGGCTGACCAGATCGCAGACATGGAGAAAAAATATCCTGACTCTCTGCTCATCATTCTAGGGGATTTAACTGAACACATATAACCCACAAACTTCCTAAATACAGACAGCATATTAAGTGCCCCAACAGGGGAGCTAACACACTGGACCACTGCTACACAGTAATAGAGGAGTCATGTCGCTCTGTTCCCCGTGCAGCTTTGGGACTCTCTGATCACTGTCTGATTCATCTCATCCCAACCTAGAGGCAGAAGTTAAAAACTGCTACGCCTGTAGTAAGGACAGTGAAGAAGTGGACAGAGGAGTTAAAGCAGGAGTTACAGGCCTGCTTTGATTGCCCTGATTGGAGTGTTTTTGAAGCTGCATCAGAACATCTTGATGAACTCACTGACACTGTGACATCGTACATCAGCTTCTGTGAGGACATCTGTGCTGACCAGATCCTTCTGCCCATAAAACAACAACAAGCCATGGTTTATGCCTCAGTTTAGGAAGCTGCATCAGGCCAAGGAAGAAGCCTACAGGAGTCTTGACTGGGACTTCACTCCCCCTCTCACCATTCTGAACAGCACAGTGTCTACTGTATTATTATCCTGATCAATCTTGAATTGTCTTTAGCTGCTAGTTGTTTGTCCGAAACCTTTGAACTGAGCAGGCACAGGAGTGTAGTGTTAGCTTGTCTACCTTGGTCTGGCCTCTGAGAGCAACAGTACGATTTTGGGGCCTTCTTGTAATAAGGACTTTGATTCTTTAGTGCTGGTTTGATTGCAATGTATTGTATTGTACCAACATGCTGCTGATTTATCTGTCTTTTCAGTGAGAACATCTCTGAAGAAGGTTAAATGGATTTACCAAGCATGCAAGGAAACAGCATCGAAAGCTTGCATGCTGACATTAATCAACGTTTATCTCACCTGCTTTCTGCGACAAGAATTGTCACCTATTTTCCCCTTTGGCAGCTCACAGCTGTTTTTCTTTAAATGGGTATGATGTCATAATAATTGATTCCAGAAAAATAAGAGCCCCCCCCCAAAAAAAATAAAATAAAATAAAATCCTGATAATTCAGTAAAAGTTTTGTTTCCCACTCCTAGAAATGGACTAGATTGTTGCCATATAGATATCTGTGTATAAATAAAAGTTTATAATTGCATCCATAGCTGCAGGTTCACCAAAGCCCACTGAAATGCTTTTTGGAAATGGATTTGGTTTACAAACAGAAACCTGAACTCCTCAGATACCTCTATATCTAGTCTAATTCAAAATTGGATTATTTAGAATATCTTTGATTGCCAAACTCAACAGTAAGAAAGGTTTCAATATTTAATAGTGTTGGCACGTTGAAATTGATTGAAATCCCCTTTTATGAACACAGGGAAGAACATAATTGTTTCCCCTTGCCAGTCTTTGGCACCATCTGCTCCTTTCAGTCTGCCTTGTCTTGGCCATCACAATTGCAACAACGTCTGCGGATATTACGTCCGTCCACTATTAAAAGTCATTTTAGCCTTTGTTGTCTTTGCTTGTGGTGTTTATTGTTCAGTTTTCTACCCTGTGTCTGCTATCTGCCATTGGATTCCATTAGCAAAGTGACAGAGATGTGATTAAAGCCAGCCCAGGTCTTTTAATACAGCTAAGTCATCTGTGATGTCTTCCGTATGTCTGCCATCACACTGTTCCTCAAGTTATTGTCTGGGGGCTTTTTTCCCTCCCTGAGCTGTTGATGTGGCTCGCTGTATGTGTTGGTCTATTTTTTATGCACTTTGCAATGGTGAATATCGCTATTTGACATAACTAATAAGGCCTTTCAATTTGATGGAATTCTCTCTCAGTGGAGCCTGAAGCCTGTGTTTTCTGTCAGGGAGACGGAGCAGTTTGCTGTGGCAGTGGGCGGAGCTGAGAGACAGATTGTGCCAAACAAAAGTGTTGTGTTGGCAGCACTCGGTTCCACTTCCAATCCCTTCAGGTTATTAAATGTATGCTTGCAATGTCTACTGGTTGAGAGTAAAAGAAAGGTAAATAATTACTTTACAAAATTATCATTTCCATGCATAATTTCATTGTGATACAATTCAATTACATTGATAAACAACTCCTTCAGGAACAACTGGAGCCTGATTTTAATTGAACAGCGAGTCATTTCTCATTTCAACTGATTTGATTGTCACACTCCTGAATTGCGTTTGATGATCCCACAAAACAAACCCAATGAGATAATCATTTGCAGTGTAATGCTGTACTTATTCTAGTCTAAAGGAATACAAGGGGTTTGCCAGGCAGGTAAGAGAAGCTGTCATTCCTAATCAGGCCGAGCCAGCAGAGCATTCAGCGCGAAGATGGGAAAAGCTGGAAAGCAGGACTTAATGGTTTTGTCTTTCCACATCTCTCCATGTGCCTGTCTGAATGCAATTAAGGGTCCTCTGGTGGCAGCATTCATTACTCTGTCAGCGCACCTGGAATGACTTCAGTTGAAAGCATTTACATTTCTGTGCACCTCTTACCCATAATGCTCTTGTATGGCTGGTCAAGGGAGACAACAAACAGGATGATTCGCCTTTTGTTTGTCATTCCATCATGATCTAGGTGTTGTCCAACTGAGAAGGTGAGGATGATGTCACACTGACACACCTGCCTCTTTCACTGGGTGCAACTGTAACTGACCCTCACTTCCAGGGGCCTTAGGACACAATGTTTCAGCACAACCTTTGCTAATAATGACACCCGCCAGATACACAAACATAATGATGTTAGTGGTGAAGAAGCTTCAAGACAAAACATTTCTCAATTTAAACTTTTCATGATTGACCGTACGTTAAATTAATGAATTATTAGAAGTCAACCCCCATAAAGGAGAAGCCAACAATATATATCAGCCACTTACATATTTTCTGACTGTCTAAAAGTTCCAAAGTTATCCCAGATTAATTGTGCTAAACATGAAACATTAATACAGGAATTTCCAGAAAAGCTTTTAACATAGCTATTTTGGTTAGTTATGTTGCACCGCCCACTTAGCCACTAATTTAGTAGTAATTTAGGAGTAAACTTCAACAGAGGAATAATGCTTCACATTTAGTTGGGAGATGGGATCAAAAGGTATAAATGCATCTCCTGAATACAGTGCATAAATGTCATGTCCTGTCGGTGTTTGAGTTGAAAAATGTTTAACAACAGATATTAAGCAAGCACCTAGCAGGGCTGTTTGTTCTTTTTTTCCAGTTTCCCACTCACTTTAAGATTTTAGCAGCAGATTTCTTTAGCTTTATCTCTTCCTGTCATGACCCTGACCTTCTGACCTTTGCTAGTAATAATTAAACTGGAGAAAAAAACATCAGATTTGAAGCTGAAATGAAACAGTTACCAAAGCAAAAAGGTGAAATTTATGTGTGATAATTGTAGTATAAAACATCTAGCATGAGGAAAATGGATTTTAAAAACCAAAATGCCTGCTAGTGGACTGCCTGTAAATGGATTGGTAAACATTTCAACCAATCTAGATGGGATATGGTAGATTAGAGATTTAGGTTTAAGGTCCTTTAATGACATGACAAGAACTGAAGCCCGTGTGTAGGAGTGTGTGTGAATGTGTGCTTGGGAGTAAATAAGGTGTGCACTTGCAGGGGTATATGCGTGGTATGTTGCCCACTGGGTGAACATGCAGCACTGTAATTAATTTCATGTCACCACACTCTGAGTGTCAGGGCTTTTCTGTAGAAACAAATGGCTAACAGAGGTGGAAACCTAAGAGGTGATGGCAAAGTGTGTGTTTGCTAATTACATTTGGGTTGGATTTATGTTTTAGTTCCTCCCACTGATTTGACTTTGCTGTGACTTTTTTTAGCACGGTAATTATTTAAAGGCTTAGGTTTTGTTCCCTGACTGTAGCTGGCTTTCCAAGACTCTCTGTTCAGTGTCATCAGTCTTATGTGTCACTCTCTGATGCTGTTCTCTTTTGTACCTGAGAGTTTGTTTTCCTGCATGATAGCCTCTATACTTGAATTGTTCAGTGGAGAAGAATGGAAAATAAATGTTGGGTTTGTGCTAGAAAGAGAAACTAAGTGTGCGTGACAGGATTAGGCTGGAGTACATACTGCAGAAAACAGGGGAAAACATTTTGCTGCATAAATGTTGGTCGACTCTTTACTTTAAGACATTTAGAAGAATGTGTTCACGTGCATACTCAGAGACCAAAAGGACAAAATCTTACCGGGATACATCAAACACTTAGAGCAGGAGAGAAGAATTTCACAGCATTGACACACTTCTGGCACCATTGTGTATTATAAATGAGCCCATTATCCATGTGTCACTTACATTTGAATTAAACAAAGACACTCGCAGAAGATCATTTCAATATCCGATTTTGTATTTTAATACTTTTGTTAATCTCCGTGTTAGTTTTAATTAAAAGCAGCAAATGAACTGAAAAATAAGCCCCTGATTTCTTTTTTAATGTACAATACATTTTGATATGATGAAGCCCTGTCTTTTGTTTGCATGTGTTTAAATGCTCCTGTTTTTGTTTGTTTGCTTGAATAACATGATCCAGTTCCGATAGTAGGCTTACTCTTGCAGGTACCGCTACCCCCCAGGTGGTTGTGGTCGCTGAGAAGTAAAGGGCCATGACCACAGCCTTTCAGTTTGTGCAACCCCGACAGGAGAGATGAGGATTTAGATAAAAGGGCACCCCCAACCCCTGTGTGCCCCCACTGCTGTTTGCAGGTGCACTGTTAGTGGGCCACCAACAGTAACACCCAGGTGATCATGCTCAGAGAGGGCAAGTCGAACAGGAGAGAGTCATGGGGCCTCCAACTGGCACAGCTGTGCATAGTGTGCATCTCTTTTTCACTCAAAATCAAATGTTGTTTATGTGTTAGATAAAAGCTATCCATACTCACCTGGACATTACATATTTTAAATACAAGAAAACTGATGAAATGGGAAGATATAATGAAAACCATTCCAGATGATAAAGTGCACTTGTAATAAAATGTTAGTCTGATAATGAATACCTAAGCTTTTCACATGTCCATCGTGTTAATTTGTAAACACTGAGAAACACCGGGCCTTGGCTTTTCATAATTCTATATATTTATCACCCTAATACAACAAGCAATGCTGCCAGTTAGCTCAAAGTTCTGCCAAGCAGACAGCAGCTGGAGAGCCACGCGGCTGAAATTGTACAAGCAACATATGACATTCACAGGACATTCACAGGAAAATAACTTTTAGCTAAGCCAGATGGATAATTGGTGAAAATCATGGTAATTGGTTAGAAAGTGTGTTTCTTTGACACACAGAACCCAAATGTGTATATGGAGGATGGTGGAGAAAACTGTAACTCACCTGCCTGGTGTTATTTCAGGCCTGGATGGAGGACAAAGTAATTTGTTCATTTCATGGGCAGATGGAAACCAGAGTGACAGATGATTCACTTTACTTCATCTTCTCTTCCTGTTATGTGGCTAATTCTATCCCAGATCCTTTGTTGACGTCTGTTATAGCAGAAACAAACAAGTACAAACACTGTACAGTGCCATGGCACTCCTGTGATGATGACAGACTGTAATCAGCTCACTTATAAAGTAAAAAAAAACCCCGCAAAGAAACAAAAACATTCTGCTATTAAAAAGAAAAGGCATACAATTGTTTTTAGCAAAGAACACGGCTGGTTAGTATTGAGAATTATTTCAAGGCATAATTTGTGTTACTTGAGGAGGAGCCTATAAGTAGGGTATATTTTAAAATAAAATAAAAAATCAATACTTGAAAAATACAAGACCTTTGAAAAGTAAAGTGCACTATTTCACCAGCTTCATTTATTGTTTTTTAATGTTTTGTTTTTCTTTTGCACTGAACAGCGTCTTCTATTTTATACTGAATGAATCAAAGTAGTATTATGCAAAGCACATGTACTGTATGTTGATTAAAGGAAGTTGGATGTCGTAGCTTATCAGATCAGATTTTCTTTCATGTAATCAAAAGACTAATATCTACTGAGTATTGAGAACTAACCTTGTTTATTTACTAAACAGATTCTTGTTTGGGGACTCGACTTACATAAGCAAACACTCTTCTCACAACCTGCAGTCACACTGGTCGACCAAAGGCAAATCATATTTTAGAACTCATGTTCCTTTTAAATTAGGGACCAAGATTATGTGTCAGGTGTAAAACGATGACAGAGATCGTATGGATCACCCTTGGGCTTTTTTTCTTTCAAAGACACCCTGTTGCAAGAGGAAAAAAGAGATTTGAGACACTTCTGTGAGGTAAACACACAACAGTGGAGCACATCGGTTAAAGCGTTTAATGTCTTTTGTAGTGCTCTTGCTGCAGAAAGTTTCTCCTGGCCTATTTAAGATAGGGATTTCAAAAAAGATTGCCATTATTTTATAGTTTTACCCTTGCCCAATACGTCTCCATGAGCTATATGCATGCAGGGAACAATCAGAGAAGGTAGCAGGGATTTTCCCCCCCCTCTGGCAGAAAAGAAAGGTACATTTCTCCTCCTGTGGGTGTCACTGTTACTACATCTCAGGCATTAAGCTGGCTCACCCACTGGTCCCATTGCACTAATGGGTTTTGGTGGTGGCTGTACACACAGACCACCAAATTTCTGCAACACCTAACACATGCATACATTCTGTGACACACATGTGAGCGTCTACACCACTAACAGAGAGTGAGTTCTACACTCAATGTATGAGATAGAGTTCAGGCTTGGCTTTCAGTGCTTGGACAAACTCATGCAGACAGCCAAGCAATTGGTCTTAAATAGCTGCAACAGCAAGTACATCTCATAGCATTAAAGATAGAGGAGGAGGCCACAATGGACCATTCTGGACTGTCGTGTTACTAGAATCAGCAGATAAATGGATTTTGGTGTTTTTGATTCATGGAAAGATCCTTCTACTCGTGAATGTACAAGGTTTATTTAGTTTGATTGTTTTTACACTAGATCGCTAACAACACATTTTGATGTTTTGGAACATTCGTCTGATTCATGATGAAATGTAACAATGCAGTTATATAAATGCATGTTATTAAGTGTGGCACCCAATATGTTAGGTACTTAGAATATGCTCAGGCTTAGGGTAATGTTAGGTGTTATAAGTTTATGTTTTTACTTGGCTCTTTGCCTTTAAGCGTAATTTTTTCAGTTTTGGGTAATTTGCTTAAACACCTTGTGTCACAATTCACCTGCTTCACCTTAAGTAGCTGCAGGGCAATATTTATTTCCCCCATTTATCTGCAATAGTAAGCACTTTTGGTATAGTATGTTATTGACTGGTGCTGTTACTCCTTGGCCTCTCTCAAACCCATGATTGCATGCTTGCAAGAAATCTATATTTGTCAGATATATACCAAAGGGATGTGGGATTATAATCAAGAAAATGTATTGGTAATTATAAAATTAAAAATAGTTGTATCATGGGTTAGGCAGAGGAAAAATGTAAATGTTTAGGGAACTAATTAATAATTTTTTAAACTTAAAAATGTAACAAATGTATATTTGATAACTGTTTTGTCTTAATATGGAAGGACATGTAATCACTTTATAGACTTACGTGTTTTTGACTGTATAGTGAATTAGCAAAAAGAAGCTCAAATTGATATCAGAATTGTTCATACCAGAACCATCTTTCTGTTCTGTGCAGTTTCAGTGGCTGACAATAAATGGAACCAAGTTGTGTAACCACATACGTAACATAGGGCAACATATCAGCGCATGAACACAAAGACTAAGACAAGGTGATGCACAGAGAGACATATTTTACGATGCAAGCTTTGATCTCTTGAGCAATATCTTTCAGAGTCGCCTCTGTCCCTTTGTAGCACACAGTCACCTTGCCAGTACTCAGTACAGCACCACCTGTCAGGGCTTGCCATGGGCCCCAGACAGAGCCCTCTGTTGTCCAGACTGGATTTTGTGGCGGATCAGTGGGATTTACGAGGACAAACAGACTGCCGCTGTATACTTCCATGTTTGCTGCCCAAAACTCAATTTGGTAATACTGCTCCTCATCTCTACTTTGCCTGCTTGACTTCTGACGAGGACAGGGACACCTGGGAGAAAAGCAACAGAGGGAGAGTGTTCAAGTTCAAGTCAATATCTGGAGTCTGTTGTGATTTTATTCAGCACTATCTCGGCTTTAAAAATAGCATCTTTTTGTTCTTGCCAGATGATTAACAAGGCAGCGTTTAAATATGAGTTGAACTTTTTAATTACAGCTGGTATTATGTCTAATGAACTTGACCTTTTGATATGAACTTATTGTATCTAAATGCTAACAGCATCCCTTCAAGGAGATAACGGGGACAAAGCAAAAGTGCTGATGTATTCAGAATAATGTAGTATAAAGCCAGTTACCATGCTTACTATTACTTAACAGCACTATAAGCATGTTTTTGCGATTCATCCTGAGGGGTACTAAAAATGTCCGGACCAAGTTTTCAACAGTTTTCATTCATTTAGATAATATAAGTCAAGATATTCTTGTCCTGACCAAAGACAGACCAGTTACCAACAGATCAGTATTATCATTCCTGGGCATGTCTCTAGCATATAGAACAGAAATAAAAACAAGAAATTATTTCGTTAGATGTAAAAAAAAAAAAAGCAGTTAAAAAAGGATTAAACATCAGCGCAAGGAAAACAAATATATTCATATTCACTAATTTGAAAAAAAGCCTTGCTAAACAAGTTTTAACAATCCTTACATTCAACTGAAGAATTTAAAATTACAATCTGTGTCATAGTCTCTACAATAATCAACACTGTTGAAACATTTTTCCCCATGTGGTTAACACTTATTTGCTGAATTGTTTAGTGATAAAAAGACAGACAATGAATCTTAAGGGGTGTGAAGCAAGGTAATATAGAGCCATTTTCACAAATAAATGACTCGCATGAATCAGAATTGTTTTTATTGCCAAGTACATTTACATATACAAGGAATTTGTCATGCTGTATTGGTGCAAAAACAGAAAACATGGGAAATAAGGCTAATAGCAAGTACTTAAATAGAATAAAATAGAATATTAGAAGCCATTGTCAATATATAAAATAGAATTAAAAAAGGTAAAGGTAAAGGTAAATATAAAGAATAATACAACCCCTCACAAAATGTACAAAAGGTGAATGAATTTTAAGTCCAGTGAGCGCTAATGCAACGCATAAAGAAACAGTTTCAGCCTTAACACTACTGGATGTTTGTTGACTGTGGGGCTGATGAGAGCCTGTGTTATGTGGGGGAAGGGGGGAAGGCAGGGACATTGTTCATGAGGCTGACAGCTGAGAAGAAGAAACTGTTCTTGTGGTGGGAGTTCTTTGTCCTGAAGGACCGCAAGCGTCTTACCAGAGGAGAGAGTCTCAAACAGTCCATGTGCAGGGTGGGAGGGGTCGGCCACGATCTTACCTGCACATGGACTCGATAGCAGTGTAGAAGTGCACCATCATGGTCTTTGGCAGGTTGAACTTCTTCAGCTGTCGCAGGAGGTACATCCTCTGCTGTCCTTTCTTGATGAGGGAGGTGATGTTCAGCTCCCACTTGAGGTCCTGGTCCCCATGAAGCAGAAAGACTCTACATTACACAATGTGGAGTCACCGATGATGATGGGGCTGGGGGAGGCTGCGTTATTCCTGAAGTTCACAACCATCTCCACTGTCTCCAGAGAGTTAAGCTCAAGGTTGTTGTCGCTGCACCAGGTCACAAGATGGTCAGCCTTCCTACCTGTAGGCAGAGTCCAACGAGGGTTGTGTCGTCTGCGAACTTGAGGAGCTTGACAGATGGGTATTGAAGGTGCAGCTGTTAGTGTACAGGGAGAAGAGCAGAAAAGAAAGAACGTAGCCTTGAGGGGAGCCTGTGCTGATGGTCCTGCTGTCCAAGACATTCTTCCCCAATTTTACCTGCTGACTCCTGTCAAACAGGAAGACTGTGATCCACCTGTGAGTGAAGTCAGGCATGTTCAGCTGAGAGAGCTTGTCCTGGAGCAGCGCCGGGATTATTGTATTAAAGGCAGAGCTGAAACCCACACACAGGATCCTGATGTAGGTTCCTGCTGAGCCCTGATGCTTGAGGATGGTGAGGAGGGCCAGGTTGACAGCGTCGTCTGACCTGTTGGGTCTCGAGGCGAACTGAGGGAAACTGTCATCGTTGAAAAAATTATTTTAAAATTCTTTGATTAGATAAGGTATAGGGTGTGGGCCTAAAGAAAGGAGTACAAAAAAGTGAAGCCTGTGAAATATGTATAAATATTCATTAGCCTGTCATCTTTCTCATAAAGTTCTGAACAATGTTAAAATTACATGATTCATACATTTGCGTTCTTGCAAGCAGTCCATCTAGCTAATGTCCAAATAAGTATAGGAGGGCAGTTTGTGTGTCATAGGGGCTCAAGATTAAAAATAGGCTTTCTGTTCTGAAACATCCAAGCGAATCTCGAATGATCCATAAAGTAAAATGTGTAAAAAAAATAATAATATATGTATACATATCTTCTATAATTGAAGGTGCCATATTGAGAATATTCTGTTCATATTGTTACATCCCAAGTAACTATCCCTGCTGCTAATGTGTAGCTTTGAAGTGTGTAGATTGAAGGTTTCAGAAAAAAGAGGAGAGCAGGTGATACTGATTATACAGATTCTGGTTTTCTCTTCATTCCTCAGTTACAACACTTGAAATGGCAAACAGATCAGTGGTCTCATGTTGTACCAAAATTGTCTTCTAGCTAGCAAACCAAAGGTCTAATAGCGGTACAAAAAACACATTTGAGCGGTGGTGTTCAAGAGAACCTTTGGAACCACTTTGAAAGTGGTTCTCTGCAACAATCTCAGTTTGTGTGCTCCTCTGCAGATTCGTGGACATACAATATAAATACCCTACAGTTCTTCTGTAATATATAAATACCCTACAGTACTGTTATTCACTCTTTCCAAAGACTCCAAGTACTTCAAACAATATAAAAACAGCAAGTGAGGTTGTGTTCCTGCCAATATAACACAAGACCATCCAGTATCTCGCTGCCTTAAAATTCAGCAATTCAGCACTGTCTCCTTCCTCACCAGGGAATCAGTCTTATGTGACACTGTTATATGTTTGTCATGCTTCCTCTCCCTGGTGGGGGCTGCCTTGTCAGCATTAATCTCTGGCCTCGCTCCCTAGTGGCTCTCTGCAGGCTCAGGACAATCAGAACTTGTGTCTGTTGAAGCAAAATGAAAGGTGAGGGATCTTTGAAATGATGCTGAGTCTCTTCTAGGCTCACTCGTCCCTGGGAGGCCGCGTGCAGGCGCAGGGTGGGGGTGAGAGGAAAGGTATGGTGTGTCTGGAGGTCAAGTGTTCCTTTCGTTTTTGATAACCGTCTGGCGTCTGGGCATCTCGAAATATTTATGAAGCCTGTATCTGTTGCAGACAGGATATAAAATGAAATAAACGTTACTATATTTTCGATGGACTAATTAGGCCCTGAGTCGTGGCCATCAATGTGACCCCACTGAATGAGACTTCCAGGCCAGCCACCATGCTGAGGACAAAAGGAAATTGTGAAATGCATGGCTCCTTGCTCACAATTCCTGCTCAACTCACAGGCTTTCATGGTGGCCTACACAGAAGGTGAAAAAAAGCAATTTTGTGTTTGGTTTACGATTGGAGTCTAAGGGCTGAGCGATATGTATCAACAGAGGAACATTTTGTGCTTTGAAACCTCATAGCGGCTGTAGCAGACAGGAAATGAGACGGGTTTTTCATTTCCCTGTTGCTATCTTCACTCACAAACTAAATAAGGACTCCTTTACCACCAGGCCCCCCGATTACATCCACCTGTTCACATTACGAAAGGAAGGCGGCAGTTCTGTAATCAAGAAAGTAATCTACATCATGAATTTCATATTCATGGTAAATGCAAAAAAGCAACAGGGTCAGGAAGAAAAAAACAGGGCAGGTCTAAGATAATTGATTTCACTTGAGGCACACTACCACATGGTAGTGGTGGGATGTGAGAAGGATTGAAGTGATTGACACGTCAGTAAGCTGTGAAGATGCATGCTGTATGATGGATAGATGTCATCACTAAAGCAAAGCTGTCTGATTGTATCACCCTATTATGTTGTAGTGGCTGCCTGAGGGGCAAATTGCTCTCGTCCTAAAGTAATTTCTCTGCTTGTACCTCTGTTGCATGTTATCTATTTCTTTTCAAATCAATGGATTCATCAGTATTCTGTTTTCTCAATCCATAGCCCTCCATTTCTTATTTCATTTAAGCAGCATAAGCAGATTTTACTTTGGCGATTGTCCTTTACATTAAAATCTGCACCTGTCATGCCATGCTCAGTCATTTCATATTTACTCTTCCTCTGTTTTCCACCTTCTTCACTCCGCTTTACTTCCACTTTTTCGTAATAACCCCTGAAATGCTCTCCCAGGACACCTCCCCATGCCCTCTCCCATTTGTCTCTCTGATTAATATAAAACCTGCTCCCTCTTGCCCCACTATTTCACAGAAAACCAAAACAATTGGTGGCTATTTGATTGGCCTTGGCTTTCACAGATGTCAGGGGAATTGAGGAGAAAAGAAAAAAAAGCATTTCATCTATTCATCCATCCACATGGAAATCAATGTGCTCCGTCTCTCAGACACACCCCCACTGTCCACAATCACTTTTTTACCACAGCAATTCTTCCCACCATCTGAAGCAGCCACACCAGTGTAGAGTGGACCACCTGCATTCATTCATATGATATGGTAACACCTTGAAAGCTAGGAGACTATTATTCCTTAAAAATTAACCTCAGCCTTCTCAGACATAAGGCCGTGAAGTAAGATTAGAACAATTTGTACAAGAAGAGGAGGGATGTGAGCTGGATTGGCAGTAGAGAGTTTATACAGAGCTTATTTTGGTGTACTGTGTAGCAGTGTGTATACTATTCACCACATGTTTCTACTCTACCCCAAATGAGACTAGTGGCTTTTGCCCTGGCCTTACTGGCTGCTTGTGCACCTTTTACATGGCAATGAAAAGGTTACTCTGCTCATTGTTTGTCTGCCCCGTGATTTATAAGTTTACTGTATGTATGAGCTGAAGCTGGTGCAAAATTGTACATGGAATTTGATTGCAATACACGCTAACAACAGGAAAAATGTAACCATTGAAAAATATGGAGGAGCAAGCCATAGTTATCAACTTACTTCCATCCCTGTATTTCTAACCCGTCTTCAAAAGGATCATTTTACATTTAACTTAGTTTAGATTATGTGCTTGCACTCTCCCTGAAGAAAATGTGTTGCTTCTGATATAGGCTTCTTTACTAGGACCATAAATACCTTTGAGTAAGAAGTTTCTTACAAAATGCAGTTTTTGCAAGTTTGCACATATTTATAAGGATTTATAAGGATATAAGTCTGGATATACAAAACACCCAAACTACTTTGATACCATTGTACAGAACAACAATGACATGGTGGGTTCACTTTGAGCTGTTGAAAAGGCAGTGACGACTAACTGGAACTTTTTTAATACGCACCTCACTTTTTGGCCAACGACTTACAAACTGTTTAAGTGTATTTGTTCATTATTATTGGTAAAATAAATGTGGGTTCTCACTGCATCTTTCTATTTCTTTTAAAATCTAAACTATTTAACTTGAACTATCTAAATCATTCTTGAATTATTTCCTCTCTTCTTTAAAGTGTATATGCCCCATTGAAAGAATTCCTAGCTGCACATATTAATTGTTCAGAGATGATATTAACAGGACCACATTTTTATTTATTTCTAACCTAATTTCTGTGTATCCTTCAGGATATCATTACTGGTTGGCCCGAATGTTGTGTCAGGGCATATTCTGAAGGAAGGGAGAGAAGCAAAGTGAAATGCTGATTGAAAAGAGGAGAAAAATAAATCAAGAGAGCCTGTCTGATTGACAGTTTGCCAAGGTGTTTTCTGTGGAGGTGCCAAGAACAGCACAATTGCTCTCCACCATCCTCCCTCTCTCTTTCTGCCGCCCTTTCTCTCTCTCTCTGTCTCATCCATCACTTGCCTCTTCACCCATCATCATACTGTCGTCTCCTCCTAAACGTCTCACCAAACTCCCTCAGTATCTCTCTCACTTTTCACTCCATTGTTCCTCCTCTTAAACTATCCCTCGCATGCCTTCCCACTCTCTCTTGCAGTCACTCCTTCATTTTCTTAGCAGAGAAACGTTCAGTGCCAGCCATTTAAGCCTGCAGACTGACACTCCTTTAATCTTGTTGTTCTGTAACCTTCAGAAGGAAAGAGAGAGCTGCTCCACTTGTGTTATCCAAAAAAAAATACACAAACCAATCCTGTATACCCACACTTTCTCATTACTCAACTCAACGTCTATGCTTTTCTGTGTTATACTGTATTTCTTTTCATTATGCTCTTCGATACATAACAGAGGAAAGATGGCCTAAAACAGAGCATGGAGAAATGGCAACAGGCCACCAATTTGGCTGGATGTTCAGTCCCAAAATGGCATCGTGCAAACATTAGAATTGAAAGATATAAGGCCTAGCCCCTCTAGGAGCCATACGTCACCAAAAATAATTCTGTCACTAATGATGCCAAGAAGAAAGTGTAAGCTGTTTTTTCTAGTCTGATTTTTGCTCGTTTGTCTCCTAAAGACATAAGGGATCATCTTCCTATTATTGCACATTTCCAACTTCGTCGATCACCAGAAGCCATCGCTGGATTTATGTTAGACAGCTTTTACACTGGTCTTTCTGATCATGAAGCCATAACCCGGTTATAACGCCACAGTTCACACAGAAACACACATGGGATGCAGCGGCCCAAAACAAGAAAACAAATCCTCTAGACGTGGCTGTCCGGGAAAAGAAACAACAAGGTTTTAAGTAGAAAACCCGAGACACGGCGGCCCAATAACAAAGCAGATATTAACACAATTTCACATCAATAACACTTTCTCTCAAGCTAACTGCCCAGACCTAAATAAGCCTCATTTGTAAATCGTTTGTCCGCGGTTGATGAGAGGAACAGTCCGATGAGTGAACCAGATCTCAAGTCTGTTTCCGTGCAGATGAGTAGTGATGGCAGAGGATCCCAGAGGATGAGCCGGCCTTTGTGTGTTCTCCGTTGAGCGAGCCGATCTCCATGGATGTCCTGTTCTGCAGGATGGAATTCAATTTCCATTTCAATTTCAAGTTTGAATAAGACGCTCTCTGTGGAGATGCATTTAAAGGATAAACCAAGCTCGGGATTTAGAACACTGGTCTGCTGTGAGGCCTAAGGTTGCCTGCGCGCCAAAACATATAAACAAAGAGGAGCATGCAGTGAAGCGTAATTCATATGAGACCTGAAATTTCTCCCCTCCAATGAGAGGTGAGAGATTTCAGGTCCCCCTACTTTTCACAAGTAGGCGTGAAGTATTGCAATGGCTTCTGGGAGTACGAGTCCTCTGAGCCCCTTTGTGATCCCTGTGAATACTCTAATCAGGCTTTTTAGAGAAAAACAGGCCTTCGTTTGCTTGTGTTCAGCCTGAATGGCCCAACAAAAGAATGTCTCTCAGTAACAGAGTGCGAGCCACAATTCCCCCCCAGGGATTAATAAAGTATATCAAACAAAAAAATTAATTAAAAAAATAGAAATGCCTGTAAAAAACAACAAGAACAAAAAAAGCAAGTTTAAATAAGTCATAAAAAAATTTAATATTCAGAATTATTATATTAAATAAGAAGGAATATTACCACAGGCTACTGAAACAGCATAGGAGTAACATGGAAAATTTTAGCTAGCAAAATCAAAAAGGGCACTGGCAAAGTAGGCTATCATTGTTACTTCATCAAAGACAAAATAATCATGAATAAAACCAAGGACATTGCAAGTGAATTCAATCATTTCTGTGTAAAAGTTGGACCTAACCTAGCAAACGAGATTGTAGAGCCAAGAGATAAGGAAGGACTGGATAAAAAAAATTGCTGATCAAAATCTTTATCAGCAATGTAATTGAAAATTAAATACTTAGTATTGCAAATTTAAAAACAAAAAGTCCACTGATTTTGCTAATATAGATATGATACTAATCAAAAACATAATAGATTGCATAGTATCACCATTCACACATATTTGCAACCAATCATTCCTCACAGACATTTATCCCAATACAATTAAAGCAGCAAGAGTCATTCCAGTCTTCAGAAGTGGAGATAGGCATCAATTAACAAACTATAGACCATATCTTTGTGCTCATCCTCAATTCTCCAAAAATGTTCAGAAATTGTTTGTTGAAAGACTGGAACATTTTATACAGAGACAGAGTCTATAAAGCAAACACGAGTATGGTTTCAGATGCAATATGTCCACCTCAATGGCAGTAATGGAGCTGGTGAAAGGGATACCTACTGCATATAGACAGCAGCAAATACACAGTGGGGGTCTTTATCAACCTAAAGAAGGCTTTTTACACGACCACGACCTTACTCTTGAAGAAAATGAACGGTTTGGTGTAAGAGGAATTGCTCATGAATGGCTTAAAAATTACCCAGACGACAGAAATCAGTATTTACATGTGAACAATGTTGATTCTGATTTGAAAAAAGTCATGTACGGGGTCCCGCAAGGGTCCCACAAGGCTCTGTGCTGGGCCCGAAACTATTTGTCATGTACATTAATGATATATGTGATGTTTTAAAAGTACTAAAATGTGTTTTGTTTGCTGACAACACCAGTCTGTCCTTCTCTAAAAAAGATATTGAGCAGCTTCTGAATGCAGTGGAAAAGGAATTAACATATATAAAGTGGTTTGACATTAATAAGTTGTCAATGAACCTAAGCAATAACAAATGTATTATCTTTGGCAATAGAAACATTAATAAACTCAAGATCAATGATGTCGAAATTGAACGTGTAAATGAAAATACATTTTTGGGCATCAATATAGAATAAACTCAACTGATAATCACAGATACACAATTTAAAATCAAAAATATAAAAAAAACCCCATTGCTATAATGCATACAGTGAAAAACATTTTGAATTAGCACTCACTTTATATATTGTACTGCTCCCTCCTTCTTCCATACATTACATACTGCGTGGAAGTATGAGTAACACATACAGTATGAAACAAACTTAAACCCAATTTTCATACTATAAAGGAAAGCCATCAGAATTGTTAATCATACCAATTACTATGAATCAACAAATCCTCTATTCATCAAACTACAAAATTAAAAACTAGAAGCTGACATCAACACTGCTGTTATAATGTACAAGACACAGAATAATGCACTTCCATACTGCATTCATTAAGGGCTTGAGAAAGCTCATTTATACTAAGGGGAACATGTATGCTCAAAACTTCAAGGACTAGAACAAACACCAAAAGTAGGTAAAAGGGGTTAACCTATGGAACAACTTAGACAACAAATTACAAATTGTACAGCTCAATAAAAACAACAACAACAATAAAAAAACATTAAATTTAGGGTAATTGAAAAATAGAAAATATCATATATTTTGTAATCAGACTATAACTATAGTCTGATTACAATAAATCATTTATAGAAGATTTTCATTTATTTATTTTCGTTTATTTTGTTTGTTTCTGTTTTTCTTGTTTTGATAGACTGTATAAATTAAATGTTCAAAGAGTAGGAATAATAAGCCTTACACCTTTTCGGCCATTGTTTTTTTTTTTTTAAATGTATTATTACTGTTTATGTATTTTTTATACTTTGCAGTCATGGACTAAAATAATAATTTACTACTACTAAAAGGAAAAGTGTTCAGTTTCAATCACCTTACTTCTTTCTGACCAATTATCTGAACTCTCCATCTCTGTCAGTGTGGCAGGAGACTGGAGCCAATTCACCACTGACCTTTTTTTATTTAGAAATCATTGAGGTAGACCCATAATTGCTGTTTGAAAACAAAAAAAACTCCCTTTTAAAGAAGTGGAAATGAGTTTTTTTTAATTAATTTTATGTTTAATATTGGTGGTTTTCTAAAATGAACCAGTTATAACACTTTTCAGACAATCAAAATTTCACCACTGTAGAATGACTGCACACAACAAAAATATTGACTTCGACAAGCTAAGATGCCTTTATTTTGACATATTCATTCATTTTACCACTGGGGAGTACTTGACAATTCATTTCACATGAGACAGTGGCAAGACTGAGTAAAAACAATGCACACAGTTCTGCACTAACAGCAAAGCATGTTGAATTTTGTTAGGGGACTTCCAGGTAAGTGTAAGGCTAACAAAGAATCTGCACCAGATGTCACAGCTACTAAAAAAAAGACAAAATATGACAAGTCCTATCTCGCCCTCTGCTTCACAACGGCCGGTAATGAAGAAAGCCACATTCCTTCCTTATGTGTGTAAGGGAGGTTTGTCTGCAGTTGCCCTTAATCAACACAAAATACAAATCAAAGCTTGAAAATTAACTTTGAGTGGCATTCTGACAACTGCATCGCACACTTTAATTCTCCCCACTGAATTAATTGACATATTTTCATCTGCCAGAGACAGGGGAATACAAAAATGTTGCAAAGTCTGAGAATTGCTGACATAGGACTTTGGATCACAAAGACGAATACAAAATTACAATTTGAAGCATTCAAAGACAGAAAAAGATAGGTTGATAATCCGGTTCAAAATATGAATGCATAATAAACTGTTGGCGCTGTTGCATTTATTAGATGATGTTGTATTAAAGCCTGTCTGGTGGATTTTAACTAGCCTCAGATTTTTTGTAGCAGTGCTGTAAGTTATGTGGCCTGTATTTATTTGTATATTGTTTATCCAGGATACTCTTGTTGTGCTGTGCTGCTCTGCAATATTTGTGTCAGTGTCCCTCTTCATGCTACATAGAAACATAAACATTACTTTCTTACTAGTCCCATGTCATGTGTAAACTCGGTCCAGTCCTTAAACCCCTCTAGTTCCTTTTTAATTTTAAAATGTTGCTCTTTCGCTGTAAATGCTTCCTATTGAACATCATTCAGGAAACTTTAAAACACTATATCGCAAAAGAAAATGTGAAAGGAATCAATATCTGGAACTTTATGACAATGTTTTCATTAAAATGTGTAAATGAATTAAAAATTGACTAAACCTATGCTATATATTATTTTGTTGAGAACCAACATTTTCAAAAATATTTCTAACAGTTATAAAAGCCAGAGAAATCCGTAATTTTATAGTTGTAACGAGACGTGTCTGCTGCTATGATGAGCCGCCATGACAGACTTTATCGTTGCTGTTAAAACACCTGATGTGATTCCAAAGAAAGCTGAAAGCTGTCTTACTGTTGCATTATGTGCTGATTTGACAAAAACTTTATGTAAATTATACTTTGATATATTGTCGGTAAATACATACGATTCCCCGCTATAGCCTCATCGCCATCTTTTGTTTTAGTAGCAGTAGTAGTTGATTAAAAAGTCCCCTGGCTGCAGAATCTTGATATTGTATTTTTAAGGGGAGAGTAGTAAACTGCTGCAATTTATGGAACTTTGACCAAGACAATAACGTTTATTGTTGTAAATTGGTTGATTTACAACCAATTTACAACTCACCTCATGTATACTCACCTTTATAGTATTATGAATTGTTTGACACTGAATTCTAAATCTTTAGCTGTCTATTACTTCTGTAAAGTAGTGTAATATTATAAATGCAAGTTCTACAGTAGCACCACCAATGGTGCATCTTTACACCTTTGCTTGTGAAAGTTTCTCACAGTCCTTGAAAATGTGTTGAAGGTAAGTTAAAGCAGCTGCTTTCAGTCACTTACCTCCATAAGAGACTGCAGTGTGAGATGGAAGTGCAATCTGGGATAAAGCCCTGTTGAAATGACTTGTCAGTCAGTTTGTGCTGCTGCATTAAAAGTGCAGAGAAGACATAATGACTCAAACATCCCTGAGTGCCCTTGCTGGCTGGCTGCTAGACAGAGGGAGCCTCGATGCTAATTATAATGGGAAGTCTCTCCAGCAAGAAAGTAAAGAGAAATGCAGCAGGTTCACCAAAATGATGAATCATGTCTTTTAGTTCCACAGCTACAATTTGTTCATTATTTAATGCTCACTGCTCTTAGCATGCAGTCATTTGGTGCTAAGATGATGAATTGTGTTTTTAAAATCTGTATACCACAACAAAGTTTTCGTCAGGGCTGAGGACATACTGTAAGAGGTTTATGGATGACACTGGACCTTTGGGGGCATGAGAGCAGAAGAGTACTGACACATTTATATTGCAAACACATTTTAAATAACACTCGGCAGTGAAAGTAAATGGTTAGAAATATGCAGTACAGAAGGAGATTATTTTTAATATAGAACCTACAGTATCAATAATGACATAGGAAGACAAAGTTCAATCAATCAATCAATCTTTATATGCATAGTATAATGTTTAAGGCATGAACACTAACTCAGCAACAGGAGATTTTCATAGTCCTCTGCACAGTTCGTTTAGTACCTTGACTGAGCTGTTAGACAGAAAGCTTATTGTTTGCTTAAATATATTTAAGGTCCTGTGAAGTGAAAAATGTAATCCAGAGTTCCTGTGTTAATGACTAATCTATCTGTCATTATCTGCCAGCCTTGTAGAAGCTAACAATCCATTCAAATTAATCTGAATGTTGTGTCCCACCTTCTGTCTTGTGATTGGTTATTTTAGGTTTCAGGCACATATCTGCCATTAAATTAGCTGATACCATGATCACTGGAAATCAGCTAGTATTATTAGTTTGGATGTGTTTGAGAAGCATGTCTCTATATTAATGTAACAAGTGTTGTTGTTTTTTCTTCAATTTGCTGGCTTCTCTTAAAATGGCAGACGTTGACCCATGTTTTCAAACAACAAACTAGCGCATTCTGTCAATGCACAAAGGGTAAAGGCCTAAAGACCGTCAACGGAGCTGCTTTCAGCATCGAGAGAGTCCACATCTAATTTAAAGAAGCATCTTGAGGTAAATTGGCTAATTAGTGGTAACAGAGAAATTACCACCGCTACCAATAATCCAGCTCCGTCGGCTGAGCGCCATCACATGCGTGGAATGTAAGTAGGGTTATATCCGCCGGCTCGCATGTTGCTTGTCCTACACTCACAAACAAGGCCTATTTTAAATTGTGTACTTTTACAAGAGCTTTCTGCCTTAATGTTCGAGGCTCAGTGACTGTAGTTTGGACATGCAGAGCTGAAAAACTGCTCTATTTTAATATAAGTGAAGTTACTATATGTTATTCAGTTTCCATCGGTTTTATTTCCCAAACTTAACACAGACTACTGTGGGCCCAATAGCCAACGCCAAAATAACAATCCTACAGTCTCTCTATGAGTAACAGCTTAGCGACCACTCACGCACCTACACGGACACACACAGCACGCAGTCCCACCTTTCCCTCAAGTTCTCGACCAATTGCGTAGAACACTTTCATAGACACTTGAAATAACTGAAAGGTTTAAAACCTCTCAGAACAGTGTTGTCAATCTAACACATTCACTGACATTAGGTGAAACTCTTAATTAGATTGTTCTCTAAAGCATGTGTTAACTAAATTCAGTGTTCCAGATAAAAATGCTCAGTGAAGGATAAAAGTTTCTATTTAATCCTTTTCCTAAATGTTGTCAATAGAAATCTGACTCCTCTAAATAATTACCTCGAATCTCTCCGCATTCTTTTGATGGGATGAGAGGAATGACTGAAGACGTCTCTTTCAGGTTAACAGAGTTTATTAACCCGATGAATCAAGAATACAAGTTACAGAGTCTCTGGGTTCAACACTACGTGTCCCTGACAACAGACAGATATCTGGTCAGTTCGCGAAGTCTGAGCCCCGACTATCTTCCCCTGAACCCTTTTATACTCTAGACAGAGAATATCTAACCAAATTATGCATTTGAGAATGTGCGGTTTCCTTCCTCCAATTGGGACATCTTTCCAAATGCGTCTCTTGATGTGTGGTTCTCTCATTGGTGCATCAAACTCCCGGATCCTTTGTCCAATTTGTAGGGGAAGACACTTCCTACCTGGCCTGTTTCTTATCATAACCTGACATCTAGTCTAGTAACCAATTCTTTTTAAGGAGAAGAACATTTAGGTGATAAAGAATCAAGGCTCATTGAACCTATATAAAAGTGGGTAAGTGATTAACTGTTCAGGGCTTTAAACTAAACCTACGTTTGAATTGGTGAGTGATTGGCAGTGAAGGGCCACATTAAACACATGTTGGAATGTGCACTCACTCCTGCAAGCCCTCTTCACACAAACACCTTACTGTAAAGTCAGACAATTTTATTAACACACACAAACCTGGAATAAAACATGATAAAATAACTGGTATGATGTAAATGTAAGCAAAAATCATTCATACTGTGGATATCAAACCATTCCTTTGGACCGGGTGATGAAACCTTATCTGATTTGTTCAACAACACTTTATTGAAGTGAACACATTGAGTATAAGCAGAAAGAGACCTATTATTCTATCAACTCCCCCTTTTGACCTCATTAAACATGAGCACATGAACCTTATATTAAGAACATGCCAACAAGTGTAGCACCATCTAATTTGACTTTGACTTGACATTTTTGTGTATAGTTTGTCATTGATGTCAGTAAAATTTCCAATCTAAGTTTTTAAACATCACTCGTAAACAGTCTAGAAATAGTTGAAATGTAAGCAAGGTGAACATATTAGAAAGTTTAAATCATTTTCTAAGCTATGGGGCCAAATTAAAGTAAGTATTTGTTTTCTATTTAAAGAATGTAAAAAACAAAGTCAGAATGGGTTGTTTGCATAATAGATGCATGCAAATAAGTACTAATGATCTACGACAGCTACCTCATTTCCTGCGCTCCTTGAATTAATCAATGCTTAAATTTAGCTATATAATATGTCTATATAACAACAAGAAAAACACTATAAAACATGAACACATTTAACTACATAAAAACAAAGCAAGAACAGTGACGACTGTGGGGTCATACTGAATGGGCTAAGAAAGGGTGGGGCCTTCTTCTCTCCTGTTAAACACCCTATCTAAACTCTCCTTTAAAGATGCTGATCAACCCAGTGCACAAAGTCAACAAGCACACAGACCAGAGCCCCACTCTTCCAATCAACAGCCAAAACCCAAAATGAATCTTCTAACAGTTAAAAAGGAACTCCTCCTCTTAACTATGCAAATGTATAGTTCATCTGTTTTAAACCTTTTAGAAGAGTTTTAAAAGATTTTCTCCTCTCCTTCAGTAAATGTTCCACTATTATTGCCTATTTAATAACACTAAAATTCTATTTATCAATCACACTCAAAATAATTACACAGGCCTTCACACACATGATTTACCACGCAGCACTCACAAACATCCATAGACATCAACATGCACACGCAAACAGTCTGTCCAGCAGCACACACATCTACTCAGGCTGCACAGCACTCACACACACACACACACATCCAAAAACTCCACCAGCACACACACATCTATTCACAGGTTTACCAGGTAGAGCTAAAGGTGTTGCTCAATATACCGGTAACAGGGTAGAAGGAAAAACCCCTAACGTTCCCCTTTCCACTCTCTGAACCAGTGAGAGAAAAGAGAAAAGGAGGTGCGATGAAATTCTAAATATTTGTACTTGAATTTAAGGAACAGAACTTAAGTTCAAATTAACACACAACAGAAGACACTATATACACGTGAACAGTAGAACATGTATAGACACAATGCCCTATTTGGAGTCCTAACTAGCAAACTTCTACTGCAGTCCTAATGACAACTGCGGCCAGTCACTGGGGGTCCTAATCCCAGACTCACAAACAGTTATAATACACTTCTGCTGGTTCACCGCCTCCCCAATGATCCCGCACACAGTTGTCCGTCAACTGAAATGACCAGCGCTCAACCTGTTGCCTTCTTTACATTGTCATTCAGTGTCAGAAGAAAAGACCCAGCCCAACATTTAAACCAGCCAGCTTTCTCCTCGCACGGCTTTCTGCTCAATTGCGTTTCTCCTTGTACGGCTTTCTGCTCGATCGCTTACTTGTATTCTTGATTCGATTTTCTAAATTTAGACATTAACACCGTCTATACCCAAACCAGACAACGATAATTTAGATTTTCCAATGTGCACAATTCTATGGAAAAGGTTTGTGTTCACCTTTGGTTTTTGTGAAGCCTCTCGATGTCTGGATAGGTCTGGACGTTGTACCATAGACTTCAACGCAGTATTAAGAAATTAATACATTTGAATTAAACATTTCAAAAAAATTTCATGAATTAATCAATACTTACGTCCTCCTTCAAACCTCATCCCCCATCGTCGGGGTCACCAAGTGAAGGATAAAAGTTTCTATTTAATCCTTTTCCTAAATGTTGTTAATAGAAATCTGACTCCTCTAAATAATTATCTATACACACAGGACAATCAGAAACAAACAAAACATACAGTGAAGGTACACACAATGAACAGCTGAGACACATAACTAATTAAAAAGAAAATCATGACACAAACAAATATTTAAATTAAAGGGCAACATGCATGTAATTGGTCCAAAACTAGGATTTCTCTCAGCCAGCTCATTGGGTTACCAGTTTCATTGCAACTACTTCACAGGTGTTCAATCCTCAAGAATTAATGAAGACATTGAAGCCAATCAGAAAGGAGCGTTCACTTGGAAAATGTTATGAATTTAGCCAAGCTAATCACCCCTGGCTCTATCTCTGTACTTGGCGTTTACATATTGGTATTTATAACCATCTATCTTACCTATTTATCACCTTTTAATCAATGCTTAGTATTGTCAAGATTCTTAAAAACACAAAGTAAATGTTCATCTGAGTATTCCCACTTTCCACCTCAGAATAAATCTAGAGGCAATTCTATGGATGATAGATCTCACCTTACCTAAGAATGTTTCAATGAATCGGCTGCTAGAATCTGCAGATATTTCCAATCTATCTATCTAAATTGCTGAAGCAGAAAATGTGAGCAATATGTCTGATCTGTAAGATGCAAAACAGTGAGATACCTGGCTGCTATCAGAAAATGTCACATTCACTTTCATCACAAATTCTCACCCACAGAGCAAAATGAAATACAATTACAAATGCTTAAATATTCCACATTGAGTACTAAGGTTTCTTTAATATAGAATAAAAAGTAATTCAATGAGATGATTACTTTATAAAAAGATGAATTTCAAAATAATGTCTAACAGTTAAATTTATGTCTGACATATTGAAAAGCAGTTTATATCATAAAGTGAGACATACAACAGAAAGAAGTGTTACAGATATCTAATAAAGAGCTGAAAGAAATGGGAAAAAAAACTTGGAGATGGTTGTCGGATCAAGTTAAAAATTACTTGACTGAAATTAAAAAAGAACACTCAATGAAAAAGTAACCATAGGGAACAGAGGAGAAGACACGAGTGAAGTGCAAGGGAGAAGAAAATTGATACGACTGGTCTTCTGATTAGAGACGTCAGTGTGATGGTGTAGATCTCCTGTGGACTGTGGCATTTTTTAAAGTGACAGTGTGTTTCTGCAACAGTTGAGCTGAAACATCAGATCCTCTCCGGCCTGATCATCTTCAGATTCCATTATGCTTCCACTAAGAGAGAGGTGTCATGGTTAATTCCTGACTGGGTTGTGTCAAGTAAGTCCTGTTTTGTTGAGAGGTGATGAATACAGTCACAACGCAGTGATGAGTGGGGGAAAGAGGGTATTGTTGAGACAGAAGATCTAAAGAAAAAGTGTTGAGGATGAGTGGAGGTGAAGGAGTTGGGGCGCAGAGGAGAGAGCAGAAAAAGGCTGCAGTAAAAAGAAAGAAAGACGGATGTAATAGAGATGAAAGGCCACTCCTGCTGTTGATAATTGGAGTAGTGATGTGCCTACACAGTCTGAGAGCTTTTCCACCTGAGGGTACCACCAGGGGCCTCAAACTCTGAAACCATATTACAGACCTCTTGTGCACCCTTCCTGGCTTCCTCCTCTGGCTGTAAGAGAGAGCTGAGCCAAATGCTAGAGAAAAAACAGACTTTTCTGCTCTTTCCTGTCCATTTTCTACACTGCACATCTGCCTGGAGTCCTGAGTGGAGCAGTGCTGAAGGTTTTTCTGGCCAAGGCTCTTTTTTTCCACTGAGTTTGAGATATTGTCAGAGGGGCCATTTCCAAATTGTGCTTGACAAATACATAATATAGATCCTGTGTGTTTGCCTTGCTTCAATTAATCCATTGTACTAGGAGTCTCTCTCTTAGCACAGTTAAGCAGTTGTAATCGTAGTATTGGACTTTTTTGTGATTATTGATTTAGAGTGCTCCTGTTGAGGTTACCGTTGTTCGAAATAATGGGTGAAGAAGCTTTTAATGTTGTGTAACAGTGTATTTTGTTTTTGATGACAAATGATGAACATAAACAACACATGCTCTACCTGAACACAACCTCTGCGCTAGTTCTTGTATATGTCCCCTAAAAGACCACGTTTTACAATCATGTGGCAAAGATGCAGAATATATGACTCACATCACTGATTACAATCGTTATAACCTCCTCTACTATTCCCTCCCTTTATATCAGATGCCTCACATTGCTTTTTACAGTCATGACCAGCCCCAGAGGTGACTTGACCTTTACACCTGTCTCCACTTCAATCATTAGCCTCATTTCGTGTTCACTCAACCATTTTGTTTGCTTTGATACTAGTTTGTTCTTGGTTCTTGTTGCTGTGATGTCTGTGCCTGCATTTTGTCCTCATGGAGTTTTTTCGGTTTCCAGACTTGCCTTCTGAGATTTTCTAACAACAATTTTCCAATTCTTCACACAGCTATAGCTGTTCCTGCCAGAGCCTCTCTTTACGTTTTAACAGGATGATAAATCATTGCATTGCACTTCTCTTCCTGCCTTTTGACAGCTTGTGGGTCCTTGTTCTCTTGCCCGAAACCCTGAATGTCATAGGACATTAAAAACAACAGCACAAATAAAATAAGATTAAAAAAGGAGGATTTAAAACAAATACTAGGAAAATGTTATTAAAAAAAACCAAAACTTGCTATCAGTCAATAAGTTTAAAAGTAAATTCATGTTGCCTCAGTTTCTTTTATCCACTAAGGCCAATTTTAATAGTTCATAAAAATAAAGACAAAATAATTTCACCGACACCTAGTATAGACAATGGTTATGATGTGTTATAGCTATGTTGGCTGTGTTGTAAAGTCAACTGGCAGTGGGGACATCACAGCAGCTTGGATGTGGTGAAGAGCGTGGCTGACATTGTCCAATATTGTCCATATCTCCACCTCAGTCTTCAATAAGTCCAAACTCCCCTAGAGATAACCGTATGTCATTTCCAGGGAGTCTCAGTAAAACATTGAACTACTACGTTTAGTCTCAGTAATGCAATACTTGGCTTAGTGTTAGATGGGTTGTCTTAATATGTTTGGTAACATCCTAATACTGTCATATAGGTAAACTGCATGAAATTAGTTTTTTTTAAATATTTAATAAAATATGTTTTCTTATTTGGATGCGAACTCGAATTAAAGGGAACAAAGTCATCAAAATAAAAAAAAAACTGTACTCCCGAGTTGCATCCCAGAAATCAGACAATTTAACCTATTTTGGGTATTAACAGAGTAAACAAATATTTTGGGGCATTTTAATTGTCATGTTAGAGAAATGGCCCAAATGTGTTTGCTCTCACGCAAAAGCTGGGTTTGTTTTATCCAGGCGACATTTCATTTTTGATGTTTAAAGCATTTTTAGACTGTAGTTCCACATTCTAAAGTTAGGTTACTGCACAATATATATCCAAAGTGTATCCAAAAGGTAAGTCATTAAGTTTATGTTATTTTCAGATTTAGGTCAACCTAGAAATAGCCATGTGCACTGTTTGGTAAGATTGCCTTGAGTGATCTCATAGTTCTTTTTAAATTAGAAAAAAATGAAATGAAATGCTTGCTCATTAAATTGAGCAGACTGGGACTGATATTGACCAAGTCCAGGATAAATAATTTTTTTAAATTAGGAAGAGGGGACATTACATTTCATTTGTTTACATGCAAAATCCTACAGATAAAACTGCACTGAATACAGTGTATATCATCATTTACATCCTGTGCACTGAATATGAACTGTTACAGTTACTAACATGACATGACACTGTCATACACTAACTGAGTTGGTACACACACACTTACTGTCCAAAATAGTTATAAATCTCTTATATGCACATGCAAGAATAACAAAAGAGTGCATACAGTACTGCCCATTCACTCAATCAGTTCTAGTCGAATGGCTAGCCATCATGTCAGAGCAAATAATAACACAATTATTGTAATCATTGACATTACACCCCTTACACCACAAAAGTTTACATTTAACTTGCAGATCCCTCAGGTCAGTACAGCCCACAGCATTTCTTGAGTTGGAAGCAGACACTCTGGGTTAGTGTTTGTTGTTGTTACATTTCCTCTCGCTTTGTCTCCTTTACTCTGCTTATGTGGTTCAGAGTGGTTAAGAGCTGCTTTTGTCAGCAGAGCATTCAGTCATGAAGATGGCCACGTAAGTAGAAATAAATCAGCTAGATAATAACTATCATAACGGAATACAGATTCAAAAAAATGTTTGACCCATGTCCCATATCTGTTCACATGGAAGTGACAGGGTTTATGCCAGTCAACCGGGTAAAAACCAAATCTTTTGGCGTCACATCCAGCATGATGCTGTTTCATGCATCTATTTATACAGTGTCTTTCTGACACCCACGCAAGCTGCCCACAAAAAATTAAGTAAGACTGAAAGCGCAGACCTTAGCTAGGCCAACAGTCCAGTTTGAAATCTGTACGAGCAAATACAACATCCATGTATACAAGCTCAAAGAATAATGCTAAATTATTTAGTGCTTATTGAATACTTTTGAATTTAAATGCACAGAAAGTAACTCAAATTTGCAAAAAATAACAGTTTTATGAACATTATTGCGAGTCAGTTCTCGTCCATTTGTGGACTTGGATCCCATCCAAAATGTAATGTTCTTTTTTCTTGGCACATGCTTCACCCAACCACCAAGTCTCATATGAACCAGAAGTTTTTTTCTGTATTCCTGCTGACAAACAAACCGCACTGTAAGCATAACCTCCTTGGCAGTGGCAATATTTTTAGTAGGAAATGAGTAGTACCTGTAGGAGAGCAAAACTCAATTTATTTTCTCTGAGAGGTAGAGAGAGGAAACAGTACGGTTTCAACCCTGCAGTTTGGTGAAAGTGCTGATGATTTGATCTTTTTCATTTTATTCCAAAAGTTCTTTTTTCCCAATTTTTATGCCACTCATTCAACCTTGTGCTTCTGTGAGAAATTCAATGACTGCCACATTCTTTGCCCCTGCAACACCTCATCAATGGTCCCATTTGGCACAGGATTAAGTCCAAAATGACAGAACCTGACTAAGGTGACTCTTAAAGGGTCTTTGAAATGAGTGTTTTAAGGATAAAAAGCCTATTCCTGTCTCTTTCCTCTGTGGTATTGCAGAAAGAGAGACCAGGGCGTCGTATGCTAACAAGTCTGAGACTGTCCACGAGGCTGATCTATCCCAGAATCACTGACATTAAGATCACACTCAGGGGACATAATGTAATTTACCTGCTTCATCAGCTAATGCAGCACAAATCCATTTTCTCCTAAACAGGAAGGGCCACATACATTACCCTGATGACCGCACAGAGTCAAGGGGGAGCGACTAATGAGACAAAATGTAATTATCGTCCACCTCAGATTTGGAAACAAAATAACCCCGCCTGCACTCCCATTTGAGGCTTAAAAAAGTGGGACCAGTATAAACCTTTCTCATGTCACCACTCAGCGCTACAATTGGCTTTTCTATCACGATCTAAATCAGCATTCAGACTCTTCATCAGGATTCCCATTAGCTGATGGCCACCACAGTCCCTTTGACATCCACAAACTTATAAAAAACAACAACATAGTTGCAGAAGTTATTGACACTCTCGTAAAAACTTTCCACTCTTGGTGAACTGCTTAGTCATATGAGATCTAAATCTGCTCGTTTTTATGGAAACAACATATGCTTTTTAAAGTCAGTGAAGTGGACAGAGAACAGAAAACAAACTTGTTGTCGCCATCTTTTACTTTAATGTCCCCTCTTTCTTTGTCCCTTTGGTGTTCTCCTCATGCAAGGTGACTTAAATACCTCTTTAGGATTAAAATGTACCATGAAGGTTGAAGTAGTGACGTGCAAAATGAGTGTGCTCTCCATATTCTCCCCACTCTCTCTCTTTTTCTAATTTTAGACCTTACAGTGAAATTAGGATATCCTTATGTAAACCGGATATCAGCTGAGTGGATTTTAGCCATGCAGCTCTATCCAAAAATGCAATGTGTGCAAGGAGAGATGAATAATTTATTGAAATAAAAGTTGTAAAGTAAGGACTTTAAGAAGCTTCAGGAATAGACATGTGAGACATTCTCTTCGTCGCCAACTCAGAAGACAAGAGTGTAATATCCAGGGAGACAACTTTACCCTCCAGCTTTTTCACTGAGTTTACCCTGCTATAATTTATTTATTTATCGTCATTTTTATTCATTTATGTTATCCCCCATTTAATGTATCGAGGAGGAGAAAGTGGAGCTGATGATCTTGCGGGGGTATGAATAATTAAAAGGGAAATAAACAAATAAAAAATATAACAAAAAAAGTGGTAAATAATCTTATCATATCCAACAGCTGCGTTGATACCCAGACACCCCCACACCCTCGCCTAGAAAAGTAAAAGCCCTGTCCATGCAGTTAAGCTGCTTATAAATATTTGTAATTAAAATCGGAGGTGGAACGCAGGGAGAGTGGCATCTTTATCACTGGAGACACTGCTGCTGCAGGTGTCTTTGATGCCCAGAAACACTTTTTTTGATCTGACAGTGCATGAGCACACAGGCTCCTATCGGCTTGTCCCACTCAGCAGCCCTTTCCCCCTCCTTCCCCTGAGCACCCTCACATGCTCAAGAGTTCATAGCTACATTTGTTTTGCATTTTCATCTGTTTCTACCAGACCTTTGAAATCCTGTCAGCCCAAACCTTTTAATTATTCATCAACACTTAGGAAAAAGCTCTTTTCTATTTTAGGGCAAAACTTGGATTTTGTAGGATGTGAGCACAATGCAGTTTATTCCTATAAAAATGCCACTTGATTTCAAATCTTTTTCATGACTGAAATTTTTAAATGACATAATTTTTAGATCAATATTTAATTGAATAAATGTGCAAAGCTGCATGGCTCAAGGATCAAGGTAAACTTTTTTTTTTTTGCCAGAAGAACAGGGACTGCGACATCGTCCAGCATGGCGCAGCCGGGGCCCCACCCCAGAACCAGGCCTGGGTTTGGGTTCAGCAGCAGAGCGCCTGGTGGAGACACTTTGCTCGTGGGGCTCGGCCAGGCTCAGCCTAAATGGATGATGCAGACCTGTCCTCCTGTGGACCCACCACCCACAGAGGAGACCATAGGGGTTGGGTGCATTGTGGATCGGGCGGCAGTGCAGGCGGGGGCCTCGGTGACCCGATTCCAGCTTCTGGCATTTGGACATGGAATGTCACCTCACTGGGGGGGAAGGGGTCTGAGCTTGTGCAGGAGGTCAAGAGGAACCGGCTATATACAGTTGGGCTCACCTCCACGCACGCTTTGGGCTCTGGAACCCAGCTGAGGAGCCGGACTCTTCACTTCTCTGGAGTTGCGCGCGGTGAGCTTCCTTATAGCCCCACAGCTCATCCACTGTGTTGGAGTTCACCCAGTTGAGTGAGAGGGTCGCGTCCCTACGCCTTCAGGTAGGGGGCAGGTCTCTGACTGTTGTCTCGGCCTCCCTAGGGAGGTGTTCTGGACATGTCCCTCCGGGAGGAGGTCCCAGGGTAGACCTATAGGACACACTGAGCTGGGAACGCCTTGGGGTCCCACCGGAAGTGCTAGTGGAAGTATCTGGGGCAAGGGAAGTCTGGGTGTACCTGCTTAGACTGCTGCCCCCACGACCCGGCCCCAGATAACGGATGGGGAAATTTGCTGTACAGCCAGCAGTCAACAGGAAAAATTTAAATAAACAAAATTAACTATACAGTACACACATCTTTAACCCCCCCCCCCCCCCCCCTACATTTTTAATCTTAGTCCTGCTGGTCTATCAGTCGCCGAGGATAAGCTCTGACTCTGTAAAAAGGGTAAGTTCTTCAAAACTAGAGCCAGCGATTTTACGACACATTCTCACAATTTGGTCCAACCCCTGCTTATTTTTTCTGATCAAGAGGCCCAAATTAACAGATAAAAGAGATAGTTAAAATACTCAATAAAAAACTCGATAAAACAGGAATACAAATTGTGCTGCATTGATTATTGCTAAAATGCTGCTGAAATAAAGAAAACAGATATTCATTAACAGATGTATAAGTTTGCATTTCTACAGAGCAACTTTTTTTGTTCCTCGAAAAAGGAAAATTAATGACAAAAATTAAAACTCCTAATTTTCCGATTATGGGTATTAAAATCAGCAATATTGATTAATATTTACATGACACTAAATGACAGGAACTCCAGTTGTGAAATCAGCAACGTGACAGTGTCAGATTGGTTTGGGATACATTTTGCAACCAAAAAAGAAAAAAAAGGAAACAAGAGAGAAACAGGCATAAATATCACATCCCCAGAGGCTAGCCACTGGCTGTTCTCCAGCTTTTCACATGCTACAACCAGCTTTTGAAATCAGTGAGTCATTTCTCAGCCAGGCCAACCATCCACGTGTTTGGACATAATAGCAGAGTGGAGCTCCTGTTTATGTCTTCTGCTTGGCTGGATATTTTCTTCCTGATACTGCAGAATGAGAGTGTTTTTTTCTTCCTTTTTCAGATTTAATAAGAATGCAATAGTGGAGACTGGAAGATACTTCTAGAGCCCCTTTTACCCCTTAACCTTTCATGGATGTCCCAAAACCCCTGTCCATGATTTAATTGTATAATTTCCTAAATGCGCAAATCTGATCAGGCAGAAAAAAGACTTGATTAAAAGTTGCGAGCAGTATTTGTTTGGATTTTTGAGACTGTCAGAATTCTATATGCACACACACTCATGACTCTGACAATATATATTGAAAAAGAATTATGATCATCTTTGTTTTACTTGGTCAAAGCAGACCTTTGTCCATTTATCTTGGTATATTATAGGATTTGTATTTGTTGTCCTATGGAGTTTTCACTCTGAATATAAATATTGGTATTCCTGACACCGTTTAAAAACCGATTTATTTAATCACATGTCCATCCGATACTGGTAAAAGAAAAGCAAGATGACTTCTCAGACGTATTGATGCCAGAGCAATACATTCTGCACTAACACATTTGAAACACTGTCGTCACAGTAAAGCCTTGCTGCCTGTCAACAGTGATTAATGTGAAGTCCCTCAAAAACAGGGGAAATACATCAGAGAAACTTTCAAGAGAAAGGTTACCAAAAAAACACAATCCCACTGAATGAGGACATTGCTGAATTTCATGCAGTTTTTTCCCACCGATCTGTCCCCAAATCATCCCAGATGCTTTGTCTCACAAGAATTATGAGACCTTTCTCTCATGAGGAAATTGCTTTTACAGCAACCTCATCCCACTCTTCAGGCTCCTCAGCAGCTACCCAGGGTGTGTGTGTGTGTGTGTGTGTGTGTCTGTGTGTGTGTGTGTGTGTGTGTGTGTGTGTGTGTGTTAGCTATAGGAGTGCTGACACTACTGAATACAATGCCACTTCTGCTGGACCTAACACAAGGTGATGGCGCATCCTGTCAACTGTTCTCTGTACTCTAATTTGTTTGTGTCATCCACGTGGAACTGCTCCTGTCATTTCATCATTTCATAGTGGAGATTTAAGAGTAAGAGGCAGCTTCTTTATTTTACCTCGTACCTGATAAGGTTGTTATTAACATCAGTACAGCTTGCATTGTTCAGTTGAGACAAAGATGTGATTGATATTGTGTCAAGGCGGGGGGGGGATGGTGACTTCCCAAATGAAGGAAATAGAAGGATCTGTAGTTATGGGGAACATCAGCAGAGCCGCACACTTCAGCCATCTGTCTGTGAAGTGACCTTTCAGGGAAAAATGAGGGTCTATCATTAACCCGCATCTCTCTTTCTTTCCCACTTAAGCTCATTTTTCTGCTATCTTACTTCCTTTTTTCTTTACAGGATTAGATTGTCCCCCTTTTTTTCCCCGACTGAAGCGTATATTAGGGGGCGCAGTGTTTCTTATATGATCAACTCAATGGTTTGGCCCTAAGGAGAATGAGTAAAAGACAGTGGTCTGACACAGACATCGAATCAAATAAAGACCTGAGCTGACAATGTGCCCATGGGAGTGAGCCAGGAGAAACAGAGACTGATAAGAAGTGAAGGGCGATAAGACAGACGGACGCAACTGTAAACATCTCTGCAAGCGAGCAAAAAAACTGTAGTAAGATGCAAGGTGTTTGAAATGTTTGAACATTTCTTGAGTTATTTGTTCTGGTTCATAATTTCGGTCTTAAAACTTAAAAGTGTACTTGGTTTTGCACAATTCCCTCTTGAGCCTTAAATCATTTTTAAAACTGATTTTGCAGATAGACGTTTAAGCATGATTTGTAAAATGTCTTTCAAAGACCTCAGGTCCGGTTTTCAACTATAGATGAATTATTTTGTTGCTATTTCAGTAGCCACAGATTAAGCCAATTTTACCAGGACAAAATGATAAGTGGAACATACGGTAATAATCAGCACAGAGCTGGGATCATGTCCGTCAAACCTCCATGGGGAGCTGAATGTAACTTCCTGTAAATTTGGTTTCTGCTAATGTCCAAACCCTGCTGAATTGTGGACAACCTGAGCAAGGGCACACCCCTTCTGTATTTTAGAGAGCGTCAATAATGAGCCAAAATGCCTGTTTTTTTGTGCTTTTTGTGAAATGCTACATGACCTATATCAGTGGTTCCCAAACTTTTTTTGCCAGCCTCCCCTTGAACATAAATATGGCTTTGCCCCCCCCCCCCCCCCCCTCACACACACATTTTTTTGTGTTTATGTGCGTGTATACAAAAGATACTGATAAAAATATCCTTTGCAGTCAAACCAATGAGTGACGATTAAACCGAAAACAAAATGAACAAACCATGGAGCAAGAAAGCGTATAACAACAGCGTGCAACATTCAACTGAACACTTTTTAAAGATTCAACATAAGGTACCTTGTCCACCTAGCATCTTTTTCTCAGCGCCAGTGTCTTTATTCATATAAACGTTATTGGTCAAAATGTTTCAAATGCAAACTTTCATTTATATGCGGATGATACTGTAATTTATTGCTTCGTTCCTACACAGCATCAGGTTCTTTGTCATTTACAAGATGCCTTTCATTCTGTACAGTCGAGTCTTCAGGTGCTAAAATTGAGTTAGAATTCTGCTAAAACTAAACTCATGTTGTTTTCAAACTCGAGAAAAAGAAAGAAAAAGCAGCTAAACCTGCCTTCTATTGTAACATCTCAGGGTGATGTGATTGAGTATGTCAAGGCATCATAAATGCATTGGGTTCTTAATTGATGATTCTCTGTCATCCAAGCGCCATATTCACCAACTTGTAAAGAAGCTTCAGGTGCGACTGGGTTTTTATTTCAGAAACAAATCTTGTTTATCTTTTGCTGCAAAAAACAACTCGTGCTGCTACTGTCATGCCCTTGCTTGATTATGGTGATATTTTATATATGCATGCATTGTCTCTTAAACCTTTGGATACTGTATATCATGGTGCACTGAGATTCATAACAAATCTCAGGGCCCTGACTCATCATCGTACTCTGTATGATTGAGTCGGCTGGCCTACATTGTCTAAGCATAGACAAACACATTAGCATGTCGTTATTTAAAAGGTTTGACTTAACCTGCTTCCCTCATACTTGTGTAATTGCAATAATGTGAAAAATGCTGGAAGTCACAGTCTTCGCTCTGAAACAGTCACAAAACATACTGTTGTTGCCTGTTCTGATGGTGCGTATTGAAATGGGGAAAAGGAGTTTCAGGTATGCTGCTCCTGCGGCCTGGAATCTCCTGCAGGATGATCTGAGGGAGCGGGTTTCTTTAAATCTTCTTAAAAGTAGATTAAGGGTGTTGGAAGAAGATGCTTCAGGTTGCAGATACGTTGACTGATGACTTTGTGCTCTGTGATTCAGGAAATGTTGGTCTTTGTAAATATTGTGTTTTGTGTCTGTAACTTTTTGTTGTGCTGCTGACCGTCTTGGCTAGGACACTCTTATAAATGTCTATGAGGTTCAAAAACCTATTCTTTCAGTTGTTTTTAATGGGTAGAGAGCATGTACAGCAGAAATCGGCCGCCTGGATGAAAAGCACAGCACCCAGCTCTCTTTTGAAGTAGCGCTCTGTCGTTTTTGTGCGTCTGCTCTGAGGTGCTGTTGACTCCACTGCTTTTTCTGTCTGTCTGTCTGTCTAGTGATATGTGGACACATGGCTTCACATAGGTAGTATGCAACATACAACAGTATAATGCAGTGTTTGAAAATGTTCTCTTCGTCTTTTCCCCCAAAACTTTTCGCACCCCCCCTATTATCCACTTTAGGAAACACTGACCTACATGAACAGTGGTGATTCTAGAGTCTGTTGGTAATTAAATTGCGGTGACCTTCTGGTATACAGTTAACATATTGAAACATGAATGGGAGCAGCAACTAAAAGTGTATCTTTTTTATTTTTGTATGTCTAACACAGCATTCAATTAGTTAGTTAGAAATGAATTTCCAGTTCTGTCTTCCATAGTTCCAACCTCTCAATCTCCCTCGGAATAGACACTTTGTGGATAGCTGATAGCTGCGTGGGTCTTTAACTGATAAGCCAAATAGTATAAATACAATACATCCAATGTGCCTGATTGCATGGTGCATGTTCATTAAATCATTTATTATCATGTAAATCACTTATAAACACTTATTATCTTACTTATTATTATCTTGTACTGTGCAACTTGAAAAGCAGGCCAAAAAATGGCCTATTATACCTATACCTATTAGGACATTACAGACTGATGCAGCGGGAAAGAGGAGGAGAGCGTGAGAGAGAGACAGAGAAAGAGGGGGCCACAGGCATAGCTATCGATTGCTCTCTTCAAGGTTCAGGGATATAGATGAGTTACAAAACCATCATTAATTACAAATCACTTCTGCCATGAAAATCGATTAGAGGAAAAAGCAGCAAAAAGTCTGTATCAAACAAAGAAAAGTGATAGGGTATGCACATTTCTCATGCAGAGTCTTCTCTGAGCAGGCATGATTACTTGGCCCTCCATCTCTTAAGTTTTTTACATTTCTCCATGATGAGTTTAATTAGATCTGCTGGCTCCTTGGTGATTATTTGTCGTTGTCTTCTTCAGTAATTAGATGTGTGGACAAATGAATTCAGATGCATTTTTTATCCATATTCAATAAGCATGTTCCACTGCCTTATCACTGAGTGCACAATCAATACCTTAGGTCAAATGATAAATTATAGACCATAATGGTGCACATTTCAGCATGTGTTGAGCCATATGCAGGGTGCATATAAAGCGGCGGGGTGCTGGGATACAGTCATGAACAGGTGCAGGGTTTATGATGATCCACATGCAGGTTCACAGACGGTCCCTGTCAGCGCCACTTGAGAGAGTCCCTGCTGTCTCAGACAGGTTGCAGCAGAGCCGTGCTTTGCATTAAAATTGCAAACAGCGTGCTCTTCAAGCGCACACAATCTCCACACAACACTCAAGGCGAAATAAAGTGTTCTTACACCTTAAACTACATATAGCCTGCACCTGATTTTCCCCAGGTCTAAGCAACTCTTTGTGTTTGCGCTCTGTCCTGATCTCTCTTCAATAGCACCTGCCTGTGATCGTGCCTTTTTTTTTGTATTTTTGGAAATAGAGCATCGTCTGTGATTAATGTTTTGTGTAGCTTTGTATGTAAGCAATAACAATTCATCTGTTCACTGCACTCTACTCTTCCAGGGTCTGACAGGCAAGCCCTGGCACACAGCGCTCAGGCTTTGCAGCGTCTTCTTCTACTTTATAAATCTGATTTCAAATACAGCCATTTCAGAGGAGATGCACCACAGTGGCATGAGGCAAGCAGGCTAAACAGATCAACAGCTTTCCCTCTCTCTCTGTCTCTCTCTGCTTGCATTCCCTCTGTTTTATGGTGACAAGACATGGCGAGTCACGGCTTGAATACCAAGGCGATCATTTCTTGACAGTCCTCCTTTTATTTGTCTGCTATCGCACTGATAAGATGATTTTCACTCTTCAGTTTTGTTTGTCTTGGCAGAGATGCCTCATCCTCTCCCTGTCTCATTTTGTCTCTGCCATCAGTTGTGGCTCTCCTATATTTTCAGACCACTCACACACACACAATGCTATGTTTGTATAGAAGAGAGAGTCGGAGAGCAAAGATGATTATGGAGGGAAGAAGCCATGCGGAGGAGAAATGTGTCCAGCCAGCTCGCACAGAAGAGAGTATTAGGAAATAATGGTGTGTGAATGCATGGGTACATTTGTGGAGATATGGTGCTTCATCAGTGTCCAGTATTCATTTTTTCCTTTGTTTTCTGTTGACATACCTGTAAGGGGCATCTGCAGGCTTTTATGTTGTTGTCGTCTAGTGTTGTCACTTGTGCGCAATATTTTGGGGATTTTGGTAACTCCATTAAAAGACCAAGGGAAAAAAGCCACAGATCTGATCTGATTTTGGGCCGCCATCCTGCTGTGCTATGGTCTCCGTACATGGGACACATACACTAACCACTAGGCTACCAGCACTCCCAGAGGAAATACTAATTAATGTATCCCAGACAATTGGGTCCATCAAAATCAGCAGGCAAGATTTACCCGCAACAGAGTGTATTTGTAGATACCCCAACGATGACTCACAGGGAGATTAAACTGGGTCAGGAAATTATTCCGTATAAGCTTATATCGAAATTACAACTGTGATCTTGCCAAAGCCCTCTCTGGTCTCTGCAGCAGAATAAAACACTGTTACGGGTTAGCATGCAGCCTGAAAATGGGATAAATTTGTGCTCGATAACCCCACACAATAGCCTGTTAAATTATCGTAGGTCACAAAACAAAAGGGCTCTCAGAGAAGTTTTGAAAGCCGCTCGAGTGGGGTGGGATAGAAATCTGGAGCCCACTTGATAACAGTGCCAGACACATTACACACACAGGGCTGCAGAGGAGGACTCAGACTGGATATTTTGGCACGCAAACCGGCACTCAGGACAAAATCCCATCCATCCACAGCGAGAGAGAGAGAGAGATCCCCCTCATGTCTCCTGCCAGAGCTGGAATGGGAGTTAATTGTTCTCATGATGGTGTCAGGTGGCAGAATTGATCATTGTTAGAGGGTCATTCCATGAGGCATAAGCTCTTAAGATTGAAAGACAAACTGTATGAGAAGAAGGTGATCTGTTTACGTAACTTGTGACAAGGTAAAAGCATGCCCTTCGATTGCTTTGCTCTCTTTGAATCACAAAATAGTGCAGCATGGCTCTAATGCATCATATCCACGAAACAGATCACAGCAGTGTGCAGTGTGGTCTAAACACACCACACTGCAAACTTGACACCCCTTTGTGCAATTTAATGATTTTAAAATCGAAGTACACTTTAAGTTTATTGGTTTTTTTTTTTTTTTTACAGATTATAACTCCAGATAATGGTTACCGGTAATATGTTTTTGTTCCACCTGTATGTGTTGGACATAATCACGCCCAAAGTGATTTTTTTTTTGTCATTTCATTGTTAAGAAGAGCAGAGATACAACCTGCAGCCCAGTAAAGCTGTAACAACAAACATACTTTGTGTTATTTATGTAGAGCCATGCATGCTGTTTAATCTGAGGTAAGGTGTCCACACATTGCCATCTGCTGTGTTTCAACCTTGTTGTCTATAGAGAACAAGGACTTGAGACATGTAGACATGTTGCTTGAAAACAAATCTTTTATTGTTAATGACCTGTTTTGATAGGAATGCTGTAAGTTTCTCACAACAGGTTGCCAGATAAAATGTGAGGTGCTGGCTGTGCAATGGTATTCATGTGAGCTGCAGTTGGAGAAAACATAGCTCCAAGATTCATGCATATTTGAAGCTCTGTTTCAAATCTGAATGTGATTGTTTCTTTTTAGAAAAAAAAGGGCCACCCAGGTTTTAAATAAAGCAACTGCTATCACAATGCTCAAGTATGCCTGTTTCTCTCACTGCATTTATGCCCTGTAAAAAATTTATGAAACCAAACAGTGAGATTCGAGAGTGAAGACTACCCACGTTCAGTCGTGTGTTATGAAAATGATTTATTTTGCCAGGAATGCATTTCTCATCCATCCTTCCTCTGCGAGATAAATCCCTGAAAGACTGCAGCAACACATCAGCACATACCTCTGTGTAAGTGTTGTCTTTACTATTGAAATAGCAACACAGCTTCATTCAAAGTGTATCAACAACAAAAATCCTGATCCTGAAAAAACCCAATGCAACGCACAAAACTGCGGCTCAAGACCTGGCATTGCAAAAAGCACACCTGGCATTGCTTGTTCATCATGTTTATTGAGGGGATCAATTCACATTTGTTCTTTCCTTGGCTCCCCGTCAGGCATTTTACAGGGTTGTTGCTGTGTGGAAAGACTACCAGTTTACAATTTTTGCATACAAGCACATAGCAGAATTCGCAAGTAAGTCGTTGGAGCTTTTACTGTTTAATTTTTTAAGAATGCACAAAAAAGATACAAAAATCAAAGCTTGTGTGTGTTTAAACCTGAATTGTAGTACCCCTTAGACCTTTTAGAGGGCAGTGTAGCTCCATGAAAGAAGCTGCAGTCATCACTGGGAAGAAAAAGATTGGCTCCTCTGAATTCTATCCCTCATTAGGTTCCATGCAGTGCCTGAATTACTGTCTGCATCTATCCATTAAAGTCCCTCTTTCTGTATACTGCTCACATTAAACACAGGTACGCTGGCTGGCTGGATGAATGCAGGCTGGATGAATCTGACCTCATTCCCAGCTCTATCCTGCTGCATTTTATTTATGTAGAGCTATACAATGTTTGTGTTTAGTGTGGCTAAAATGTGATATTTAAATAGTTACAAAAAGGTCCAGTCCAAAAGACTTAGAGAGTGGACCCTGCGGTTATCTGTATGTTCCTCAACTCCATTTGCGTTCACGTCACATTGCTGAGACCCGTCAGCACATTCTGCAAATCAGGGCGATGCATTGGGAATCCAGACCTTTGGATATCCATTCGCTAATGTTATGACAGCTTGTTAACTTATTAATTCTGCAGGAGGCTATGGAAGTTGACAGAGCGAGCTAAAGTTCATGTCTCCAGGCCCTACCCTTGTCCACTTGGCTCCTTGCTTTGTCAAGGAGATTTAATTCATCGTGATGAGCAATCCACTTTGGGGTTAAAGTGCAACAAGTGCAATGACCTTTTAGGTGGCCTTAACCACGGAGCTGTCTTTAACCTATAACCTTGAACTCAACCCTTGTTTGATGGTACTACTTTTTCAGATGAGAAATTCCTCTGTCTCCATGGATTGATCAGCTCCTCACATATTCAATTCATTCTAGTTGGCAAACAAATGACAGACTAATCATTATTTGTTTTTTCAGATAAGAGATTAACCATTTCTACTTGCAAAGACCACCATAAAGACCAAACAACACTTGAGCAGGGAACCAAATTTGGCACCATAATCATCTTTTTACAAGTGGACAGAGTCTGTTTCTTTTCATCGAGTGCTTTGGATAACAGCTGGCCACCACCATAAAGTAAACTCAGGCTGATGTATTGAGGTTTTAATTATGACTAGTTATTTTGCTGGCAGTCCTCCTTCAGGAGAGGAAACAAAAGGCCTGCCTGTCGTCCCTCACAGTTGATAATCAATGAAGGGTCCAAGCTGCCAGCTATTGACTAAAGAGAGATGAATGACACTGCTCCTAAAGGCTCATTTGCATTTTGACAGGCAGGATTCAGAAGTCAAAGCCCTCCTTTCATGGTGCCAGGGAGAATGTTCTTTCACTGACACACTGAAGGTAAAACCAAGTGCTAATGCAGGGATATGACAGGAATGAAATACATAACGTCCTAGACTCTCTGGATCATGCAGGCAGTTTAAATCGCTTCCAACCAAATTCACCTAAAATAGTTTTGCAGGTGTGTTGTGAATTTTCTCGAGGGGCGTTAAATCAATGTTGAAATTGAACTGCAGCACCCTGGTATGCACACAAAAGGACTCTTACTTAGCCACTAGTGGGATGCCAAAAAAACCTCCACACAACTGTCATTCTGTCTTTTTTTTTTTTGAGTTCACGTGGGCTCCAAACATTTCTGTTTGTTGTGACATTCTGGGTCGTCTTCAAATGTCCGCTGCCTCATACAAACAAAAGCATTTTTCTTTACAATGCAGTTTGACCTTTATAAAATCAAGATGAAAGCTGTCATATGTTTTTACATGTCATGCATCACATGTGTTAGAAATGTCACGGCCTGAATAGCATGGGTTCATAATGGCGTCAATCAGCAGCCCTCGATTTCTTTGTCTGATGTTCAGCGTTGGCTCCCATGTGAGGGATCTTGTTAATGCCGAAGCAAGCTGGAAACTGGCAGATACACCTGCTTGTCATGGATGATCTCCCCATTCTGGGGAAACAAACTAAGCCGCCTGTAGACCCAGTGATCAAGTAATATTACATATTAATAAGATCATACAGCATGGAACCCCGCTAGGATTAAAATGACTTTTCCTTTTCTGCATATTCCCGTGATAAATAAAGAGTAAGCGGAGTGACAGTCAGTTGAAATCGCAGCACGTGTTAGGGAAAATCACTCGAATGTTGTACCTTTCTCTGTTTAATAAAGAGGCAGATGTTAAATCCAGGTCTTTCATATACAACATGTACTTTTACCCACCTTACCTCATTGCCCTATTTTCTGTCCTTGCTCAAACAGGAGCAAATCACTTCTTGAATTGATACAGAATATATTGTTGATTGTAAGGTGCAAAAAATTCAATTTTGACATCATTTTTTAAAACAATGGTTTGAGTTCTCAAACCTGGACTTTAAACTTTAAAGTTGTTATAGATTTCCACATTAATGTTCTCTTACATGACTTACAAATTCACTCACTTTATATTCAGCCTGTCTACACTAATAGTCATGGCAATGAAGAGACTGAGAAGTACTAGAGATAAAACTCTGAGTTCAGAGATGTCTGGGTTAACTTTCTGGATATTGAAAACAAAACATCCTTCCATTGGAGACACTGCTGATCCGAGGGATGTCTGCACCCAAGAGATGATCCCTAGTTTAAAAAAATTACGCTGGGGTTTAATTACTGAGGGAGTCGATGAGCAAATTTAATTAAGCATGAACAACAAGCAGCCACACTGCTGAGCTCCCTCCCTGCTCCACAACTGATACGAACTCTGGGAAAAAGAAACACTTAGTGTTTACAGGGTTACCTTAAATCACTCACTATTTACCAGATGGCTGCAACCATCCACGAGAAGTAATTAGTTCAAATAGTCCTCTTAGTTTAAATGGATTCCTGGAGTTTCACTATGGCTCGCCAGCAGTCTTCCAAGCTCTCCCAAGTTTAAGTGCACTAGCCAGCTGGGCATTGAATCCACATCTTTAAGTTGTGGCGAGCAGCCTCAATAGAAAGCATCACAGAAAGACAGAAAACATGAGAACAGAAACTAAAGATTTGGTAATTCATTCACATAATTTTTATCACTGGATTTATTAGCTGAGCATGTATGATATTGTCTTATATGCAGCCTTTTTAAAAGGCATTTGCTACCATAAGAGACATAACATGATGCAACTTTGAGTTAGATCTGGTGTTTGATTTCTGTTCTCAGAAACACCTTTTCAGAATGAAGGGTGATTACATTCAGCTATCGCGTGACTCAATAAATAGAACATTTATATTCAGCTTCTCCACCACACCAGGGAATAGTGTTAGACATCCTTGGAGATGATTTGCACACATACACACACACACACACACACACACACACACACACACACACACACACACACACACACACACACACACACACACACACACACACACACACACACACACACACACACACACAAGCATGCAACACCTTGCTGGGGTAATAATGCTTATCAAGCATATGTAATTGCAACCTTAACTAAATTTCTTCAGGTGATCCTAATTGTTTTAGTCACTTGCAAGCAATAGCTGACTAAGTCTCTTCCATCATTACTGACAGTGTCACTCTAACCTACTCAAACACACGTTGCTGTGTTTAGCAATGCAAAAACAACACTCACAAGACAAGATACCAAAGCTAAAGGTCTCCTATGTATTTTCAAAGGAAACAATATCTTAGTATGCATATTTTCCCCCTGAAGCGATGTGTGTCCTCTACTTGTTGTTTCTCTGACAGTTTGTGAAAATGTGAGAGGCGTAATCATGCTGCAGTGTGCTATTTTTCAAGGTTGGATGAGTAAGAATTCAGAGATTCTGACAGACACCTCATTTCAAAATCCCATTTCAAAAAATTAGGAAAGACAAGGTTTCGAGTCTTCTTAAAGCAAATTCACTGACCTCTCTTTCATCTCTAATGCAAGAGGCAAATAGCCATTAATCATAGTTCACAGTGTCTTCCTGCATTGCATTATACTGAAAGGCCTTTTGGAGAGCATGCATGCATGAAATAGCTTGCATTTCTAGAGTATTGTTTGTTACAGTATGTGTAGGGCTCAAGCATGTTTCGAGAGTGGCACAGTTAGATGCATGGACACGCAATATAGATGGCATTAAAAGTCCCCCCCCAAAAAATTCTTTGTCAAAGGAAACGGGTAAACAAACAACAACAAAACAAGGCACAGACATGAGGTATAAGCAGGAATGCTCACAGTAGTCCATTACAGCACATGCCCCAAGACGCTAATTTTTGTCATAATCCATTTCAAGGGAAATAATTACGCAGCTAATGCAATTTAATCCTTGCCCTTGCATCCTCCCCAGACAAAGAGGCACATGCCAGCCAATATGAAGTAAGGGCTGTTGCCTCATTACATGGAAAGTGCATAACATTAATTGGGTTAGAGGAAAGCAACCCTATACCTAGAAGCAAAGATGGCAGAAGAATTGGGGCATGTTTGATGCAAAGCAGCTGGGATGGGTGGTCTTAAAACTTAAACATGGAAATATAATTTGTTGTGAGTGCTTGTGAGCTGTCATAAACTTTTTCTCATCTATAAGCATTCATAATAGCACATCTTTAAATATGTCTGCTTGGCTTAATAGTTGTTTCACTCATGCATTACTTGACATTATCATTTCAATCACTACTATGTGTGTTGGCTAATTATTGCCCCTATGCTGTGCCAAGATATCTCAAACTGCACAAGATAAATTATCATTAAATTTATAAAATCCATTTATGATTCTAAGAAAACTCATATGCTCACAATTTAGAGAATATAATGAGTCATAGTAAATTTTAGACCATTATTAGCTAAACTAAAACCATTAAAATGGCAAACATTGTTTGCCATTTTAACGCTATAGCATATGTTACTATACTTTGGCCTTAGGTAATAACCTTTTAAAACGGTCTCTTTACATATCTAGAACTGCACCTATTAAATTTGAAAGCTCATAGCTAAAGCACACTTTGTCTCGATCTTCTCTTTCTAAATCTAAAGTTGGGCTATGGCTCACTCTTTGAAATGTATTGACTCCAAGGCTGGTCTGTTTAGCCATCCCTTCATACACACTCCCATTTATTCCTCTGATCAAAACTGCTGCTGTTTCCAGCTCTAATATCACCCTGTTACCCCTTTTATGAAAAATAAAAAAAGCCTTATGCAATTTGGAAATCATGGGTGATTGCTTTTTTGTAAGCTCCCCCTATTTCTTTCTGTTGTTGATAAATGTGTAAAAGGCTTCTTTTTTTAAAAGATATTAAGGGACCTTAGCTGTGTGACCTTCTTCTGTAGTTTAGCTTAGCTCAGAGGATACAGAGGGTACTCAGTTCCCTGCGGACCCTATTTAAGCCCCAAGAGTGCCAGCTGTACATCTGTAAAGAGCTACCAGAATGAAGTCTAACAGGAAACAGAGCCATTATGGTTGGTGCATGAGTATTAGTGTGCTGCGGTGTTTGCCCTGCAGCTTTGTGTGTGTGTGGTCTTGACATGCATGTGACGAGAGATGGTGGTTGGGTGAGACGAGCTTGGCTGGGTTGTTAATGTTACTCCTATCCCAATTTGCTGCTTTTGCACGTTCATTACCACTGCAATTATACCGTTAGTGTGTATAGGAAGCATGGGTAAATGAATTAGGCAAAGAGCATGGGAGAGAGTGGGAGTGGATATGGGAAATGTGGAGCAGTCTCTAAACCTTTTAATGAGGGGGAAATTTTGCTGAAGACAGGGTTCTGTTAATGGAATTTGAATTTGATTACAGGATAGCAGACACAATTAGAAGAGCCTTCAGCCTTTGAATCCTGGATTATTGACGGTGTTTATCATCAAGGTGTTGGCAAGAATGGATGCCATCTGTATAGGTTCCACTTTCATGATCTGACATACCCAATGTTACCAATCTTTTATTATAGTCAGTTTATGTTCTGTAGAGGACACAACATAACAAATATTAAAGACAACTTGTTTCACCGGTTGACAATTTGAAAGTGAAAGTCTTTCCTGGAAGTTGTAGTCACATGTATTAAAAAAAAAAAAAAAAAGAAGCTTGGAGGAACTTTGATAAGTTAAAAAAGTTGGGTGGGGGTGGGGTACTGAGCGAGGCTCTTTGATTGAAACGATTTCAACAGGGAGAGGAGGCTCTTTTGTGAAATTAAATTAACCTCATGGGTAGGCAGAAAAAGCAATTAATGACCTTTTTTGTTTTGGGAGTTAAATGTTAAAATGAGGTTAAAGTTGGTGTATTATCTTGGTTAATTAATGTTTCGATGGACAGACTTTGTTATTTTATAAGGTTTAAAGTAATTTTCACCAGAGCAGTGTCATAAATTTAAGCCGCATTTTTAACCTTCTGTATCATTTCAATCAATCATCATTTCAAGCCTTGGTTTACATCATTAAGCATACACAAGTTTGATCTGATTATAAAAAAAATTAAACTGGTGAAACAAATGAAGTGCACAACCATGAATATACTTAAAGAATAGTTTCAGATTGCTTTCAGCACTCCCATCTTTTATACGCGATAAATGAGTGACAAAATGTGCAGTCCTCAATCTATCAATGACAGAACATTAAACAGTCTGAGTGTGTTAAACTAGGTTGTCACCTTTTAAAGTTACAGCCTATTTGCATTAAAACAGTTTCATTGTCCATACCCGGGGCCTGTACTATGAGAAGAAGAAGAAGAAGTTACACTTTATTAATCCCATGAGGGGAAATTCGGTTTTTTACACTCTGTCTAATGACACACACATAGGCCGAGATACACACTCATGCACAAACAGGGTTCCAGTGACATGCATTAATGGAGAGGTCTCAGAGTGAGGGGGCTGCCCACAGCGAGTGCTCCAGAGCAGTTTTGGGGTTCGGTGCCTTGCTCAGGGGCACCTCGGCAGTGCTCAGGAAATGGACTGGCACCTCTCCAGCTACCAGACCAATTTCCGGACTTGGTCCGTGCCGGGACTTGAACCGGCGACCCTCCGGTTCCCAACCCAAGTCCCTACAGACTGAGCTACTGCTGCCCTATAAGGCAGGATTTGAGAGTAGCCAGGTAACTTCGGGGTTAACCCTGGGTATTCAGTCCTACAAGGGTCGTTCACTTCTTACCTGGGTATATCGCCATGGTAACTTATGCTACACACCTAACCAGTTCTGGAGCAGGTTATGTTAGAGATAAGAGACCAAACAAAAATCTCTGCCCACTGACCAATCAGAACTTTTGATCGTGGAGCTCAGGAAGCTGAGTGAGATGGGGGAGAATATGTACTGTATGTGTCCCACATGATTTTACATTATAGTATCCTTCATACTTCAACAGAGATTGAAAACGCGCCGGAGCATTTTAGTTGAAGATATACAATTACTAATAACTTTTTATGGCTTTGAATTGTATTTTCTCGTGCTCGTCCATGCTGCTCTGTTTGTGATCGTCAGAGCTGCAGCTGAAATATGACTTCTAAAGTTGTTTCACTTGACCCATGAAAGAGTCAGAGCAACACATTCAGTTCAGAGAAGAAACAGGAGTAATTATAGTCAGTTCTAAGATGACAAATATAGTAAGCTGCAGTTTTCATGTTAATACTTGCTGATTTTTAGTTTTTATGCCCTTTTGTCCTTCCCATATTTGTTGCTGCAGAGGTGTAACTTTAGTCTTTGGGAGCCTGTTTGTCTTAAATGCATTAATATTGTTAATATAGTTTGATCAGAGTTTGTAGATATTATGATCTGCTGACAGCAGATGCAGTGAGATAGGTTAAATGAAGCCAACTCCGCCCTTCTATGTGAACGCGCACATTGGTTTTACTAGCTTCATAGGAATGTTAAGCACAATCTCTTATTTGAGGGTTAGCGGAGACAGATCACCCAAAGAGACCCTGGATATGTTGAACTCACTTTGTAGGACAGGCCCCAGGTCTGTTAAACACTTAACAAGAGTAAAGATATCGGAGGTTTGTCAATGGAGCACATTAGTGTCTTTAGCTTAATACTGTGGTTAACATGCCAACATGCTCAAAAAAACTACTTACATTTAAATTTTGTAGCTGGCATTATGTTGGCGATCTTTACCTTCTTAGTTTACTGTTTTAGCATCCTATGTCCATTAAATCCTACAAAATTGCCTTTTGAATTTGGTTGAAATCCACTTAAATTAAACATTCAAAGGGGCTTTAAGTGATGAGAAGTACTTAATGAATAAACGAAAAAATCTATAAAATACTATAATACATCAAATAGTGCTGATGTAAGGCTAAGGCTTTTCGACATATTTATCCACACACCTGCACCTTGGACTAATCAGTCCATCATCCTGAGTCCTCACCTGTCTCCAATTTACTAAACTGAATCATTTAATATTTGACTGTTTCCCAGGTTTAGTTGCCAGTTCATCTTCGTAATTTTTCCCTGTTAGTCTACCTGGATACATTGCATTTTTTTGTATCGCTACGGCTAGCTAAGGAACAATATGTAACTCTGAAACGTGGTGTCCCAAACGGTGCTGCAGTCCAAATTCAAAAGCACTGGAGGGATCTTCCCCGTCCCCTCCTCCCTAGAGTTAACGTTGCAGACACGGAAGCTACTTTGTTAAACCAGTTCTGCATTGGTCTTGAAACTTTCCTGTGTTCTCACATCTCTCCATTTTTTAAAGCATTTCCAATATTTTACCACAATTTTGGCTGTAGAGCGTATTAGTAACATGTCAAGGCTTTATAGGTCAGGTAAAATCAGTTATATCTGAACCAGTTATCTTGCCCGCTTGCATCGCTTCAACATCTGTTGGTCTGCTGCTTGCCTGGCAAACTGAGGGGGGAAACGGCTGTGTAACCCGCCTCCCTTCTCTGGTCAAAACAAACATTCTGGACCGGAATCCAAACATACAGCCAAATTCCACCAGATGTATGATTGGCCCATTTGAGCAATGCACATCTGGTGAAAGTTCTGGGTTAGAAGACAAACTGGATGCTGTATGATTGTCAGGGAAGCAAGCACTTAAACATAGCATGTTTCTACAATGTCTGATGATATATGGTAAGGTTATTTAAAAATTTACTTTAGTAGATAACTTGCATATTTCTCATTGAACCTTTTAAAAAAAGGTTAACTTCTATACTGGAGATGTCTTTATACCAAAACGGGCTTTAAGTCACTGCACAAGCTACTGTATAATGTGTTGAACATATAAAAGCAAATGCAAAATCATATGATCAGTCAGTACAACAAAATGTTATTTAAAAAAACAACGGCATCAAATATTGGTGCTGTGGGAATTTGATTAACTGAAATCCCAATTGTCAAAATTTGAATATAAAAGTAGTTAATACTAAAGGTCAGATATTGACTCACTACAAAAGTAGTCTAAAACTGTAGTCATTTGAAATGTTTTATAATTACAAACATTACTTAAGCTCAGAAGCAAGACTGAAATTCGATTGATCCCGTTAAAACAGTTTCATCCTCTTATCCAAATTAATAGGCTTTGGCTTTGATAAATTCTCGGAAAGCCTGTGGCTGCAGATTGAGAAAGAGACTAAATAAAACTCTTGACTATTTAATATTACCTCTATTGTGTGTTTCTACCAAGTATTCATTTATCAAAGGTTATCTTCTCATGTGACAAATGTAGCAAGATAAGTTTAGCAGAAAAAGGGGAACAAAATCCTATTACAAGAATTGATTGGGAGTTTTCCTGGATGAGGATATCTGAGCACTTGACACAATACTGTGAGTGCGTAGAGAGTGTGAGAGAGAGAGAAAGAGAGAGAGAGAGAGAGAGAGAGAGAGAGAGAGAGAGAGAGGGTGATAGTGTGAATGCTACCTGTCATTGAATCTTAAAATGCAATAACAATGTTTTCTCTCACTTGGTTCCCTTCCAGTGGAGTTGTAGTGTGGCTGTCAGATGAATATGAAGCGAATGTCACAAACTGTTCACTGATACTGCACAGGTTCATTTGGGTCCAGGACACAGTCTCGGGCCATCATCAAATTTGGATTCACACATTGCAAAAAGATGGGATTGCTTGTTTTTTTTTCTAAGTCATCTTACACCATTACAACCTGCATACAAACAGTTGTCATACATAACTAAGAAGGGAAAATGATTATTTTTCAATACCTAGAAAATAACATGCAGCACATTCATATACTGTAGATTCAAATGCACAGGTGTACCTTATCTAGCTGAATGTGCTGGGTGTCATTATGCAAGCAGAGCATTTATATGCACATTGATTTGTTTTGTAACATATGTCTTATCTCCATTAATTTTCTGCTGCTGTCAATGAACAGGAACATTTGCTCCAGCGTTCTCTGAAACAGCCTTGGGGATGTTGTGATTAATACATCCCACTTAGTTCAGATGCATTTAAACTCTATGGACACGTTTTTTTGAGAGGCACAATCATATAATTCAAAATCAAGTCTTTCATCGACAAATACAGTATATCACACAAACATGCTCCATTATAGGTGCTTTGGCACTGCAGCCATTTGTTGGAGCCAGGGCTAAAAGATGTGATAATAAATACAGACCTGTGAAAGTTGGCTGTCCAACATAGTGCGGGTGGAGGGGTGAGGGTGGGTGCAGCAAATAAGAGTGGAATGAAGCACTTTCCTGGGAGTTTGATGGCATGCATCATTGAAAATGACAAAATGTAAAAATTGTTTAGAGGACCTTATTAAATATGTATGAAACTGGGTTTTCAAGGAGGGCATGGACAGGGAAATCCATCATCCCATTGTAAAATGCAGAAATACTATTAAAGTATGAATATTTAGTATCGTTTTTCCAGCCACTGCGGCAGCAACGTGCCATAGACAAGAGAACACTGAAAACATGATTTTAATATTGCATGTGACTTCCAAGCAAAGTTATTTTTCCTGCTTTGATTTGAATACATTAATTATAAGCACCATTCACAGATCTGAAGTATTTCGCTGAAAGCTGTGTCTCCTGCTGCCAAATAGCTTCTAGATAAATAGATTGTCATAATACCTTCACTGGCAGTGCAAACTCTTGAGGAGGATGTTTGAGAGCTCGTTGACAAACACAAGCAAATTGACATTGGAACGGAGCAGAACAATAGTGTTTACAACTACTCAATTAGAGAGATTAGTCAACCTATCCAAGGTCACCAAAACAAAGGCACGTTCATGTAGTCTAATCCCTTTAAGTCAACTCATAATTACTCCGTCTGAGGACTAAAGGGCACTGTCATGGGCCATGGCTTGTGGAAATGTCAAAGGGTTTTAGCAAAAATATACCAAATCTTTTTCTCAGATGGTGACAGAAACATCCTGCAGGCTTAAAAAGCTCTGACATTCATCATGTTCCTTGATTCCTGTGCTTTGTGTTTTAAGTAATTTGAGTTCATTCTAATTACAGTGACTATGTTGATTAAAAAAAAAAAGAAGAATTGTTCTTAACATTATTTAAAATCACAAAGATAGGGCTGTGCAGTTAAGCCTTACAGCTGCAAACATACATCACCTGGCACAATAATGTGATCCTACCTCTTTGTTGAGTGCCTGCCAGCACGCTGTGTTGTTGTGAGTGGGGAACCTGCACTGCTGCGCAGCCTGGCTGTCTTTGGGTTATGTGAGCAGGTACGAGGGCGTATTTACAGAGAGGAGTGAGAAAATGAGAGATAGGCACCACAGCCAGAGAGTTGTCCCTGAGTGAGGCCGCGCTGCTCCCAGCAGCACCCTGTCAACTCCAAATGAGAAATTTCAGACATCCAGTGAGGGAGCTCTTGAAAGTGGAAATGTTTTTCCCACCACTGCTGTGTCCTTTTTTCTTGTTGGACAATAACTTTAGAAGTTAGTTGGCTGACCTTCAAAGAGGAGGAAAGATAATGGATTCCATTCATCTCAAGGCATGTGTTAAGTAGATTGGTGAATGAAAGAGTGTGAAAAAGCATACTGTTTAAAGATGAAATAAACCATGTTGGCAACCTCTGCTTTGACTTATGTACTTGTGCTTTGAGCTGTGGTTTGTGTCTCTTTCAAGGATAAATATCTTACATCTTTAGTGTGGCAGGAAACATATAAGGACATTATGGATCAGATATGAATTAAATGATGTGACCACAGCGCACATCAAAGCCTCTTTGTTGATGATGGTGTCTTGTCAAAGTAGACCAAACCATAAGCATTTTTCTGTGTACTTGGCTATATGTACAGTATATTGTGTGTGAGTGTGTGCATTTGTATGTGTGGGTCTGTCCCTTCTTCTTGGCAAATTAGTAAGGGTCTGTACAACACACATATGGAATCAGATATTTTAAACCCTTTTAGGCTCAGTTATAACAAAAAAAACACAAATACTTCAGATGTCAAGTTGGTACTGAGTATGTGCACATAAATCGTTAGAACCAACAACAACATTTAGCATGAATTAAAGAGTGAAGACAGATTCTGGTCATTAAAAATTATGACATTCTGCCACTCAGTAAGGCAGACAGTATTCATGGTGTTCGAACAGGTGAACAAAAAGTTACATTAGTCCCACCAATACCCAGCAACGATTAACACTTGATGCCTCCTTCACCATATTAAGTTTAGAAAAAAAAAAAAATCATCTGAATAAAAATATAAAATCCAAGTGGCTTTTGGGCTCCTGCCATCTTCGTAAAAGAAAATGTAATGGCCTGATCAGAGTGATAGTGATTAGAGACTCAATTTGGTTTAAGATGCTAAAGAAAACAACTTCATAGTCTGTCAATCATCCTCTCAGCAGTGCTCATATTTTTAAAAGTCTTCAGTGTGCATGTATTATACTCGATACTATAATCGATTATATTATAATCGACTATACTATAATCGATTCCACTGTAACAAATCAGTTAAAGCTTCTTTATTTTAAGGCTGTTCATAAAGTCTGTTCATGGTTACTTTTGAGAATGCAGTTATTCCAATGAGTCAACCAGCTACTGTACTGCTGATGCCTTGAACTCTAACGCATCAGAGAAAACATTTTAGACCTCAGCTAAAATTGACAAGAACGATGACTTTGACCTGATGTGTCTGATAAAATTCTAAATAAAAGTTGATAACTGAAGAGGCACTCTGTAAAATTGCACAAGTATAACAAATACAAATACTGAATTTATGAGGATAAAATACAGAAATCGGCTTGACACCTGGTGTAAAACCTATTAAGTGAACGCTCGTAGATGATGCTTGTGAATTAATAATATTTAACCTCATTATAGATTTTAGCATTATTCTTTTCAGTGCTTTTTTAAAACTAAAATAGATTCCTTTTCCTTTAAACTTTTCAGAAACACAAAAATGTGAAAGTAGGAAATGAGATCTTAATTATCCTCCAGTATGTTTACTCACTGTTTGGCAAAGACACCACAATGCAATCACTCAAACTCTATGCGCTGCGCTCATTATGCAGACAGTGAAAATTAACACCCGGTCTTCCAATTAGAGTGAGAAATTTGATAAAAGGACTTCTTCTGGCAATGAGTTAATTGGTTGATCTCACTCAGGAGACCCTGTACCCTAGGGTAAAATTACAGTGTGCTGTTAATTTACATCATGATTGAGATTAAATACACGTTTCATTAAATCACAATGTAGTGGATGCATTTCCGAACTAATGTTTCACATTTTTTAAGAGTGTGCAAACACCCACCCTTAACTTCTCTATGTTTACAGTCCCTTTGTTAAATTTCTGCATCCATCTACCTGTTTAGTGTGTTTAAACAATGAACAAGCTGGGAAGGATTTCACATGCTGTTGAAAAGGGGACCTGAGAGGAAAGCTTAGACTCCAGTAACTATTGCCCTTGAGCAAGGCACCAAACCCCCACCAGCTCAGAGGGTGCTTCCAGTGGGGAAATAGAGGGGTTTATAAATGAGATAAAATGCAGGGTCAATGGCTTTTTAACAAGAAACTTCACAGACATATTTTGTGGAACTCTGGGACGTATTTAGACTAGTTGAAAAGGGGGTGATATGTGACATTTAAAGAGAACAAGTTTTTTTTGCACAGGAAATCGCGTCCCTATGCCTTCGGGTAGGGGACAGGTTTCTCACTGTCATCTCAGCCTACGGTCCGAACAGCAGTGGGGAGTACCCGGCCTTCTTGGAGTCCCTCGGAGCTGTGCTGGACAGTGCTCTGACTAGGGATTCTATTGTTCTACTGGGGGACTTCAACGCTCATGTGGGCAACAACAGTGAGACTTGGAAGGGTGTGATTGGGATGAATGGCCTCCCTGATCTGAACCAGAGTGGTGTTCTCTTATTGGACTTCTGTGCTAGTCACAGTTTGTCCACAAAACAAACACCATGTTCGAGCACAGGGATGTCCATAAGTGCATGTGGCACCAGGACTCCCGAGGCCGGAGGTCAATGATAGACTTTGTGGTCGGGTCATCTGACCTTCTGCCCCTGGACTGGCAGACCGGGTTGGTGGTCCCTCTTTTCAAGAAGGGGGATCGGAGGGTGTGTTCCAACTATCGGGGAATCACACTCCTCAGCCTCTCTGGGAAAGTTTATGCCAGGGTACTGGAGAGGAGGATCCTGTCGTTAGTCGAACCTCGGATCCAAGAGGCCGCGGAACACTGGACCAGCTCTACACTCTCCAGCGGATGCTCGAGGGTTCCCCCATGGCGTCCTGTGGAGGGTGCTCGGAAAGTTTGGGGTCCGGGGCCCTTTGCTAAGGGCGGTCCGGTCCTTGTACGACCGGAGCAGGAGTCTGGTTCGCATTGCAGGTAAGTCGGACCTGTTCCCGGATGATGGAGCTTGAGATCGACAGACTGATCGGTGCCGTGCCCGCAGTCATGTGGTCCCTGTATCGGTCCGTCGAGGTGAAGAAGGAGCTAAGCCGAAAGGCGAAGCTCTTGATTTACCCGTCGATCTTCGTTCCTACCCTCACCTATAGTCATGAGCTTTGGGTCATGACTGAAAGAACGACAGCCCGGATACAAGTGGCCAAAATAGACTTCCTCCGTAGGGTGGCTGGGCGCACACTTAGAGATAGGGTGAGGATCTCGGTCACCAGGGAGGAGCTCGGAGTAGAGCCGCTACTCCTTCACATCGAGAGGAGTCAGTTGAGATGGTTCAGGCATCTGTTCCGGATTAGAATAAAAAAAAATAAATAAAAAAAATAAATCTGTTATTAAGTTTGTGTGAAGCCCTCAAAATGTGTTTTGACATTTTATTTAATGTCTGTGTTTTTATTTTGGAAATAATTCTACCAGGAAGGTTTATCTCTAATATATGTTAGCCAGATAACACTACATTTAGTGTCACCAGCAGGAGGCAGTGTGGCGCTGGGCTTCTCCCATTCACGGACTCTCTTTGTTTTGGGATTGCCATTTCTTCCTCATTCATTCGAGTGAAGCTGAAAGGAAAGGAAGCGCAGTGTATCATGTCTCGTTCTTTTCTTCTGTTTATACACGTTTGTATTGTTAAAACACATGTATAAGTGCAAATAGATATTGATAAAAACAAAGGAAACATGCTATATTTGTAAAGATAATAACTTCATGAATTTATCTGTTTGTGAACAAGTAAACACTATGCTGATTTTATCGCGTGCGAGCTAAAATGGTGCTGGCAAACATTGTGTCTTCTATGTAGATTTCAATTAGCTCCTGATTGCTAGGGTTGTTATTGTCAGGTGTACATTTCAATGTTAAAGGAAGTTACAGTTATCAGTTTTCAGCTAATCGTACTAGGAGCAACATACTAGTCTCGATTATTTAAATTTGCATGTGACGCTACATTCAAGGACAATTTAATAGCGCACGAAATGATACACAGGTTAATACGTAATTTTAGAGTTAAAGTAAACTCTAGTTTAGTAAAAAAGAAAAACTGAATGAATGTATATTTACGTCATTAAACGATGGAAGCATTTAGAAATACTGTATGAGTATTACCTGGAAGAGAACATATTTGTGTGTTTATAAGTGATAGTGTAAATTTTGTATTGATGATCAAGTTTTCGTTTACAAAAGACGAAACACACAGTGTCTACTGATTAATAAAGGATTCATTTTCGTAAAGGTAACATTTGCAGTGCTTCACATAAGCCGGTCAGACAAAGCCATTTTAGACTCTATTAATATTAAAAGAACAAGGTAGACTACAATAAGATTGTATGGAAAAATCTGATGCCATAGTATAGTGGCCAACTTTACGACATAATAAACAGTTATGTGATTCAAAAACCATTCATAAAATCACGTATTAAAACATTCTTCATTTCAACAATACTGCGGAAGTTTCAAGTTTACGTTATAAGCTTTGAAACCTTCTCAGTGTGTATTTCTACTGCAAAAAGCCACCAGACCCTGAGGGACTGTACTGTATCAACCTTGTCAATACCTGAGATGAAATGTTTCTTGTTTACTAAGCCTTTTCATGTTAGGCTGCATCAAACAATTCAGTACGCACCGGGCCATATATAGGCACTTTGTAGTAAATCTTCAACATACAGTTTTACCTCAAAAGACACGTGACATTAGTAATGCTTGTCCAGTGAAATTGGAGTGGGATCCTCTGAACGCTTATCATTCAAAAATGGTCCTGTATTCTGGTCACTCCTTTCCTTACTACCTGATGTTTCCCATCAAGGTCAAGGAAAATACATTTGAATTTTTAGACTTCACCAGCAGCCCCAGCACACTGCTCACTTCAGTTTTATCATATCGCACTTCTGCATTTGAGTATTTTAGATGCAGTAGTTCTGTCATTGCTGTATTTTTTGTGAAATGTCTCCAGGTATACCACAAAGTCAATGCTCTTTGCTAAAATGTCAGTCAACATCTGTCCCATGTTCTGTCTAAGTTGTTGTTCCCTTATGTTTACAATTCACTTGTTCTTAGATGGGATAGACGCGGGCACATTTCTGTGTTGTTTTTGCAGCTTTCTGGTACATGTTCAAAGAGGCTGGCAAATACTAGTAATAGACTAGTAATACAATGCATATAACTTAATAGATTTGTGTCGCTAATAAATGAAAAAATTGCCTCCCCGTATTAAATCATTTTGTTTATGTGGACTTGAGTATTCCGTTTTGATCAGGTTTGTATCCTACATTTGTTATTGTGCATGAAAGCTTAATATCCTGACTTCACAGAAAAATTTAAGCTCTTATACAGTTATGAGAAAACGATTTTGCTACCCCAGGTTCTGGCAGTTGCCAACTGCGTGTGCAGGCCGGCATTAACAAAGTATCAAAACAAACAATGGCAATGAGGGGCTGTTATTCTGAAGCGATGAAGAAACTGGCTTTTGTCTTTCAGTGGTGAAAGAACTGAATATAATTTCTCTTCACTCAGAATCGGTTAACTCCATGATGATAACCCCATCAGTCTGGCTGTATAGCTACCTTATCCTAGGTGGTGGCAGTGACACACTGACACCCATCAGAAGTGATGACGTGTTTAAAATTTGCTGTCGCTCTCTTTTTCTATTGTTAGAAACGAAATGAGTAAGGCAGTTAGGATATGCCATAAAATTGCAGCATCATGTTGGCATTTAATAGTGCTCAGCCCACAGTCAGCCACAAGGGTCTCTCTTTTTTTTTTCAAATTTCAAAATGGCTGCAGTTAATGTAAAAAAAAAAAAACATCACAGATGCCTTCAGTCAAAAGACAATCGAAACAAAGCTACAAAAAGCAAAGTTTCGTGCATTTCATCCTATGTCTTCGTTTTTTTTTTAATCCCAATTCTCAGACTCAAACTGAGACACAAGAGGAAGAAAGAGATTGAATGAGCAATTAATTACTGTCGTGAGAAGTTGCACATGACTGGTCAACTGTAAGAAAATAAAACTTTAGAACAGACTTTCACTTTTTGTAAAAACTCTCCTTCTGCCCCTCTCTTTTAAAGATAGCTGAAGTAAAATCTTTTCCATAAATGCCACTCGTAACACTTCAATTAAATAATACCTGAGGCCTGTTTTATGAACTCCATGTGTTCATTCTAAGAAGGTTCTTGCTGGACACATACCAGCAATCCTCATTAACCTTAAGCTCCTCAGCTGATATATTAGTCCCTGATGCACACATAGACACACATGTACATACACCTCTTGTACATTTCTTAGTAAAAAGGCAATGAGCGCAAAGAGCAATAGAAAGAGGGAGTAAAAGAAGACCGAGTAGGCTATTATAGAAAAAAAGAGAGAATCCCTCGGAGGAGACGCCGCCTGAGATGGCGTAAATGAGGGGAGCGTGGCGGCCATTCCTGTAGCCTCATTACAGTAATGGAGACCCATCCGTTCTGTCAAGGCCTCCAGAAAAATCTGCTGTGACACGACTGCCTCCTTTTTTTTTGCGCTATTCCACATCGTCAGTCCCAGGAAAGAAAAGGGGGACATAAATAGAGCGGAGGGGCCCGATGCTGGTTGCAGGAAAAGATTTGGAACTGTATTAAGGTCTTGATTAGGTTCCCGGATCCCCTGTCAGAATCTGTAACGTTCAATGGTGTTTGATTGTGCGGCCTCGGCGGAGGGAATTGAGATACTGTATGCTTCTGGTAGAGATTGATCTCACTGGTGTGGCGCCTGGGGCAAAAACTGCTCCTGCGACCATCTTTTTTTTGCTGCAGAAAGAGTTTGTGGTGGAAGAGGTGGTTTTTCTTCTGCGTCTTTTCACATGAGGGATTTTTGGAAAGTTGTGCAAGTGGAGATGTCAGCAATTAGACTAAAATCAGACGTGTCTGTGTTGGATGATTTCTGAATCGATTTATTGAATTCTTGTCTTCAAGGATAAAACCATAACTGTAAATAGTCAATTTCCCCAATCCTGGCTATGTGTTATGATGTGTTTAGATTTGCTGGATTTTCAGCTCTTTGAAGAAGTGGCGTGTCTTTTGTGTCAATCCCTTTTACCAGACTCACTGTTGAGAAAATAACAAGAGGGAAAACAGGATAATCAGTGAATCACACTGGTGGAGTCCCAACACCAAGGCAGCAAATCTTTTGCACGGCCATTACGCATGGCTGGGATATTTATAGCACACATTGTGTCATTTATTCATTCATTAATTACACATGCACCTGCAAACCATCAACAGCAATTACACTGTACTTCAATCATCATCATCACACTTTGGAGTGGTAATCAATATTGATTTAGATATGAGCAACAACAGAATTAATAAGTAAAAGCTTGCTCCTTTTGAATCATCTGTCTTTCAGGGTCCAGGAGGCAGACACACTGTACTTTTAAGAATAGACTTAAAACTTAAAAAGCTTATCGTTAGAGCTGGCACATGTATGCTCCAAGTTATGCTGCTATAGGTGTAGACTACCAGAGAACCTTGCACCTTGAGTTCCTATGTCTCCCTCTCTCTCTGTACATTCATAATATCACTGCATGACACTATCTGTAATTCTTAGTAACGTTTTATAATATTGTTACTAATTATTTGTTTGATATTTTCCTGGGATCTCCTGTGCTCTCATGTATTGTAGGTGTTGGTGAGGGTGGCCTGCTGCCCACTCGTGTTAGAAGCTCAGAAGGCCTTGTCCCGGCACCAGAAACCAGGCTCTTGAGTAGACAGGGTGATGTGGCATTACTACCACCAGACGTGCCTGAAGCCCAGCCACCACCATCAGACTGTGTGATCCCCACAACCACAGCTTTCCTCATTCATGCATGGCAAGCTCCAACCCACACCTCAGCGGTAAGGAAGTGTGAACAACAGGAGCGTGAGAAGGAGAAATCCTTTCTGCATGTTATCCCATCTCTTTCTATCCCGTTTTTAAATAAGTATGGTCTTTACCTGCTCTTTCTAAAGCTTAACAAACATAACACTTGTTATAAATTGACGTATTCAAATAATGATTTAATAATTTAAGTTACTTAGAAAGGGGATCAAATAAAAATCACATCATATGCAGAAAAACAATGCAACATTTTAAATGCTGCCCCTACAAGATAATAATAGTTACACAGTTTATTACACAAAAGGCAGTTTTTATAGCATGTTTTATAGCATGATTACATGATTGTCAATGACTTTTTTCTTTAACATACTAGCCTGTCAAGCAGTCCTTGTGAGTAATGCAATCTCATAGCACATTATTCTTTATTGATACCATTTTCATACATGGGATGCTGCAGGAATAATGTCAAATAATTTGTGTATCGAAGTTTAGACTTTTGGCAACAGCAGAACCAGCAGAATAACTTGAATAAAAAGCTTTTTTGTAAACATATCCTTGGATAATGCTGGGGCTGAAGTCCTGCTCTACATCCCGAGGTAAAGCACAGTAAACCTGACATCTGTATTGTCAGGCAGCATCCCTTGTCTTTCTCAAGGTTTGCAAACAGATGATTACTTACTGCCGTCTGGACTACTTTTTTTTTCCTTCCAGCAACCAAGGACAAGTTGTGCAGGCCTTGGGCAAGGGAACTGAATGCCGGAGCAACTTTCAGACATTGTTTCTTGCAACAGAGAGATGAAAAAAAAAAAAAAAAAAAAAAAAAGAACATGATCTTCAAAAGACAGAGGATACTAAATGTCCCCACAGTAACAGCAGCTCTTTCCTCTTCACAGCTCTGTTTTTAAACACTGTAGTTTATGTTCCATTTCTCATTAAATAAACCATAAATAATCAATACTATGAATACTCTTTCAAGCTTTGTGATGCAGTGTATCTTTAATATTCTTTTGTATTACTCAACTGTTTCTTGTGCTGTCTGAATGAGGATCATATTTATGGTGCCAGATTGAAGCCAAACTATTTATTCATTTGAAAACGTCTTTAATCTTAGAAGAAAAAAGCCTGAAATTGAAGATTTTTATTTATATTTTTTTATTTTTATTTTTTAAATTTATATTTTGTTTATGTATATATTTATTTCTGAATGTTTCTTTTATTTTGAATGCTTTGTATTAATGTATTTTAAAGTTGACCTTTCATTTTAAGTTTTTCATATACAGTTATTTTTTAGTCTAGCTTTATACTTACTTGTCTTTTAAGGTGTCAGCCACAATCTTCAGTCTATTTTCAGACCTTTGTTATTATAGCCCACCTTATTTATAAACAACATATAACCCCCTACCGGCTTATCCGTACTGCACAGTACTCCAAAACCTCGTCTCGCCAGTTCTCCAGGCTTGCAGTACCATTTCCATACTGTGTTCACATTCCTTACAGTGTGGCATTATCATCAATAGTCATTTAGGAGAGAGCCGCTTTCCACACCAGCGGCTGCAATGAAGATTCATGGCTACCATTTCAAGAAGGGATGGGCAAGATGTACAGAAGGAGGGAGAGATGGAAATTGTGCACATACACAACTGGCTTTTGGGCGACAACTGTTTGGCCTTGCATGTTCAGTGAGCTAGAGGAGAACAGCAATGGATGACAAATGCGCAGGACTGTGAACGACTATCTGTTCATCTTTAGAAAACAGTTGCAAATATTAAGGCACCGCTGTGCAATACAACTTTTTGCTACAAAGATTTCACACGAGCAGACAACAATCAAAGGTTTAGTGACTGAAACCCAGACTTGACTTGAAGGATATGGAGGAGCTTGATTAGACTGAAAAATAAAGAGTATGATTTGCTTGTGTGGTCTTATATAACTAATTAAAATAAAAAATGCTCCGTGGTGGACAGTTTCTCATCTGGAAGGGTGGGTGGGTAGGGGTGTTGTCCTTGGGCAAGTCACTGAACCCCGAATTGCTCAGGCTACGCCAGCTGTATGTGAATGTGTGTGAATAGAATCGTACTGATGGGCAGTTGGGCACTTTAAATGCCTCTGCCATCAGCTTATGACTATGGTGTGAATGGATGATTGTGACATGTAAAGTGCTTCGAGCAGTCCAACAACCAGAAAAGTGCTACACAAGTCCAAGGCCATTTACCATATCATTTGATACAAGATTAAGTGAACCTTGAAAATGCTCCCCTCTCATTGGTTGCTGGTAATATGCTTGTCAAACTGTCAAGTTTTTGTTGCATATTCAAGTGATTTAGCTGAAAACTATAACTTTCAGTTAGGTTAGGCTTTTATTCTGTAACACAACTAAGTATACACTGTGGCCTGCTTTGTGAGTCCATTTCCTACTCATTTTACAATATTTCTGGCAAGCTCATATTGTAATCCTGCAAAGGGTCTTAAATAAGGTTTTTATGTGTCACTGACATTGAAAAAATATAAATAGAAACATTGTTTTGTTTTGTTGGATAGCTCATTAAATCAGTGTTATGGTACAACATGATTAGGAGAAATAAAATATAAGAATGCTATTCATTTTGACCCTCTGATCAGAATAACACAATATATCAGTCAATCATGATATGTCATGTGATGCATGTTTGGATCTCGAGATCTGCGAGAGAGAGTGAGTGAGAGAGGGAGTGAGAGGCAGATCAAGTAACACATCTACAGTATAAAGACTTACAGGCGGATGTGCATGAGTCTTTGTGGAATGAAATTACGCTCAGCTTCAACAGATGTTTTACAGCATGTGCTGCGTAAGTGCACTGCACTGTCAGAGTGCTTTATTATTCAGGGTTTTTTTTTTCCTGTAAATTCAAATATGCGACCTGAAACGTTATTGTTTTTACTGTCCCATGTTGTCTATTGAGGATGCCAACTTTGCAAAGAAGTGAAAAACAAGTAACATGTTTACAAAGGGTGTTTTTAACCAAGATTAAATTGTGTACAACATGAATAAAAGTGGTTTCTATACAGTTACATATCATGAAGAAGGACATAGATGTGTAAATTTCAGGCTGCCTGATGTTTCCTGCTTTAAAAGAGCAAAAAAGAGAAAAGATGGAAAAAGTGAATAATCAAATGCTAAAGAGGCAATTTACTTGGGTAATGACCTTTCTCTGCAGCTGATGATTAAGGATGAGGCATGCTGATGGACCCCGATAAGGGAAATGAGAGCCAGATTCTATGACTATGCATACAGAAGGAGAAGAAGAATGCCACCTCAACCATCATCAGGGGATTAACAGACAACTCTCACTTTTCCCATATATTTGCCCCTCAGCACTCATTTATGGTTCTTTTTTTTCAAGGGAAAGTGTTGCATGGAGATGTAAAGATCACTCTTGGATCTTTCCCTCAGACCGATGATAACAAGCTGGCTCCAGCCCTCTAATAAATCTATTAGTAAGCTGAACACTGTATAATAGCTTAAATTGGTACTTTGGCTCTGTGAGGTATTGCATAAAACATGTTAGCTGCTGAAAGAGAAATACAGCTAATTCCCAAATCCAAGGAAGGAGATTCTTCAAAAATTGAAGGCATGTACGATAACTTCTCAAGAGAGATAATGAATAAGAGGATCCATACAATCATGTCTTTTATCTCAATAATAAAAACGGAGAGCATCTATGGGAAGCTGTGTTAACAAATATTAAAATGACATACTTAATAGATGTTGAAGAGGTGGTGAGAAGATTTAATCAAGCCAAAACGTATCCAACATAATGCAGGGGTGTTTCCAGGGGGCATTGCTCTCTATTCAAAATCTCAGCATGACCACGATGCCACCATAAAACATCAGTTGGACTCAATCAAAATGTGAGCTTTGTTGCAAAAAAGGCTTCAATCTAAAAGTATTGTATTTCAATGTAAAACATTTTTGCTTTTCACCTTTCACTTTACGTTTACTTTTCACTTAGACTTTTGGATAGATCTTCTTCGTCCCTTAAAGCCCAGTGAGGAACTTTCACTTTGCCGCAATTTTGTGCTAAAGTGGACAAAGTGATAGGCTATGTCTTTGTTTGTCTTGTAGTGGACACAGGGATGGACTGGGATCATAATTCAGTCCAGGAGTTGTATTCCATCCAAGTCCACCCTTTCCACATGAACCTCTAATTGTGTAGGTTAAAGTTTTGTCACACTGTTATTAGCCAGGCTACCTGGCTCTCCATGCTCGGTATGTGTAGACCAACCTGGTAGCAATTCACTTATTTTTAAGCATTTGGCCTGTGTCTGTTCCAAGAGAATTTATTTTTCTTATTCTCTCTCTATTTGCTCCAAACTTGTTACTGTCCATTTCACCTGGTGATAATGTTGTCAATGTCAATGTCTATTGAGAAGCAGAGGTATAGGGTTTCATTGTGGATTGTGAAGGGATGCTATGACATCAGTTTTTTTTCCACAGACAGCAGTTGAGACACTATGGCAAGTGTTGAACACTGAGCACAATAAACAAACCGTGAGAGTAACACTTGCATAAGATGCATGTATTCAAAGAGGTCTATTCACTCATTCTAACTGTTACCGTTGACAGCTCAGGGTTCTCTTGATGTACAATCCACACCTGCTTGACCATATGCAGACAGTGTTTACAGTGTGCTGTAACTCAATTTTACCCAACAGCATTGGCATACAAGCAATGAAAATAACTTTAGAAACCTCTAAATTGTTTTGGGTGTGCATCAAAAGTACAATAGTTTGAATAGTCAATCTTGGTCATATCAAACCATCAGTAATTCGTTAAACCTATTTCATAACAAGCTGAAAACTCCTCACAGGAGCCTCAATGTATTATTATTTCCCCCAAGCAAAACATGTTGTTTTCCTGTCAGGATGTCCTGTATTAAAATCATAAATGTTATAAAATGGAACACAAGAATGCATGTTTATTAGTTCTGAAGAGAAGGATGTATAGCTGCAGTATTCTTGTCATCTGTGCAGTGTGGATACCATTTGCCTCTCTACACAGAGACTTGCAGGCTTCAACCTTTGACCAACCTAATTAGATTTTGTCAAATATGTTCTCTCACCCCATTGAGACTAGGCCAGCTGCTCTCCCCTGCTCCTCTTCATCATGTTTGAGTCAGTGAATAAGAGAAGAAGAATACAGGAGGCCAGTGTGAGGATAAAGGGAGGGTTGGCGGGGTGAGTGATGGGACCAAATCAAGTCTATCACAGGGGCCAGTGTGGGAGAGATGGTTTCTATCATCCCTGGTATCTCTGCATGTGACTGCAAATCTGCTGTAACCTATAGTCTCTCACCTTCCCTCCTACTCATTCTTCATCACTTTGTTTTCTTCATCTCTTTACTCTGCTGGTGGCTGTTCTGCCAAATCCCAGGGCATTTTGGCTGGAATACCAATGAATCAGTCTCTATTAAGCTCTCATACATATGAAGCTGTAAGTGCTTGATGAGACTGATGTGGGTGACCAGCGATGCCTCTGGTAAGGCACACTAACCCCTCTGCTGGAGATCAGTGTGAACTCCTCTGGAGGGTTGGAGCTTAGACTTAATTTATTACTAGACAATAATTAAGAACAGCAAATTCTCAGCATGACTCAGAGTTTTATTCAAAGGGAGGATAGCCAAAGGAAAGTGGATGTTTTAAACAGGAAAGAAAGTGTCATGGTTTGGTTCTGTTTCATCTGGTTTTAGTTTTTATTCTGTCTTAGTGTTTTGTTTGTTTCCTAGTGTTGATTGTTTCCCTTGTATGTTTTAATGTTTCATAGTCTCGTGCTTACTTTAGTCTTGAGTGTGTTTCTCTGTGTCCTCCTATATTGCCTGTTAGTTTAATTCCTGTTTTGTGTTTTAAGTCTAGTCTTTAGTGTTTCCTGTTTTATTACCCCTTGTCTCTGTGTTTTCCTCAGTTTCTTGTTGGATCATTGTCTTTGGTTGCTCCATCTCCCTGCTCCCTGTGTTTTCTCCTCCTGGTTTTTGGATTTTGTTTTTTTCAAGAAAGTTTTTGCCTTTTTTTTTGTTAGTTAAAATAAATCTTGTTTTCTGCACTTGGGTCCTCCTCTCTGTTTTTCCTCCATCGACTGTAACAGAAAGGCTTTCTTCAAGTGAGGCAAAGAAAGAAAGCAGGACACCAAAATAAAGGTGAGTTGGTCTGGAGTTGTGTGTTTAGTTAGGTCAAGTTGTGCTTTACAGTTTTTCACACTGGGAATATCTTTTCACCGTTTCATTTAAAAACTCTTGAGGCTGCCATATATAAAACAAAATGAGTGTAAGAGTATGAATATGGGTCATTAATGCAGTCTAAATAGACAGTAGCAGTTAAATATACACAGGTTGAAGGTAACATGTGCTGAGTAGTAAACATATTGTGGTTAAAATATACATTACATTGAAAGGGACATTGCTAGATACTGTAAGTATATTGCAGTGAATATCTTGCAGTCAAAATACAGAATATACAATGATTGAAATTGCACTTAGTTGTGGGTATTGATATTGATATGCAGAGGGTCAGTGGGGGGTGGGGAGTTGCTTTTGTGTGTTCACTAGTGAGACAGCTGTGCTGTGCAGTGGCAGAAGCTGTTCCGGCGTCTGGTGGTGTGCGTGGACAGCACTCTGTAGCGTTTCCCTGAGGGCGGGGGTAAACATTGAGTGCCTGGGATGCGTGAGGTCATGGATGATGGCTGCTGCCTTACGGGTGCAACGTGACCTGTAAATGTCGTCTAACCTGGGGAGTTGGTTCAAGTTGGGAGTTGAGAGCCGGTGATCCTCTCTGTGGTCCTCATGATGCGCTGGAGAGACTTCCTGTTTTCCAGGGTGCAGCCAGAGTACCACGCTGTGATACAGTAGGTGGTGACAGAATCGATGGCTGACCTGTAGAAGTTCACCAGTAGCTGTTGTGGAAGTCATGCTTTCTTTAGGCACCTCAGGAAGTGGAGCCTCTGGAATCCTTTCTTGGCCATCGCTGTGGTGTTGACGGACCAAGATGTGTCTTGGCTGATGTGGACACCAAGGTACTTGAAGTTCTGCATGACCTCCACCCTCTCACCCTCGATGTTGATGGGGCGGTAGACAATTGGCTTCAGCCTCCTGAGGTCAAGGATTATCTCCTTCGTCTTTGCTGCATTAAGGATCAGGTTGTTGTCACGGCTCCAGTACTCCAGGTTCTCGACCTCTGCTCTGTAGGCTGATTCATCGTTGTTGCTGATTCTGCCAACTGCGATGGTGTCATCAACAAACTTAATGATGGCGGTGGTGTCATATGAGGGTTTGCAGTCCTGTGTGTACAGGGAGAACAGCAGACAGCCTTGCGGTGCACCTGCGTTTAATATGATGGAGCTCGAGACATGTTCCCCATTCGCACAGTCTGTGGTTTGTCGGTGAGGACGTCATGGATCCAGCTGCACAGGTGTGTGTCCCAGATGGATTAGTTTTGTGGCCAGGCTGTGGGGAGGGATGGTGTTGAAAGCGGAGCTGTAATCGATGAACAGCATCTACACGTACTGTAGCTGTTCTGCTGATCCAGTTGTGTTAGGGCAGTGTGGAGGGTAAGTGACACCGCGTCCTCAGTTGACCTGTTTCCCCTGTAGTCATTCAGTGACCTGATTGCAGTCTGTTTTGTACTGAGGCAGGATGGGACCGTGGCCTGTGTCAGGCAGGTGTTGAAAAGATCAGTGAACACTGCTGTTAGCTGACTTGGGCAGTGTTTCAGGACCCGTCCTGGTACTCCATCGGAGCCAGTGGCTTTGTTGGGGTTGATGTTGTTCAGAGCCCGTCTCACCTCATGGTGGCTCAGCACCAGTGCACCCGGTGGCAGTGTCAGTGGTGGGTTGTTGGGGGTTTCCCTGCAATCAAACCTGGCAAACCTGGGTTTGCAGTAAGAGGTCTGTATGCAGGGGTTACAAACAGGCTGATGTGGTCTGACTGGCCAAGATGGGGGAAAGGTGATGCTTTGTATCCACTTGTTATGTTGCAGTAAACATGGTTCAAGAAATCAATAAACTGGTGGAATTTTGGGAGCACAGTCTTAAGGTTAGCGTGATGAAAGCCCCCTGTTATTATAATCACGCCATCTGGGTATTAGACCAAAATAGTCCAAATGCCTAATTTCCAAACGCAGGGTACCTGTGAAGAAGTTCAGATAGAGCAGGTAGAACAGAGATTAAGAGTGTATGGCAGGAGGTTAAGTAACCTCAGCACACCCGGCCCAGATGTGCTCCCCAATTATGGCTGCAACAAGATCACATGGTTTAACACAATTCCAAGACAAGCACGAAACACAAGACCTACTATAAGTATGTGTTTCTCTGTTCTGATCGTATCTCTACCCTGCTTGCATGTTCCTACTGAGGTTGAGTTTTCTGTGTTGACTTGATCACACTGACCTGTACTATGTTTCCTCTAAAACACAGCGACAAGATACAAATTATAGCTGAGTCGGAAGTAGTTACAACTGTTTAGTGTACTTGCATCATCATCTCTGAGAAATGTATTCTACCGAGAACTCTTTTGTTCACCTGCAGACCGTGAGTTTTTTTTTGACACACACACTGCCTGTGAACATGCTGTTCACAGGCAAGGAGAGATCTCGTCAGTCAGAAAGACTCTTAACTAAATGTAAACTGTGTCGTGTCTTAATAGAAACAATCTGTTTGTTCTGTGAATATGCTGTATAGGCAATCAGAGTAGGCTGGAACCTTTAGCTCTATCTTTTCCCTCTTTTTCCTTAAGAACTTGTTTGACTTTTACCTGATTATATTAATATTATTGTACAACTTTTAATAGAGGGGCACACGTGAGAGTATTATAATTATATGATTTATTTTAATCTAAGGGTCTTATCAGTCAAGTCCAACCATATGTAGATACTTGAACTCTTATTGGCATAACTTCCCAGTCTCTTAAGTTTCTTTAGGAAACTGTCTTTGTTAATTTACTGTTTGTTTCAGGGTATCTGAAAGGAAAGCTTGTGAGTGCCAAGCTGCTTGGAGATCCCTGAGGTGGCGCCCATCACACCCAGCACATCATAACAAAGTTTTCCACCAGACTCAGAAGGAGCAGCCTGCCTTGCGTTTTAAAAAACAACTTTTCAATTAAGGAAACTTTCTTCAAGATGTTTATCATTTTACAAATAATAGATGACGTACAGTACATGCAGGTCCCAAACAGGAAAAAGCTCTCACAAGCTGTCATCCTGGGCGAATTAATACCTAAGACATTATTAGACAGAGTTAGGGCACATTCAAGACATGTTTTTTAAATCTTTGTAAGAGTTAGTGTAGAAGAAAACACGGCTGCTCACCCATCCTCTAAATCTCTTGACTCTTGGTGACTGTGGCTGCTCGGAGGATCACAGATTTATCGAGTGCCTGCTCGAGAGATGCACCTTCCCATATCAGCTGTAATATTATCAAGAGCCATTGATCATCCTGATAGAAGCAAATTGCAGCGAGGCACTCTTTACTCACAGCTGAAAAAGAGCCACATTGAATGGGTGGGGGGTACTCACATGCTAACATCCAAATGCTAATGAGTGGCAAGAACAGTGTGGTACGACGTGGTATTTATTTTCTGAATCTGAAGTGACATTCACATGGACGCACAGGCACAGCAGTCAGCACTTTCGTTGTAGAGATGAGACAAATTCATAATTAATACATTTCTGTCGTCCTCATTTGCCTTGAATATCTTTTTTAAGGAGGGCTAAACATTACTTTTGTAACTCCTTTTAGAAACGTGTTGTCAGAAATTTTCAGGAAATATATACATTCATGCTGTCGTTCAGTAGATCTTCAAGGTTTTGTTAGTATTGCTAAGCTGATGAAACTTTATTTTTTTCTCATAAACCGAGGATTTGTGTGGTTTTGCTGGCAGCACACGTTGTTCCAGATTTGTGTTGCTTGCATAGTTTTATAAACGACCGCATATTACACTGATTGTTCTGTTATATTCGTAGTATATTGAATTGTTCTCTTGTTCAACTGAGTCTTTTGATGCGTAGCATTTGTTGTGTTGTCCCATGGCAGAGTCTAGCTCGTGTTTACCCTCCTGCTCTATGATTTCTCATTGAGATATGGATACAGAAATTTGTCTTGTCAGCATGTGAGAGCCTCCTCTGCCTCCTCTTCAAGCCATTTTTCTCCTCATATTTTGCAAATGTTCTCTGTTGAAGGCCCTATTTGTCATTTTCTCATGTCTAACACTGAGCTCTCGAGAAACTGCCCAGTTTGTATTAATTTTATGCAGGGTAAACACAGAGATTGGGCTATGTATGTGAGGAAATTGGTGTGAAATCCACAAATCTGGGAAACACAACTCCCCCTGGAGTCTTTCTGTGATCAATTATTTATCCACTAAAGAGAGCCAAAAAAACATATTTATAGATCAACTTCTTTGAATTTTCAGAGGTTTTTTTTTTTTACCTTCAAGTAAATGTGTATATTGAGTATTTATATGGATGCCTGTGATGAATGTCAGATGAGAAAAACAACCTGTTGTAAGAAAGGAGAAGACAGAGATCAAAAGTAAAAGAGCGAAAGTGTCAGAGAGATGTTGGGATGTGGTGTTATTTTGCTTACATGCTGACAGGGCATGTTTAATGTTTGTGTACTCTGATTTCTAAGCTTATATTCTCCATCCCATCATTCAGTCACTGCTGTTAAACCACTGTGGTCTAAAGGGGGAAGGGACTTTTATTCAGTCGAGGCACTAGAAGCCAATCGAGGGTCTTTGTAACTCGTTTAGAGCAACCTTACAAACCAATAGTAATAAATTGAAGATGGTGCAGATGCAGCACTCAGCATTTTTTCTACACTTGAAACTGATACAACCATGAAGCATATATGGCTAAAGACTATCTTTGTGGTCATTGGGCAAGCCAAATGTATCTTATACATTTTTTAAAATGTTACATAAATGTTCTCAAAACTGGAGAGATAAGTTAAAAATAATGTTTGCCCAATGGATACAAAACAACAACAGACAAAGTGACACACACATTCCTCCACAAAACTGTTTTTCATCCATCCCCGGCACAATATTTATATTGTATTCAGAGCTGTGCATCATCACTGGCCTCATGAGCCAATTATAGTAATCCATTGAATGATTTGATTCAATTCGCTATCGCGATGCATCACGATTCATCCTTAATTTTCTATATTACTGCACATGGTTACTTTTTTGTCAAGACAAGCAGTCACATATGAACTCCTTTTATGTGCTAAAATTAATAAATTACATAAAGGTAAGGTTTCTGTGTTCAGTTCATTAGACCAGAGAAAGATGTTTTTAAGTCACTGCGTTCACATCTCAGCACGTTGTATTTCTTAGCTGAATCTGTGACGTTTGTTTTGTGCCTCTCCTGTGTTTGTATTTCAGACCAGTTGTATTAAGTATCTTCTACTGAAGGCCCTTCATTTTCAAATATAAATGTTTCACAACAAAAACACTACAACTACAGACAGGCCGGGAACTTTTATTGTGAAGAACTTGACAGAAATAGAATATTTTTGTCATAGAATGAACACAGCTTTATCTGACCTATACTTGGCGGTGATCATGTACAGTAGATGACTTCGTGGCGGAGTGTTTACAGCCACTCCTCTGACCTCGAGTCACCAACACAGCCACCCTCGTTTTGTCATCTTGGACTAAAGATAGCGAGACATCAGTTTAAACACAACTTAACCAGGTTGTGACGGGGTATATATTGAGACGCCATATAGTGACAGAGTTGCTACAATGGAAGTTCGAAATGCTTGACCGTCACAAGACTCGTGTAGACTCAAGTAATTCCTGGAAGTTGTTGGCAGGCAATTTGATTCCATTGATTCCGAGTGACATAGCTGATTTTTTGGTAATTTGTCATCAATAACTGCATTGATTTACAATATTTATACATTACACCGTCATGTGTGTATATACAATATGTTTATGGAGTTCCATAAATGTTTATTTTCCCAACATAACTTGGTTTTAAAGATTAGTGTTCATCCTCACAGATATTTCACCTGCTTTTTAATTAATTAATTTTTTGATTACTGATAACCATACAACTTCTATGCAGTCAACTTCTATTTAGAATAAATAAAATACAATAAAAATAAATACTAATTTATTTTCTTCCATTTCAGTAATCCCATGGTAAGAAAGGGCCCATGTAATCTTAATGATGTAATGTAATCTATCATTTCAGATGGTACAGATCTGAGACAGTCACCTGTCAGACTCCTTTTGTCCTGGTCTGTCCCTAGTCTATCAATGATTATTACCTGACAGCACATCGGGTCAGAGGAGGATGAGCATCAGCAGCATGCTCTCCAGGAAATCCATTGCAAGTACATTGAATTAAATCTCTTCACAATTTGTATGCAATCATAAACTTTGTAACACTGTATATACATGAAGACATAATATTTACAACTGCAGAATAACTTCACTGTCTGCTTTCCGTTTTGCAAAAGGCAGAAACATCTTTGGCTTGCATGTGCAGAAATCTGGAAAAAAAGTGTCATTGAAAAACACCACATCTCGACACATTGAAAACACAATGTTTATACATGTATAAAAATAGACATTCGATTTTTACTACGCACTTACGTACCAAGATGAATTCGTTAAATGAATGTCTAACAAAGGCAGAAACATTAATAACTTGTGATGCAGAGCAAAGTCATGAAAGCCCTGCTGGAGAAAACAGCACCAGACTTCAAGGAAGGAGCTCTTTGTCGTCCCTCCCAAGAAGCCTATGACTTCATTAAACAAATAGAGCAGCCATTTAGGATCACGGCTGGTTCCTCCCTTAAGGAGCTCCCCAATGCAGTGAGTGTCTTAGAGAAAGAAGCTCATTCACTCTCGAGGCATGGCTTCCATCACGCTGTGAAGTACAACAAAAAAAATCTACAAAAGATTCATACGGCTGAGTGTGTTCCAGCATCACTGCTGTTCCTACACTGCTAGTGTAGTTTCTTCTCCTTTGATGATGTGCAGATGAAGAAATATCCACTGACACCCAATATAAAGAAGTTTATTTACAAAGACAAGAAACGGCATCAAGCCAGGTTAGCCATGATACCTGGGAGAGTTACGAGCCAATTGTGATCCCTCTTGAACAAAGAAAGACTAGTATTTATACAGCATTGGTCAAAGCAACAGAACATTTACAACCTTAGTCAGACATGGGTCAACAAATGTTCCCCTCCTTGTGGTAATTCTGGGCTTATGGCCTTAAGATTTATAATTCCATGCAGGGTTGACTTCTTTATCTCTTCCTGCCTATACTAAGGGTCAACACCTGTTTTAGACCCAAAAGTTATCCTACAGTCTCAAGTAATGACCCCTAATAAACCACTTCATTCTCTTTGATGTTAAACCAAGCTCTTCCTTGAGAACACTAATTGCTTTACCAGAAAGTCACATTTTAGCAGCACAGTTACAATTCACATAATTGTTCATATCACACTGTGTCACAAGTATAATACACTTAACTAGCACACAGCCAGCATCAGTACTCTGCAGCGTAACAGAACATCACTTGTCCCCAGCCATCCTGACCTGCAGCATCATTGGTCCTCACCATGTGGCATCAAAGAAGGAGTCCTTGAAAATGATTTATTCAATTAGTATGATTATTTAAATAACTCATAACATGTTCGGTATAGGAAACCAGTCCTGTGGCATCACTGCTCCTCAACCATACAACGCCCTGTGCTCCGACAGTAGGTCACTTACACCCTAATTAGAGTACATGATTAGTATAATACAGTAGTAGCCTATGATACTTATAATATTGAATATAGTTCCCCATTTAGCCTAGTGCAATTTATTTTCAACATTGTCTATTTTAAACTTCTGTGTGCTTTCAGTCTCCCTTAGGGCTTCTAACTTACCTTTCCCTCTGCCATGATCATAACTAGCTGAGCTGAAAATTGATATTTACAGCTAAGAGAATCACGGAATTTCACAGAAAAACCACAAAACATCTAGAAACCAAAATCTTCCAAGAGAGCTGATAAAAGGAGTACGGTACCAAGGAGTGTAGAACAATAATCTGGGGCCGACTGCATGTGGAGAGCAGGTTTATATCCATGGCTGATTGTGATGAGCTGCACCTGTGAACTACACCTGCTGCCAATCTAGACCAGGGGGGGAAGGGAAACGCAGGAGGAGCAGACTGACAGGGAAAACAGACAAAACACACACACACACACACGTGGAAAGCACTAACAAACCCCAGATCACGACATGTGGTCTTGTTCAAGGGCATCTTCGCAGTACTTGGAACGTGACCGATCATCTCTCAAACTACCAGACCAACTTTATGTCTTTTTTATTTGGTGTGCACTGGGACTTCAATCGGTTACTACAGACTGGGCTACTGCTGCTCCTATCAACCATCAATGCATGTTAACACTGGTAAGACGGTGACATCCTGACTCAACTTTTCAACTTTTTTTTTCAACGTTTTTCTTCTGCAACGTTCTGCTGTTTTGAAATGGCAGCCTCTTCATGTGCAGTATTAGAATAATAGGCCTCTTTCTACTTATACTTTGTGTTTACTGCAATAATGTATTGTTGAATAAAGGTTTGATCACCAAATACAAAGGAATGATTAGATATCCATTGTATGAATGATTGTTGTTCACGTTTATATTATATCAGTTATTATATCATGTTTTACTTTAAGTGTTTTAATCTAATTGTTTGAGATTTTAGTTCAGAGGTTAAAGGTATTCTGTGAAGAGGGCTTGCAGAAGTGAGTGCACATTCCAACGTGTGTTTTTGGCCCTTTAAACTGAATCACTCACCAAATCAAACATAGGTTTAGTTTAAGGCCCTGAACAGTTAATTACTCACCCACTTTTATAGGTTCAGTGGGCTAGTTAATCACTTAAATGGTTTGTTGCTTAAAAGGAATTGGTTACTAGACTAGATGTCTGCTTGTGATAAGAAACAGGCCAGGTAGGATGTGTCTTCCCCTATAGAAGGTGAAAGGGTTCGGGAGTATGATGCACCAATGAGAGAAGGGGAACCACTCATCCGAAGACGCATAATTTGGAAGTTGCCCCAATCGGAGGATGGAAACCGCACATTCTTGAATGCATAATTTGGATAGATAATCTCTGTCTAGTGGATAAAAGGGTTCAGGGAAAGATGGTCAGGGCTCAGACTTCGTGAACTGATCCAGCATCTGTCTGTTGTCAGGGACGCGTGGTTTAAACCCAGAGACTCTGTAAATTGTATTCTTGATTCATCAGGTTAATAAATTGTGTTAACCTGAGACCTGAACCGTCTTCCTGTCATCCCTATCTTCTGAACAACGAGCACGTGGAAAAATTAAGGTAAATAAATTAAGGAGTTAGATTTCTTTTATGACATGTTGAGTAGAACAAATAGGTGATTTCCTAACAGCAGCTAACTGGTTCTTAAGTTTGATGATTTCCCTTTTCAAAGGTCCATTCCATGTTGTGCTATTCTTTCTGTTATGTTATGTCTGTTTCAATGCTATGTTTTCCTCTACAATTATATTATGAAGTAACAATGTCTGAAGTAATGATGTAACTTTGTTTTCAAGGATGGTGATTTCTGCTTGTAATTTAGCATTATTAGACCCATCAGCATTGTCAGTCATTATGTCTGCTGCCTTCATCTTTATCTTCTCAGTGAAAAATAGTGTTAAAGAAGGAGTAGTGTTCCACCCAACAGACTCTCTTCCATAGGTAATTTCAAAGTTTCTGCATCCGTATACCTCTCCGTGGGTGCAGAAACGCCCCATATAGCATATTCATTTAGGCAAACTTATTAAGTGGACCAGTGTTGTTTGGCTCATATGAAAGATGCAATGCTAAATGCACGCCATTAGTAGATCAGATAGCACTTTTTTTTTTACTGGTAGCCAGCTGCTCACTTCCGGGAACTATTGTGAGACTCTATGATCTGCCATTTCTGTAAAAAAAAAAACGGTCCATTGGCGTGAATGGAGATGTCGCATCTCTCTCACTATATGGCGCTGCGTCTGCCTATTTACAGTTACGAAATAGGCCGCCTCTGTTTGGCACACAAACGGGACACAGTGGAGCGCATATCTAATGCCCCAGACAGGAAGAGCGCTGTAAATTGATATAAATGTATGCGAAACAAAATAGAGATTTCAAGTGTGGACCCTTGGTCCCACTATGAAACGGAAAGGAGGGTGAGGGGGTGGTCTATAGAGTATAAAAGTTTGGGGTGTGTGTGTTGTGTAGTGTGTCAGCGTGTGTTCCGTCACACAGGTAGACCTTGTGTAATGATGATGATAATCTGTGTTGCCGTCAGCTGAAGAGACAGAAAGGAATTAGCTAATCGTGTCGGGGTTTAAAGTCAGCTTTACACTGACCATAACCAATATTTAAAAAGTTTTGAAGTTTTAGGATGCAGTTTTAGTTAAAATGGTACACTCCAATTTTCTTTACATACATTAATACATCATGATAAACTATCATTCAGGATTCAATGCCTGAAAATACTTAGTATCTGTATAACTCATGAAACTCTGCAATCATATCCATCTGTTTTGTGTTGTTATTTTAATCCATGATTTCTTCCTCTTATTTATACTATTTGTCTAAAATTAATCATCAGCCACTCTGCTGCCATATTTTAAATTGATTTGTTTGGCTTATGGTCATTGGCAGAATAATGCCTGGCATTTTTCAGAAACTCTTCCATTACAGTGCTCATCTGCTCTTGAGTAAGCCCAGTGATTGTGTTTGTTTGTTGCTCGGTATCCAGGATAATACAGGCAAACCAAATGGGCGGGGACCTCTTCTTCGGGCTTCCTTCTCATATTTTTTTGAATGAATTTGTGGTTAGACGCCTGAAATAAGGTCTGTGGTTAACACAAGCTGAAGAGATGTTGATGTTTTGTTAGACGAGATAAACTACGTTAGCTAAGACCTCATTTGTGAATTTTAAAGATTTTATGCAAACTTTAAACGGCGGTTGCTAACGAGTAGCTAACTAAAACTACAGTGGTTGTCACGTCATCACGCCGGGAACTCTCTCCCTAATCGTCCTTACAGCCTCTAGTCATGGTTTTTCAGCGTTCTTGCAAATATTAGGTTAGTAAACAACTTATTAAGCTAACGTTTAGCTAGCTAGTCAAATCTGCTGTTTAGATCGATGAAGCATTACGGTCATGACGTCATTATCAACCAACCACGGTGTAGTTTGCTGGAGTGTAACGTTAGCTTTTTACTTCTCTCGGTGGCATTAACTCTTCAAATTTCATATAAATGATGTTCATCTGTAAAGATTATGCCGCTGAACAAAACGTGTGTTAGACATCTTATTTTCTGCAATGATCCAAAATCCAATGCAAAAATCCCAAAGGCGAATTTTCGTAGGAACCATTTTTTCAGGTTGGCCTACAAAAATACATACATGTTACTATACCACTCTATAGGGACTCATTTTACTGACCTGAACTTAAATACATAATGTAAATCTTTCCAATACTGATTTAAACATCAGATTACGATATGTAACTAATAGGGATTGCTTTTAGGTTTGAGTACTTACCAGAGCTGCTTTGATTTGAGCAGGGGGATGATTGTCCTGCAGAAGCAGTAGCCAATATTTTGTGTCTGCATGCCAAAGGTAAATGAAAGTGCTGTATGTTGTTTTTTTTGGATACACAATGCTTATGTGTTTTGTTTTGTTGGCAATTTAAATTTTCTCACAGAACTTTATTAAAAAATCGACATCAGCAACTCAGCATTGTATTTGTGAGAATGAGAGCATACTGATGTTAGCATTTAATTCAAAGTTAAATCAAAACTCTGTCAAACTGTCTATCAAGATGAATATGATTTTCTAAAGAGAAATATTTAAATCATTGTTAACTTGACTTTTTTTTCTTTTGCAAAGCCAATCAATAGTACCACACTCCAAATATTTTTTCTTTTTTTGTCCAGGACACTCTTACAAAAGAGATTAAAAAAAAGAAATCTCAATTAGCTTTTTTCCCCATTTAAATAAAAATAAATACAAATATATCACAATACAATAGTAATTTCTGTTAACCCTTCAGCGTGAATGTCCCCTGTATGAGACTGAACTTTTAAATGTTTAAATGTAGGTTAATGTCCTTCATTCATGAATGAGAAAAATCTAATAAGTTTTGCCTTAACCCTATATATCGTTCATATTTGATCTGCATTAATGATTATGTGTTACAACAGGATTAGACACATTTACAAGCTGAATGAACACAATTCTGCTTGCCATAAAAAATGGCACATGTCCACCTGGACACTGACATCAATTACAGAAAAATTACAAGCCAGTTGGGAGCCTGGGTTTTCAAGGAACGCTAGCTCCTGGCTCCTTGTCTCCTCAACACAAGACCACACATTTGCATTTCTATCCACTTTGAATAATTGCATTTCCTTACTCTCCCTGTGAAGTTTGTTTTTATGTGATAGCTTTAGATCGGCCTCAGAGAAAAGATAATTATTCCCTTTGGTGAGGTTGCTCATGTTGGCTCTCTGCTGCGATAAGATTTGTTTAAGGGCCTTTTCCTATGACCCTAATGATGTGCTCTCTAATCCTTCATTCTTCTTTCCCTCTTTTGACTGAGTTTTACCTGAAGTGTAATACCTGCCCGTTTCAGACAGAAAGAGAGACAAAAAACAAAGAGAGAAGAAAAAACTAGGCAGGGGTGTCGTCAGCAGAGACACAGCAGTGATACTCAGAGGGAAGAGTGAATAATTGAGGAGCCTCCAAAGAAAGGAGTATAGTTTTGATGCTTGGGCTTTCAGCATGCAGTAAAGTAGCGACATGATGCCAAGCACCTTTACAAGCTGTTGAGGGGTCTCTCTCAATGAGATGGTAATACCAGTTCTTCCAAGCTCTGCTGCCACATGCTACATGAGAACGAGAGTGTGGAGGAGAATGTTCCTGAGGGTTTATTAAACTACACAGGCCTCTGTCACCATGACGTGCCTGTGATTAAACCATGCACAATAGCAGCTCCTCAACTTCTGACAGCCTCTTACAGCAGCACGGGGAGAGGCCTGGCTGATATTTGTTTGCACCTCTCAGTACAGTCCGCGCAGTGTACAGTGCTGTGTGCGAACAGCTTTGAGTGATGAATCCAAAGGCAAGCTGGTAAATAGCTTCTTTGGTTTGTAGGCAGCAGCAACAAACACAGAATATCCACAGAGTCAAGTGCAAAGGCGACTATATGACAAGTTTTCTGAGCCTTCTTTTGGTGACAGTCAGAGCTGTTTTAGTGGAGAGTGGCTGATTATCTGTGAGCCTTTTTTCAGCGGCCCCGCCAACAAACATGTTAATGGCGTCTGTTTCTTAAGGTTTTCTCCTCACTAGCTTTCTAACTGAAAGTCAATGCTCACGCTGCATGGCAAACTGTTGTACTTAACTATAAATGAAGTCCTTTGAATGCTTTTTTGTGTTTGTCCTGTAACCAATCAATGAGGTCAGTTATAAGTTTCATGTATCTTTGCACTTAGTTGTATATCTTGTAATGGAATATCGAGAATGGATGTGGGTTTAAAATGGCTTCAGTATTCTGTGTTTTTTCCTTCCTTTGTATTTTCAAATGCTTAATTCCTGAGGGCAGTAGTTTGACCTCACCTAGGGTCCAATTGAAAGATGAGGTATAAGAGGAGTTATTTCTTCTTTAAAGGTTTTGTTACCACTCTGACAGGAAAACTTCACTTGCTTCCAGGGGATTTATCAGCCTGAAGTCTTTGTGGCTTTAGAAACCTCAGGAGCTGTGAGGAGCTTATTCTGTGATTCCCCAAAACTTGATAAATCAAGAGATTTAAGAAATTATCGTTATTAAACTAATCTTTAAATGTTTTTGTATGTCTGTGGCATTATGTCTCTGCTGGCCTGAGTTAAGATTCCTGATCTTATACAACACATTTATAGTCTCTTGTTTCCTGAGTCGCATTGCCAAAAGCCTTGTAGCCTTAAAGTCTGCCATATAATATTCCTGCTTCACAATTTTTTTTTTCTTTATTTCTCCTCAAAAATGCTGTCCTTTTGTCCGTTTCCTGGATGTAGATGAAGCCTTAAGTTTTCTGATTTTCAAAATTACTTGTTTCGATTGTGTTGTTAAGCCAATTCACATTCCTTAACGCCATGATATCACTCATGGAATGTAGCGGTACACTGTGGTGTCTCACATTACTACCACTAAGTAACCATACAGCCAAAACCCTGTTAAAGTTACATAAAACTATATATCTTACCTTGAGCTGAAAATGTCTAAGAATTACGAATCATTGCTAAAACTGAACTTTACAGAAGGCTTTGAGAAACTGAAAGGTTGTATTGGAAAAACCTACCCCTCTCCATGCTGGGGAGAGCAAATGCTATCAAAATGATCACCCTACCAAAATGTATCTATCTTTTTCAAAACCTACCAATTCTCATTCCTGCAGATTTTTTTCAAAAACTTTAATTTTAGATTTTGTGTGGGGATATAAAAAACACAGAATATCAAAAAAGCACTCGTTCAGATCTACAAAAGAGGGAGGACTGTGCCTTCCAATATTCAAAAAATATAACTGAGCATCAAATCTGAAAGCTTTGACCTATTGGAAGATGGGGTTCCCAAACAATGAATCACTTAATTCTGCTCCATTGAACTGCAGTCATTAAATGAAACCGTACACATCATTGCTATCTCTACTTTTTACTAAACCAGTCTCTTCTATTAAATCAACAAGCCACAGTATAGCGGTGAGAAATTCAATCAAAATTCTTTTGCAAATTGAAAAACTATTTAACATCCCCAGTATAACCACGTTCACCAACGTGCCACAATCATGTATTTACTAAAGCTATAACAGACAGAACATTTCTTAATTGGCACTTAAAAGCCATTAAATGATAAAAGACATTTATTTAGAGGGCAGTCTTGCATCATTTGAGCAATTACAAAATAAATTCAATCTGTCCCAATCCAGTTGGTTTCACTATTTGCAGCTAAAAACATTTACAGATAATTTACCAAGTTCTCCGATGTTAAATGAAAATCACCCTCTATTAGAAATACTAAACTTATCACCCACAAGCAAAAAGCTTATTGCTAAATTTGCCGGTTATTTCATTGTACCCATCACATCAGCAGACGGTGTTAAAAAAGCATGGGAAAATGAACTATACCGAAACAGCAATGGGAAAGGACACTTTCTCAGATTCACAATTGCTCAATTAACAGCAGACATAGACTCATACAGTTTAAACTGATTCATCGTTTCTATTATTCCGAAGTTTCACTACACAAATCCTATCCTGATGTATCTTCAATATGTGACAAATGTAAATCAGCTGAGGGATCATTGTCACATTTGTTTTGGGAATGTCCTATTATTCAATCATTTTGGTCCAGCATCTTCTTCTTTTACTCAGGGGTCTACCAGAGAAACCCTGTCTCTGACAGGGATATGATCTTGTTTGGATTGTCTTCAGAAACACAACATCTTTCACAGCATATTAGGGCTGCATTGCTTCTTGGGACTGTTTTGGCCAAAAGACTTATTCTCAAAGAGTGGATAACTCCATCTGCACCGAACTTCAGGAACTGGCTAAATGACCTTGTGAATGTAATAACTCTTGAAAGAATACAGTTTATACACTCTACAAATATGTATAAATGGGAAATAACCTGGAATCCTTTACTGAAATATATTGGGTCATAAGTTAGGCAATCTTTCTAGATTCTTTCTACATATTTATATTTTTTTGTTTTTTCTTTATTAGTCTTTTCAGATTAGCATTTTTACATTTATTTTTCTCTGTATAATAGTTTCAAATAATTATTGTTACTGCTATACTGCCTGATTGCTATGAAGATGAATTATATTGCTATTTATTTTCTTTATTTTCTTTTATTATGAGCGGTGGAGGGGTCCTCAGGAAGCAATCCAGTGTTCGCTCCTTGGGAGCCCTTGATGCCGAACAACACTCATCTACCTTGCTATACTCTGGATCGTCTCCCGATCCAGAGTCAGAGCAGGATGGATGAATATATACATACAATATCCAAGTACTCTCTCCAATATTCTCTGTACCATTATGAACCTTGAGCTATGAAATGTTGATGGTGTCTCTCTCCTCAAGTGTGTGTGGTTGTGAATGCAGCAGGAGCATTTGACTAACGGGATTTTAACTGTAAAAATTCAATAAAAAATATATTTGAAAAAAACAAATGACCACACAAAGAGAAAACACTGCTAACCTGAAAATATAATGTAATTAGACACTAAGGGCCTGATTTACTAAGATCTCAATTAAAGAGTACTAAATTGCGTGTTCATTGCAAAAGTTGTCACGTTTGGCTTGTGCGCGTTTTGCGAGTGATTTACTAAGAACATTTGTGTGAGTGACGTCAGGTGCAAACCTTGTGGAGGCGGTAGTATTTCTGTCAGGCTTTTGCGTGTTCTACTGGTTTACGTCACAGAGAGTTTGGACGGAAAGCTGGACGACTGCAGGCGCAAAATAGATATTGGTTAGAGGCAAATGATTTGTGTTAAAATTTGGAATATTAAAAAAATACATAATTTATTTTAAGATAAAACACATTGTCCATGTTTTTTAATAAAAGCTTTCAAATGTACAATAGTTCCTTGTTAATTTTCTTTTTAGCACTTTGGATTGAGCTAATATAAAGTTAGGACGAATAACAGGCAAATACTTTTTCAACAGCAGTAAAGTTGTACCTTTTTTAAGAGGGAATAAAAGTCATTAAAATGTTGTTTGTTTGTACACAAAATGAATCAGTGGTGGTTAGGTAATGCTTCAGTACTGATTAACTACCCACTACTACTCCACTTCATTCTCTTGATTAAAAGCTACTCTATAGAATTGGATTAGAAACTACTCACTATGTGCGCCTTAACTAATGGTTAACTAGTACCGTAAATTCCGGACTATAAGCCGCTACTTTTTTCTCACACTTCGAGCACTGCGGCTTCTACTCCGGTGCGGCTAATGCATGGATTTTTTATGGGGGACAATGAGCTTCTGCCGCAAAAACATTTGACTTCGTCACGTCGGATCTTAATATCAGTCATTTTGCGCTTCATGCACGCACCCTCATGATGGAAAACACACGGAGAAATACATATGATGCAGCTTTCAAGTTAAAGGCGATCGACCTGGCTGTCAAAGAAGCTAACAGAGCTGCTGCACGTTAAGATGACACTGACAGCGACAACAGAGACTGAGGAAGTGAGTAATGAAGTCATTCTGAGGCAGTGAATGGATGGACTTTTTCTTGTGAAATATATTACGGTCATCTTTTTCATCAGCCGTGTTACAGACACCGTCGGCTAGGCTTCGTATTGTAACGGTTCATGTTGTAAAGTCAGTAGTTGATAATGTGTTCATAATTCCGATTATGTGGAGAGTCAGTGAATGCACCACCGAGAACGTGTTGAGTGGCTGTATGAGAGAACGCTGGAGGAGAGAGTTGGATTGTTACGGCAAGTTATGTTGCTCTCTGCTGTAAACGGCGTGGTCACGGCCGACAGTGATCGGGTTATTAAAAATTATTATTTGAACGCTCTCGTCGTCCTTTAACGTCCGTACGGACGCTACAGTATTTGCGGATGTTACCGGTAGCCTACGTCTGTGTAAATAGCTCTTGTTATAGCGTGGACACCTGCGGCTTATAATCAAGTGCGGCTTATATATGTACAAATACATTTATTTACTTATTTTTAGCCGGTGCGGCTTATATCCAGGTGCGCTCAATAGTACGGAATTTACGGTAGTTCATTCCCCATTGATTATGCAACAATCTTTGTGATCTGTCTAGTGTCCATTATCTGAGAAATAGTCATGAGTTTCTCTTGAAAATGTGATAAGGAAACCTCAAGCCCTCTCCTTTTCATTTTCATATAGTTCTTTCTTTTTTTAATTAATTCTGTTGCTTAGATGTGGTCGAACCACAGTACCCTTCCTTGGTTTCGGAATATTCCAGACCTCCACCATAATCATCTCTAATCTTTATGGGAGATAATTCACCATTATTGATATTGGTGGCTTGTCTGAGTTTTGGCGTTAAAGCTTGAAGCGCTTGCTGTATCTCAAGGTCTGTTTCTGCCAGCAAGAGTGAGTTCGGTTTGAAGGAGCCGTTCAGTGAACTGTGAGGCAAAAATTGCCCTCTGCTCCTTCTTTCCGGCCAAATATATTTGGTTCCTTCCTTCTTGGTCTGTCAGCCTGTTCTGTTGTGTAAGTGACTGAAGAAGGGTATCTTTTACCATTTTTTAACTTTCAACCTCACATTTTCTACTTGGCTCCCTCAATTCTGGTCAGTATGAGTTATTTTGAGAGGCTTTCGTGGGTTTTTTTTTTTTTGGTTTTGTGTTCTCTTTTCTTCCTCCTTCCATTTCCTGTAATTCAGACCCCTTTAAATTTTTCTCTCTTTGTTGTATAAAAATATATAAATTTATATAAAAAAAACAACAATAAAAACCCTGAAATATCACATGGTCATCAATACGTTTCTTTTTTTTCCCTGTCAAGATGGGATGCTGAATGTACATTGATGAAAAATAAAGTGCACTTTTATGATTTTTGCAAATGGCTGCATTGAAACAAAGTGAACATTTTAAAGGGGTCTGAATACTTTATGTAACCACTGCATTTATGCTGCCATCTTGGATTGGGTCGAGTGGCCAACGACCATTTCTATATTTTCTTTAGAGAAACACAAAAGACCATTTTGGGCTGGGTATCCAAGGTGGTTGGATAAAGATTATTATTATTATTATTTATTTTTTTTACAAATTATACTACTATATTACTATATCATGATGACAGAGAAGTTTAACTACAGATGACATGCATTATGTCCTGTTAAAGGTCACCAAACAGAACCACTCTAATGATTGTTACACTAAATCAGCAACATCTCTTTAAAACCCACTGGCTTGATGGATAAAGCTGTAACATTACTTTTTTTAATCACAGAAAAGCTTTCATCCATTTCTTCTGGAGTGAGTGCTTTGCAGAATAATTCTCACTCAAACATTGATTTTTCTTCCACACAACTTTATTTGTGCATAACCAACATTTTGTAAGAGATACAAAAATGTCCAATACTCATCACCCATGAAGGTTTTGAGATTTTGCATGCATCACCAATGTCATAATGGTCACACCTGCAACATGTGAGTCCAATCATCCCTGCACATGCCACTTCAGCAAAGCCTGCCCCCATACAGAAGTCATACCGCGAAGTGTGACACATTTTGTTGTGATGTCTTTAATATGTGAGAGGTAACTTTGATGGGAGGGAATAGGGCAGGTGTAGCATCTCAACCCAGAGGTGCTAGATTTGTGCCTGTTGAATATCAAAACTTTTGCCTATTATTTGCGACTAACAGAGTCCAGTTGTTTTACATTGTTGTAAGTTCCAGGTAATGAATGATTATTAAAAATGCCATATTTACACTGTTGTTGTTGTTGTTGTACTGTTGGTGAGGATGAGATAACACCCATATATGACCTTAAATGACATGCTGTATAAGTCTAGATCACATTTTTAATCATATATGTCAATTAAAACAACCAATTGACTATAAGCTGTCTATTTAATAATAATTTTTTATCAAACATGTCTTGAAACTTTTGCCCTTTTATACACATTGCAGTAATATAATACTTCTTCAGAAAGGACAACATGGAGCAGGATGGGAATAGCTTTGTGTTATCAAATGCGGCATGCACCCATGACAAGATACACTTTATATACCCAAACCTAGCTATCCATTTTACAAAATATCCTAACTCCCCTGCTGAGAACAGCTACTTGCAGATTCATATCTTTTGTAGTGTATTTGTCTGAAGTCATTTGACACTGTTTAGCTGTTGTGAGTTGAAGCAGATGAGGTACCACTGCGATCAGGTATCCATTATTTTATGCTAGTGACTTGAAGCACAGGGCATTTTCAGCTCAGAATTTCAGGAGAGCAGAGTTAGCTGAAGGGAAGGAACAAGTTCTCCTGGCATGGCACATTAACATCTACCTCTAATGTTCTTTTTTTTTTTCTTTCTCGTTTTAGACCCTTTAAGCAATTTAGCCTTTAATCATCTACACTGCTGTACAAAAATGATGAATCCCCACGGGCAGATCAAGCTTAGCAGAGAGAGAACATATACTCCTCAGCATTTAAAAAAAACAAAGGTTGGGGATGATTTAAATCAGTCTATTATTAGCACTAATTTAGGTCATGATAACAGATTGCTTTTGTCCAGAGGTTGCACCTTTTTGCTTTGAGATAAAAACATCACAACATCAAATACAAGCTGACAGTAATTAGCCGAGTGCATGCATGCCAGAACTTCATTTTGGCCCACTTTTTTTTGCCTTTGGTGAGTTACTGTCAGAAAAACAGAGGCAGAATGTTTTACATAACTATTGCTCTCCTTTGTGTAATCAAGAACACCCATTGAGAATCATGCCGCATGAGTGGGATGGAGATAAAATACCTTGAGAACTAAAATAAAGAACAAACTGTATCATGCCACAAGTACTATAGAAGAGTAATGGGCTTAATTATCTGCTAATGAATCTTACACTTACTTTATCAGTTTGTTATTTCCATTACAACAGTCCAACACTTCCTGAACATTATCGAGTTCAGTTATTGCTGATGCTGTTTAGTTATAATTTGAGAAGCTGTACTCGACTTAGGTTCTTTTTTAACAAAATTGGGCTGCAAAGAACACTTTTTTTTTAATATTAGGGGCACCTCAATAATGTATGGTGGTCAAATTTAGGGCACAACCGATATGGGATTCTTTGGGGTTAGTGTTTTTGGAATCGGGATATTAGAAAAAAAATTAGCAAACAAATCTGATTTCATAAACTGGCCGATATATTTCATTTAATATAGATATAATAATCATACATTATATTTGTAAAGCACTTTACATTTGTGAATCTCAAAGTGCTACAGTGTTTAAAAGAATGAAAGAGTTGTTAAAACTTATAAAAGCAATATTAGCAGAAGGCTTTTCATAAAACATAAGTATTATGGCTTTAAGATATAGACATACACATTTATTGCTTTTATCCCTTAGTTGCAGTTTTCAAACGCTTGTGGCGTTACGACCCTGGCTCAGGGGAAGCAACATAAAGGAGTCAAACGCAAACTGTCAGCAAGGAAAATATCTTTTTTTCTAACAGGTTAATCAAAAAGTCAGAGGCAGGGAGGAAATGGCTCAGGCCATGATTCTGGTCCTGGCTGCAGATTTGAGAGAGAAAGGTGGAGTTTGACTTGAAGGTTTTTGTAGTCGGCGCCCAGGTACAGCCTATCAGTGGTTGAAATGACACAAAGTCAAACAAGCACATGACAGTGGAAAAGATATACAGTATAACAAAGACAAGTTGGTCACAGACTACAACAATGATTACATGATTTGAAATATTGCCTGAGATAAACGCCTAATGACTTCCCCATAAAGTGTATTCTTCCACAGTAATGCTTTAGCTAAATGCTTAAAGAAGCTGAATCTCCTTGGCAGCAGTTTGAAATTAACTGGATAACCGGACATTTGTTATGATTAATAGTAAGTGTTGGCTACTAAAGCACGTTTGCAATACATCCCTGTATAAATATGACGTGTCATATTTACATGTCATCCTACTCGTTGGATGTTGGAACCAACATCCTTTGTCTTACATTTCCTCAGATGAATCGTTTTTTGTGTTAAGGAGCGTTTTTTGGTAAGATGCCGTCAATTATGACCTTAAAAAATGAAAATGAACTGAGGGGTTCCAGTATAATTCTGAGAAGAGAACTGGTCCAATGATGGCAGACTACAGACTGATGGGACATGATAGGTTGGGTCATTCATATTCAAGTGACCATATAACTATATGGTAGCGAAAAATCAGGTGTCATCTAAATCACTACAATTAATCCTGACAGTGTGTATTCACTGGCTACCCACTGATTCACTGTTTAATGATTGGAGAGAATACAACTGAACTGTGTAGGTGGCACCAGTAGAATACCTGGCATAAAGAGCACATTTCAGCCTGAAATTTTTTGGATAGACTATCGATTAAGACTGACTTATTAAGTGTTTGACTTAAAGTATTCTACTTTGTGTTAAACAGTCGACAAAGATTGTTGCCTTTTGGATGAAATCATACAACTGTTTTTTCAGTGCGAGTGCCTACTTTGGCTCCAGAGTTTGGTTAGTCTTTGAATTGCTTTGCTTGTCAAAATGAAGCCCTCAGGTGTTGAGTGAATCCTGCCCAGATCCCGCTCTGTAAGTACTAGATCACACTGGGTGCATGTACAACTCTGGGGTACTCGAGCGCTTGTGGGAGTCTGCTCAGGTAATTACAGCATCTGTTAAGCGCTTTGCTGATTGTTTTTATCTCCACATGGTCACCACTCCAGAAAACCAATTACCCAGGGGAATACTAAATCAAGACTGGTTTGTTATTCTTTTGCAAAAAGGGAATGTGCTCATCATTGTTGACATGCAGGTAAAAAAAATTACCAGAGCAACACGCAACAAAGACTTTAATGTAGCGGAAAAAAACTTTTCAAAACAATCATATAAAACAATTAAGAGTATAACGAAAAAGTTTGTAGACACAACTGAAGGTCTCAGAGCAACAACCTGCCTATAATTTGTTCTGTCTTCTTGAATAGAAGTAGCTTTGCATTTTGCAATACAATGTGCATGCCATTATTCAATGACTTAAGCATTGCTGCAGATTTAATAACCACAGAAATTGGAAATAACTTAAAGTAGGCCTTACTAGGTTTTATTTTCCCCATATATGCTCCTGATTTTTCAAGGATCAGGACATGCATGGTGAACTCTGCAATGTGCATCTCTTTAAGCTGTGTGGTGAATCCTTTTTAGCCTCCATGTTGGCTGCTACACGCTGTTGTCCTTCCCTGAAGTATCTCAAATGTCAGAGAAGCACAGATCCATCACCTTAGTAATGTGACTTGGTAAAACCTGATTGTTTAGATGGATAGATGTAGTGATTAACATTAAGTCTTGATTAATTGTTCTCATTTATTGTGTCGACAGAATAGTTTTCTTCCTCCCCTGACCTCAATCTTCAATGTCCTTTGTAACCACTGTGATGACTTTGAGTTCTATTTTCTCCTCTCTGGTTCCTCTTTTGCTCCTACTTCAGTGCTTTTGCGAAAAACCTATAAGCCGATTTAAGTTTCCGTTTTAAGAAAAACCCATTGAGGAAAGTGAAAAAGCTTTATTCTCCTGGAAATGCGCCGGATTGCCTTTTATAGTGGTGCTTGAACTCTTTTTATTTCGGCAGTGCTTTAAACTACCGTGTCTAATTGTGATGGCATTTTTAATTAAAAGTCAAGGATATGTGGTTGTTTGTGAAGGGAGACTAATCTGTTCCTGCCTCCACCTCTCCCTCTGCTAGCTATCTGCCATCTATCTGCCTAATGAGAAAATAGAGAAGCCAGCGCAGGACTTGTTGATATTTGCCTTTCTCTAAGTAGATTTCTGTGAATTTACGATTAGCAACCAAGCCTCAGACCGTGCCGCGCTGTAGCTCAGAGACCTTATGTATTACTAAAGATAACAATGAGCAATTTCCCTCAGGCCGCCCTTTTTATAAAGTCCCCAGATCCCGTCAGTGTTGGCTGCATTCTGAACTCTATATTGAATGTGTTCATTTTAAAAAAAAGTTGTTTACCAAGTGCACAACTTGAATTTATTTTTCCTTAATAGATATCATTGATATTTTCTACTTTGTATTCCACAAACAAGAGGTGGATTGATTGTGCAAATCTATCACAGCCACAAGGTCTGATTGTGTGAACCATTCTTTATCTCGACTTTCTTCCTACTCGTCACCTGGCTGGTGAGTAGCTTTTTTAGAGAGCAGGGGGGAGGCAATGTGAATAGGGAGACAATTATTCAAACAAAGGACAAAGGTTCAAGCCCTTCTGTCAGCAAACATCCGTCTTGCTGAAGTGTCCGTGAGCAAAAAATGCAGAATCCCTGCCAGTTTTTTTTTTTTTTTTTACCTGACTCTGATTTCTGACCTCCCTGAGAGAGGACATGCACAATGATCAATGAAAGATCCAATTATTATTTAATTTCCACCAATGCTTTGTCATCTTATAAGTATTTTTATCACTTTTAAGTCCAGGTAGGTGGGGTTTTTTTTTAGGTTTTCTCAAAGGTCATCCAAACAAACTTTGTTTTCCCTCCCTTTTTTCACTCGTGCACAGATTAAAATAGAACCAAATTCTATTTAAATGCCTAGCAGAGTGTCATAAAAGTGGGGAAATAAAACAGAATGTCTTAGAAAACGTTCAATGTGTGAAGCTGTGCTCTTCAAGAACTATAAAACAAAGAGCTTGTTGAGATTCAGTGCATTAGAATGTTTAATCTGTGAGGAGAGAGCGCTAAAGAGGCCCTTGGCTGAAGGGCTTGTCCTATGCGGAAAAGTTTACATTTGAATGATTGTTAACTGTGACTGTCCTTGTAGCCCTGGCTGTGGTGTCTGCAGAGGTTCATGCTGCCCCCTCCTCTCTACTCCACAGTAAAGGCTCCACTGGGGATTCAGGGCGACAGCTGGGACTAAGCAGAGAAGAGCGATTACTGTTGTGCTCCACCATTCTGCTCCATGGAGAGGGACCAGTGCCAAACCTTCCAGCTGAGGAAGCAGAGCCATGCCTGTGGGCAAGCTAACCCCTGAGGTGGGCCACAAATGCAACAAAAATCCAATTGATTCCAGCTCACAACCATTAGCAAGACTCATGAGGGCTTTGCAATGGCTACCTCCACAACATCTGAGGGATAATGTAACCTTAAGTTTAAGGAGGTGAAAAGAAAAGAGCAGGTAATTTTTTGGGCGGGAAAAATAGATTAGATCTATCAAAAGCATTATCAGTGGTTTTTGACCGTATTAGATACAATCTACATGAAATCAAAGACAGATTGTCACCCTCTTCCAACATATTCTACACAGATACACTCATTGATCATGTATATACCATTTTCTGACACTGAGTACAACATCCCTGACATAGAAAGGCCAGAGCCAAGGGAGAACTGTAAACTGGAATTATGTGTACTGAGGAGAAGGTAGAGGTTGGCAGAAGTGGCTATAGTGGCTATTCATCAGTTACAGTAGCTGCAGCTCCAGGGATGTAGTGCCACGGTTGCCCATCAGCCAGCTGTTGAGCTATAAATGGCAGCAGGCATCATTCACATAAATACTCTGTTCAACCATTGCAGATATACATACCACCAAGACGCCATTTGTTAATCATGTTCTGTACAACACAAAATATGAAAGTGTTTTAATGTATGATAATATATCATATGGATGCTTATGTGCAGCTCATTCGTGAGTCACATGCTTTGATGTAACTTGCCAACATGCTGTGAAAATTAGATGTAGCTTGGCAAGTTTCCCCGGTAACTATTAGCTAATTAAGAGGAAAAACAATGTTTCGAAATCTTATCCAGCACACAAAGATTTAAAGCTCCTGTAAGGGACTTTCGTTTTGTTGCAATTTCGGCACTCTCTGTGGACAAAGTGTTACAGATTTTCTCCATCCTAATCTTGTTTTGTGCATGCATAGTTTTGTTTTTTTCTAACAACCCCCCCCCCCCCCAAAAAAAAAAAAAATGCTTAATATAAACTGTCAAGTATATCACTCACTGGGAATATTTGCTTTGGAAAATCATTCTTTAGCATATTCATCTGACATCTACCATGCCTCAACAGTTACAGGCATACTGTAATGACACAGTCAACTCTTTCTCAGATGGTCTTGTTTGCTTTTGTAAGTCATAGAGACATTGCTGTACATTTCTGTTTCTTTTTCAAAGTCAGTTAAACACTCCTGAGGGGTTTAAAATGGACATTTTCATTGTTTTGTAATTCTTAATTAAATCAAAGCTTGTTTAAAAGAATAATCTAATGATTATTAAACGTATAGATTTATTGCTTGTATGATCAGTTGCACATAAGAAACAAGTCATAATGAGACTTAAGATTGAAAGGTTGTAGTAGTAGTAGTTCCCTGAAAAGGTCTTGAGACAAACCCTCTCAAGGTTTAGTGGATAGATATTTAAGGCTTTGTCTGAGGCTACAACATCAAAGATGCTGGAGAATGTACTGCCCTTTGACAGGCTAACATCGTGTCTGATGGTTGTACATTACAACTCGAGCTTCCTGATGTAACAAAACAAGACATTGGGTTATTTTTATTTTCCCCAATGATGAAAAACAGTGAATGTTTATTTGTAGTGTTGAAAATGTCGCCTAAGGTTAGGATCCTGACTTTGTATGGAGGGATGATTTGGTTCATCTGGGCAGAAAATGGTTGAAATTTCCAGCCAAAACCCCCTCGAGTGGCAAAAAACGAGTTCAAATCCAAACTGATATAATTCTCTCTCTCTGACCTTCATAACATTAATTTAGCACCATTAGATACACTGTTAGATACACGGGGCTATCGCAGCAGCATAGTGTGTTCTGTCTGGCACTTGAATCTGGTGGGAGGTGTACAGTTCAGTGTGGGTCTTTGTGTGTGTGTGTGTGTGTGTGTGTGTGTGTGTGTTTTCGTAGGTGTGTAGAGCAGTTCTTAGGGGTGTACCTTAGGGCAGCTGAGACTGTCCTTGTCTGGGCTTTCAATAGCCAGTATAGAGTTGTGTGTTGAGCAGAGAGTGGGTGGTGTAATTTTCCCCAGCTCTTCCAGGCATCTGAGCCCACTTGCTAGGCCTGTTTTGGCCCAGAAAGAGGGGCCAGGTGTCGACTCTCGTACAGAGGGCTTTGATGCCAGAGTGCAGTGAGATGTCAGATTCGGAAAGAACCCCTTCTGCGTGCGTGCGTGCGTGTGCGCGCGCGTGTGTGTGTCTGTGTGTGTGTGTGTCAGAGAACAGTTTAAAGACGAGGGGCACCCTAACTGCACTAATTAAGTTTGAGTGCAACTTCAGTCTTTTGCCAACGCTTTGTCAAGGCCATCCTCAAGTTGTTAATCTTAACAATACTTAAAACAGGAGTTATCTGACATTTCACACTATGATGACATTCATCGTCAGATTCATTGAAAGAAAAGTCAGACCATTAAATTCTCCTTTTATTAACCAAGTCAAAAAGGATAACATCAAATTCACACTGCCTGTGCTTCCATCACTGAAGTTCTGTAGGAGTGAGATAATATAATATATCAGTCACTTTAAAGCAAAGCATCAAGTCTTTTTTTTTTTTATCATACAAAAGACCACAATAGGCTTAAAGTAAAAAAAGAAAAAAATCCATGTTCTATATGCTGTTACTGATGACTGTTTTTGATAAAGATATGATTTTCTTTCAAACAAGAATGACAAACCAACAATGTATTATTAAACCAATCATTTCTATTATTATTATTATTATTATTATTTGTATTTCATTTTTCAAAGACAGGCTGAAAACAAAGTCTGAGAGCACCATGTCAGGTTTAGTTAATTAATGGCAGAACACTTTTCTCCGCCCTCCGGGTAGAGTAGGTGGATTGTATTTACTACAGTTAGATTTTGTACATTTTCACTTTGCATTACAATCTGCACTCTGTGGCTCCTGTGAACAGCTTTCTCTATTCTGAAGAAATGCATTCATTATGTGTGCACTACGGCTCGAAAGAGGTTGGATTTTATTGTGATAAAATGCCTGCTGAATTTATAAACCTAATGGGATGGAAATAGTTTTATAATGCCTGGCTAAGCTGCATACATTTCTTAAAGTCAACCAACGACTGAAAGGCCAAGTGTTTATGGCGCTTTGTCGAACCATCAGTAAGCGTTTATCCATTACTGTGCATTTTAATGTCTTCAACAGTTTACTTAATTTGTCTGAAAAGGTTGTGGTGTGGTTGCTCCATAGTGTGAAAGTGCCATTTCTGCTTTTTCTTGTTTTCTCAGTGAGGATGAAACCATTTTTTGTGTCAACGTACAAAAGCCGAGAGCCATTAAGGATGAGCCCTATGAGATGGTACATCAAAGCCCAGATAGTGCTGTTTGACAGGCGCTCCCTCATTGCCCTAACACGGTCGACAGACTCCCTCCCTGGAAGGTTAGATAACGCTTAGCATCTCAATGAGGCTCGTCCTGTCACAGGTCAACTCTGTGCTGCGAAGTTCATAATGAGGAGAAAAGTGCATCTCTTACTCCACTGTCTTTGGCTCGTGCTGTCGGAACCTGCGCCACATCGCCCTTGTGAGAAGAATTGTCATTATGGAAGGTGGGGATGCTGGAGAATCACAATGTAAATTAAATATGCTTATTAAAGGTGAAGGATAAATGGATTATTTTTTAATTGGTCTGTTATTATGAGTACTTGATTGGATTGTCCTTCGCAGGCTATTGATCCTGGGGCTGAGGTTGATTAAGAAGTGAGCCAAGGATGAGTGAGTTTCAATGTGCGTGGTGAATATATATTATTTATTCAGGACGCGATGCCCTGAAGATCAGTTCTGTGGAGATTTTAAATTCTTCTGCAGAACTTAAGATAAAGGATCAAGAGTAACATTTATTTCAGACAGAATAGGAATTCCTCCAGAACTGTATTATTCAGTAACAATAAGCATCAGGTTAATGTAGTACTTGTTAAAGGTGGGACACAAATTAAATGCGACAATACATCATTGTTCTGCCATGTGATACAATTATCAAACTGCTGGTACCATATATAATATTTTTTCGAGACCACATGGTGAATGATGGTAACGTGAAGAAAAGTTAGTGTCGTGACTTGATCTTGCCAATCAAAAAAACAATGAGCCTACTGTGCGTTTTTAATTGAAGAATCCTGTTCCGTGTGGCATGGAAATAACACAGTCAAGAAATCAGTGCAATCACACTCAAATGGTTTTAATTTGATATAGTTAGGTCATTTAAGGTCATTTACTAATAGTTTAGCCTGGACTAAATGCTTAGTCCAGGCTAAACTCCAAAGTGGCGGACAAACAAACAGTGTGTCTCCCACGGTGAGCTGCTCACCTGCCAGTGATGACACCTTCCTCCATTTGTACCTTAATCACTTAACCATGTACCATATTGAGTATGCCACCGACTGTGACAAGGAAACGCAACAGAGAACACATATACAGTACATATTGAACACACAAATGTCTGTAACAAGTAGAAGGAAAAAAAAACAGCCTGCCTTGCCACTCTCACCTTCTTACAGGATGATGCGTCGTCTCAGAGATTATAAATAAATTACATGTTAATATAATATACTCAGAAAATGCCACAGACACAGAAAAAGAGAGTGTGTTTGCAAACAGAATTAGATAGATAGATTGCAAATAGAAGTGCATTTGAGAAACGAAAACGGGACATTTTATCTTGAAACCTGTTGTTACTGTTTTTTAGTTGTGTTAATAGAATCCACTGCAGTCTCGAATTATCCCTTAATAGAGACAGGTTTTTTTGGTTTTCAGCCAAATGAATTGGTCAGGTTGATTCAGTGAGCTGCAAATTGATTTAAATGTCTTTTTTTGCTTTTATGTTTTGGGCCTATGGCTTCTTTTTTTTTTTTTTTTTTTTTTTTTACAAATAGAGCAGTGGATAGTGTCAGTAATCAGGGAGAAGGGGAATGGTGAATGACTTGCGGGAACAGAGCCAAAGGTTGGATTCAGAATCAGAATGGTTTTTTTTATTGCCGAGTACATTCACACAAGGAATTTGTCATGGTGTATTGTTGCGAAAGAAAACACAAGGCTAAAATAACAAGTACTAAAATAAAATAAAATATGAGAAGCAATTAACAATAAATGAAATAAAATTTAAAAAATGTCAAATATAAAGAAGAATAAAAAATAAAATGCAATAAAAAAGACAACATTTACAAAGGCTGTACTAAAGAACATAAATGTAAAATCCAGTGAGCGTTAATGTAACGCATAGAGTAACAGTTTCTATGTTTTCTGACTGTGGGACTGATGAGAGTTTGTGCTATGTGGGGGAAGGCAGGGACATTGTTTATGAGATTCGTACTTGTGCATAGAGGACAACAGCCTCCACTCAGGGTGGGAGCACGCTAACCACCATGTATGTTAACACTTTTTGAAATACAACATAACAGTGTTTTATCCCTTTTTAAACCAATCCATTCTTCAAAGTCTGTCGAAAAAGGATAACAAATCAAATGTTACACTGAGTTGGTCCATGGGGCTCCAAAGGCAAAAGTGACATCTCACTATGACTTTGGGGTAAAGGTGTTTCTAAACACACTGCCAGCATGACTCACATTTCCTGCCTCCCTGAGCACAGTCTGTTGAGGTCATGCACACACAGAAAACCCCTGATTGGAGCTAACCCAACAACACTGACCTGTGTGATGCTGAAACCCTCTTGAAATAACTGCAACAGAGGGCTTATCCTCTGTTTTTCTGTGATTCTTCATCATTATTTCTCCCCCAACACAAACCTCTGCCTTGTTGTGTGATGATGTTTTGACCTCTGCAATATACAGACAACAATTAGTCTGCATTAACTGTTCTTATTGTGATTGTTTTTAACCACCAACAATACTGAACATAATGCAGTTTATACTGTGTCCTTAATTAATTAACACATGTTAAACAGCAATACAACACAATATGGAAATGCAAGACTGTTATTGTAGTTCAGAATGTAGTTCAATTTTGTTCACTTGAAGTGTTGCTTCGATGCAGTCGTTTCACTTCAATGTAGCTTAAATATCTATGCAGAGAATCCATTGTGCTAAGCTATACTCAAACACTCTAAAACAAACTCACACAAACATAGTCACATTGTTTCTGCCAAAATGCTGTTTGAAGAAAACGTGCTGCTTAACATCAAACCAGAAATAAATATTTAAAATTCCCATTCCCATCTTCCCATTTGTTAGTTGAGTTCTGAGCTGCAGTAGAGATGCTGTTTCTAGCTAACATTTTCTCAACAAGAAGATGGCAAAGGGTCTTTTCAGTTAATAATGCTGTAGGATGTTACCTTGCACTGATCCTTTAAAAAGATGTTTCATCCAACATCAATACTGTTTAATGTTAAAAGATGAAAAAAAATATCCTGCTGCTCTCCTTTATAAAAATATAATAAAAGCATTTTCCTGCTCACCGAAATACACTTTACAGTCTTATTTTGCTTGTGATGACTAAATTATATGGTGGGCATTTACAGTAGTATCCCAATACTGTCATCATGAGCAAGTACTCTGTTACATGCAAATTATATTTTCTAACTGTATAAACAAATGCCGGACATGGACTTGCTGGTCATCTGTGCTCTGCAGTGCGCCGCTGATAAGTGCTTCAATTCAAAATTCTTGATGAAATGACGACAGACAGTAATGAAACCAAGGCTTATTGTTTATGCAAAAACTCTTAAAGGTCACATATCATTCTTCTAGAGGAATTAATAGATTCAATACAGATTTATTAAATTATAAATTTATTAATGATCAATCAATCTCAGATCAGAATCGTGAATTCTGGAGCAGTTTAAAATGACAAAATCACTTGGACAAACTGCTAAATTTTATGTGCAGAATTCAATAAAAGAATTTGGACAAGAAAATAATATTGATGTGAATAAAAATATGCTATGACTGTGATTTCTAAAAATATAATAACTAGTATATACCGCACACCCACAACCTAGGAATCATCTTTGACAATAACCTAAGGTTCGACCTCCACATCAAACACATCACCAGGACCGCCTTCTTCCACCTCAAAAACATTGCCCGCCTCCGCCCCTCACTCACATTCCCTGCTGCAGAAACTCTCATCCATGCATTCATCACATCCAGACTAGATTACTGTAACAGCATCCTCCATGGTTTACCATCCAAACTCCTCAATAAACTGCAATACATCCAGAACTCAGCCGCACGCCTGCTCACCCACACCCGCTCCAGAGACCATATCACCCCCGTCCTCCGTGACCTGCACTGGCTCCCCATCACTCACCGCATACAGTTTAAAATCATCCTCCTCACACACAAAGCACTAAATAACCTGGCCCCACCTTACCTCACTGACCTGCTTCACCACCACACCCCCTCCCGTGACCTCCGCTCATCTAAAGGAAACACCCTCTCCCCACCTACACGGACCAAGCACCGAACCTGGGGAGACAGAGCCTTCTCTATCGCTGCCCCCTCCCTCTGGAACTCACTCCCCAAACCCATCCGTTCCTGCACACACCTCCCAACTTTCAAGACCATGCTCAAAACCCACCTCTATAAACTAGCTTTTAATACTTAACTTCTTCTTTCCCCTCTTCTCTTTCTGTTTCTCTGTCTTTTAATGTTCTTCTACTGTTTTTAACTGTTTACTGTGATTTTTTTTACATGTAAAGTGCCTTTGAGCCCTCGTAAAAGCGCTTACAAATTAAATGTATTATTATTATTATTATTATTATATTTCAGGTAGGTGAAAACGGAAAAATATAACATTCTAATGATATATTCTAATGAGTTGAGTATGGTATTGTTGTATAATGTTCGTCAGATAAGGACTTAATACTTTGGTTTGGGACAAAGAGGGTAAATTATGAATATGATAATAGGAGTTTGGATTGGAGAATTGCCAAAGACATGTCCTGATCTCTTTGCTCGTAACACCAGCTGTGATAGAACGTTTTTACTGTTTGTAGAATGAGGAGGAATTTGCCTCTTGGTCTGAGTTGGTTCGGTCCTACAGCAAGGTGTTGGTTGCTGTTGGTTCAGTTATCCAAAAATTGGAAAAAGAAACAAATGAATTTTAAGTTTGGATGTTTTCAAACCATTAACGTAGGAATCCGGTCCTTGTGTGGGAGAGTAAGAGAAAAAGAGGCCCTTAAGCCCCATTTCCACCAAGCAGTTCAGTTTGGTTCAAACGTCCTACTTTTTGGCACCCGTCTGTTGGCGTGACAAGAATATCGATTTGACCTTAAAAGGTGGAGCTCAACACTGCAGTCCATTGATTGGTGGAAAGAATTGACACTTCCTGTGTGACAGCGGCAAGCACAACCCCGGCATCTTTAAATACCCAGTCAATTGTATTGTCGGTTTTTCTCCTCCCGACACACAGCCTTCTCTGAAGCAAATCTTAATTGCATTTTTGTAACAAAGAGCCACATGCCAATGACAAAGTAGATGAATTGCTGAATGTCTTCCATCGTTTGTTTTGTTTGTGTCGCATTTTTCTCCTTTGTTCAATTTATTCGCAGGTTAGCTGTTAGCTGCTCTCATGTGACGATATTACGTAGCTGATGCAGCTATCGGCATCGGGCTTACACACCACCTACCAAATAGGGCACAGGTGGCTATGGAAACGCAAACAGGATCAGGCTTTACCAAACCAAACCGTACCAAACTGTACTGATCCAAACCGGACCGCTTGGTGGAAACGGGGCTTTAGTGTTGGTGTCCAGAGGTCACTCATAATATTCCATTACATCTTCCTTTTCAACAAGTTTAAATAAGTCTCAGAGCTCCTCAGAGCATGTCTGCAAAGTTCCTTTCTTAAAATTCACTCTGTGCCTGTATGTTATCAGGTTTAGAAACTCCTCTTTCAGCCCTGCTGCGAGCCCTGTTTCTGTGTCTGTAGCATTAATTCCAAATAAGGAGTTGTACCAAACACAGCAGCATGTTTAGAAAACCCCATACAGACAGAGGCCTGAGTTTATGCAGACCCCACCACACACTTCAACTAGGAGTAATAATTCAGAAAACATTTCTAAAATTGGACAGTAATAACCCCCATCATTTTGGTAATATTCCTGTACTGTTTACAGAATTTCTATTTAAAGTCAAATGTGCTCAATTTAGACATGTCCTGATAGTGTTTTCTACCTTAAGAGAAGTGGATAGTCTGAATTTCAATGTATGTTTTAACCACAGACATTAAGCGCTACAGACATTTTTATGCTATGGCAGGAAAATATTGACTACATTTCAGGTATAATGTTTTACCTTACAATTATCATGAATTCTACAATCTTCAAAATCAAAATATCTTTAAAGATAATCAAACTGGAAACTGACTGATAAAGTGACCTGATTGTGAGGTTGTATTTGCCATCTTGATTGCAGTTAAACTGAAGGCTGGATGAGAAAAATAGAGCAGCTGGAGGCCAGATGGTTGGTCTTACAAGAAAGTGATTCTGTAGTTACTGATCACATAAATGTCCATGAAAGCATTGTTGATCCATATTTATTTTTATAATAAATACTCACTTTTTCACAGACTTAAATCAAAAAGAAAAATACCAATTGGGACTTGTTTGAGATCACTGCTCAGACACATCCCTAATAGCAACGGGGATAAGCTCTTTGACTTCCTCTGGGTGTAACGCTGTATCCAACTTGCTGAGCGACCAACTTTCAATTCCCTGAGTGACTTTCATCGCTCTGGGCTGTCTCTTCAATCGGTCAAGCAAAAAATATTAATGGGAGTGGACTGCCAAATCTGCTTAAAAAAAACAAAAAACAAAGAAAAACAAAACAGCAATAACAAAGTGATCTGTGGGCAGTAAACGCAGCACAGCAGTTCCTGGAATTGTTTACTCTGTTTGCAAAAGGCTAGATATTTCACCAGACACTTTTTCAAAGGCACACATTTACAACTATGTTTCTGCCAAGGTGAAGGACACGCAAAAAGAAAGTCTTGCAAAGTGAAATGACAGAAACAGGAGGAGTGAGACCATGAAGGAAGCAATAAAACACAATCCTGCTCATTACATTGTTGCTCCCCCTAACTATAAACCCAGAATCACCATTTGGGGCACTGTTATCATTTTATTTGAAGAACAAAAAGAAGGAGAACGGCTACAGAAACAGTTAAAAGTGCCCTTATCTCCTGTTTTCTCCAAGCCAAGGGAAAGGCAGCAGTAAATGTCACTGTGGAGAAGTTCACTTTGAAAAGTGATTGACTGTCTGCTTATGAATCAATGTACTGGTCTGCAAATCACCTCAATTTGCAGGCATATTTAAAAAAAAAATAAATAAACAAGTGGCTGACTCCACTCTTTTTCTGTCAACCAACACTCACTCTTTTTATCTAATTTACATTTTTTATCAGTGAATTGGTTCTGAACCATCATTTGGACTCTGTGTCACTTTGTTTAAAGCAGTTATTCAATCTATTCATTAGCTGCTGTGCAGCCTCTGAAGGAAAGTAATGTAGACATACTGTTATATCCTCTGTACACTGACACATAAACATTTCAAAAGTTACAAATTATTACTGAGCCAATTTCATGTACACAAACAAACAATATATGTCATTCTACTCCCCAGGAGGCATTCAGCATTGGTTATTGCATGAATCATCTCAGCCCTCATGTGTTCACTCCAGGCCACTATAAAGTCTCTTCAAGATTCAAGTGCCCCCACTGTCTTCTGCTGGTTTTAGCAGAACAGACCATATATATATATATATATATATATATATATATATATACAGGTAGTGTTTTCATACAAAGATGATTGCACTACATGTGTACAGTACTTGAACATATGATAGTTTATGCTAATGCTGACACTAACAACTAATCAAACTTATTAACAAGCATGTGATCTCAAGGGATTTTTGTAGCATTTTGTGAGCAACTGTTTATTTACCTCCATAGAATGTCCTGGTGTTGTGAAGTGTTGCATAGGAAATCTCTTAATGCTGTGGAATAATAAGTTTGCATACACTTAAGGATAGTAACATGGAATTTTAAAAATTAATTAAGCTGCCAGAACTGTTCAGTATGCAAACTCAGTTCAGTTGTTGAAGTCTTTAACATAATCCTTATAGGTTAGCTGTCCCCTCCGCAACCAATGCAAATGCAACAGTTAAAACACATCTGCAGCTCAGTGGTTGAAATGATTGTTTCTCAATGGGAAGGTTGGGCATTAATGTACACATTTCTTTGGCCTAGGCACCGGAACCCTAATTGCTTCTGCAAGCATTAATATTGGTGGATGATTGTGAATGAATGAGATTAATTAATAGTGATGGGCAAAAAAAGCTTCTAGTAGTCAGAAGACCAGAGAAAGTACACTTACTGTAAGTACAGTCCACTTATGATTGACATCCCATTTGCATTAAGAAACAAACACTTTTGTGATTTGTGAGTTCACTGATAACAATGTCCTCTTTTTTTCTCCAAGCCATAGGGGTAGAACAATACACTGATTCCATTATGTCAAAATAGGTGCTAATTCTGGATGTATTGTAAGATATTATGATTTATTGATATTTTTGCATCTTAAAATCCAAACATGGAAACAAGTTAAACACTTTTAGAGATTGTATATATCATGACTCAGAACTGCAAATACCATGTACATTCCATTTCAGTCAGATTTGATTTGTTGAGGAGCTTCATTATGTGACATGATAATCAAAGCACAAACCATGCAGTTGTCTGTAGGTTACTAAGATTTTATTCAGTCCTTGAACAATAAAGACAATAAAATAAATGTTTTTTATTGACTTGTCAAAGGCCTTCAATACTGTTGACCATACAACTGTGAAAGAGAACAGTATTGGATTGTCTGAACAATCTGTTGGTTTGACAATTATTTATCAAGTAGATCAACATGAGTCCAGGCTGATGGCTTTGCCTCAAGATATCTTAAATGGCATGCCACAAGGTTCACGCTTGTGTCCGCACTTTATGTCGTAATATTGCCCTCAATGCAAACTTTCTCACGTTCCCCCTCTTTATATCCTAGTGTGTGATGTAGTTACTCTCTGATAGACCTCGATCTGGACAAAAGTCTCTACTAAATAAATTGTAGAATATGCGGATGATACTGCAATTTATTGCTCCAGTCCTCCACAGCACCGTGCTGTCTGTCTTTTACAACTGGCCTTTGATACTATACAGGAGACTCTTTGTGAGCGAGAAGTTGAGTATGAATCCCTGAATAACAACAAGAGGAAGTCATTGCACTCTCCATGACTGAGTTTTTTTTTTTAAACTGACACGAGAATCTGTTCTGCTGTGAACTGTAATGACCCAATGGAGCTTAGTTGTTTTATCTTGAAGTTGAAGTTGTGGTTTTTGTTAGTCCAAGGGCTGTGACGTCAACATATATCTACTCATTAGCCAATCCCGACTGCGCAGACTTCTAATTAACTGTTCCGTAACAGGAGAAGGTGGCGACGTATCATTCATTTGTCTATGCTGTACATTCATTGTGATGACCACATTAAACCTGACAGAAACGTTGTACAACTCCATATAATGTTTGGAGTGGTTACTTTTTTTTTTTTTTTTACAACATTGTTACTGCAGGATCATCAACACTATAAACTCCCCTTAAGAAAATCCACCCTGAGTGCTTTATCAAGGTGATGTCAGCCAACCACTCACTACTCCTGCTTTCTTCTGTGTTCAGTTCCACTGGAGAAAAACAGTGAAGGCTCAACAACACATCAGAAAAAAAACAAAATAATACAAAAAAAACCAAAAACAAAACAAAGCTCAATCTCTGAGCTCAACGCTGATGCTCCGTGTTTTCTTTTGTTTGCTTATACAGCATAAAAGACAAAAAGATACTGGGTATTGTGTACCCTTGGTGACTTGCCTTGCAATTTCATTACCCAGAAAAATAAGAACAAATTGAACTGGGTTCTAAAAACTGGTTAGAAAAAAACATGTTTCAGAGTTCCATTTAGAAATGATGGAGAGAAGAATCTTCCTGAATGTTCCCTGTAGAGCAGCTTGCAGAGGCTAGTACCAGAATAACCTCCTGCCCGGTGCTCTGCTGACTATTTCATTTACAGAAAGGAGGTCACAAGGGGGACAGAGTTTGGACTCTGCAAGAATTCATTACTCCAAACCCATTACCTTGAATAGAAAATGAAGTCCCTGTAAAAAAGGAGGAATTAAAAGAGCTGAGGGAAATGTGCTAGCTTCAAAAACTTAACCACATCTGGGCAGCCAAAGGTTAAATCTTAACATTTTCCCAGTGATGGCTGAAGCATCAAGGCAAGCTCGATGCCAATCTGTGAGACACAATGTATACTTTATGATGTCAGCGACAAGGGAAATTGCAATCTTTATCTTTTCCTCACCATGTTTCTGTCTCTCTCTCTCACTATCAAGCATCTGGTATTCCTAACATGTATGACGTTGTAAATTAGAAGGAGGAAGAGGGAGAGACTATTTGTGTCAAGGTTCCCTTTTTGGCATTCTTGCCAGAAGTTTAAAGAGAAGTTTATCTAGCTCTATGAAATCACATACCTTCAGATAATAACCTTAGGTTGCAGTTTTGCCAAAATAACAGTGCTGGGTTGTAAAACCTTTGCAAATTCAGCCTTTCCTGCAATTCAAAGATTGCAGTTTACATTAATAATGGCTGATATAGGATTTCCCAACTGCTTTAAATAAGCTACTCAGTGCAAAATACAGGGAATGCCATTGATGTCAGAGTGGGTCTATACTACGAGCTTGCTGTCCCTTTTGAGCAACAACAAATATATAATTAAATATTCCCAAGTTACAAACTAGCATTCACAAATTGTCCTTTATGAATCAATAAATCTTTTCAGGAGACCAAAATCTCACAAGAACTGAACATCATTTTATGTATTACCATTTGAAGGGAAGCCTGCTTTGGTACAACAACCTGTAAAAGAGATCCTTATTTTATGGTAGGCTCAGCTAATCACCTCCCGACCAAAGTTCCATTCTTAACACAGAAATTAGTTGGTATGGATCTTTGATTGATAATCTCAATAAGACAGTAAGATTGTAAATTGTAGATTGTGCCTTTTAACTGCCAGCAGGAGGTGATTAGACGATATGGCCACTTTTTGTCCAACGTACAACAACTGTGAGTGCCAAGTTCCACATTTTTTAAATCAAATAGCATGCTCACAAACCCAAGGGGTGGCTTTACAGATAATTTTGATTAAGTATATTCAGAAATAATATTGTTCTTTATTTTATACACATTTCCCCAGGCATAGGTATTGGCAAATGTAAATACTGTTCATTCACACATTCTAATAGTCCCTGAAAACAGATTTATTTAATAGAAAAAACATTTTCTAAAAAATGAAAGTGGCCAGCTGATCAAGGAGACAACCTCCTATTAAATATAGTCAGATGGAATTAATAGGTTTAGCAAATCAAGTCATCATCATTTTAAGTTCTAGCATCATCATTGTATTCTCTGAGGTTACAAATACTTGTCCTCAAGTCATTACATTAGCTATAAATTTAGCTTCAAAACAGTTCAGCCAAGAGCTCTGCAAGTGCTGATTAGCAACCTTTACATACATTGTAAGTTTGATCTTATACTTTTAACCCCCCCCCCCATGTTGTTTTCCCACCTTGTCTCCCTGTCCCCACTCCTCTTTCTGTGCTCTGGGGGTAGGAGAACAGGGTAGATGGTTGCATTAATAATGCAGTGATGCCTGGAAACCAAACGCACTGCAGCGGAGTGCTGTGTAGAATTCTAAAGAGGTATTTGTTTGTATGTGGATCCCCCCCCATGCTCTTCCTCCTAGCCCTCTCATCTCATCTTTGCCCCTCCCCTTCCCCCATTTCAGTCTGAACAACCATCCAGCATCATTGTACAGATCTGTCTCCTTGGAAGAGATGTACAGACCAAGAGAGGGATAGTCCCCACTCTTGAATTGTTGTTGTAATCAAGACTATGCATTAGGTGCATCCACTTAATTGACTGTGTTATTTTTACGTCCAAAAAGCGGCTTTGTGATACAAAGACACTGATGAAGATCTCTAACTTCACTGCAAATAAACAATTCTGTTGTGGGAGTCGGTTGTATTCTTTTTTAAAATTGGAAACAAGGTTTAAATTTGCTTCTGATTCAATTACATCAATGTGAATTGTATGATTACACTTTATACCACTTGCCTAGCGATGTACTAGCTGGCCATGCCATTCCAACATCTATATTTTGAAAATGAACAGATCCAGTTTACGTCATTTCACTTACAAAGTATTCTTAGAATACTGTCAGATGTGACATCAGGTAGTTACATTGTTTAAGTCCTGAATCCCAATGAGATGTTTTTCCTCTTGTTTTTTGGACTACGGTTATATTTGTCATTTTGGACAGATTAAAATGACTGTGCTGCATGCTATTATTACACATATTTTCTACTGGTTACCCTATGCCAAAGCTATATAACTTTCCCATTCAATGATGATTTGCATATTCATTAGTGTGAGCTTCGCAGCTGCTTCCATCCACAAATGAAAATGAGCAGATTAGTGATGCATGACACCCAAATTTCTGGAGTTGATTTGGACAGACTTTTACCGTGGGAATCATTGAAATTGACTCCTTGTGAACTCTGAATTAACCACTGGAAACTGCTGCACTCAATACGCCAATGTTTACAGCTCCTGAATATGCTGCAGCAATCATAATTTTGCACGTTTTTTTTCCAGTAGATTCTTTAAGAATGATGGTAGATGCTCTTTAAAATGTTACTGTTCCTAAAATCAGGGATACATTGATGGCAATGTTTATCAGTGATCTTACCTTGGAAATTGTACCATTACATTCCTTGATTTTAAAATCAATTTGTTCATATATTACCAAACAAATGTTCCTTTGAATTTTTGGTTAGCCTACACTTGGCAAGAAAGCATTTTTTTCCCCATTAATTTAACTTTTATTTGTAAAGGGACTATGTACAATATTAAACATATAAGTTGCAATTTGATGTATTGCACCAGAGTTAGCTTAGAGCTAGTTTACAAATAGCTGTGTCCTATTTTCTAGACTGGTCTCAAGAAAAAAAGGGTAATTTTACATAATTTGCTCTTTCATAAGAACATTTCAGCTACTGCACACTCATAACTGTACATTTTGAAAACTGTCTCGAGTCATAAGAAGTTTGCTTAGCAGCACTACAAAATGTTATTATGTTTGATGATCTGATTATTTTACATGAGATAATGATGGACTCTGTGGGCTCATTGGGCCTGATTCGACAATTTTTTTTTGAGAATTTTCTGAAGTTGTTCTAAAAAAGATTTCTAAGGAGATTCTCTGACAAATTTACCGATGTGTTTTTTACTTGACTGAACTCTTCGCAGCTGTGTTCTTATATCATGTGTTTGTAACTTACCTATGACGGCCCAACTTAATGGTCAGTTACTAAATGCCCATAAAAGGACCTGAGTGCAGGGCCTTGCAGACACTGAGAAACACATGCTGGTAGCAAAAGGTTGTGGAGATGCCTCCTCGGAAGGCTGATGGCAGAGCACCAGCCTGAGACCAGAAACAGAGAAGAAACTTGAGCAGTTCTGAAGTTGAGGTACTGCTGCAGAAGCTCAGTGTCATAGAATTTCTGTAATTACTGAGTTAATGTGAAATGTTAATTCACTGTTGCTGATGTCAGTCAGAACTGATGCAGTTCAGCTTTGTCTCGACACCAAGGACAACTTGGAGAGAGTCAACAGTTCGTCCTGATATCTGCACGGATGTTTGGGAAAACTTGTTGTTCACTCCAGGCTTCTCGACGTCCGAGATTAGTCTCAGTGGGTCAATGTGGCATGACCCTGATAATGTAATATCTTTTTGAATATATGCAGAGCTTTTGGAAGTGTCTGGCAGTTATCTTTTAGCATGACACTGAACCACAAGTGGGATGTTGACTCATGTCTTCTTGAGTATTCATCTGATGTATAAAGCTTTATTAATATAAGCCATCTGAGTCGAAGGACTCTTATTGTGTGGAGTTCTTGATATTTTCCTCGACACTCAGCAGCAAAAAAAAAAAATATATATTTTCTTTAGCAGTGTGAGTAGTGGTGACAGAGGACCACAAAAAATATGCATGGGGAGCAACTACTGTAAATGTAGTTTCTGGAGAGGGCGCACAATTGACAAAGTAAGAAAAAGCAGTTAGGCTTGAAATATGAGACAACAAACAGCCAAATACAGAAAAGAGACTGTGACCACTGGAGGAGGGCAAGCTTGCAAAGAGCTATTTGAGGTGGACCAGCAATGGGGCCATGATATAGTACAAGGACAGACGCGGGCCCTGTATCATCTCTGGTCATAGAATAAGAAAGTAAGCTGGTTTTACAGAGTTAATGTGTGATGATGCATTTTATCCACAAGTTGTAAAACTAGAGGGCATGCAAAATATTAAATACCACAACTTTGTCAATAAGTAATAATCTTGTCTTCAGGGTGTCCATGTGTAAATTATTACATTTATATAATTAATTCACAGATGCAGTGATGAGGCACCCACCCTCTGATGTAGAACCCTGCAACGCACAGCAGGTTGCATCCTGCAATAGTGTCTCCACATGTGCACCCAGGTCCAGATCAGCACAAATCACAAATGCGGTCCTGGATCACCAAGTGCAAATCTAAAAAAACTCATTTCAAATTGGTTTTCTTCATATGCCGCTTCTCAAGTTTGTAAAGCAACTTGCAGCTTTCTATATCCAAGCACATTTATTTCCCTTTGATGAGCCCAATGGTGTACTCTCTGGTGGAAAGAGTGATTGCATGCTAATGATTAGCACACAGCTCCTGGTGTGTCTGAAAGTGGGTGAGTATACCAGAGTGCTAGGGTGAAGTCCTGGTGACTAAAAGCCCAAGGTGGAAAGGATCTAAACATGTTATGGTACTGGATTGGACTGGACTGGCTTTCCACTGTTGCACAGTTCAATTAGAATAGCCCAAATAACTCCACAAAGGTGCAAGGTTCTGTTGTAGAAATAAATGTGTCAGCCATAGGTTAAGAATCCAGTTTTGGGCATTCAAATAGCATGATTGATAACTGATGGCAGGATGCCTCCAACTAAACATAATCAGTTTAAGTGAATTGAGGTGTGATGTGTAGCGTTTGTTTATTTTAAAGGGGAAATATTACGAAAAATCAGTTTTTACAGGGTTTTTGAACATATATATTTAGGTAACTTTTATGGGTACCGACCCACAAAATGTGAAATAAACCCATCAAGACCTTTTGTTTGTGGTCTGTATAAGCCTTACAACACAGAGAAAATGCTGATGTCACAGTTAGATTCTGGTAAAAACATTATACTCCCCTCCACTGTGTCTAAGAGAGCAGTTTTATGTTGTTTCAGATGTTTCATTTAGACCACAGGGCCCTGTTTTAAAAGGTGAAAAAAGGGTATAAATGTCCTCTTAAAAAAACCCTATAGTATTATACCATTGTAAATGTACATAAAAAGTAATAACCAGTCATTTTGCACAGGCCGGTCAGCACTCAAATGTGTGCAATTCAAATGATTTTATTTCCACTGTATAACTTTGCTCAATAAACCAGTCTTGAGTAGTTCTTAATTTATTCACTGAGTGTAGTCTAATCCGCTGGCTGGTTCATTGGTTGTGCTCTCTTGTGATCCTGCCATTTCTGCAGAGGCACAGTTGAACCATATACAAAGTTTTAGTGACAGTGAAAGCTACATTGATCACAGCTGTCATCGTCACCACAAGTGGGTGGAGGAAGTGAAGAGGTTTTCTCAATGTTAAAATGCTAGTTGGAAAGTTGTCATAATTAGTTTTGGGAAAACAAGTGATTACCAGATAGCAGATAATTCTGACTGAAGCTTCTGCATGTACGTGGTCTGCTAGAAGCTGTATATTTCAGTATTTTCTAGTTCCTTTGAATTTGACCAGTTAGTCTGTTGTGGCTGTGGAGAGCTGAATTTCTAATGGGACACAGCGTGCAGCTTAAGGAGCACTGCACACAAACAAAGCACTACTTCCTTGTGTTGAACAGTATGCATCTTTCATCATTTACAGCAGTGTTTCTCCACTGGTGGGTTGGGATAGAAATATAGGTTGCAGATCCGTTTTCAGTCGGTTGCAAATGTGCCTGGAAAAAAAACTGTTTGTCAAAAGGTCTGTGAGGTGCTTTTTAAATGTTCTGTTTCTGTGTACTAGCACATGTTTTTGGATTACATTTTTTATAAAGGAGATAGTAAGAGAGCCCTGAGGCTGTACAACTTGAGAACCCCTGCTTTAGTGCCATAACCACTGTGTAGCAGTCATAAAATAACTTTGTATTTCTGCCTTTAATTCCCATATTCACATTAACTGTGCTTGCTTGCTTAACTCGATCTATATGCCACTAGTGCTCTGCGGTTTTGTCTCTTGCTTGCGGCAGCTTAGGGTCTGGGAACCAGCCAACAAGCTGGACAGTGGACTACATGCAACAGAGGTTGTTGTGATAAAAGAAATTTAGGGGGAAAGCATATAAAACTGTGAGGCGGCCACCCCTGACATGTTTCTTACCACCGAGTCAAACTTTAACCGTTGTTTTTATAAAGAATGCACACAGCATTTGGATATTTTTTCTTTTATTACTTTAATTGCAAAATTACCAGTGTGATGGTGGCATTGGGTTATAATCATTCCAGTGCCACGAAAGGTGCTGCCAAAGAGAAAGAAAAGTGAAAGGAGACTAGGTAGTGTAATATTATCTGCATAGCCGAGTTTTTTCACTACAGTCAAGAGTGTTTAGTTGGAAAGTTAAGCCAGTATTTTTGTCTGAAAAAGGAAAAAAAATACTACGCAGCTTTCTGAATACAAGCTAAAGTTGAAACCAACTGAAGGCCAGAAGGACTTTTGCTGAGATCTCTTATCCTGGCAGGAAAGTCAGACGGAATCTGGCCATCTCTGTTACTAAGACAGATCATCCTCTCTCCAGGACTTTAACAGAACAGTCTTTTCCCCCAAGTCACGCCTGTTACTGAGACAGCACTAAAAACTGAATATATCGATCAACAAAGAAACATGGCCTGTGCAGCCCCTAATATGTCACCGGTCCATTACTCACTGTACTGTTCAGGGTTTGCCTGTCCTTGTTGCAGTTGACTGACATGTATTTTCAAAATTTTAAAATTACAGTTCAGGTACAACTTACGAGCTTCTTCTAGGCATAAAAAGCTCTATTCAAGACTGCTCAACCACACAAACAGCTAATAAAAGAAAACTAGTGCTAGTCAATTCAAAATGAGATTCATCATGTTAAAGGTGCATAAAGCAGAAAGATGATTTCATTGATTGCATGCTCATTATTAACATAAAATACATCCTTTAAAACACATTAGCCCAAGCAAAGCTGGGAATTGTTTTAGTTGTGGCTCAGAGACTCATTGCTATTTAATAAAGCAGTGTGCGACCAGCTAATGTGTCTGCAAGGTATAATTTAGATTTTTTTTTTAAGTAAAGACAAATGTTTGTCCTATTTGTATAAGCGTGTTCATAGCTTAAAAATAATGTATTCATTACTCAAGACTGCATGGGATCCCATTACTAAGAGTGTGTTGCATCACTTCTTTTAATGTGCAGAAGAGATATGGCACCTTGTAAAACCACTTTAAAGCAAATACTCATCTGAATAATGTATTGAAGAATTCTTTTAATTCATGTGCCAGCTAAGAGCAAACAATAAGTATGTGGTCACACTTATTAAATCAATTCTCCGTTGAGAGATCCATAAAGTTCCCTGTTGCTTATTTTCTTACCTAATCTAAAAGTCTCACTGCTCACAATAAATGTCTTCCAAGAATAATGTCCTATTATTAACTGTTAATACATTTTGCATTTTAATGCTATGATGGAGCATGAGTAGTTAAATCAACTGACAGTCTTGTGGAGAGGAAAAAAATACTTTGTTGAAGAAATATTACGTTTAATGAATTAAGGTATCTTCAGCTCACAGCTTGCCAGTGGGCCTGTTGTTAAAGAGAAAGCTATATTGGCTCAGTGGGTTTCTTTGTCACAGTCACATGTGAAGTAATACGCAACAAAGAACAATAAATCAATCGTTAGAAAAACCCCTCAAAAATCTCCCAGAACTGTGCAGAAAAAGTGGGTGCGATTGGTTATTTAAAAGAAAGATTCATATAATTCTTTGTTTTAGTTTGTGTGGATTATTTGGTGTGCAACCTCATTTGCATCAGAGGCGAGCAGACTATAAATTAAAGGTCATAAGCACCTTACCGACAACTGTAAAGCATGAAAATGAAACATTTTTTTATGAAAATAATACATTAGGCTAATGGTGTCTACAATGATGATGAAGTGTGTATTGAATGGGCCATTATGTTTGCGTATGTGTTCTCTAATAGTTTTGAATACAAATGTATGGATGTATGTGTGTAAGTGTGCGCACATGGTAACATTTAACGCGCATGAGCCTCTACATTTATAACAGTGGGAGATCAGGAAGTGTCTACTGTTCCTGCTCAAAACAAGCTGTGCAGCTTAAGGGTGGCTGGGCAGTCTTTAACATTTTCAATTCAATTACTGTCATTCGACTGCCTGTCACCGCTGGTTCCTATTTGCAATACAACATTTGTAAAAGTTGTGAAGGCAACACTTCCTGTTTGCTTTGTATGCACTGGAAATGAGAGGTTGGAGTGTCTTCACTTTGTCTGTTCTGTATTCATGCTGGATCACTCGCTATCCTAAAATAAATGTCAGACCAGTGTGAGGAATTTTAAAGTCCCGTCACTTATTGATCTCTGTCTAATAGAGTTTTTCAACAGATATACATGGTTTTATGAGATGCCCCTTGCTATTAGTCTTCTGAGGATACAAACGTTCAAATCATGTCATTTGTGTTCAATAAGCTGTGTGTCTTTAAGATCGCTTTCCTACAATATAATTAGACTGTCAACTGTTTGGACTGAAGGCAGGTGTCAGTTTTACTGACACACTGATAACGGCTGTCACATTAATGTAGTGAGAGTTCACTTCGTTTCTATGTGGTACTATAAGATAATAGCATTTTCGTTTGAATTGGCAGCTCAGAGAATGGATGGTTGTGTTCTGGCACTTGATTCGAGTTATCCATCCATTTTGTGTGCATTCTGTGATTTTATTGTAATATCTTCCTCCAAGGCAGGGTGACACTGTCAAATATCTGCTAATCTGACTGTGGCCATGAAATTAAGCTGCAAGAGGTATTGTAAGCAATTACTGGTCCTGTTTGTCCCACGCCCCCCCCCACCCCACAATCAAACAGTCAAACTCAACAGTGGACGACTTTACAGCCTAGCACTCAAATAAGCTCGAGAAAATTGTACATCTTTCTATTTTTCAGTTCATGGCAACTGCATTAGAAATGTCAACGGCAGTGAACACTGAACCATCTTTTTCTGGCTTCCTGCCTCTCCATCGGTTTCTCCCTCTCATTATTAGTTAGTCGTGTAATCAGGCTTTTAGTGATACACTTTTATGATTTTATTTCAGAAGAATCCCCCTGTGGAGTCCTAACCTTTCAAACTTGTTTATTAAGCCAGCTCTGCTCCCACTATTGGCAAGAAAAATGGCAGAATTCTTTTTTCTTTTTTTTTGGTGATTGACAAAAACCCGCTACCTCAACCAAATCCACATGGGGCCAAATAAGTCAACTTCTGTTATTTTTCTCAAAAAGCCATCAATTGAAATGTAACAACACTTGTGTCAAAGTTGTATCCCAAATCAGTCTTAGATTTCTCCACCAATATAATCAGTATGAAAGGGCACCCTCAATCTGTTTCTGCTGACATACTGTAAGCTCTTTATCAATGCATAACACTCCCATACTCAGGATAGTTTAACGTAAAAACGTGTAAAAAAAATAAGCTTCGTGCGATACCACCAAAGACAATTTTAGCTTTTAGTCTCTTTTACCTCAAGTTATAGCTGTACGCTATATGACAGAGGTTTACTGCTCCTGTAATTTAAAAAAGAAAAAGAAAAAGTCTTCATAAACTGACCCGCAGAGAACTACACATTAAACATACACATTGAGAGACTAGCATGTTATGAGAGTCACATCCATCGTGGCTGGTGGAGATCAAAAGTAAGATAAGAGGAAAATTATGTGATATTCCTTTTATGAGTATTTAGCCAAAATTCAGCGTTACTAAATATGTAAATGTTCTGCGTTTTTTTAAGTACACAGCATTTACGAGACCATGTGACACAGACACAAGTAGGAGAGGACTCCTTAACACTGTGATAAGGCCTTCTTAAAGACAATCAGTGTGGATTTGCTCATCCTGCTGTACGATATACCCTGTCCACAAAAATGACACGTGCAAAAAAAAAAAGAAAACGATCAAGACGTTAAGTTGATTTGACTTTTTTTTTTTTTCGTCTTTGCATCTTATTTGAATATGTGAAAAAAAAAGATCATGTGACATTATTTTGTCACATCAAGTAGAGTCAGGAAACAATTTAAATCAACCTAATACTCAAACAGTAGAATCATCCTTTTATTTACTCAGGGAGGACTACAGTTTTATATAACCACAGGTCTTCTACAACATTAAAGATCAAACATAGGAATCTACTATAGAAGAGGCTGAGGTATCATTTTCTTCAACAAATGCATCCTGAACCGAATACTGTGTTATGTAATCTGTTTTAGGAGTGGTGGCATATATGCTTCCATGGCAGCTTTGCATTGTAAACTAGTTTTATTGTTTTTACGTATGTGTCCGTTGTTTTTCATACCCCAGTGATGTCCTCATTCCAAGTCTCTGGAGGCTGTTAGGCAGTTTCCGGGGAAACATAGGGGAATGTAACAAGGTTGCCTGGAGGACAGTATGCACACCAAAAAGTAAATGAAATGCCTTAATCAAAATAACCTCCTAGTGATGTTCACCAGTTGATTAAAAAGCAGTAAACAAGAAACATTTCCGAAGCATCCTCTCCTCTGAAGCAGGATGTAATTTGCAACCACAGAGCATCAATAAAAGACTGTTTTATGAGGACCACTGCAACTTTTTCTCTTAAAAAAATGTCTGAATTATGAATTCAGATTTCTGAGAATAAAGGGTCAAAGAAAAAAGTTAAGAGAAAAAGAGGAAGTTAAAAGTTACAGGAAGAATCCCTACTGAAATAAGGGTTAGTACTTGATGAGAGAAACAATTTTGAAGATGGCTTCCTCCTTTGCAGTTAGCTGCATGCCCATACTTCATTAAAGCCTCATTATGTAGCACAAGAGTAAGAGACTTGGAATAATTTGACCTAGTGTTGAGTTAAATAAAATGTCAACAACAATCCTACCTCTACCCATACCTTCATTCCATTCCTGCAAGCCTTTTTTTATCCTTGGGAAGAGACATAACAGTCCTTTGTAGTCTGAATATATTTGCCGTTCCTCTTTTTACATTTTCCTTTCTCCTCTCACATATTCAATTTTCCTGTCAATCTCCTTCACTTTGCCCCCCCACTCTTTACAACTCACCACAAAGCTTATCTTCCTTCTTCTTTCCCTCCAAGCTCGCTCTTTATAATCACGCTGTTATATTTTTTTCCATTGTATGCCCACAGAACTGCTTCACTTCGCTTTCTTCCCCACTTCAACTCTTTGCTCTATTTTGCAGATTGGAGTCCCTCCCCTTGATCTGGCTGCCCCCCCCCTCCCATCCCACTGTCCTCTTTGGTCTCTTTTTGCAAGCCCTCCTTCAGCGGCTCTGTCTATGTGTCAGCCTGTGAAGCTTCTGCGCTACAGTACATCCTGTTGATAGGAAGCACCCTGTGCATCATCACTCCCAGCTGCCTGTGGGTTCAGCTGGCTCAGTCTGGCCCATCTGTGTGATCCTTTGCCAGATAACTGGGGTTTGGCTCCACATGATCTCGTCCCTCTCCAAATGGTTTGCCAGGAGGAAGAGGTAGGGAGGCTGGAGAAAGAAAGGTGCAGGCTGGACAGTGAGCTCTGCATTGACTGCTCTGTTATTGGAGGGCTCTGTGGTGTTCATCCTGACTCTCCTCTGGGATCTCAATACATTGCTCCCGTATAACAAAGGACAGAAGAGCTTTATGCCTATGGAGGGATGTGTAAAGCAGAGCTCCAGGTGTGATGCTGACGCCGGTATCTAATCCAGTCTGACATTTAAATGCCATGACTTCTATTGATATATGGTTGAAGGGTCTCTCAGGCATTGTTCCATTTCCAAATCTCTGATATATTTTGAGTGAGATTCTAATAAAAGAATTGTAGAGTAAGCACCAGGTTCTACATTTTTGTCGTCCCCTGCTCTGATGTATGGCTTGGAGCGATAGTGCAAGTGTGGCTCAGAGGACTTGTTTGAAGGTCAGAGCTGAGAGAGCATTCAGAGGATGTGTACTAGCTGGAGGTGCTACGCCTACGTAGCCACATTCAATGTATTAGTGTGAACTTAGCATTGAAGAAACAAAAAAGCAGAATCAGCAGAGAAAACTGCTGTTCTTATGTCACACATTTATCTGCATGGGCTTCAGATATATTATGGAAATATGCACTAAAAGTATTAGTAGGGATTGTTTTTTGTTCACTGAAACAAACTCAGCAAAAAACAATCTCAATTTGCAACCATTCTTTCAGAGTAAATAAAAAATATTTCTTCTCCTACCTTATGTGATGACTTTCCTATAATCCGGTGCCTTTATTGGCTGGAGGCTTTTTTTTAAAGATATTCCAAAGCAAGCATGGACCTTTAATAAAATACAGTATATATGCATTTTGCCAGGGTCTGATAGTTAAGTTTTGGTTCGATTTGGATAAAAATACTGCTTATACCAAACATTCTTGTAAAGTAAAACCATTCATACAATCAAAATTCTATAAAACGTCGACTAAATACAAACTTCATATGAATGGTGCATTGACATAGATATGAGACAAGAATTTTGAACAACTTTGATCGAATGCACTGAAACCAGTCAATGAAACCTGTATCATACAGTATAATTTTGGCCTGGGTTCATCTCAAGTATCAAACCCATGGACATCACCAATTTTTATCCTCAGCACATATAGTACTGTGGACCAAATGCAGTCAATGGAGATAAACTGATGTTATTCAAAGAAACCAACATATTGTGTTCGTAGTGGGGGTGGTAATCATCCAAGGCTGGATTAGGGCTTATCTTTATTGAAAGGAAAAGGTCAAGAAAGATTCAGGAAATGTGCATGAAAGAGAAACAGGATGACATGCAGCAAAGGTCAAGGGTTGTAATTTAGTCTATGCTGCTGCTGCTGCAGGCTCCACAAACGAGTGTCTTTGACTTTTTCCAATCATTTTATTACAGCAAAACAGACTCCTATTAACTCCTGCCAAATATAATGCTTTATTCATCTGACTATTCGCACTATTCCTCTGCCATTTTCTTACCTCATGTGGTTGTAGATAGAGATGGATGTTCATGTTTGTTTCGAATAGTGCTTAATGATACTGGTACTCATCGACTCTTAAATACTGTTATCAATACTACTCTTCATAATTTGATGCACAAAATAATGACATCAAGACTTCCATTTACACCTGCATTAAATACTTTTCAGAAAATGAAATTGAATTTACGTACCTATAAATATTTTCAAACAAAGATTTCACCACAATATGGGAAACATTTCTTTTCTTCACGTTTTAATAAAACATTTGTCTGTTAAAATGACTTCTTTTCAAATTTACAAATGCAACAAAAAATGATATATAAATTTCAAGTCGTATTGGTCATCCGTCACATTGTCAACCTATACCTCTGCCTAACTTCACGATACCGTATCTCAGCATTTGTTCTGGACAGTAAAGTGTCATTTTGTCTACTACAATAAATTAATGTAGATGTTAAGTAGGTCAATTTATGATTTTTTTTTCTGTTGAGCACAGTGTCTGTAAAACACTAATTGATTCACTACAAATTGAAAGCCATTTAGTAAAAAGCTTTGGTTGTGATCAGGAAATATTTTATTATTATCAGCTAATTCTCTTCAAAGAGAAGCAGGGCATGATGATTAAGTAAACAAATTAAGAATATCTGGTACATTAATGTGTACTTAATGTTGAGTCTAAGTGAAAGAAGTTTGCCTGTGATGATGCAGAAAGCATTTTGCAGAGGTCACCCAGAGTGAGCCCTAAGAGGATTTTAATTAAGCTGCATTAGCTCTACCACACCAGAAATGATTGGGTCAAGTGTCTTTCATGTTTTGGTTAATGATCATGTGGGAAGCACACTTACTGTAAGACTTTTCCTCAAGGGAAGCATTCAGTGGTAAGCTTCACACAATCACCAAGAGCTTCTGGAGTTTTCTTAAACGAAACCTTAGAAAACATCCATAGGTTTCATTCACTTTTGTGTTAAGCGCTTTCCTCACCATTGCCTCTTAATGGCTTCTACAACTTTGTACAAGATGTCAGAATTTAATGGAACACGTTTGATGTCATGTAAGGGGTTTGGAGCTGGACTTTAATAAGGCTGTTAAGTGGTAATGAGACTGAACATTGCTCCGTAAGGCCATGATGACTGCTTAAACACTGGTTGTGAAGGCCCCCTGTTCCCCAAGGGCGGAGACACCCAAATGTTAACTGGATTACACTGCCACTTCTCCTTTGAAATAAATATAATCCTCTACTGCAGCTGCTAAATGGCCTTGTCTCTTTTCTCTTGAACTCTCTCTTTTGTATTCTTCCTTTGATTCTTACCTCCATGTGAATAAAGGTACATAAGGGAAATATGTTAGGAGCCTCCACTACCCACTGAGTTAAATTATTTCTTTCTGGGATTTACAAGTACCATTATCATTTCAAGAGTGGCATTCTTTTTCATCTTACAAGTGTATATATGTTGATTATCATTCCAGACGAATTGAGTTAAAAGTTAACATTGATTAATTGTAATGTTAGTTGTAGTTTTAAAAATATTTTTGCTATAACCTAGTGGATAATGAGAGGTCTTTAAGAATGTAAAGTGAATTTTCTGTTTTACAGGCACCAGATTCTATAGCCCTGAAGCAAATTAAATATAGACTGGCTCAGGGATGTGTTTAAGTCTCAGCATGCATTACGTCTGCCTTACTAAACCACAACCTTATTTTTTTAAATTTCCCTTTGTGTCTTGAAAAAGTAAAAACTTTGTGAACAACCCTAAAAGCATTCCCACTGTTAACATGATTATCTTTCAGAAGATTGAAAGACAAGGTTGGTTGAAACACACCTTTAGACAGAATTGCTGACTGTATGAAATGATAACCTATGTTGAAAACACCAGGTTTTTAACTCAAGTTCTGGCAGAACAGTTGATCAAAATAAAAACAAGTTATGAGCAGTGGAACAAAGCACGCAGCTTGGTGATTTGTTTATTGATACCTGATGCCGGACCTTACTGTATGTCTCCTTAATCCAGCATGTTTCCAGCAATGCCAATCGCCACTGGCAGAAAAGTTTACTTGCCATGTGTCGTGCACTTGTGCCAGAAAATATTGGGCCTGAATTTCTCTTTAATTGGAAATGTAGAACCCAAACTATTCACTGTAGACAATTATAATTAACATAATGGTCCAATTAGAGTGTCTTGCTCTTGAAAATATGTGTTTGCAAATTAAGTGTCACAATGATGTTGATGTGAAAGGAAATACCTTGGGCATATAAAACATTTTGAAGAAAAGTTCACCAATCTACTAAATGGCGTTCCCTGGCTGCTTGCTAGCTGCTGAAAGACGAGGGCAGCAGATTCAGAACCCCCTTTACCCCCGTGTTTTTCTTTACTTTAAGTAAATCACTCACCTGTCACAAAAGGGGACCGTTTGTGCTGGGGCTATTCTTTTATTGTACTGTACTATTATTATAATGTTTTTTTCTACTGCTTCTGATTGATAGCATGCCCCCTAGACACCGAAAACAAATACAAGACCAATTGTGTGTCGCACTGTGCCCACAGGCAATATCTGCTATGAGGCCTGACCACATTATTTCTCCTGTTTTAAACAAAAGGGAGCTTGACAAGTAGGCAGGGCGAGTGGGGGTAACTGATTTAGAAGACATAAGCCTGCAGTATAATGGATATTTTAGAGAATCATTTGTCACAAGACCCATAAACCAGACACATTCCTTTTGAAAAAAAGAATATTGACCTGTATCCATAATCACAAAACTGTTTTACATACGGATAACAAAAGGACACTTTAATTTAAATAAGGAATTGTGCCTTCAACATATCCAAACCTAACTCAATGACAACAGCACACTTTTAATACACTGAATGAAGCCAAATAAACTCATATGAGGTTGCAGTGAAGGACTGGACAGAACACCGTTTCACAGTTTATTCTTCGGTCCCTCTTGTGCTCTGATTTAAAGCCTGTTGTTTTTATTCCCATAAATACTCAGATCTCGGGAGGGCAGCTTGTTTTATAGGCTGGCTGCCTGTGTTTCAGCTTACCAGGGTTTACAGGAGGACACTGTCATATAAACATGGTAATATACCAGCCTCGCTCATAAGCATTGGGAAGACATACTTGAAGCTTTAATTCATTTCACCACAGCATTTTATCACAAGTGGACAGGAGCAATAATCTGCTGTGTAAATGATGGCAGAAATGTGTGGGGTACAAAATGGATGAAGTGATAAATGGATGAATATGGGGCCAGGAGAAATTCACAACCACCAGCTGCTTAATTTTATGATGTAACACAATATATATTTTAACAAAAAAGTACATTTTAGAAGGTGTTATTGCCACATATATGGGGACCACAGACATTTATCTTAACCTGTAAGGATGAGGCTGGGAATTTCTTTATAATATATCTAAGGCAGAATCAGGTGTTTCTTTCTTTCTATAACATTATTAAATAATTACATATAGAATAGACTACTATTTTTACCATCTGCCCCACATACTGTCCCATTCATGCTAGCATCACTCAACCTCTGCTGTGAAAACACTCATTGACCACGAGCTGAATGGAACGCACATGCATGTGCCATGCCAGCCATAAACAGTGAATAGAACTAAGTTGAATAGATCGGCCTCATGGATTTGCCCCTTGAATGTGCAAATTATTGCCACAAGCCAATCAAACTATTTGAGTCGGATGTGTTTCTTTTCCAGCTGTCATATCTAATAAACGAGTGGAATAACAAGACTATGGGCAAAAAAATGTCTGAAACCCTTTTTAAAGTTAAGTTTCAGCTAATTACTCTCCATAATTTGAGAAGAAAACCCCTCATTTGACATGATACAAATATGTTCTCTTTTGACTTTCACTTTTACATGACATTAGATTAAAATGGTTATCCATCCATCCATCCAACACGCTGATCTGAAGTTGGGTCGCAATGACAGCAGGTTAAAAAGTCAATCAACATTCCTTCTGGGGGATTCCATGGCGTTCCCAGGCAAGATGGGACTCTGGGTCTCCCCTGGGGGCTCCTCACAGTACGCCGTGCCTGGAAAACCTTCAAAGGGAGGCGTCCGGGAGGCATCCTAATCAGATGCCTGAACTTCCTCAACTGGCTCCTTTCAATGCAAAGCATTAGTGGCTGCTCCACTCCTTTTAACTTTATTTAGAAAGAACTCCAAGTATAAACAAATATACAGCATATTTCGTAAAAGCTTTTACTTTTTTTAATGGCAATTTCTGTTATTGTCAGTACCCTCTTCTGGCCTCTTTGAAACTTGCAATTAAAATGCAATAGGGAAACATCCCTTGGTAAGCTGTATGCATTCTGTAACACAGGGTTAAAGAGGTTTTGAGCCTTAATAATTATGCATCGTCCTGTGGACAGAGGCGAAATTAACCCATCAGTGTGTCTGTTTTTGAGGATTTTTTTCCCTCCTCATTAATTCCTCTACTATTCAAGAAAGGCTTTGCATAACTTGATCTACTGGAGCCTAAATAGAACGTGCCTGAATCATAGGGACACTTTTTTAACTGCAATACAGACATTTTATTCAACTGCTGCTCCATTTAGATTAAAAAAAAAGAAACTGCAGTGATGTTTTTTCCCCCCCTTTCAGATGGATGAGTGAGCATTTCATCACTCCCGGTTAGGTTGTTAGGAGACACAACTGTCCAATAAATACAGTCCGAGGGTGTGAATTACATCTGTCCTCATTGTAAGTGTCTCATTAAGCCATGCTCTCCTGATTGAGGGATACATGGTAGCAAATTATAGGAGGAGAAATGTTTGATGAAAATGTAGTGCCCAGGATAAAAAGATAAATAATGCTAGCAACTTGAAGGTGAGCACAATCCATCAGTCCGCTGTGGAAATGAATGATTTTTTGTTTTGTTTTGTTTTTTTAAGCAAGACGGCAAAAGAGCAGACAAATCACACACTCGCTGGTGACAAGAGGCATAACTTACATGTTCAATCACAGCAAAATGACATCAAAGCTCTTACATGAGAGTTTGAAAATCTGTGTAATAAGTTATATTCTGTACTGTAGCTGACAGTAAAGAATATGTTAGCGTGTAGTATCTTTAAAAAATGTCTTTAAAAGCAAAGAGCTGAATGAGTAGTGAATTTGAGATAACTAGATTTGTGGGTGATTTATTCACTCAAATAAGCAACGTGCCAGAAAGAATAAAAGCTGTTTTAGATGCCTGCGTGATCTGAACTCATTAAAGACATAAGTGTCATGCACAGTTTTTGTAGATTCCAATTTAGACCATATTAAATACTGCTACAAGCATCCTACACCAAGTGGAAGCAGGAGATGGTGCTGTTTTATTTTTGTATGATCTTCATGTAACAGACTTTATTAGTGCAGCCATTTTTAGATGGAAACAAACAGCCCAAACAACAAAGGCATCATTACTGGTCAAAGACAACAGAGTCCACTTAATGTGTGATAAGTCTCTCAGCAGGAGGAGTAAAAGGAAGCTGCACTCTGTGGGGTCAAACAGCAGCATCAGGCAAAAAAAAAAAAAAAAGGTTGTGCTCAGTGAGAAATGCATCTCGTTTCATCCAAAAAAATTCTCTCCTCGTTCCATGTTTGTTATGCCGTTGGATGCTCCATCAAAGAGTTCATTATTCAGAGATAATATCTGACATTGAACAAGCACACAACCCAATTAGCGTTGCGGTTCTGGGATTGTTTGGGAGGCTTTTATTTTTAATTCTCTCTAAAAGGAATGTTAGAACGACTAGCCAAATAACCTTTTAGAGGCCCTGCAGGGAGAATAATGTAGTCAATATCCAATGGCACATTTCTTGTGAATGTGAGATAATGAGTATTTGGGTGGGTGGATGGGGGGGTTCTCAGCTGTGTTTATTTACATTGTGTTGATCTGCAAACCTCAAAGTGAGGGGATAAGCATGCTAGCTTTGTAATGGGCATTTTTCCTGCCCTTTACAATAGATCCACCTCTGAAGATGAGCAGAGTGATCTGAATGTGAATTTAGTTCAAGCTGGCGAAGCTGCTCACCTGACGTCTCTTCTGTGTTTCCTCGACAGGATATTTAAGATTGAGACGTGAGGTTCGCTGCCTTCTGTCTGCAGAGGGATTCAGACCTGCAAAGCAAGTTGAGCATCAGAACCCTTACTGATGAACAAGGAAATCACACAGATGGTTGTCAACTCATTAAACAGAGTTTACAGGGGTTATATTGTAGGAGTGTAACTGCAGCACAACTAGTACTTTATAAACTTAGATCAAACTATGACACGAGATTAATACGACGCTGACACATAATTATAAGCATGAAAGAATCAAAGAATCACCTTCCAAATGTGTGAACAGGTGGCAAATAATCACTTACTATGTTAATGTCCAATTGAAAGCTTATAAATCACTGTTATGGTGGGGGTCTCTGTTTCTGTGTTAAATGAACAATAAGAACATCGTAAAACAGACTGTGGATCATCTTAGATTTATTTAGCCATGGTCAAACAACATAACAACATAAAATACAGCACATCGCCGATTGCTTAAACATAACCATGATCTCGCAATCACTGTCACGTGCTGACCAGGATCTCACGATCATTGGCAATGTATTCATCTAAACAGTGTTACTTATATTCTGCTATAACTACATCCCACAAATGTTTGACAGTATGTGTACTTCTCTATAAGGCTAGAATGAGGACATCTCTTTGACTCTTAAATGTCAGACATTTCTTAGCACATCTTCTCTTACAACAGACACTTGGCTCCAATCCAAATACAAATCTGCTATGACATCTCTTCTATACATATTTCAGCTTCACAAAACTAAAATAATCACTCTTAGATGGTTGACACAATTAAAATTATATATCCACAAAAATATCAGAATAAAATAATCCATGAAAATATGTACTACCTATCACCTTCCTGTCTTTCATATATTGTTTTTGATATGATATAGGGCAGGGATGATGTGCTTTTGTTTGATTGGTTCTTTGGTGCCGATTTCTATTTCATTTTTGATTCTGGAGTATGACCAATGAAGCAATCTGATACCATCAGTTTTTGAGATTTAGTTTTTCGTTTTTCAACAAAAATATAAAGTGGGAGCTTACAATAGGACAAAAAGTAGAATATTTTAGATTATCTTTTCCATAAACAAAGCACATCATGTCAGTCAGGTTGTTGGTTTGACTCCACGAACAAGCACTCGGCTGCAACATCCAGGCCATCTGTTCCCACAAATTCACTCTCCCTGTGATCATCATCCAACAAGCATCTGTTTTCTTTGTTACCTGCATTGTGTACTGCCCCTTCTAGTGTATGATTGGCTGCAGGGACATCAGCAACATTGCGTGCCAGGGTACTTGCAAAGCATGCTGGGATCACTTGAAGAGTGGACAAGGCATTTCAGTGGTGTTGCCTTGTTCGAAGAAGTGAAACCAAAGAGTTACACCTTAACCTAACTGACTAACCTGTTCCTGCTTTGTTGTTCAGCCCTCTGATGCCAGAACAGGAGAGTGTATATAGAAATAATGATATTTAATGAGTGCTTTTAAAAATCCAATGTACAATGCTTTTTTAACAAAGGCAATACATACATGGTGGAGCCCTGAGTACAGTGGTTTTCTTAATCCCGTCATGCTCCTGCTGGATTTCTGAATGTTGTTATCGTCCACTCTTGACCACACCCGCATGCCCACATATATGTCCAATCCCAAGGCCACAGATTTGGACCTTTCATGTTAAATGTTCAGCATTAAAAAACATTGCCATCAGAGAAATATTTTTTTATTAATGCTCTCAAATAAGTTAAGACTCAAACATGACGATAAAATCAAAGCTTCTTCCCTGAATGGAGAAAATAAGGATAACTCAAACAAAAAGCAACGCTCTCATCCTCATTATGCGTAACCACTCCAGAAAGTCTCTCCCCACATGGATGAAGTGTTGGGTCGCTGACAACCAGAGACTGATTTAACCCCTGGTTATATTAATGATAGTCATTTCATATTTTAGACTTTATTTACAAATTGTTTTCCTTATCACTGGAAAGTTTGAGCATGAAATCTCTGTCATGTAGGTCGTCCATAGGGACAAATAAAAACTGTGGCGCCGTCACAATAGCTGTCAATGGCAATTTTTCCCAAGGTGGGGCTGCAGTGAAGCACCAGACGCTGTGTGCTCTGTATAGCGCAGTCAGTGATGCATATCCTTTGTGTGTGTTTTGACGCAGGTTTAGCGGACACTAAAGCAGCACAATCCTTTTGTGAATTAGTGAATTTACAAAGCATTACATTGTGAGGCTCAGGCAGAGCAGACAAACAATTATGTGTAGCCAATGCGCCTATAATTGACAAATAGCAAGCACATTTAAACCCTGATGTCTGAGTGAACGTCTCTGCAGCAAAGGGTGACACATTTCTCGGTGGTGTGGTGTTAAATATTAACAGGGAGAAGTGCTTTATTGAAGGACAGCTAACTTTGATCAGGGAGAACGGAGCATGTGTTTCCTCTCATTCCTGATGTGCCAGATGTGTGCCCCTTGAACATCAGAACTTTTCTACATTGGATGCGATAACAAGAAGTGAATTTCTTACCCATCGTTGTCAGTTAATGCCTCATCTTTAGCTAAGAAATGAATCTGAATGTCAGGCTTGTTTTGTTTTGTGTTTTAAAAAACAGAAACAATTTATCTAATCTTTTTTTCAGGTAAGTTGTTAATAACATTATAATAGGCACTATGTATCGAGGACAATGTGGGACCATGAGTGATAATTTTGACTGACTGATCCAGCCCGCAGCAACAGTAAAACCACCTGCTACCGCTAGATTTACGTTGGCACCCTAAGCAGCCCTCTAATACAAGTCTTTCCTCTTTAATAGTCAACTGCTGGATGACACAGGAATATTAGACGTCACAGCTAACTCTCCTGCTGCTTCTTCTTCTTCATTGAAGATAACTCATAACTAAACGGTGAACATAACAATTTAAATATAACCATTAGAGCCATTTAGTGAAAACTGAAAGGAGCCGAAAGGCAGATTTGACGCATTTCATGCGCGAGTGCCAAGTCTAAGCTTCCACTTTTAAAAGTCATGACAGGAATACATATTTGAAAAAGATGATGTCAGGTCTCTAAAATCTGTCAGGCCCTACTGTAAATCCATTAGCTCTCCCATGAGGGTAGAGACATCCACTGACAGCCTCCTCTTCCTCCTCGCACTGATAGATGCCACAATTACACATTTAGCGACAAGTCAGATCACATTTGATCAAGCAGCTCTTTGCTGTCAATTTTTCAGGCTCTGTCAGTTGCTTGAATGATGTTAAAGGAGTGCTGCTCACTTTCCCACTATTTCAACATACGAGTCAGTTGTAGCTTAGAGCAATCTGATATTTCCACCAATGGTTTTTTTTCGTATATTCTCCATTTTCTTGTAACCTTTATGATGTTTGGAAAGGGTAAATAGTTTCTACTCTAGTTTCATTGTTTTGTTTCCCCCACAAGCTCAGTGGAGTAGAACAAACATGGAGTCCTGATTGACAATTCACTATGACATGGTTGTGACATTTTGCAGCTTTGATGAGTTCTACTTTTTTCTACTTTTAGGTTTCTTTTTTTCCATCTTAAATTTAACATTAGTATGAATGAGGTTCATGTTGACCATTGGTTGAATGTTCTTCTCCTCGCGCTCTTCAATGACTTAACTGGAAATTAACATATTTCTCTCTGTCACTCACATAAACATACCAAATGTCAGTAGTGAATGAACTAATCACATTCCCACAAACAATGGAACACATTAAGGGAAGTCGATAAAATGTATCTTTTGACTGCTGACCCTTGCAAAGATAATTTGATTCCACAGAATAAACATCTTAATTACTTCAACGATACCGTCTCCCAGAGGCTTCCCAATTTAGTGCTGCTCATCAGTTTGACCCATCCAGCAGGGGTCACTGTGGCCCTTAGAGAAGTCCAGCATATCCCATCCTCCATAATGCTGTACTTCCTTTGCTTTCATGCAACAAGCACATGTCATAAGTGAGCCTTAAATGAACTTTTATGTAATCCAAAGAGGTATTTTACGTGTGGTTTGAAATGTAATGTGATTCCTTAAGGAGTACGTCTGAAGGAACAAATGCACTCTGTAGGAGGACTGACTCACTAAATGAGTAACACCATCTCAAATGACGCTGGCTGGAGTTGTGTTCTATTTTTGACTTGAAGTCTGAGAACCCTGAAAATGTAGTGGTATTTAACAGCCATGATTCATGCTGAAATGGCCTCATGAGTTCATGATACAGACCTAAGGACACTGTCATTTCCAGTCATAGTAGGGGACTCACAAATAAAACATGAATAATTAAATGGAGCGTGACTGTCCTGCTAAGTAAAAACATGGTAGCAACAGCACATACAGCATTTGTTAAGGATCTAATTTTCAACCTGCATGTGTTGGTGGGCAATGATGCAGTTTTTCATTGTTTTTTAAACTAGGTTGCCTCAACCACTGACTTGTATAAGAGAGAGAGAGAGAGAAAGAGAGAGAGAGAGAGAGAGAGAGAGAGAGAGAGAGAGAGAGCGAGAGAGAGAGAGAGAGAGAGAGAGAGAGAGAGAGAGATTCAAAGAAGGATTTGTAGTCCTCAGACAGCTGTATGCTCAACTGATAGCACATAAAAAACACAAGGACAAAAGTCTGATAGCAGTGTGTGTGTGTGTGTCTGTGTATTTACTCTTTTTGGGTGTCTGATTTGTCTGTGCATTTATGCCTACAGACAGTAACCAAATACATGAATGCTTTCATGACCTGTGCAGCTACAATAAAACATAACTGTCCATTATAAAGGCAAGGCCAGTCTACTTTGTTCCTACATACTTTCAACTACACAGACATAATCTGTGCAATTTGCACCAACCACCAGTCGTGCGCTGCTGCAAAGGCAAATGGGCTTCGACTTGTTTTCCCAATGTTGCTCTTTTTTAGAAGGCGATTATAAAGAGCTGTGGTTGGAGACAGCATAATGGCAACATCTTGTCTCTGAGGATACACTACATTTAGAAACCTTGCCTGAAAGCCCTTACAGCCCCATGAGCTGGTGAGGGACAGGAAGAGAAGGATGGAGGAAGTGATAGAGAACATCAAACCAAAGAAAATCAATGTGGCCTGTTCTTGTCGTGTTTCTCAGGCATGGGAATGATAAGTTAATTGGCTAACGATCTTCAAACCCGAGCTTCTTCCTAATCCCCCGGTGCACTACTGACCCCCAGTGAGTTAGGCTGGGAGATTTTCAACTTGATGCTCTGAGACTGACATATTCAGTTGTGTAATTAGAAAACATGGGCTAAAGCTATAGAACATGGCAGTACAGGAACAGACCAGATTACATTAACTAATGTAGCCAAATCTATCACTACTGAACATCACACAAGGCAGGAAACGTGTGGGACTTCATGTGGATTGAACACAGCAAGTGTGCAAAAGGTAGATGCAGCAACAGCATGATGAACTTAAACGGTGAGGATTATTGTTCATCACGGAGCCAATCTGTATTTACTTTTTAAATTATTTTTTCCAATTTAAACATATTTAATTGTCTTAATCGCTTAAGAGAAAAATATGTCCTAAACCAAGCAGAGATAAGTCATTGTCAAATGGTCAGGGGTCAGTGTCATGGCCCCAAAGACTGATGCTGCAAACAATATTCATATCCAATAACTCTATGATCTGTTGTTTGAAACTAATTCAATGTGTTTCCTTGAATAACAATGTATACAAACAGGAAAGTACTCATAATGTAGTCTATTTGAAACAGAGGAAATACTGTAAATCGATATACGGTAAAGCATTGAAGGCCTATTATAATGCTAATAACCTCAAGCACCTCTCCAGTTACCAGACCAACTTCCGTACTTTGGTCCGCATCGCAACTTGAACCGGCAACCCTCCGGTTCTCAAACCAAGTCCCTACAGACTGAGCTGCTGAAACCCAAATGCTGATTAGAACTCTCAAGAAAGCTTTTGCCTCTGTGCACTTCTTGTCATCTGTGTGTCTAATCAGACCAGCTGTCATTTGCACTTACTGACATTGTTTGCTCCTCTCTATATCTTTATGTTGCACTTACTCTCTGATGTACATCGCTTTGGATAACAGCATCTGCTAAATGAATTGTAGAATTGTAGAACAATCAAAACAAAAACAACTCAGCAGGGTTTTCAAAAGCAACATGGCACCCTCAACTTTAGATATAGACCTTGTGATGTAAAAAAAAATCACCAGTTGGACCAGTTCACCTCTTGAAACTCATAAAATAAAAATGAACTATGTCTCTTTGTCACAGCCATTAAGAACATTATACAGTGCTCTATACAGTTCTTTACAATAAGTGCAAATCCTTTAGCATTTATGCATATAGCTGCTCTACTAATTTTAGTACATTGCACCATTTCCGTCATCTTCTATTTATATGAGCACTGTTGAAAAGGGGAACTCGACTGACTCCTATAAGCCTCAGGAATGGATCAGATTCTCTGAAGAGGTTGTATGAAGTGCAAGAGCGCAGGATATTTCCCAGCTTACACCCCCAGGGATACTGTTTGCTCCAAAGTTATACTTACTATGGGATTTTAACCATCATGCCATGCAATCCTAAGGAAACATACCCTTCATTCACATCTAATTTGAAAGCTGTGTAGATTTCATGGTGCATGGTATCAGGGGAAGAGAGGGAGAGGGAGAGAGAGAGAGAGAGAGAGAGAGAGAGAGAGAGAGGAATAAACACAGTTGCTGCTTGGAGCTGATGCTTTTATGCAAGTAAAGCTCTCCTTTTAAAGGTGGGTGAGGGGTCAGGAAATGAGGCGGTGGGGGTAGGAGAATTCTTCGATTGACAATTCCTCGACCTTGCACGGCTTATAAAACTGAATGCCCCTCAAACAAACTCACCACCACCACCAGCAGCCTTTCCTCCCTTTTGTAGACTTACTATTTTTTTCAGACACACTCTAACTTGGATCAGTGCTGGCAAACAGTTTGTTTATTTACTCTATTTGGTTTCCAGATGGAGGATTTATGTCACATATGGTCATATAAAGTTCCAGAAGAGCAATTAAGTTTACATGAGAGTTGAAATTTCTCACAATTAGCCCACTTTGTCAACCACACAAGTGTACTAGAAACCTCTTAGGGTTCGCAACCAATCTGAAAAAAATTAAGAAAAAAGGTTGCTACCATTACGTCCTTCAACACAATAGGGTTAATGTGTGTTACATTTTTTTTTTTTTAAAGATTTGTTTTTGGCCTTTTTGCCTTTATTGATAGAGGACAGTGGATAGAGTTGGAAGGGGGAGAGAGTGGGGAGAGACATGCGGGAAGGTGGCCACAGGCCGGACGCGAACCCGGACAGCCCGCGCGAGGAGCGAGGCCTCGCAATATGGTACGCGCGCTGTCGCTGCCGCTGAGCTATCGGCGCCCCCAATGTGTGTTACATTTAAAGGAAATGTTAATAATTTCTTATTTTGCCTTCGTAGACTTGTCACCGTTTAAACCATGTTAGTAAATTAAATAAATGAAGAAAAAGCCTACAATCAAGTCAGGTATGCCATGTTCTGGAAAAGTTCCCATGAGACTCACAGCTTGATCAGCAGGTTACCACTAATGATCAGTTTGTTTAGCTTGGAGTGCTTGAATATATTTGATTAACACACACAAGCTTCAGGCTTCATGCCCTTCCCACAGCCATACATACTGTACTCCTACTACTAAATACCATTGCGACGGCCACACACGCACAAGCTAACACATCCACAGTATGGACATCCATAGTGCATTTAGTGTGTGTAGAATCCTGGAATGGAATTAAACATCAACACTCATCTTAAATGTAAAATATTTAACCACAAGGTTCATAACTGAGTTGAAGTTTATACATTTACCATCAGTAGTGGCAAGCATAAGTGCACATCCATTTTTACACTAACACGTATGTGTATGAGCACATGCGCACACACAAACACACTCTTACGGCATCTTTACTAAAAATTTCATGGAATATATTTTATTTTTCACAAGGTAATTTAAAAACTGAAACGTTTAGATATACTAGATTAGTGAAATATGTTGAGCCTTTCTCTTGTTTTAATCTCACTGATTAGAATTTACTACCCATGAAAATTAAAAATACAGTATAAAATATTAAATTAGAATTTATAATACAGGAATGCTGGCAGACTCGTTTTATAAAAAAAACCAAAAAAAAAACAGGATCAATGCTCCATCGATGGAATTAGCTTGTGGCACTGATGAGGTGTTATGAAAGCCCTGGATGCTCTGATGGCGGCCTTCAGCTCGTGAGTTTTGCGGCACTTTAGGTAGCACATGAACAGGGAGCTTCTAACACTGAGAGGAGTGACACTTTGTTCATTCCACATAATGTCTATGCTGTACAGTATTTCTATTGCTGGTTAACAATCATAAAATTCCTTCTTTAAGTGTTTCCCATTAACAGGGGTTGTCAGGGAATGAGAAAGATTTAGCTGCCAAGCTTGTTCTCGCTATCAAACTTAACCAGGATCCATCTTGTTGCCGTGATGATGCACTCCTACATGGCATAAGCCAATAACTACAAGGGCTTCCATCTAAGCATGCATTTTTGCAAGGCCTCAAGCACATGTTCTGTGAGTTGAATGAACAGCTTTTGTCATATCATGTTACTGCATTTGATTTATCCTCACTGGGTCATGCACTCAAATGTGGAGTAATTGAATGACAAAGAAACAGCATTCATGATCAAATTAACCATCAGACTTCAAATCTGAACTAATTATCTTAGCTGTCAGTCTGATCACACTGAGATTCCTTACAGCTCACATTTATTCTGTGTCTGCCTATTTTGTTAGCAGGAAATAAAACACTGGTGAGGGTACGATTCCCCCCCCCCCCACCCCCAGTGTGGTTAGCAGTAATAGCTCAACCTGATGGATTTATCTGTGTATACCAGTGTATCTAGGTGCTGTATATGCTTACTGACTAGTGTGCTGTACGGTATGTGTGTTCCTGGGATTGTAAGTGAGTGTCAGCGTGTATGCCAACCTCTGCAAAAAGAAAACGCTATCATTTTCCTCCCTAGGAGGCAAGTATCACACTCCTATTATGCTTGCTGGAAGCAAACAGGAGCCTAAAATTCTCTCGAATCGAAGGGCTTAAATGTAAATAACAGAAAAATGTGTGAAACAGGCGTATTTACATTTAAGACACACAATCAAGACTGGATGATTTAGCATTTACAAGGAGCATGCATTCATTAAATGGTTTCTTAAACACTACATTTACTTTAAGCAATTCAAGGATTACTTGTACGGCCACACAACATAAATGATTAGTTATAAGAGATGACAATATATGCAATGTAATAAACCATATTCGTATTTGTTTCTGCTATTATGTCCATTTTCAACATTTCAAATCACTGTTTAAACGTTAATAAAACAAGTATCCCCTTATAATTAAAACATTTAAACGCTCTGTGGCCCAACGTGTAAATGTTTAGTGGTTAGGTACCACGAGTTGTACCTAAGGTACCACGGGTCGTACCTAACCACATTTTCACGTCTCTGGTCTCCTTTTTCAGCTATTGTTCAAGCAATCCACATCTCCACCTTAATGATACATTGGTTCATTTTTTGTTAAGGGCTGTTTCTGTCTTCATCTCATTGGACAAAGGGTATAAATGCAAGGCCCATTTACGAATCGAACTAAGTTCAATGTGATTGGTCAGATATTGGTAGATAGAATTTGAAAGATTATAATAATAACAATAATACCCTCTTAAGGTTTAGCGGCCACATACGAGGACAGCACTTTTTAGCTCTTATGTTCACAATCGTGTTCACTGCTAAATTGGCACCATTATAGAAAAGTACATTGGCACTTACACTGCCATCTGGTGGTGTCAGAAGAGTCTAATATGCTACGGTAAAAGATTGACCTAAGATTGACCACAAGGGACGATTCAAGTGGCAGCTCCATACACAGACATCGACCAGGTAAGAAGTCCCATCTTATTTTATCGCTTATTCTTATTTAGATATTTATAGAAGTGTTGGACACTTACCATGACAAGCTAAAAAAAAAAAAAGAAAATGTAAAAATAAGAACTTAGCATGTTGCTAAATGTGATGTACACATATGTGTACTTATGGACTGAAGCTCCTCGAAAAAGCTAATATGCTAGTAAACATGCACACATGTAAAATGACAAAATAAGTATCTGGTGCAGCTAAAAAGCTGTATATTGTCTAACTGTAATAAATAAAAATTCAATCACTAAACATATATACATACATAGATTAGTTGGGTTAAAAATGTCAGTAAAATGTCAGATGCTAGTAAACTAAACTAGCTTGCAGCTAACTCTGGTGCAGTTAAAAGCTGTACATTGTCTAACTGCTAAATGTAATAAATAACAATTCAATCACTAAATACATATATACATACATACTGTAGATAAGTTATGTTAAAAATGTCAATAAAATGTAATATGCTAGTAAACTAAACTAGCTTGCAGCTAACTTGTGCATGTAAAAGCTGTAGCAGCTACATTGTACAGTACTATTGAAATAATTTACAAATAAATAATACATAACGACATGAAAGACATTGATATTTGTATTAGATTTTGTCCTGTTTCTATTTCCAGAGCATTTTGAAATAAAGAGTTTTTCATTCGATCAGACAGAGGTGAATTAATTGTGTTTTATAGAAATTCGGACCAAGAGTCCACATATGTGGACATCATTTTTCTCTAAAAGTACATCATGTCAAAAGATGATCTTTAGTTTTTATTCTAATTAGGTTCCAATAAGCCCAAATAGCAAAGAGAAATAAAAAATGCATGTATGACTATTGTACTTAATGTGTAATATAATTTAATTTAGGCAGTTTTTGCAATCTTTTAATCGCGTGATTTTCTCATGATGACAATGAAAAATGTGCGACTTAATGCACTGTATACATGTTTTCTTATTTGCATAAAATAAAATAAGATTCAAAATAAAATTCAGATTACATAATTTACATAAGCAAAACTACATTTCTGTTGGGCAGTGGGCCCATCAGTAAAGTAAAGTTTAAAATGAAGTAATTTTTTGTGCAGCTCCGCTTAAAGCTGTGTTTCATAAAGCATTAGTCTTTGACCTGTTCATTTTATTTGTGCAGAGCATTGGTGTGGTCTATGAGTGTTGCTTTCATGAGCAAGCGTCTCTACTCTGCTCCTGCATGTCCTGACTGACACAGAGGCTTTCCTTCCTCGAACATAAGACATTTGGCCGGGCCTCTTACCTGAAGTTAGAAGTTAGTATTGTTTTCTTACACCACATTCTATTGGCTTATCTTACATACATGTCTCCCTAACTGAGCTAGCTGTTGTTCACCTGCTTGAAGTGCTTTCGATGGTGTAGACCAATACATTCATTTTTCACAACACTGTCATTTAAAATCTGTTTTAAAAGTTCCCTTCATTTTGATGACTTTTATTAATAGCATGGAGGGAGAGACTGTTGATGCGATCTGCATTGACTTTTTAATATGAAAGAGCGGTCCACTGCACTGTCATTGATGAGCTTGTCTCAACAGAAACAGTGTCAGTGCTTTTAAGACCGAGAGAAATCCGTACCAGGCAAGTAGTTTCAGCACAACGTCCTCACATTTCTGTCTGTAACGAGGAATTAACAGTCTCAATAGGAAATGCTTTCAGAGCTATGTAATTAGACAATGACTCGCTCAGTAGATGCTGTGTCAGTCTATGTGGAATAAGATCGATGAAGGAAAGACGGTCATACAGCCTTGTGAAGGTGTGTCATTTTTACCCGGGTGATTGTTGCTCCCTCTGTCCTTTAAACAGAGCTTTCTGTCTTGTGGCTAGCCCACAAATCGTATGCTGTCACTGTTTATCAAAAAAGGTAATCAAATCTTTCTTTGTCATGTCAGAGTTACATAAAATGTGTTCCAACTCATGTTTGCTGCTTCTCGGGACCAGGCCACCCACCCTGACAAACACACCCAGGGGTAACGCTTATAGATTATAAACAGGGGTTTTAATTATTGGTACAATGGTAAAAATTAACTTTATTCATTCTGAAATTGTGAAAATTCAAATTGGTATCCTGTAAAATGAATCACAAGTTTTTTGGCTTTCCCAAAATAGAAAATGAAAGAGGTGAGAAGATGACAGACAAGCCAAGAACTGTAATCAAATAATGCAAGAGACGGAGAGAGATGAATCATTTAACCCAACACCACAATACGAAGCTGCAATCACCTGCCCCTTGTTGAGGGAAAAAACAAACAAACATGAAAAGGCCAAACCACACTGACAAGCGGCTTCACAGCCCCCAAAGGAATCTTTTTCAGTCATCATTTTGTGAAATAAACCTAGTAGCGTGAATCTTTACATCCGTAGTCCCTGGGCAAGACAAACAAAACATACACTAAAAACATATACACAACAACACAACACTACTAATATAGGATAATAGCACTCAACTTTAAAAACAGCACTACAAAAATAGCTGAAACATTTATCTCCATGATTGAGTTTATTTTATCTTGATATTAACCCCCTTTACTCTGACACCGATGTGTACTCTTGATGCTGAAGCGACTACCACGTTCATCATATTCATAGTTCATGGTTCATAGCAAACATGTTCATACTGTTAGCCTTAGCAGACACTTCTCCGTACATAAACATAATGTTAACAGATGCATGGTGTCGTTGAAAAAAGCTGTGTGCATCAGATTGCAAGTAATTAATTTCATAACGTGTGCACTGCAGAAATCATTCAGCTCCTTCACATGGTTACACATTTGGTCTCCTCTGCTGGTGTGATGCTACATGGCGCGGACCTTGAAGTGAGTGTGCGGTCTGTTTCCACACACCTGGCCTCAGTGTAAGAAATATGACAGTGTGTTAATCATGCACTTCATCCTCGCACACTGAAGGTATACATTTACTCAGGGGACCAGTGTCTCTTACCGCCTCCTATAATAATAACTGCAACCTGCCTGAGATAAAGCACAGCATCTGTGAAACAGCAGGGTGACTGAGCACATAACACACACTACCATTACAAACGGACCACTGCACACTGGGCCCTATCTTATACACCTGGGTGACTAGATAAGCCTAAGAATAAGGCTGGGTTGGACAATGGGAGTTGGGGGTGGTGTTGCTAAGCAGCTGACTAACCCATCAACCAGTAAATAAAACGGGTAGGGTTCAGTGATTAAGGGTTTTGGAAGGGAAATAATACAAAGCAATGGATACATTCAAAGTGTGGAGACAGTTGGTAAATGAAGAATAGACATGGTTTAAATATTTGTGTTTTGGGATTTTTGTTTTTACATGTAATTTTCAATGACTGATAACTCTTGTGTCTTTAAAGGGTCAATGAGCCCATGGAGGCAGTGAGAGAAAATGAGATGAAACCATGAGAGGAGATCGGTGGAACGCATAGGTAATCCTCAAGCCTCTTTATCCTCTTACAAACTCCAGGTTTGCGCTTCTGCCTGAAGCTTTATGCCGCAGCGACTCAGTGTTCGTGGAAAACAACAGTTTGGATTCAGTGTCGAGTGAGAAATGAGCCAAATGTCATGAAACTTCACAATAGAGAGATGATATGGGGGTTAAAACTGAATCAAAGCTGAAGAGATTTTCAATTCAAGGTCATTTTAGCATTTTTTACCTGCGGAAGGGCTCAGCAGTGTGGTTCCAGGGGGGAAAATCCTTTTCACTCCCCCCACAGCGGGTTTGATTATTAGAAATACACCACCAACTATTCAAAGCTGACTTACCACGATCTACCCGAGTGTGAAACGAGGGTACACGCTAAAAAATACAAGTATTTAATAGAACACCAGTTCGTATTAAATGAACCTTATTTGAAGAAAAACATGATTTGTTCATGATATCTGGGGAAATAACCACAGCTTTTCCTTAAGATGACCTCTGTTCCAAATGTTTCTATGAATTCAAACTTTTTGTGGCAGTTAAGCAAATGTGCCTCTGCCTCAGTCTGCTGATTTTACACTGCTCTGTACCTACGTGACATGTGTATAAGTGCCTTATTTTTCCTAAAAGAACAACACTACCCACAACCATAGTGTCACAGCGAAGACTCTGATTGGTGGATCTTGCTGCTACCATGGCAATGTTTCCTGCCACACAGCACTGAATGCAAACGGATAGTTTTGCTAGCAGGCTAGCTAGTTAGTTAGCTGATGAAATGTTCTAATAACCTTGTTATGCAGAAGTGAATGTAATTTATATAGTCAATAACACAAACTACAACAAAGTGCAACATTTGTAAGTATCTAACCTTGAATTTCCTCTGTCTGTCTGTCTGTCTGTCTGTCTAACTTCCTTCATGTTTATTTCAATTTGTCCATCATAAATATTTGTCACTCTTCCCTGACCCTCAGACAACAGCCTTCTTTCATAAATAACATCCTGCCTCCTGAAAGATGGCATATTTGCTTTTAAGGGGCTCATTATGTGGTCAACATTGTACTTAGTGTCAGCTCATTATAGGGAGAATTTAGAACTGTAAACATTGTTTGTGCATGTAATCAGAGTCAATGGTGAGGATAAGATGATGAGCAATCTTTTCTGGATAAGTGAATCAGACAGGAGAATTGTTCAGTATTGAGTCCTTATATGGTCATGCAGAGAAGAAAGGAGGAGGAGGAGGAGACGAGGATCAAACAGGAAGTGAGAGGAGAAAAACAAACACACACAAGCCAGGAGGAAAGATGATTTGCTCAGCATATGAACAGGTGATGGTATGAACTTAAACAATGAAGACATAAATACAGACTAAACAAGCCTTCAAATCACAAACAAGGGCATAAAGAAGTGCTCACATTATGTAGAAAGTTTCCCTTGTGCAGTGACACACACTTCTGAAGACTGAAAACAATCATACCTGGTTCCGGCTCAGGTTACAGGGTTAAAGGTCAAACTCATTTTGTGTTTTATTTTATTTTATCCACACAGATATTTTCACATATACTTTAGAAGGCAAGAAACGTCATTATTAGTCCTCAATTTTCCTAATCTGTATTAAATCTACTCACAAAATCTTTATTCTGTCTTCAATCTCAAGTATTTTTTTGCACTATTTTCAGATTGCTTCAGGTGAATTCAACCAGGGGGGCAACTGAAACTAGTTTTCGAAATACATTGCAAAATGACAAATTACACACTTGTACAGTCTAGCCTCACATGAGCTTGCACTTGTAATAAATTCCTTGGTTGTAAAGACTGAAAACGTCGATGTGTAGGTTTCCAATGAAAGCTATTGCTGGATGTTTGAAATGAAGGCTTTTACCAAAGAATTCCTTGTCATTTCAAGACAATAAATAGATTTGTCATCTCTTTCAATAGATGCATCTTGGCGTGCACAGTTTCTTTGAACTGCTGTAGTTGTAGCTTTGGCTTCACTTAAAAGACAGCAGGAAAAGAAAATCTATTAAACATGGATAGTTTGATACATGAGCCAAGTATTAGAGGTACATTTTTAGTATCACTCTAATAGATTATGTACACTCTTATGGACATCTGCCATGCCATATTCTCCTGGTTACTTGACTGAGTGAGGAGCTCTCCATTTCAGAGGTGAGTCAGATTTCAAATTGTGTCAGTTGTCAATCAAAACCACACAGGTTTCCATGGGAACAGTGCTCAGGCCGATGATTGCTTTCATCATCTTTTGAATCACAATGAAATATCGACGGCACATTTTCTCGGTTGGTTTAAAATGCAGCCTTTTGGCTTTCTCTGATGTTTCCAACTCACGTTGTGATGTGATGAATCTTGTTTCTTTTTTCATAATAGAATATAAGTGAGGACATAAAAGTCAATAAAAAGAACATAGTGAAGCTCTTAATGTTAAAGGACAAAGGGACATTATTTTCGTATCAATTAATAATCATTTAAACCTTAGAATTCCACCAGATGTTGAAAGATTTGCACAAGCATCTGTTGGCTCTGCAAAACGGGCAGCTTCATTTCGAGTTAAGCCCTTGAGGACTGCATACCTGTCAATCAAAGCATGTCAGCAGTACCTGTTTGCAGCTTATTTCAGCTCCCCTGTCAGATTAAAATTTCTGCATGCCTCTCATATCTCATCAATGATTCACAATGACCTGATTCTCTTGTTCCGCTCCTTTATCTTGGAAGAGGAACAATGCACACAGGGAGAACCAGAGAGTGTGAGACAGTAAATTATGTACAGTAAGTGAGTTGAAGTAAACTACTAAAGAAGATGGAGTCTATGAAGTCAAACGCTTCCAACTAAATACAGGCACTTCTGAGTAAATTAGAAAAATAACGTGTTTTTTTTTTTTGTTGTTTTTTTTTTAATCCTGGAGTGTTCACATGCTTACCTTGACTCTTTATTCATTCTCTATCATCCTTAGTTTCTCATCCTCTTTCTCTCTCTCTCTCTCTCTCTCTCTATTCCTGCTGACAAAGAGGGTACTAAAAAGTGCCAACCCTGTTCTCTCTAAGCTTGAACTCTGTGTGCAGGCGGAATATAGAGTTTAGCTTTTATTTTCTGTGTGACTTTTTTGTTCAATGAGATTTGGAGAAGGTGACTTTTATCCCTTGGGGATGAAAAAAAAAACGAGGATTCTCTTATGCTCTCACACAGACTGCAGCAATTTATTGTGTGAGAGAAAATAAAAAAAGAGGGGGGAAAATGAAATGAAAAGCTGCTGCAATGGGACCCATTTGCTTAGTAACTGCTATCTCTGTATTTGACTCCTGGACTGCTTACTGGGACCAAAATCAGGCAGAAGGTTTAATGAAATACAAAGATGTATAATGGGATATAAGTAATGGAGCCATGCACCCAGATACTTCAAGGCTCACACTCTGTTTAATTTCCTCTTCAGAGAATGGAATGACCTGCAGTATTAACCTTGAAGGGGAGAGGAAAGATGCACTTTCTTTAAGACTAAAAAGAGAGAATAATCATCACTAGATTGCACAGTCACAGAGGACAAAGGTTTTGTGCTTGATTCGAGTTACTATTCCTGTCTAAAACATCTAGGGACACAGTAGTGAGTTTTCCACATAAAGGTGTGAACCCACTGCGTTGTCAGAGCTGATCAAGACCCTCACGTCCAGCATGTTGGACAGAAACACCACATCCATTTCTAATGAGTCCAGTGGGGACACCTTCCTGAGAAGGTTGCCTGTGAGTGTGCCCTCAGGGTCATGATGAGATGGGGCACAGGGATGCTTTAAAATTGTGATTAGCCCCTCAGGTCAAAGATGGGTTGATCCACAGTACACCTTGAGGTCCGGCTCAATATACTACTCCCATGTGAGTGTCCTGTTCTCCTTCATTTCCCCTTTTTGCTGTCCACTGGAGTAAAAGTGGACTGCTGTTTGAGTTAAATGTGGCGAGGTATACTTATTATTATTTTTATGACCACTGCTTCTGTGATTCAAAACCTACACCAACAACTCTTAAGTTGTCAATGGACCAACTAGATCACAACAGTTTGGTACAACTTCTATGAATTCTTAAAAAGAAAAAGTTGATTTCTTTACAAAGTCTCTCATTCTACCATGTCACATATACACGTGCAACAGGAAATACTAATCTTTGATTAGATTGAGTTTGAGTTTCAAATTCAATTGCCCAGCTCTGTATCTGACTTCATTGATTTTTAACTTTGGCAAACACTAGATGCGGTATACAGACAAGTAAGGTACGTTAGGCCTATAGACTGGAAAAGTGATGACATATTTTTGTAGGCCAACCTGGAAGTAACTGATGGTTACTACAAAATTCGCCTATGGGATTTTTTGCATAGGATTTTGGATCATTGCAGAAAATAAACTCTCTGTCAAACACAGATTTCTGATGTGTAGCTGTTTTGTTCAGCTGGATAATCTTTATAGTGAACACCACTTATATAAAGTTTGAAGAGGTTGTAGCAGTCAGGGTGCAGAGGCAACCTGCTGCACAGCAGAGGGAAAAGGGGCGTGTCATTGAAGGGAAAGAAATTAGGAGTGATTGCACCTGGGAAAGGTGTGAGAGTGGAAAGAGGAAAAAGGGGCGTGTCATTGGAGGGAAGAAGATTTTGGAGTGATTGCACCTGGGAGAAGTGGAAAACAAAAGGAGACAGACAGTGGAGAAGAGAGGAGAAAGGTGAAAAGGAGGTAAAGCCCTTTAATGTTTATGGAGGTGCTGAACTTTTTGAGTGTTTTGCCTGGGTTCTCCGGATTTTTAAAACACTGTGGGACCTACTGGGAAAGGAGTGAGCAGGGATCTGCATGATCCAGTCGGCCTGAAACAATGCATGTTGGAATGACTGGGAGAAGACGACTGTAAAATCAACCTCTCTACTCGAAAAAAACCCGGGACAGGTGATATTTTCCCCCCCACCTCTCTCCTACCTAATCTCCAGACTTCCCCTGTTTCCCAAACCAGGCCCCTTCCTTTTCCCCACTATCAGATACTCACTTCCCCACACACACACACTCCCCCACACACACGCACTCAGCTCTCAAGCCCCTTTTGCTTCTTTAATGTATTTTTCATTTTTTTGAACGGACCTACAATTTTTGACTGTTTTTTGAGGGTTATAAAACCCCACAGTGTTGGGACATTTTTTGTTATGTTGTGTTTTAAGAAGTTACCCAAAGAATTAAATGTTTGTTGTCCTGAATTTGTGTTCAATATATGGATTTATATGATTTAATTTTGCTTCGTAGTGTGCTTTGATTTACTCTCATACCATGTATTGACGGACTTAGTGGTCTGTCTGGCGCCCAATTTAATACCCCCCTAAGTTACGCTACAGAAATGGCGCCCAATGTGGGGCACGACTGCTATTAATGATGATTTACTTTTCCTTTTGTATGTGTGACCTCGTTCATATTTCCCTTTTGAAATACAATCATGATAATGTCTCTGATTAACTGCTGGTTTTGCATATAATGTGGGGTTTGGGGAATTTAATCAAGCTTTGAAAGGTGTGTTTTCCAGGGATATGCATTGAGGTACTGTACTGCTTTATGGGGTAAATAATGGCTGAACTTAATCAGTCTGCACTTCTTCATGGTACGGTTTCTTTTGATATAGAGACACCTGAAGCACCTAATATTCATACTCCCTTAAACCTACAAGCACCAAATCAAACATATTTTCAAACCCCTGCCCAAGTTTTCCTGCCCAAAGCATTACCAAAGGTACAGTTTTCTCCTTTTCCTCCACCAGAGCAACTCAATACTTCAGTTCAATCCTTGGTTTGGGAGCATGAAACAGTGCTTCCTCAAAATCCACAATACTGGACTGCTCCACCACCAGCAGAGGGTAGAGAAGAGACCCTCCTATCTTCATCTTCTGGTTCAATGTCTCATTGTGGCTTACCGGGGGAGCTTGAAACACCTGCAAAAGGATGGAATCAAATGGCTGTAAAAACTCAGGATACATGGAAGAAAATTATGGAAAAAATGGAGGACCAAGACAAGGAGATGAAAAAACTGATAAAGTGTTTTGATGAACGTCAAACTCAAACTAAGGATCAAATCCAAACCTTAGTGGACCAAAACAAATATCACTCCTCACATCTTAACTCCACTATAACCACCATCACGGAAAGAATTGAAACTCAAATGGATCAGATGATAAAAGGTTTTAAAACTGTGATCACGGAGGAAGTGAAAAATTCTGAAAGCTCTCTTCTGTCAGAGATCCGGTTCATGATGGAACAACTACAAGTGGAAATGCAACAAGATGTGCGCACACTACATAAAAATGTGCAAGACAATAATGGTAACTTAAATAAAGGGATCGACTACTGTGTAACACAGATAAACAGGCTTTCTACAAAGGTGGAACAGTTGGAAACCAGTTTAAAGGAACAGAAATGGGATCATGGAAAAACACGGACCGATCTTGAACAAAAACCTGATTCTGAACTTTGTCTGCACCCTGTAAGTGTTGATTCAAACAAAAAGGAATCCCACTTAGATAAAATAACATCAAGATCTTCCACCATCATAAAAGGGGATCATATCAAATTAATGTTTCCAACCTATGGGAAACCTCATGATGACCCAGATCCTTTAAATTATTTGTCAAAATGTCGTGATTTTCTTGCTCTGCAACCATTATCTGATGCCGATCTTTTAGCAACTTTCAGAACGGTTCTTCATGGTACAGCCCGAGACTGGTGGGAAATAGCTAAGTGCAGAGTAAACACATGGGAGGAGTTTGAAACAGCTTTTCAGTCGGCCTTTCTTGCTGAAGATTATGAGGACGAGTTGGCGGAACGAGTAAGAAATAGAAAACAAGGAGAAGAAGAAAGCATACGGGACTTTGCTTTTTCTTACAGAGCACTGTGTAAAAGGTGGAATTCCTCTCTCCCTGAGTCTTCCATCGTTAAGATGATTTTGAAAAGTATCAGACCCTACCTTGCGAGCCAACTCAGAGGTAGAGTAAGCGATGTTGACAGTCTTGTGCGGCTTGGTCATCAACTTGAAAAAGACTTTGAACAGCAACAAGAATACAATCAAAAGGCACACATCAAAAGTCTAGGTGTATCTCACAAAAATCCGAAACCTGTCTACAACAAACCCGTCGAAAATCCTGTGCTATGCTGGAGATGCAATGGTCAACACCCACCTGGTCAATGTCCAAACTATAAATTAACTATGCCTAACCCCTCCAAAAATGTATCAAATGGTGCCCAAAACAAACATGCCTCTCGACCATCTCAGAACACTGGATTTTCTCGCAATATTTCTATGTCAGCTGTAACATCTGGAGAACCCAAACAACCAAAACAAGAAAACAAGGGTCTTGAACCTAACGACCACAACCATCCCCTGGGACGTTTCGTTAAACCTGAACAACTTGTGGTACCCCTTACAATAGGAACATGGCGGGGAAAAGCCATAGTGGATACAGGAGCGAGCTATACTCTTATCCATGAGTACCTTTGGATGGAGCTTGGAGGAGCTAGGAGTGACCTTCAACCCTGGTTATCAGGTCCCCTGTACTTAGCTAATGGTGAGGAAGCAAACCCACTTGGGTGGAATGAAATAGGAACTGATATCCATGGGAATATGACCACCTTACCAGCTGCAGTGCTGGCCCCTAAAGCCCTTGCTTATGGTGTTGTCCTCGGACTGGATTATTTGTTTCTTAGTGGAATGCAAATAAATGTCATAGATATGGTTTACAGTTTCAAGTCCAACCCCTCAGTCGTCTACCCTTTTCAGCCTGGCGGTGCCCGCCTACCAGAAATGATCCAAATCCAACAGAAACAAAATCAAGAAAGAAAGGGGAGGAGTAAGAAAAATTTGAAAAGTGTCTCTTTGATCAGCTCGGTCCCTCCTCCACAACTCTATCGGGAACCTGTGCGTCTGGAGGTTGCAGATTATATCCAACTTGCTGTAACCAGTGCCCACATAACAGACCCTGACAAACAACAACTGCTGGAATTACTGGAGTCAAATCATGAAGTTTGTACACATGAACCAGGAAGAACGGAGGTTCTGCAACACAAGATATATACTACCAGTAAAATACCTGTCAAGCAAAAGCCTTACCGTATGTCTCCAGTCAAACAAGCAATTGTAAAAGAACAATTGCAAGAGATGTTGGCAGTGGGTGTAGTGGAGCCTTCTCATTCAGGATGGGCTTCTCCAGTTGTTCTGCCACCAAAGAAAGATGGTGGACACAGATTTTGTGTTGACTTTAGAAAAGTCAATGCTGTCACAGAAACTGACGCTTACCCTCTTCCAAACATTAATGAAATCCTGGAATCACGGTCTGGTGCTGCAATCTTTTCTACAATAGACCTGAATAGTGGTTACTGGCAGGTACCTATGGATCCAAGTAGCAAGGATGCAACTGCTTTTATCACCCCCTTTGGGTTGTACCAATTCAATGTGATGCCTTTCGGTCTCAAAAATGCACCCGCTACCTTTCAGAGGTTGATGGAAACCGTCTTGGGAGATTTGAGAGGAATGATTTGTCTGGTCTACCTAGACGACATTATTATCTATTCTTCTTCTGTGTCTCAGCATTTGAAGGATCTTCAGAAGGTGTTGAAGAAACTTAACGATGCTGGACTGACGATCAACCTAAAGAAATCAAGATTCTGCTTACAGGAACTGAAATTCCTGGGTCATATTGTCAGTGGTCAAGGGATTTCTGCTGATCCAGACAAAATCAAAGCTGTCCAGACCTATCCGGTACCTAAAAATCTAAAGGAGGTACAGCGATTTCTTGGGCTCACCGGATGGTATCACAGATTTGTACCAGACTTCTCCAAAATAGCCGAGCCAATAAATTCTCTCAAAAAGAAAGGAACAAAATTCCACTGGAGTCAAGAGTGTCAAACTGCTTATGAACGGTTGAAAGCCAGTCTGATTGTTCCTCCCATTTTAGGTCATCCAAACCTCAGGCTTCCATTCATTGTTTATACGGATGCCAGTGAGACAGGACTTGGAGCAGTCCTAACTCAAAAACGGGAGGGAAATACAGAGGAAGTGCTTGCATATGCTAGTAGAACTCTGAACCAAGCTGAACGAAACTACTCGGCAACCGAAAAGGAATGCCTTGCAGTGATTTGGGCTTTGGAAAGATGGCAACATTACCTTGAACCAAAACTATTTACAGTTGTCACTGATCATTCTGCTCTACAGTGGGTTTTGAGTTCCACCAAAACTACCAGCCGTCTAATCAGATGGGCTCTACGATTGCAGAAATTTGACTTTGTTATTGAGTATCGAAAAGGACGATTGAATGTTGTGCCTGATGCTCTCTCTAGGATACCTACCTGTGGAGTCTGTAATCTCGTAGTAAGTAAAAAAAATGTGGATACATTTCCAGTGACTCTTGACACGATTTGGGAAGAACAGCACAAAGATCCAGAAATTGAGAAAATCTTTCAAGATTTAGCAGAAAATGCAGCCTTGGATTCAAAGTATGCCATCTTGGAAGACAAAGTGTATTTCAAAAAATATCTGAATGACAATCAATACCACTACCGCATCTTCATTCCCAAGAGCTTAATTCCTCACATGCTGAATGCTTTCCATAGCATCCCGCTGAGTGGCCATCTGGGAATCTTCAAAACCTACAAAAGACTTCAAGAGGTTGTTTTTTGGCCTGGATTGTGGAGAGATGTTAAACAATATGTGAAATGTTGTTTGACCTGCCAGCGCCTAAAAGCAGATAACAGAAAACCTGCAGGGAAACTACAACAAACAGTGGTGACAAGACCCAATTCAATGTTGGGAGTTGATATAATGGGTCCTCTGCCTCGGAGCCCTGAAAGAAACGAGTATCTGTTGGTGTTTGTGGACTACTTCACCCGATGGGTGGAACTCTTCCCTCTCAGAGTTGCCACAGCGCAGAACATTGCAAAAATTCTTCGAAAAGAAATGGTCTCCAGATGGGGAGTTCCAGATTACATCTTGTCTGACAGAGGGTCACAGTTTGTTTCCTCCGTCTTTAAGGAAGTCTGTGCGCAATGGACAGTAATACCTAAGCTCACCACAGCATACCATCCTCAGACAAACTTGACGGAACGCATAAATCGGACATTAAAAAGCATGATTGCATCATATGTGGAAGACAATCATAAGAACTGGGATAAGTTTATTTCAGAATTCCGGTTTGCAGTGAATTCTGCAGTTCATGAAACGACGGGAGTTTCACCAGCCGAGTTGCAACTGGGGAGGAAGTTAAAAAGTCCAATGGATAAAATTATGCAAAGAGATGTGCTAAAGCCAGACACAGCAGGATATGATGTTGTCCATCAGTTGACACAGCTTCATGCTAGTGTTAAGGACAGTGTGGAGAAGGCACAGAAACGACAGTTGAGGAACTATAATAAAACAAGGAGAGATGTTAAGTATAAACCAAAGGACAGAGTGTGGGTCAGGAACTTTCCCCAGTCCTGTGCAAAAAACAAATTCATGGCTAAATTGGCTGCAAAATGGAAAGGCCCATACAGAGTGACAGCTAAGCTTGGACCGGTAAATTACCAAGTGGTAATGGAAGAGACTGGTCACGACATCCGAACAGTAAATGTCTGCAATCTCAAACCGTTCTATCCCAGTGCGGAAGATGTAGATAAACAGGAGAGGCAAATGATTGTCGACATTCTCCAAGACTCGTCAGGGGATGAGGAGTTTTTTGGCTTTGAAGAATAAGTCATGTAGGAAACCAAGCAAATGAAAAAAAAAAAGAGAAAAGAAAAAAAAAATCAACTAAAGACAAGAAAAAGTTTTTTTTTTTTTTCATCCAGCAGGGGAGAGTGTAGCAGTCAGGGTGCAGAGGCAACCTGCTGCACAGCAGAGGGAAAAGGGGCGTGTCATTGAAGGGAAAGAAATTAGGAGTGATTGCACCTGGGAAAGGTGTGAGAGTGGAAAGAGGAAAAAGGGGCGTGTCATTGGAGGGAAGAAGATTTTGGAGTGATTGCACCTGGGAGAAGTGGAAAACAAAAGGAGACAGACAGTGGAGAAGAGAGGAGAAAGGTGAAAAGGAGGTAAAGCCCTTTAATGTTTATGGAGGTGCTGAACTTTTTGAGTGTTTTGCCTGGGTTCTCCGGATTTTTAAAACACTGTGGGACCTACTGGGAAAGGAGTGAGCAGGGATCTGCATGATCCAGTCGGCCTGAAACAATGCATGTTGGAATGACTGGGAGAAGACGACTGTAAAATCAACCTCTCTACTCGAAAAAAACCCGGGACAGGTGATATTTTCCCCCCCACCTCTCTCCTACCTAATCTCCAGACTTCCCCTGTTTCCCAAACCAGGCCCCTTCCTTTTCCCCACTATCAGATACTCACTTCCCCACACACACACACTCCCCCACACACACGCACTCAGCTCTCAAGCCCCTTTTGCTTCTTTAATGTATTTTTCATTTTTTTGAACGGACCTACAATTTTTGACTGTTTTTTGAGGGTTATAAAACCCCACAGTGTTGGGACATTTTTTGTTATGTTGTGTTTTAAGAAGTTACCCAAAGAATTAAATGTTTGTTGTCCTGAATTTGTGTTCAATATATGGATTTATATGATTTAATTTTGCTTCGTAGTGTGCTTTGATTTACTCTCATACCATGTATTGACGGACTTAGTGGTCTGTCTGGCGCCCAATTTAATACCCCCCTAAGTTACGCTACAAGGTAATGCAGCTGAGAGAAGTAAAAAGCTAACATTATGCTACAAGCAAACTACATCGTGGTCAGTTGATTTTGGCGTCACGACCATGATGCTTAATCTTTCTGATCAGCGCTTTGGACAAGCTAGTAAAACATTAGCTTAATAAGTTGTTTATTAATCTAATATTTACAAGAGCACTGAAAATCATGACTAGAGGCTGTTAGGCCGATTAGTGAGCAAGTTCCTGGAGAGATGGCATTTAATCTCCTAGACAACCACTGTAGTTTCAGTTAGCTATTTGATAGCAAACGCCGTTTTAAGTGTGTGTAGAAACTTTAAAATTCACAAGTGGAGGTCTTAGCTAACGTAGTTGATCTCGTCTAACAAAACGTCAACATGTCTTGAGCTTGTGTTTACCACAGACCTTATTTGTCTACTGGCATGTAGTGTTAGGAAACCATTGTGCTAAAATATTAACTCACATCTGGGTTGCCGGACACATTCCTGTCCCAGTCGATTGCTTGGATCCCCTAGCGCATTCAAACACCACTGGGGAAGTATAAAACCGTTACATTCAAAGAAAACATGTCAGTCATTACTAGTGTGTGGGCTTACATGCTGAACAATGAGTAAGTGTGCTCTGTTTGGCCTCATACAAAAATGTTTTTTGATGTCACTAAATTACTGCACAACCTCTGGAAGTCTATGAAAGTGATATTAAGTTTGCAAAATTATTAAATATATCTTTCGTTGTTACAGCTGCTGAATATAAAATGTAATATCTATGAAATACAAGTCTTGGTTCCCCGCTTATCACAGCGATACGAGCATAGACAGGATCTTTTTTGATGCTTTGATGAATAGCTCTTGTTTTGATAAACCTGAATCAGCTCAGCCTGACCTCACAGTTTTGCGTATAAACAGCATGACATTGTAATGTTGTGCAATGCATACGCCAAATTGCATTTTTGCGTGCATATGATACGCCAATCAAGGAGTCAAGGGGTTACGCATAGACAACTTTTCTAACCTCTCCCAATCCGTTTTCATAACCCTAACCAGTCGGTATGTGTTGCAATGCGTATCATATGCACTATTCTAACCTCTCCCAATCCCGTTTCCTAACCTTAACCAGTCCCGTATGTGTTGCTAGGCTAACCTTAACCAGTCAGTATGTGTTGCTAGGCGTATCATATGCACGTAAAATTGCAATTTGGCGTATGCATTGCACAACATTACAATGTTGTGCTGTTTGTACGCAAACTGTGCGACTGTGTTGATGAGCTTCTGCTTCATGACTACCATGGATTATAACTCCACTTCTGCCGTGTAGTCATATTGGCATACAATCGCTTCAACGCCTGTGAGGAGTTTTTATTAAATTGAGGGAAATTAATGTAGTACTTAAAATATTATGTATTGTATTAAGACTAATTAATACAATATTTTTTTTTTCAATTAAAATATTTTAAAAATTCTATAGATAGATTTAAACCTGTAATTACATCATTCAACCATGCACTGGGAAACGGGCGTTAAACAATGTTCGACTTCAGGAGTTTTCTTTGGCTATTTACGGTCTGACAAAAAACTAGTATAAAAGTATAGTGCTTGGTTAACTGTGCTGAAGAGAAGAGCAGCTCCACCAAAAACCTTTTCCCACATTGACCCGTAAGAAAACACTGAAGGACAGGAACTGCAATGAAATGCATCGTCTCTGAGCCTGTATCACCTTCCAATGGCTAGCTTTAGAAGCCTTTTTTTACTACCTCTGTTGCCTATTCTGTTAAAAGCCCTGAATGTTATGAGAACTAATTAAATCCTTAATTTGAATTTTGTTTTGCTGTTTTGCTCTTGGTGAAAACAGTAGGCTACTGCTTCAAATACCTAATCCTTGCCTTAAAATATGTATTCCCCCTGTTGGTACAGAAGAGGCCTTGGTATATATCTTGAGGGTGTTTAACGTTGTTTTTGTGTTGCCCCAAAGCTTTCCAGCTGACTTGACTGCAACCAATGAAGCAAAATAGTACAGTTAAAGTCAACACATTAAGTGTGTAATACTACGCTGTTGTCGAAAGTTGAACAGCTTTGCTGTACTGAGTGACTGTAGTGCAGAGGCGGAAGAGCCCCCCCACACACACACACATACACACACACCTTTTTTGTACCTGCCGTGAGTAGGCTGCTCAGCTCACTGCTCTAACAACAACAGTCGCAATAAATTACAAAGCATGTTAACAGATGCCTCTGATAGGTTCTTGTCAAGATTATCCATGCTGCTCTGAGACTGCTTGTGTTTTTTTGGAAGAGTTAACAAATGACAAAACAGGCAGAGCCAATCATGGTTCGGGCCCCCTGAAACGGAACTGCACAGAAACATCCTCCAGCTAGAGCCGTATGATGCATCTCCCTGGCTGTTTTCTGTTAACTCGGCTCTTTCAAGGCAATCCATTCTACAGTGCTGCCTGATGTCGCTGCAAAGTCTTCCAAGCAAGCCCTCTCCCCACCTATACAATCCGTCTACTTGGTATTGTTGAACACGTTTTTTTTTTCCAAATTTACTGAAAAACATAGATGTCTACCGAACAAAACAAAACAAAAAAAAATCCACCTTTCAGTTGCTCCTGCCTTTTCTCCAGAGATGTTTTCCAGGAGGAAGACATTAACGTCCCATTGTCCTGTCTTCATGATTCTGTCCTGATTACATACCAGAGGACTTCCTGCACATGCTTGAGCACATCTCAAATGCTGACCGGCCCCTTTCCTTTCCACACTGATTCCCTTTTTATTGCTCATTCACCTACCTCTAGCAATGAAGATTGCACTACACGGCGAGATGGTGTGTATACTGGTCTGTTCAATGGCTGTCAGGCCACTTTATCATTCTGAAGCTTTGGTCAAGAGTAGACTGCTTTGTCCCTTAATGCTTTCTCTCTGACCTGCAAGCCATACACAAGTTGACGATAAAAGCAGAGGTTTCATGGACGGAGAAACTATTCTGCTGATTGTAAAACCATTCTGTGAAGATGGTGTGAGACAGGGAAGTTCTATCAGTATCATCCATCATAGACTTGTTTTTTTTGCCCTGTAATGTACAGCTGGAGTCTCTACATCCAGCAGCTACTGCGTCCAGTCAATGAAAATCAGATTCCAAATATTTTTGACACAAACGCTGAAGTTAATCGCGACAGGCCTCCTGAAGAGCCTGTTTACTGATATATAGTGTATTCTTTAACTAATAGGAAGCCTATATATCAACAGACAATGCCCCTATAGACCTCAGTTTACAACACTGGAGAGCTCATCCATAACCTTTTATTTCTGTTTATGTTCCACTCTAGTCGAACTGTGCCATGATCTGAGAAGCACTAAAAGGGAATGAACAGCTCTCTTGAGAAGATAAAGAAGCACTTATATTGTTCAAATCCCTGTTTTCTTAATGTGTATGTTTTCTTTCCTATTTTATTTTTTCAAACCATCTACCTGAAAAATATGTTATTCATATTTTTTGAACATAATTAAATTAAGTCACCAAGTATTTTCAAGAGCATTACCTTATAATCAATGACACTTTTTCATGTTCATGTGGACTCCTGTAACCAACAACTCCTTTCATTCATTTTGATTTGTTGTCAGTGTTTCCTCTGCAGCCTGAAGTCCTGCGAAGATTATGGAAATTCCAACAATGATGTTTGGAGAAGCAATAAAAGTCACTGCACTATGCCACATACCCTGTCAAAAAGCTTGACAAAAAAGGGGAGACCATATAATGCAACAAACCAGCCAACATCATCATTTGTGTGAGGCTACAGTGAGCAGGTCAGCTTGGAGGGCTTTCAGATTGTGCTGCTTGAAATTACTATTCAAAGGCTCTTAGGGCAGCAAAAAGCATACTACAATACAGTGGCATAAAAAAAGCTTGCAAGGGTTAAGGTAGTTCAACTTGAAACGTGACAAACGTACAACTCTTCGAGTGCCTGACCAATCAAAGAGGTTCAGCAGTGAAGGCCCTGCTGACCCTTTATAAAGTTAAACCCTTAAAAAGGGTTTGTTTTAGGGTTCAATCAATTACACCAGAACTCAATTTAGACTCTGGTTCCTGCAGTTGAAGTCCACATAGTTCCTTAAGAGTTCCTGTGGGATTTAGCTGTTGATGTGGTAGGCTATAGGTATGACTAACACAGCTGCCACTGAACGTACCATGACTAAAGAATCAGACACTGTGGATTCAATCCAAAAAGTAGCTTTCTCTCCTTTTCATAGTTTGTTGTTTGATCTTTTCTTTTGGTTTGTATAGATTGCCCTTTAATGTACTATGCAGCACTTTGTAAGAAATACATTTGACTTACTTTTATTATACATTTCTAACAAATGTAAAGTCCTATATTGGTTTGATCTAATACATATAGATACACAAATGCAAGTGAAAGCCATTGTATCTCATTGTGATTAAAACATAAACATTCTTCCTTTAACCTACACAATGGAGCCTTGTAGTTCCTGTCTGGCAGCTCTTATGAAATGACTCATTTTCAGCAGAGACTTCTTCATTTGCTTTCTCGAAAGGTCAAAAAACCCCAACATGTTTGCCTGAACTTAAGCAATGCTGGCAGAGTAATGGAACTCAAATATTGTGTGACATGAACCTTTTCGTATACAAAAATGATCCCTCTCAGTATTCTCTGAATAAAAGCACGAGAGAAATTTACTTATAAGATCAAAGAGTAGCGGGAAAACTAGATGCTGTGGGGAGGTGTGTGTGTGTGGCAAGTCTTTAGGGCACACTGTTTTGGCAGAAAGAATGATAACTCCAAAATTCAAAAGTGGATGACAGGCATGTTAAAAAAAAAAGAAGGTTGAATTTTCTTAAGTTCAAGGAAGTTTGTGAATCCGTTTGATGTTTCGGATTTATTTTACTTTTAATTGAGAGTGACTTCTTCAGATCCAAAATGGAACCATTTTTAACCATATGATCTAAAGGTCCCACACTATGCCTTTTCTGGTTTCAGATGCTCTTTAATGTGTTTTCCAGATGTCTTGTGCATGTTGAGACACATGTGTTTGCAAAAATGTTATGTCCGCGGAAACGTGGCCTCTCCTACCTCCTCCTGTTAGCAGTAGCAATAGCTGCGTGAAACACTCGGTCCCTAGCCTCCCTTGTTGAAAATGTGTGGTGTGACATCACAAGACAAAGACGTCACTGATCCAATTCCATTGGCTCGTTGTAGCAAGCACAAGCTCCCCTCTGACTGACTTTAGCATTCCCAGTATGGTAAAAGCAGCTGTTATACATGAGCAATTTATCTGGTGTTTTTTGTCAAAGCTTTTTAAAATGACAATAAAAGAATCACATTTAAAAAAGAGCGATGCAGACAATACACATGGTAAAGGCCTTGATTATTACTCTGTGCAAATAGCAGCAGGTGCAGCTGTTTCCAATTGTGCAGCTGACTCATTGGGGCTTTCATGCAAATGAAGTCTGCATTGTCTTTTCATCTTTTCCAGCAGATGGGAAGATTGAGTTGAAAGGAAAACAGAGTTTAAAGCAGGTGTATTAAAATCCAGGCATACTTAATAAAAATGCATGATGTGACAGTAAATCACAGTCCTTCTCCTTTAGTCTTTGAACCGGTTTTATATATGATCACACATCTTACATAGACCCAATGCTTTGTTTAAGATAACTAAATTAAGCCACAGCATTGTGTGTGGGTTTCAGACCTATGGAGATAGTGAAAGGGATATACAAACAGATGCAAAGCAAGTTTAACTTTAAGTTGTTCACTTAGCACTGTATTTTTCTCATTGTCATCTTGCCAGATCTTTTGAATAGTATCTGGTATAATCAATTTATCACTTAAGTCAGTACAATGTTGGAAAAGGGTGTAAAATACCCATTACATTTGGACTGAAGTGCAAGGTGAAGAGATCGATTTGTTGTTTAAATCTGGTCCGTCTGTCCAAAACTCAAAAATGTAACTTCTTATGAACAAGATTTGCTCTGGCTGAATAGACAGAAGAAGAACAACGAGTGATTCAAATACATCAGAGTATTCAATTGTGTACACGCTAAATGAATCCGTAATTTAACAATTGAATTCTGGTCTTGTTAGTGTGTGTCATCAGCATAGAAATGGATGTTCATATTTCAAGGTTTTGATTGAAATTAGGATTGTTTTCAGGTCAAAAGTGAAGTTGGATGTTTTGCATCAGGATGATTTGTATATTGAGCAAAAGACCAACAAAAACAGTGAAAAGATGTATAATCATGCATCATAATGAATATCAGTAAAACATCATTATACAAGAAGAGTTTAAAAAAAAACTACAACACAAACTATTGAACTAAATTGGCATTCTGTTTCACACTCGGTGTGTTCTAACAGCAAAGGCCTGTTTACGTGTATAGTCAGCCATGATCTGTTAATAACGGCACAACGCACCAATACATTCTGAGCTAAATGGAAATATAATTTCCTGAGGTTGAAAAAAAGTATATCTGACAGTTTCATCTGAAGGTAATGTCTCGTTTCTCGTCTTCTATGAGTGTACCCAGGGGGTCTAGGGGGTCTGAGACCCCCTAATTGATACTTGAACCCCCCTGAAAGCCTCAACAGCAACATTTTGGGGGCATCGGGAAAAAAAATCACCTTTATAAAGTACGACTTTATACTTTACAGTGGACCAGAGAGAGAGAGAGAAAAAGAGAGGGATGTCCGCCATTAGTTCTTAGAATGCAAAGCACACAACTAATGATGTATTTTCCCATTTTGTGCAGCTGCTTGCTGCAGATGTGATTCGGCGCTCTCTTGGGTTTTCTGCATATAGATACCTCTCAACATGCAGGTCCGGGATCGGAACACTTTAAAATGGGACACCAGAGACACTTGGTCCGTTCAGTGCGGTCTTTCCAGACCGTTGGCAATTAATTATTTACAGCATACTGTATCATCGCTCAGTGCGCGTCTGTCGTAAAAAATGATCCCGACCCGAAACATTACAACTCGCCAATGCATGTTTATAGAAGTATTCAAATTAATCCATTCGTGTGTCTGATGAACACTTGGAACGTTAATAAAAAGATTGGATCATAATAATTTAGAAAAGGTACAAATTGGTGCATAAAAACTGATCAGAATGCAAAAAAATTAATATAAGGTGTCCAAAATCTTCTGGGGGATCCTCAGACCCCCAATAACCTGTTGGTGACTGATAACTGAAAACTCTGCCACTCATTCATGCAATGCTATGTTTTGTTTAACTTTTAAAAAAAAAATATTAATTCACATAAAATAATCCAGGCAGCAGGGGTTCAGGTCTCTTTTCCCATATTTTATTTCCCACTTGCTCAACCCGATTTCAAACTCTATCCACAGCCCTATCTTTAAAATAGAGGCATTAAATGCCCAGAAATAAACATTTAAAAAACAAAACAACTAGCTACATGTTGATGCATAACTATTGTGTCAGTTGTCACTTCCTGGGAAGATCTACTGTTGGTTCGATGTGAGCCTTTTTCATCCTCTTTTGATTGTTAACTTATTAATGAAGAAATATTTGGAGTAAACATTTGCTACTTTTTGTTTAAATCAGAAGACTCGTACAAAGTGCGATTTGAAGGATAACTTGCATTAGGCTTGAGGACTGCATCCAATCAGGGCATATCTCTCTCTCCCTCTCCAAGCTCCATCTGTCGCTGAGGCATGCCACTGCCTGCATGACCCCAGCCATGTGGATAAGCTTTGGGGAGACTGTTTTGAGTTTAAGGCCCTGAGTGTGATAGAAAGGAGGCGTCGAGGACTTTGGCACAAGAACCTTCATAGCCGACAGAGAGGGAAGAGAAACAGATGCCTGTGAAATCTTCATGTAATCTTGAATATAACATCCTAAGACCTCCATATGAGTCATACAGATTATGTATTTTGTGAATCAAGACGAGTGAATAAAGTAATGAGAGATATAGAGAGAACATTGGAAAACAAAAGTAAGACCAGTGTAATAATGACACTAGCAAAATGGGTACAAGTAAACTCAACCTTGCCAGACGCAGGTTATTTCACTGCTGGTGTTTATTGATTAATAAATGATATTGGAAATTTCAAGCAAAAAGGCAAATGATGTAGATTGAATCTTATACTAGTCGCACAGCAAAATAATATGGGCAGATAATTGGTTCCAAACATCCTCATCTTGGTAACAGGACAAGGGAATCGGTCATATTATTATTCTTATTTTTCGGTCTGAACCAGGTTTTAGGGGGATAATGTTATGTTTCTTAATTTCTGTTGGAAGGCATGGAAGTTGCATAGGAGAGGATCCTGTAAATGTTATCTTGTGCCACCACTACAGCTACTTTCACTAAATGTTAAAGAACACTTTCTCAGATGCAACCTTTAGTCGACACCCCATGAACCAGTCAAGAGCCTGCAAAGCAAATCTGAACTGTGAGAATTGTTGCTTAAATACAAGTGTGACCTTCTTCACCCACACATTTCAGCTTGCATTGCCCTGAATATAATACACCTTTGTCTCAATGTGAATCAATTACAAAAATGCATCTTCTGCTTTTGTTTTACTTCCCCTGATGTTGCAAATGTCCTGTGCATATACAACCAAAGCACATATTGAACTGTGAGATATACCAACACACCTTAAATGTTTGTACAGCAGAGAATAAAATATGGACATTTGAAAAACTATTATTTAAACCTGTACTTATACATTTTATTTCCTTTCCTGTGCATTTCATAGACTACATAAAGACAGCCTAGCAGCTCATGTCAGATAATAAATAAATAAACCTGCATACATTTAAAACATTTAAACTGCCGTAACATGAAGAGTGCTTCATCTAACGTGCTTCTTGTTGTTTTTAATATCATGACCTGGATTCACTTCTGCCAACTCAAGCCAAGTGCTTGTTGAATAACAATAAAAAAGCCCTTTGGGTGCTTTTGTTGTGAAATGCTGCTTGACCTATACAGTACATAAAGTCACATACATTGTACATACAGCAGATGAACGGCTACCACAGTGACATTTTCAATAAACTGTGCCCTTCTCTGTCTATCAGCTATTCATGTGAGGTAGCAACAAGCCCCTGGTAGGCTGGTCAGGTTCAGATGCCAACAGGAAGACTTTGTCGAAGGAGCAATATGTAACTTCTCAGTTTTGGTGCGCTTTGCAGGTCTGCCTAGAACTGCACTGTCATAAAACAGTTAGTTCTCCCCTCTGAGACAAGGTGCATTTGTTGAAGCAGAGGGTGAGGAAGCCAGATACGCTTTGAGAAGCTGAAGAACCATGTCGACTCAAAACTTACCGTTATATTACCATATTTTAATCAAATCTTAACGTCTGCAGCCCATTGTTTAGTATGTATATTCAACTGTTACCATGATATCTCTAGCAGCGGCTAAATGCTAAATGTAAACATGCTAGTTGTAGATCAGTATATGGTTACAATTTTTTTGTGGACAACGTTAGATGGATATTTGAATCTATATATTTGCAACGCGGAGACATAACTGCTCCCAGTAAAGCTGCTGAACGTGACACAACGATGACACTATTAATGATGCAGCCTAACGTTAAAACTCAATCTGTTATAAATAAATTCTGCAGAGAAGTTTTTTCTGCCAGTTAATAGTTGCTCAACGCCTCTTCTATTTACAGTGAAACAGATAATATTGCTGGCTTGTTTGGCAGTATTATGATTAGTTTGCAACCATGAGTATGTCATAGGTTGCGTGATAATGGATTGTTTATGCATCGCTAATTGTGTACGAGGTTTTTGCAACACCAGTTTTCTTTTAATTCCAGGATTCAACCTTAACTTCAATTCTCCATCAGTGATGGGTGGGAGACAGGGTGGAGCATCATCAATACAGGCATGCAGAGTCATGACTCAAAGCTGCTGAAAGATCAGAAAAGCTTTCTCAAGAGTTCAGTACTCTGGTTTCAGGCTGTGCTGCCTTGTGTCAAAATGTCTTATAGATGTAAATACTTTTATTATACTATAATTTCTATTTTTTAAATAACAATTTTTTTTAGCTGACCCTGCTGATTAAAAACAAAGTTTGACATACAAGTCATGTCCTGGCGAAGTCAAAACACGTCAACACATCCCTGTTAATTAAGCATTTTTAAACTGTGCCTGTTTCAGCTTCATTTATTGACCCACTAAAACTCTACTTTATGACATCACTGTTATTATTTAGTCCATACTTTGTGTACCTCTTATTAGTTAAAAGATTGAAATGATTTTTGAATGCTGTATTTTGCTGTTGTAATATGCAATCCCAATCTGTTTCAAGGTGACTATTAGTCATAATAGAAATGAGAAATGAGGCCTTCAGCTTTCTGCTTATACATATGGTAATTCATTAAGTGCCCAGCATATTCTTTATCACATCTCATAGGCCACTGACCTCACTTTCCTTTCAAACAAACTTTCCTGTCAGGATATAGACAAGTGAAGACCCATTTTGTGCTCCTAAGTGAAAAATTACAATATATTTATAATGTGTTATTCTACAAGGCTATTTTAATATAGCCTGGTGGTTCTATATGTTCATTTTATATGTTCACTTGCCAGCTGATGTATTTTATCTGTGAGATTTACTCCAGGGCTTTATCTTGCGTGTGTGAACAATCAATAAGAACATAACCTGTTTAAAACGGGTCGACTGGGTCATATTGGTTGGGCCGCTGACGTTGAGGGATGACTTTTCAGAAATAGAAAGAGACAAATGAAAGACAATTTAAAATGTAAATTACTCACATTTGACATTGTGGATAAATAATATATTATTAATCAATAAACAGATTGGGCGAAAGTCAGACATTCACAAACCAGTGAAGTTCAGAGTTCATTTGAATGTAAAGCAGCATGTCAGTCAGTGTTAGTAAAGCAAAAGAAGACACCATAAACATTTCAGGGCAGCCCTTAGAAGGAATTCTTTGCTTTTCAGGATACAAGTTTTTCTTCCAATGTGCTACAAAATAGTTAACCACATAATGATCCTCTACCACTCATTCATCTTCTTGTTTTTACTTTCCTTCACAATATACTTTGAGTTCTGGGAGTATTTATCTATTCCTCTCCATCTGCCCTTTTGAACTTATTAGTATTAACATAACAATTTAAAATTGAGTTCAAAAGTGGTATAATGTGGGCCTTTTTTTTTTCAACATTTAGACTTTAATTGAATCCTATCCCCCATGTTGTCATTTGATCAGATTTCCTCCCATTTTTCCTTTTCTGTATACATACTGTATAAGGTATTAATACAGTGAGTGGTTATTAGTGAATGGTTTTTGTGATGGAGCAGAAAGGAGAGGCTGAACAGTTTTTTAAAATATCACTCGTAAAAGACCATATTCCCACGGCGGCCATGTTGCTGGGCCTTCACTCTCTTGGTGTGAAGCCAAAATGTTGTTTGCAAGCATAAAATAAACCAAACCCTGTAAAGCTATGCTAACAATGCATGAAGATTTTACGATTTTGCTTTGAAATGTGAAGAGGCATCTACTAATTTTTCTATGCTGCCTGAATGTTGTGATGATGGTTTATGTTTAAAATATGGGCTGTTCTTAGACTTGTATGCACCTTGGTTATAGAGCACACAGGAGGCTTACCGTTTAGCTTTGACTGGCGCTCTACATGTTTCCTCATCCGTTTTACAAACCTCAATCACAACTAGAATCACATAAAAAAATAAAATAAAAAAAACCCCAAAAACCTCAAGCTTATTTACTTTATCTCCCCAAATGATTCAATTCATGTTAACGTTGCAAATCTGCAACTGTTTTCATTTTACAGCTTCCTGATGACAATAAGGTAGGAATTATTTTAGTTTAGACCTTTAATTTTTCCTAATTGATATTTTTTACCTTGGAGGTTTTTAAAAAAATGCAATACAATGATTAAAATACGTTTTTAATCTGGTGCCTTTAAAATATCTAGGTTTAGGAAATAGTAATCTTTACTAAACTAACATTTTGCCAACCACCAGCTCCTTTCCAGCAATGAACACATGCTATTTTTTCCTGCTGCTGTAGCAGTGTTGCGAGTCATCTTATCTCAATGTGCCATCTTCAACAACAACTACTTAGAGGATTTAGCATTAAGTGTCCCATAGTGAGTGCTAAATGTGAATATGGGCAACCTCGAAATATTTGCTCTCTCAAACTGTGGTAAACTTTCGAAAAGCACATCCAAATTCTATTCAACCCATTCAAACACTTGATAAAGGCTTTTATTTCCACTTGAACCCTACACAAATCAGATGATGGTACGACACTATACGGTACAAAGGCACGTGTAAGAACATGTTGTAAAACTTAACTGACATGAAAAACACTGAACAAATAACTCCTGTCTTACGTGATAAATATAACTTTGAATGTTTCTTGAAATGATTGAACATGAAAAAGACAACTGTTTCACCTGATTCTACGCACCTAGGTGGTTCAATGTTTGATGACTGGGCTAGAGCTCTTATAGTGGAGAGAATCACACCAGTAGAGTTTAGAGCGTTATAAAAGTGTATTATATCCACTGTCAGATGCCCTGCTTCGACATGAAATTGATTCCTGCTGTTTGCATCTTCTTCCACTCAGCTGGAGTCCTTCAATCTAAAGAGCCTGAGGTTTCCACAAAGCCCCCTCCCTACTTCCTGAGCTGAAAACCTTGCTGCTCGAAAAGGAGAGGGTTTTTAGGTCTGGATATAGAGAGGAGCTGAGGAGGGTGCTGAAGAAAAAGAAATGAAGGAGGCGAACACCAGCCACAGGGCGAAGATGGAGGAGAAATTGCTGCAGAACAACGCAAGGGAAGTCTGGAGAGGCCAGAATAATGGCACAGGTCACAGCAGAGGTCATGGAGGGGGCCCTGACGCCAGAGACCGGGAGTTGGCAAATGAACTAAATTTGTTTTTCAATAGATTTGATTCTGCTCCCACCCCGACCCCCAACCAGCAGAGCTCAAACCAACCCGCTTCTCAATCACTCCATCTGAGAACCCTATCACCATCATCACAACCAACTCCTTCTCCTCCTCCTCTTCCACCCATGGCCTCTCCATAACAGCTGATCAGATGAGAAGTCAGCAGAGAAGATCAAGGCGAGGAAGGCCACAGGTCCTGATCACATCAGCCCCAGACTCCTGAAGGACTGTGCAGACCAGCTCTGTGAGGTTCTTCTGAGTCTGGAGACGGTCCCTATTCTGTGAAGACTTCCTGCGTGGTGCCAATCCCAAAGACATCGCAACCCCAGGGAGCCTAAACACTTCAGACCCTTCGCCCTCACCTCTCACCTGATGAAGACCATGGTAAGAATCGTCCTCAACAACCTCCACCCCCTGTTGACTGCAAACCTGGATCCCCTGCAGTTCACCCTACTAACCAAACATCGGGGTGGATGACATGTCATCTACCTGCTGCAAAGATCCTGGACTCACCTGGAGAACGCTGGCAGCACTGTGAGAGTCATGTTCTTTGACTTCTCCAATGCCTTCAGCACCATCCAGCCTGCATTGCTCAGGGAGAAGCTTGAAAGAGCAGGAGTAGCTGCATGGACAACAGATAGATAGATAGATAGATAGATACTTTATTGATCCCGAGGGAAATTCAAGGCATCCAGTAGCAGTATACAGACAGGCAGGACACAAGACATTAGTTACAATACACACCCGCTGTCCCCCCCCCCCCCCCCCCTCTGTATACAATAATCCCCCAAACAAGATTTAGCAGCCCCTATGTGGCTAAGAATAAACATAATTAGATGTTAAACCTGTGCAGTTAGCATTAGCAATTAGACTTAAAACTTATATAGCATAATGTACATAACCTGTGAGGAGAGAAAAACATGTGCTGGTTAAAAGAGACCTGTAAACAGTTAAGGAACCTTAGAAACAAAGTGCTGACCTTCTAGAAACTAGTTACATGTGCATGTACAGAGGTGTTGGAGGTAGTGCCAGAGGTGTGAGTACAGTCGTTAAACAGTCAATGCAGGAATGTAAATTGGCTCACCAACTTAAAGGAGCAGTGATTTGCATTAAGTGTCCTAGACAATAACCTGAAACCAGGAGTGCTTAGGGTGATAATCATTGAGTACCCAACTATTGGGGAGCAGATTAGCATTAAGTGTTGAAGACAATAGAGTGAAACTTGACCTAATTAGGGTGATCATGTCAGCCATTACAGATGTAGCATAACACAACAGTAGGATGAAACCAGACATGATTAGGGTGATTATCTTTAAAGTGACCAGTGCTCAGTAAAGTGACTATCAATATGCATTACAGTGTCCAAATTGGGGGCTGACTCTGAGGTCAGCAGTGCAGATGAGGAATGAGAAAAAAGTGAAAAAAGAGTCCAGGGATCACCGTGCGCTTCTTCCCTGCCGTGACAGTGAAGTGTTGTACAATCTGATGGCCAGGGGGACAAAAGAGTTCTTGAGTCTGTCCGTGGAGCATGACTGTGACAGCAGTCTTTCGCTGAACATGCTCCTCTGCCCGGTGAAGGTGCTGTGCAGGGGATGGTGTGTGTTGTCCATGATGGAGAGCATTTTGTCCAGAGACCTCCTCTCTACCACTGTCACCAGTGAGTCCAGCTCTGTGCCCACCACAGAGCCGGCCCTCCTCACCAGTCTGTCCAGGCGTGCTGCGTCCCTCTTCTTGCAGCTTCCTCCCCAGCACACCACGGCGTAGAAGAGGATGCTGGACACCACAGACTGGTAGAACATCTGCAGCAGCTTTTTGCAGATGTTGAAGGACCCCAGCCTTCTCAGGAAGTACAGACGGCTCTGTCCCTTCCTGCAGGTAGTGTCCATGTTAGGCGACCAGTCCAGCTTGTCATCCAGCTGCAGCCCCAGGTACCCGTAGGTCCTGACCACCTCCACGTCGACCCCGCCGATGGAAACCGGTTCTAGATGTGGTTTCTTCCTTCGGAAGTCCACCACCATCTCCTTGGTCTTGGAGGTGTTTAGCTGCAGATGGTTGTCACTGCACCACGTCACAAAGTCCTCGATCAGGCTCCTGTACTCCTCCTCCTGTCCGTCCCTGACACAAGCAACTATCGCAGTGTCGTCCGAGAACAGGACGGGGGAGAGCACAGTCCCCTGTGGTGCACCGGTGCTGCTGACCACAGTGTCAGATGTGCAGTCCTTCAGTCTGATGTACTGTGGTCTCTCTGTGAGGTAGTCAGTGATCCACCTCACCAGGTGCGAGTCCACCCTCATCTCGGTCAGCTTGTCTCTCAGTAGGAGGGGATGGATGGTGTCGAAAGCGCTTGAGAAATCAAAGAACATGATTCTCATCACGCTGCTCCCTTTGTCCAGATGAGAGTAAGCCCTGTGTAGAAGATAGAGGATGGCATCGTCCACGCCCACCTTTGCCTGGTATGCAAACTGCAGTGGATCCTGTGCGTGTTGTCAGAGCTTGGTCTGAAGTCGCCTGGCTCACTGGGGTTCTTCTTCTTGGGGACAGGGGTGAGGCACGAGGTCTTCCAGAGCACAGGAACCTTCCCGAGCCGCAGGCTCATGTTGAAGATGTGCTGAAGTGGCTCCCCCAGCTCAGCAGAGCAGGCCTTTAGCATCCTGGGACACACCTTGTCTGGGCCTGCTGCCTTCCTGGGGCGGAGTCTCTTCAGCTCCTTGCTCACCTGGTCTCTGGTGATGGTGGGGGGGAGGGGGGATGGATTGTCACTGGAGGTTGTATCTGTTCTGGTGGATGTGTTGGGGGGAGTGAGAGGGGGGGAGGGGGTGTCGCTGCAGCGACGGGGCTGTCGAACCTGTTGAAAAACAAGTTGAGCTGGTTTGCTCTCAGGGTCCCCGTCTTCTGCGTTGTTGTTTTTCTTTTTGCAGCCTGTGATGGTCTTCATGCCCTCCCAGACCTCTCTCATGTTGTTCTGCTGCAGCTTCTGTTCTACCTTCCTTCTGTACTCCTCCTTTGCCTCTCGGAGTCTGACCTTGAGTTCCCCCTGCACCCGCTTCAGCTCTGCCTGGTCTCCCTCCTTGAATGCCCTTTTCTTCCTGTTAAGGATCTCCTTGACATCGCTGGTGATCCAGGGCTTGTTATTCGGGAAGCAGCGCACAGTTTTAGTGGGAACCACAACGTCCATACAGAAGTTCATGTAGTCAGTTGTGCAGTGTGTGACCCCCTCAATGTCATCACCATGGGTCTCTTGTAGGGCACTCCAGTCAGTGGTCTCAAAGCAGTCTCTGAGCGCCTCCTCTGCCTCAGGAGACCACTTTCTGAAGGTGCGTGTAGTTATCGGTTGTCTCTGGATCATAGTTTTGTACTGTGGCTTTAGTAGGACCAGGTTGTGGTCGGACTTACCCAGAGGTGGTAACGGGGTGGCAGTGTAGGCGTCCTTCACGTTTGCATACAGGAGGTCTATTGTCCTGTTCTTCCTGGTGGGACAGCTTACAAACTGGTGAAAGTCCGGTAGTGTGGAGTTCAGAGTAACATGGTTAAAGTCCCCTGAGATGGCGATGAAAGCATCCGGGTGCAGCGTTTGTAATCTTGAGGTGGTCGCGTGGATGACGTCACACGCAGTTTCGGCGTATGCCCGGGGAGGAATGTAAACACAGACCACGATCGCGTGAGAAAATTCCCTCGGCATGTAGTAAGGACGGAGACCCACCGCCAGCAGCTCGATGTCTTTGCTGCACGTTGCCTCCTTCACAGTAACATGTCCATGGTGGCACCATCTGTTGTTAATAAACAGCGCGAGTCCTCCTCCTTTCCGTTTGCCGCTGCGTTTCGTGTCTCTGTCCGCTCTCACTGTAGTAAAGCCCGGTAGATCCACATTAGCGTCTGGGGTGTTTTGAGTCAGCCAGGTTTCTGTGAGGCACATTAAACTGCACTCTCTAAATGTCCGGTTGTTCCTCACAAGAGCAGCCAGCTCGTCTGTCTTGTTGGTTAGACAGTTTACGTTCCCCATAACTATCACCGGAACCGAGGGCTTGTACCTCCATCGCTTAGCCGCGAGCTTAGCCCTTACCAGGGCCCCGGCTCTACAGCCTCTATACCGCCGCCTCAGCTCCTCTGGTATCGGGTGAACGATGCCGGCTTGTCCCGCTGACCGGAGCGAGAGCAGCGTTTCCCTTGAATAAGAGAGTTTTCCGCTGTTATTTCCACGAAGGCACGAAAAAGTATCCATAGGATACATAAAGTTATACACTGAAGGTGTACTATAAAAAACTATATAGTATAGTACTATAAAAACTATAAAAGTAGAAGTTGGCACAGAGCCAAAACAAACGAATAACGTATCAGACAAGTACGACAGGGACGGAGCTACTGAAAGTGCGGCCACTCACGTCGGCGCACAGGTGACTACCTGTCCATCAGACCACAGTATTTGAGGCTTCAAGAATGTGATTCTGACATGGTGGTCTGCAGCACAGGGGCCCAACAGGGGACAATGCTTTGCCCCCTTTTTCTCTTTACCTTGTACACCTCGGACTTCTGTTACAACTCTGGGAGCTGCCACCTGCAGAAGTTCTTCGATGACACTGCCATCATAGGGTGTGTTTCTAAGGGAAGTGACCAGGAGTACAGGCAGGACATCAGGGACTTTGTCGACTGGAGCGAGCTCAAGCACCTTCAGCTCAACCAGCAAGACCTGGCGCAGGAGGTCACCCTAGATTAAATAGGTAAATATCCAGGGTTTGGACATTAAGATGGTGGAGACGTACAAATACCTGGGTGTTCACCTCAACAATAAACTGGACTGGTAACACAACTGCACAGCCATTGCCCTCTTGTACCACCTGTACAAGAGGTTTCAAAGTCGACTGCACCTGCTGAGGCAACTGAGGTCCTTTGGAGTGTGCAGTACTCTGTTACGGACATTTTATGACTCTTCACTTTTCTAGGCAGTGGTCTGGGAGCACAGAGAGAGACAGGAAGAGTTTGAACAGACTAGTCAAGAGGGTTCGTTCGGTCGTAGACTATCCTCTGGACTGTGTAAAGGAGGTGGTTGAGAAGAGGATGTTATTGAAGCTGACATCCATCATGAACTCCTCTCACCCCCTGCATGACACTGCGGGGGCTCTGTGCAGCTCCTTCAGCAGCAGACTGAGACACCCACCCTGCAAGACTGAGTTCTACTGCAGGTCCTTTATTCCATCTGCAGTCAGACTTAAAGGCATCACTGCCACATGACTCTGATGTATAATAATCACCAATATCATTAATGCTGCACAGTGTGTTTTTAATCTGATCTGATATGTATTTCCACAAGTGAATGTGTAGGGAGTGTTTATGCCTAGTATTATTTAATTAAATTTTATTTTTTCCTGTATTTAATTAATGTCAACTTGCTCATAGCTGTTTTTAAAACTTTTTTGCTATTGATGCTGTTTACATTCCCTATTTAGCTGTTTTTTGGAGCTGCTGTAACAACCAAATTTCCACCATTTGGGGATCAATTATCCACACTCTTCTAAATCCTCTTCCAGTCTCACCTTGTTGGAATGCCAATTGCAGACTACTGCCCCCTGATGGCACGTTCAATTATTGCCTCTCACGCATGCACAGACTGTTTGTGGAGGTTGACTGTCGGCGGTAGTCTTTGCGGTGTTCTCGTGCAACTTTTTGGATAAGACAAAAGACTTTGTGTGCAGACACCACAGGTGGCCTTCATTGCCATTTAGTTCTTTGCCGTCTGCTTGGTGTGTCAGAGCATTTTGCTAAAAAGCTGTTGGCATTTATCTGTAGCTGCTTTCCAAACACCACTTTGATCATTTGTGCATGAATTCAACACGTTAGACCATGAATATTCATAATGAAGCTTTGCTTTTAATTCAGATTAGCATCAATAATGGGAAATGTGGAAATGGACATTTTGCCAGAACATCTTTTAGTGACGGTTTACCCTTACGACTCATTTAACACAGCTCGCTAGAAAAAGAAAAACTATGACGTGAGGTTTAACTTTGAAAAATGCAATTACAGATATTGATTCGCGCACTGATTGAGTGATGATTCACTGTGATGATAATGACAATGGGCTTTTAAAAGACAATTATTGTGACCAAATTTCTCAGCGCAGAGATTAAGGTGTAATTGAACCTTTTACCCAATTAAAATAAGAAATAATTAATTTAGTCAGATCTTTTATTTGATCAACACCATAAACTTATCTTAAAATGGTTGAAAATCATTTTCTCAAATTAAAAATGTTCTGTCTAAAGAACCTCCCACCTGTAACGGGAAAGCATTAGACGTAGACATTTGAGCTTGAAACTGCAGTATTTTTGTATTTTTTATGAAAAAAACCTTAAAAATGTTGTTGAGTTTTTGTTCACGTTCAGGCACTCAAAAATGGCAGCGAAGTTGTGGAAGAATAAAAACATTCCTTCAGGAAACAATAAGGTCCTTCACACTGTCAGTGCTTCGGGTCCGAATTATCTGAGATTGTAAATCTGGAAATGGATGAAGTGAATTCTATTATTTTTAAGGACACTACTAATACAAAAAATAGGTTGCAACCTCTGAAACTGTATTTCTACCATACACTCCAACCTCTTCTTACCAGAAATATTATACCACTGATTTAAAATAGTTTACATAAACATCAAGGGCTAGCTTTTAGTTTTAAAGAGCTAAAAATGAGAAGCTTTAAAAAACCTAGCACCTTCGCACCTCCAAATCTGATTTTTAAAACATCCACATTGTATGTTTTTTTTTTTTTTTTTGCCAGTCTGGACACAATAGCCACATGAGATCCAAGTTTTTCAAATCTGATTCAAACCACATACTGTAAGCTGGTGGTTTTGAATATGATTCAAATTTGAATTCTACAGATCCGACTCAATCTGAACGTCTCGTTTGCTTCAATGTATCTTCCTGCATCACTCACAACGCAACACCATTGACAAAAACGACATCAATGTATAGCCGGCAAGCAATTTCCAAAAAGTAGAATGATTTTTAAAGTAGCATGCTCTTTGTTCTCCATATTTACTCACACCTTCCCTTCTGTGCTCTTTCAAAAGCCCCGCCCCTCACTTGCATGAACTAGCGCCATTGGTCCTGAAGTGGATTTCAGCTCATGCTTTGAGTGTGGGTTCGTTTTTTACAGGCTTACAGCTGTTACAGATGATGGATTTTCTTCATTCCTTTTTCAAAGCACATACGATCTTAATTATTGTCAGGAGATATAAACAATTTTAACCAAAAACTTAAAAAGTGTATCTGGAGGAAATAACCTACCCTGCCTTTAATCCAAGGCACATTATACAAACAGGTTGGTGGAAGAAAACAGCAAAGATAAAAACAAACATGCCCAAAACAGCCCACACGTCATAGTCATCTGGTCATTTAGCGATTGTATTTTCTGGGGGTAACCTGTTATCATAGAAATCAATGTGGATAAGAACATGTCAATACAGACAAGCAGATTGGATCTGGTCACTTGAAATTTGAAATGCAGTCAGTCAGTTAGAAAAATCTGATTTGGGTGGTAGCCTGAACAAAGCCTATCTGACCTGGAAAATCAAATGAGATCATCAGCAACATGATTGACTTGTCTATGAAGGCATTGTTCATGCATGTAACTGCTGCTGTGGGGTATGTAGTAGATACAGGTACAACACTCTCAAGAAGCAGCCTTTTATAAGATTTGTCATGGCAAAGATTCGCTACAATTGTCTGTTAGAAGAAAGCAGAAAGATTTTTTTGAGAGAACAAAAAACATGATTTAAATGTATGTACTATATAAAACAACATCTGCTGAGAGGGTTTTTATTCTTAAAGGTTAGAGCACCAAATGACCCACACAAGAGCTTTAAATCTGTTGTATCTGATCCAGTTGGCTTGCCTGCTTACAATGCTGCAGCACTTGTTGGTTAGCTTTTTTCCAGGAAGAGACTACGGCCTTACGGGGTCCACTTTAAACCACCTACTTCTCTAGTTGAATTTAAAAAAACAAAAAAAACAAAAAACATTCCGCCCTGGAAACTTAGAGGGAGAACATACTGGCTCCTTCATTGGCAGAGAAGCCAACTCTTTAACATAGCACGTTTCCTAAATTTAATGATGCAGTGGTCATTACTTGATTGAATTCCCTAGATATCTGGCATCGTGCTCCCTTAAGTCTTATTTTTACTTTGTTGCTCAACTGAGAGTCATTATTTAGGCATTTAAAACTCCTAGTTAAACATCTAGCTAACATTTTGCATCAAATCATCCAGTACATGACATTTAGAAGAGTATTGGGGATATGCAACTCTTCAGATTGAGTATTTACTGTAAAATTTGTAAGATTTATGCCTAGCGTTAGTTTGAATTAAAAGAGAGAGATAATGTGACACGAATTCTCATTAGCATAACTGTAGCTCATTGTTTCTGTACACCAGACAATGACTGGGGCTGTTAGGAAGAAGCAGCTGTGTTTTATAATGCAGTTTGCATTCTCTGTTCCCCATTAAACCCATTCCTCGGGACAGACTCGAACTCGTGACCCCTCTATTAGCCTTCATCCACCCGGCTTGGTGATTAAAGGAACATTAGGAAATTAAAGGCAAATTGCATTACCAGGGAAACAGACGGAGGTGCTGCTGAGGACCCAACATGCATGCAACCTGCTGATGCTCAGACTTTCCATCCCTTTCATCGGCAAATGTGTGATGCTAAATGTCACCCCGCAGGTAGCAATTTCTCAGGTGGCACATTCTGATTAAGGATAAGACCTATTAGTAGTGCCAGAGCGTTATAATCTTTAAGTTGGGTTGGGTGGATAGTCAGACCATAATGATATTTCAGCCCTCAACAGCTAAAGCATATTAATAAGATGCAAATCACTTCAAAACATGCAGAAACTGTGTTTACACACACTCTGGGGCTTTGAGGAAATACGTCCCTCAACTGTAACTATTTTAGGCAGATAAAATTTTGATGATGCAGCTGAATAAAAATGTAAATTGACCTTCAGCAGAATTTATGTTTCTCTCAGTGTAGAAATGCATGCTGTAAGCAATTCAGCTACAGGGCTCTTTCTGCCTTGTATAAAGTGAATTTAATTCATCTTGCTTAATATACATTGTTACAAAGATTTTCTCTGTTTTATTGAAGAAGTCAACCAAAAAACAGATGCAGATTTCAGTCATAATAATGCTTACAGTTTCTTAATTGAACAATCCCTCTTAGTCTCATGTCCCCCGCTTGTCCTTAAGAGCCTCATGCAGAAGGCCAACTATACATTGCTTCTCATTATAACACATAAACCAGCTATATTTTATGCTCTTGGACATTTGCTTTTCATACCTATAATATGAGGAGCCAGACTAGATTTTAACTGATGTTCTAAGTTGGACTACCTTCAAAACTCATTTTCATTATGAGAATTGTTAATATGTTAAATGTTCTTGTAGAGATAGGCTCATTGGTCAATCATAGCATAGGCCAGTCAGTGAGTTTCTTAGGTAAGAGCCTGTATAACATACTGATGTTGACATATTAAATAAGAAGACACTTTTATAAATCATTTACCAATAACAAGGTTCAATTCATTCAAACAAACACCCCATCCAGCTATTCAATGCGTATACTTCTCTGCCTGACTGTGCTCTTCCAAAATGGTGTTACTGCTTAGTTTCTCCTCAGACTCACAGGGAGCAGAATATCTTAGGTTGTGTAGTTCTTTGCTTTCATATTTCACAGAAACTAATAAATATGTATTTTTTTTACTCTCACTCTTGGCCGATACTCAGTGCCTGGAGGTATGGGAGTTGTGCGGATGCTTTGACAGTGTGACAGGTTTAGTGCTGGAGGATTGTTAGATGTCTCTCTTGCCAAATATTGTCCTCACTATCTACTCCCAGATTTCCCCTGAGCACACATCTTCACAAAAACAAGGCTCACACACAAGAGTACCACCAAGGTGACATCTGTAAACAAACGACAATACAACATTTCCCCCTTTGCAAGCTGCAAATTTTCATTGGATTTCCACAAGAACTGTTCACAAGAAATGTATGCTGATCTTGAAATGATTTTTAAATATTTCCAGTTTCTAAACATTCAGTATGGATGTTTTGCCTCAGTGTTAGAGAAGTGTCATTTGAATCTCTGGTAAATGAGCAAAGGACAGTGTGAAAGACTAATCTTAACTACGTCAGAGTTGCAAGAGCCATTTTGTAGGGTTCCTAAATATGCATGAACTTGGTTTTGCTTACATTAAGATCTCGTTTAAAAATGTAAATCGAAGACCCTCAAACAAAGGTGTTTTAACATCAAGTTGTACACAGTCAGTAAAATGTGGAATAGAGTACTCCTTTCAAAGATATATTTCAGAAAGCACAATATTACTCATAGTAAAGGTATATTATAAAGTGTGGAATTTTATTTTAAAGAACACTGATGGAAAATTTCCAGGCTGAAACAAAAAATCTTGAAGAAACTGTACAATTTGGTTTGACTGAATTGACATATGCATTCTGCAGTCTGAATAACATTTTTAGGTCATACCAATATTGCATTACATGTCATATCAGCCCACAGTACACATGCTGGGAACACATTTTTCTGCTAAAACATGTGTTTCCAGTTCAGTGACTAGTACAGTATGAACAATGAGTCTTAAACATAAGGGGTCATATAACCTCATATTTGAAAAACAAAGCGGATGTTCCTACTGTGTGAGTATGCTTACGTGATTTCAGCACATCTTGGGAGTTTTGTCTCATTTTCATGAAACTAAAGGAAAATAAAAATAGAAAACCCCAAGTGGGCAGACAGTATTAGAAGAAGAGTCGAGGTTTGGTAAATGTTTTGCATACACTGACATTTAAGAACAGATGGCTTCTTTACTCCAACTTTGAACAACATATAAAACCTTGTTCTTACGCCCCAATGAGTAACCTGAAAAAATAAATTAAATCTACATCTGCTCCAGTAATACATGTGGGAACAAATACAAAAAAGTCAGGTTAGAGAGAGGCTGACGGATTTGTTAAAGAGCTTTTTATGTACAGTGCTCTGGAAATATTGGAGTGAAACAGGTTTCTCTCCCACAGCAACAAGCAATGCACAAACGTTGTGCAGTAACAATAAAATCAGGCTATGTATCTCAGCAGTTTTAGTGAGAATCAAACTTCTATTTTGAATTGAGTTGATACCCCTCCAGGAGCTCCAATTGATGGACAAATGACTGAGGGCCATTTTGTCACATAATAATATGTCTTTGATAAAAGACACAGAGAGACTTATTTTGAAAGAAGCAATTTATATCCATCATTTGAATTTTGAAAGGCAAAAAGAGAGAGACTTTGTTTTTTGTTCACTTTTTTTCCTACACTGACCCTGTTCATCAACCCTTCTTTTTATAATCCCTGGTGAGCCCAGAAGGATGGGGCTTTGATAATGATGATTGACTCAGTATGTGGGTTTCAAGCAGCCAAATACTCATGGATAATTCTTCCTCCCTTTCTCTGTTCATGATTAGCTAGCTGGCACGTGGCGACTTTTATAGTGCCCAGATATTTAATTGTGCTAACACGATTGGGGTGAGGTCGGGCACTCCAAAATCCTATGCTAATCACCACAAAGGGATAAGTAAGGGCTTCAAAGTAAATCAAACTGGAAGGATCTCGTCTCTCCTTAAAATGTCCCTGCTGTGATTGGAAGCCATTTTTATTGGGTTTTAAGGCAAATCACCGGAGGCTGTCTTTTTCTCCCTCATTCACTGACCATGGCTCCTTTTCCCCATTGTGTGTGTCAGGTTCATCCTGGTCAGGAATTTTAGTACTTAGCTGTCAAATGTTCAGCATTTTTCCCAGCACATATTCTAGTACATAAAGCAACGTTATTGAAGTGTTAAGTCTCCCAATGTCCCAAAGAAGCATCTTATAGCCAATTTCATGCACGAATGATGAAAACAGAAATGGAGCATTATAGGGGAAAGGAGAATAGTTTGGTGTCACACCTCAGGGATCTTTGATAAGAAGTGAACAGGGATAAATGTGGGCAGTGTAAGACAGTGGCAGGTGCTGCTTGTAACTTGGTGATAAAGTAAACAAACCCACAATGGGACAGAGGCATGTCTCTCAGATTAATACACTCACGCACAAAAGCAAAGGATTGACAGTCTTATTTGTGTTGGAGCTTACCCACACAGAGCTACGGACCGGGTTGACATTTCAAATGTTTACATCAAAGAATGAAAGCAACGTGCCTTCCTGGATGACTGGTACACTCATTAGCCTCTTTACATATGTCAACATTCCTGGAAAGAGCAAACAGAACAAAGGAAAACACTGTTGAGGGTGCTTAAAGAATGAGTTTTTCTTCAAAGTAGACAAATAAAAGATATAAAGGAGAATAGGCATTTAACAAGAAGAAACTTAATAACAGGTTTTTAATTTTCCACCAAGAAAAATGCTTTGTTTCTCCTCCTCCAAACAAAACCAAACCATTTGATGTCTGTTAACGTCTTAGACTAACAGCTTTCTTTTGTCTCTTAGGTTCTCTTAGATCCCATCTAAATTGATGGCTTAACTAATTTTGGGATTGCGCCCACTGGTAGCCTTGTTGTTACTGCGCGCCCCCATGTAAGGAGGTCCTCCAAAAGGGCGGCTCAGGTTCTATCTACTGTCCTTGTCTCTAAACTATAGGCAAATAGAGTACAGTAATGAACATTAAAAAAAAAATGCCCCAATTGATATCTGGTTATTCACTGATTTATTAATTAGGTTATTTTTATGAAATCAGCTGTTAACAAAATTACAGAAAGACACTAAGGGACAGATTTTTTTTCATTGGACCGAGTGGCATGAGAGAAGAAAAAAAACCCATTTCATTTTGGATCTGATCCAGATGTAGCCCAGTCAAAAAAACAACAACCAACAAACTCTATTACATCAATCCTACAAACTGTATTCTAGTTTAATATTTGCAGAATGTGCCTAATCTTAACCTCTGCCTGTTAATGAAGTCTGTCTCATAATACTTCAATTATTATTGATAATTGCATTGGACTACAAAAAATGATATGATTCAAATGTATTTGTTAACATCAAATGCATTTGTTTCCCTCATTAACGTCAGCCTGCTTTGTTATAATCCATTTATGAACACAGTATGTCTGGATTCAGGAGATGATGTCTGAAGAAGGTTTTAAATTGTTCTGACAACTGTGAATACTTCTAAGTATAAATGTAGGAAGAGTGTGAGTGCCATAAGCTAATGGATGTCTATATCTGTGTGTTCACTTTGATATAAAAATAGCCTTCACTTTAGAGGGCACAAACTGTCATGATCTGACAAGCACTTTATTTTTCACCTTTAATGTTTGCACTGACTGTTTAATGTCTGTGTTCACACTTCTTGCACTACCTTCATCTTAAACACTACTGTACATACATATTCAACACATATACTCTCAGAGGGTTAACATTCTTCATTTCTCATGTACAGGTCTAATTACCGATGTTCGGTTTCCTTTAAATTGCACACAGTATATTTCTACTCCTGCACAGATTATGTACATTTATAAGTTGTATAAGTCTGTCTTTATTTGCACGGGTTTATTTTATTTTATTTTTTTATTGTTATTCATATAGGGGCTTCCTAAAAAAGTGTTTTCGGGTTAATACTGTATATATGAAAGGGAGAAAGGACAGCAGGTGGTTATTGTAACAAACGTTGTGTTTCTTGCATCTCTGCTACTGGATACTTTAAATTTACCTCAGGATTAATAAAGTATCTATCCATCTATCCAAAACAAAGTTGTGAGGCTCCGATAAGTCTTTGGCAATTTTATATCTCTTTCAGAAATAAAACCGAGTGCAGATGGAACACCATTCAGTGGGGAGTAGAATGACATTGATATTTCTTGAGGAGGCGGGAATTTTCAGATGTGCACTCCAGCTGATGATGATTTCACAGTTCTACATAGAGAGGGAAGGTTATTCTGCTATTGGGGTGCCAGGAGGATGAAAAGTCAAGTAAGAGTGGATCAATGAGTCAGGCAGAAGTGTAAGCATAATGCTGTTGTTCTTAGATATTATGTGAAATGAAGCTCCTAATACACTGTAACATGTTTAATTTCATGAAACAACAGTCAAAACCACTTGAGTTAAGATTTATAACTGGGATTTTTTTTTCTTTTTCAATTTGTTGAATTGTACAACTCACTTGATATCTGGAATAACAGAAATGAGCTGAGAGAAGTGATAGATGTATAAATTCGAACCATATAGCTGAAAGACAAAAAACACAGCAGAGGTAAATTCAGCATAGAACTTCCCTATTTTGTATTAAGTGAGTGGGCAACCCCTCAGTTGTAAGAATAGCATGAAATGCAGCTGGTGTCTGTCTAAGAGAAGCTTGACAGGATTTTAAAGTGTGGAGAATAGAAATAAGTAGTGCCATTGGAAATGGCGGGTTCCTTCCTGGAGGAGTTACTGGTTTCTTTTATCTTTCTCTGATTACCTTTCCAGACCCATTTATACTATTCCATGTCTATTTACTCAGCATTTTTTTTTATTTAAATGTATCATACATGGCCATATTGCTTTGATTTCTCCAACATTTGAAAAAAATCCAATGTGGCGAAAACTAAAGAGAGCGAATCGTAAATAATATTTTAGATTTGTGTGTTCCCAAAAGGAGTATGTAGGTCTAATTTAATTATCAGTGAACCTACTTTGGTACTGGAGTATTATAACATGCAAGACTTTTGTCATGCATGAAGGCACAAAAGTCAGAAGATTTATTAGCGAAATGGCTTCACCTTCATTTCACATATTAAAAAGGAAGAAGAGCAGAGGACACAGAGGACCAGTGCAGGTGGCGTGTAGAGTATCTCTACTCTTTTGGACTAACCTTTGCATAAGAGAGGGCTCTTATTCTCAATTATTTTTCATGAATTTTTCATCTCTCACATAAGCAGCTCACTTCAAACAGCTAGAAAGCACCACTAGAACTGTACAGCCCACAGGCAACCATCAGCCGTCAAACAACCTCTGCGCTCTCTGTAGATCTGTCTTGAAGCAGTTATGCAGATCCTCGCAAGGAAAAGGGGATGACAGGGACACGACAGGGAGAAAAAATATATATTCATATTCTAATTCAAAAAATTACAAACCTTGGTATTTGTAATTAATGCAATTGTGTTTAAAAGTCATCAAAATCCACTCCAAAATAATTGGGACAAATTATACAATTATAAAATGGCAAAAGTAGATCATAAGCTTTTTCGGGAGCACTGAAAATGATATGATCTCATCTTTTCACTGGCAGCTGCTGAAGGATCAGTTAATCATTTATGTCATTCTCTGAAGTGTTTTACCTCCCTTGTCTTGAGCTGTCTTACAACTTCCCTTAAGCACAAAGACATCAGGGAATCTCAGTGCCTTCAGGTAGGAAAACAATTTCTGTTTAATTTGCAGTTTGAAGACTGCTGGCGAGGGTCAAACTACCCTCCCAGGGATTTTTCTCATGCAGCTTTAACAGATGACGGCAGCCATATGTTTTTTTTCCTGTCAGCACTTGACAGAATTCCCAAAGAGAACATTGTTAACAACAGGTGAAGGGAGGCCCATGGGGAGTAGCCTTATTGGCACAAAAGATTGATCAATTTAACTTCAACATTAGTATGTGGATCTGCTCTTAGTGAATGTAACCCCTTATACCCAGGACAAAAAAAGTGTACATGACTGATGTTTCTTCAAGTTTAACGCTTCTTTACAAAGACTGAAAAGCTTATAGCATCTGAAATCATGCATTTCTTTCCAAGTCTTTCATTTTAACACACTAACGTTGATTTGTCACAAAGAATGGTTTACTCAATAGCTACAGTGGAATAATCTGCCTGATTTTGTTTTAACTTGAAGCTAAATAATCAATCAATGCACTGATGTAAAATTCTATGGTTATTTTGTCTAATATACTCTATTTTGGTGGTGTGATCGTCTCAGCTTCTATTCCTCTAGCTTAACTTGGTCTTTACACGAACAGTTCCTCTCATGTAGTCAATGAGACTAGCAATGTCATTATGTACAACAGTCTATATGAAAAAACCCCCCCAAAAACCATTGTTTTATTTCACAATGGCCCGATCATGTCATAGGTAGTGTTCACATTTCCTTATACTTAATTTATTTTTTCTTTAAGTGTCTTTGCTTTGTATTTTGTAGATCTCTATTCATTGAGCATCCAATGGGCTTTGCCAATTAGCACAAGGCTTTTGTTGCTCATTAATATTTTGTGCTACTGATTAAGAGCTTTCATTTCAGAATTCAACATGAAAAACGTTTGTGTCGAACAAAGGATCATACATTTTTTGAAACTTTACACAACCATTTTTTTGTGATGTTTGTTCACTAATCACCGCTTTGGTTTGGTTTGGGAGCCACTGGTAACAAACCTCATATAGCCTCCACATAGCCTTTAACATGTAAAATCTCATTGAGGGTATCAAGGACTTGAACTGAGCAGAGGCTAGCTCTCTAAATCTGTGGCTTTAGATCGTCTTTGTACAGTTTTCAACAATTTAACCAGAACTGCTTATTTACTCTGTAACATGTTGTCTCTGACTCATTTGTCAATGACATCATTCACCTATGCCTTGTTTTCTTCTGAAAAAAGTAAAACACCCCATCAGTAGAAAATTAAGGAAGCTTTCAAACACTAAAAAAAAAGAAAACTTCCCCTAGTTAACAGGAACATTTTATCCCCTCACTTACCATCCAGTGAAACAACAATTTGCTTAGAATGTATCTTTTTTTTTTTTTTTTTTTTACATAGTTTTGTGTTTCTATTAAACTATCAATCAGAAAAAGATAGCCAGTGTTATTAAGTGTAAAGTGAACCATACAAGCTCTCAAGATCATTCTTATTTTCTCTCTAAGAGGTCAGTTTCACTTTAGTTGACAGCCAAAATGGATACCATTTTTTAAAGATGTTTGTTCCTAACCTTTTTAGGTTTAAATGGTTGGGCTAAGTGAGAGGCACCTACACAGTGGCACTATTTTATTGATAAAAAACATATCTGCATGTCAGTAGTGTTGCAAGATTACTGCAATACTGGCTCAGTCAGTGAGGGGCTATTTATATGGCTGTAGAGAAATTGTGGTAGCTTTTAGTAAACATATATACTGTATACACTACTCACAATAAGTTTGGGATATTGTTGTTTACATGAGTGCTTTCCCTATTTGGTTGGAATGTTAATGAAACCAGTAATAGTTCCCTTTGATATTACTATTAATGAATTAGAAGCACCATTTTCACAAGTGCCATATTTACTATCCCAACAATTTAGACTGCAACATCTCATGCTCCTAACTAGCCTTATGATGTTGCTCTGAGTTAATGTGTTCCACTCCTCCACAAGTGCCTCACGCAGTTCTGCCAGGTCACATGGGGGTGGGGTACGAGCATTCAGTCGCTGCTTCAGCTGGTCCCAGACGTGCTCTATGGTATTCAGGTCAGGGACATTGCTGGCCATACCATATGAGGCACTCCAACTTTCTGAAGTCGAGCTGTGACAACTCTGGCACGATGTGAAGGAGCATTATCATCCATGAACAGAAAGTTGGGGGTGTACTGGTGCAATTGGAAGATGATGATGAGCTCTATGGTGTCTCTGAGGTAAGAATGTGCAGAGTCTGATGATTTTATCCCCTGTTAGGTGTCCTTGGGTGGCTTGAAAGCCGCCCTCAAATAAAATGTAAAGTGTATTGCAGCTTTGTGGCAGTAGCAACGGTGTCTGAGTGCATAGGTCCTCCATTCCAGTCATTATTGAGATCCATTGTGGGGCTCAACTCCTGAGTCTGTCACAAACACTGCCAGTAGTTCTGTGTCTTGCTGCAAATCTGCTGATGACCATTTGAGACACACCAAGTTCACAAGCAACATCTGACTGTCTGCTACCGACCTGAAGGTGCGCTATGGCCCGGTGGCGCCGCTCGTCCGTCAAGTGATGTCACATGTTCATGGCTGCTTGAATGATGAACTGGGAATGACTTACTGATAATACCGTCTTTTTAAACCCCAGAATGTCAAAAATTATGCAACATTGAAAGGGGTTGTCTTTTTGTATCACTGTAATAACTGGGATTTTGCGTTTCAAAACGTCACTGCCTGCGACAAAATATGTTCTTACGTCACATATGCGACCTGTGTTTATATTCGGAAACAGTATGGATGCCCTCACAATGGTTTTAGCTGTGTTTTTTGTTCAGACGCGTTTTTCTTAGTTTTCATACATACTGCTCCATGTTCAAGGACACAGGCGAAGGACGATGTTAAGGACGGTTATTTTATTATTTTAAGTGACGTCGAGAGACAGAAGCTTACTCTGATTGGATAGTATTTGGGGAACTACTGCCACCTAAAGGTCTGGCATGCTTATGAATGTGCTTAAAAACCCACTTCTGCGGATACCTGTAGATTAAGTTTTTTCGAAAAACAAGGTTGTGTGTACATACGTTTTTTTCTAGACGGAGTGCGCAGGATATTCGTTTTTACAAAAACCCGGCTACGTGTGGACAAGGCCTCAGTGAGAGACTAGAGCGATTTCCCTCGGGATCTGTTTTTACAGGTCAGTCAGTTGTTTGATAAAGAAGCTTGTTTTTTTATGATATGGTTTGTTAAAAATGCACAACCAATGTGGTATTGGAGAGAATTACATCAGACACAAACAGGTGCATTTACAGACCAGCTAAAAGTGAGCTTTGAGGAAATGCTGTATTTTCATTCCCACAGTAAAATGAATAATATTGCAGACAGGCAGTCTCTCATGGGCCATAGAGCATTTTAAAAGCTGCTAATTAGGCCTGCTTTAGACAACATTAATTAATGGAGCTCATACGAGTTATGGGTGAAGTCATCTTTAAACTCAAACTGACTTTCAAGTAAGTTTTGTGGTCTAAATAAGGCTTGAATTTAAAAAAGAGGTTTTCAGTTATCTAATTCATTATTATAAACACAACTGTATTTAAAATGTACGACCAAATGTCAGTATTAAACAAAAAAGGTTAATATACAAGCCACCCGGGACTTGGTGACTTTCTGTGGTCGAATCCTGAGTGGGAGTCAGCTCAGCTTGGGCTGTGTGGCATCCTGATAATGTGTGCGGATAGGTAGGCCCTGGGGAGAGCCAGCGCTAATTGGCCTGGTGGTTAGCTCTGGGGTCAATTGTGGGCCAAGTCTACAGGTCATCAGGGAGGCTGGTGGCTGTGCTCCCTTAGGGACTCTGGTTGCAATTGCACTTCCAGAGACATCAGTATAGTATTGATCTAATGGACAGAACATCAGGATCCTAAAGAGGACTGACTGACTAGAGAATAATTATTGAGGTTATTTTCTGTTTTGTCTTTCCTTTAAAAGAAGGCCTTCAGTTAAACACATTACAAAATATGGATAAAAATCACCTAAAGTAATAGTCGTTGTTGATTGTGTCAAGTCCACAATCTTTAAATTCAGTATGGGAATAGCAATTTTGGTTCTCCCTTCACTTAAAAAACAAGTTTGCCAATGTTCTATTAATTCAATTGTAATAGCTCTAACAATATTTTTTCTTGGTAATTTATCCTGAGTGAATATGATGACCAAAGTCCATTCTTCGCTATGGGGACTGAGGGACCAACTCATCCGATGCTACTTTTAATGCATCCCAAAAGGAACTAAAAGACAGGGGCCCACGAGGTTTAGACAAATCAATGAGGATAATTGAAGGTGGTACGACTGACCCGCCCAATAAATTATCAGACATAGACCTGCCTCCTTGTCATCAAAAGCTCTGCTCTTTAAAGACAAGATGACAGACTACGATTTCATCTGAGTTTTGAATGAATGTAATGTAAACCCTTAAGTTAACTTTGCTGTGTATAACTCACAACTTTATTTTAAAAAGTATGTCCAATCTGATTGGTTTGGCCCACTCTAGTTTAGATATGTATTTTTTTTGGTTTAGTTTATCTAGTCAGAGTCTGTCTGTGCTTGTGCTGTTAAATGAACTGCACCTAACAATTATTTTAATTTAATTCAAATAACTTTATTTATCCCTGAGTAACTTCATTGATATAAAAGCAGAACAAAAACAACATAAACGTGCATTTTAAGAAGCTGAAAATATAGGTTAAGTAAGACAAACCCAATGGCCATAAATGAATATATGCGTGATTGATTTTAAGGGGGAAGGTGGGTGTTTAAGTGAGAATTGATGTTTTAACACAAATTATCAAAGAGGCCACAAATCTATACGGTACGCTTTGGTTAATAAACCAACCCCTTCCCCAGGTGGGTGACACTCCCACGGGTAAGTGTTTGTTCTGCTCTCTCAGGCTGCCTTTTCACCTTAAACAATAGGGCATGATGCAAGAAACCCCGAGCCCATCAAGGGAGGCGTGCTGACACAGCTGCACAAGTTCTCACTAAACTCAGAACTTGTGCACATGCGACTTGGACCTAAGTCGCCAAATGTAAATAAGATGTGACCTGAGATGCTGACAGCTTTGGTCATTGCTGAACTGATACGTATATTCAGTGTTGCATGATGGTCCTGGATGGTGCCTGTAGAATGGCAGATGGTGGTTCCCATTTTATTATTTCCGATTTTTGACAAAACTTCAGCTGGCAACCATGTCGTGTCGATCACTTTAAATCAACTTTAGGATTCTTTTTGAGTGATTCAGACTCTACTCAGACATGAGCAGTGGGCATTCGAGACTCAACCATTACTTGAGATCTGGTGAGCTGACTATAACGCTGATTGAATTGCACAGAACTTGTCTAGTGTAGGCCTGTGCGTGTCTTGGTTGCAAACACGATGTGGGCACTGCTGGTTTTTTTATTTGACAATAATTGGCATAATCATGTCTTTGCTTTGCATGAGACAACTCTGTAGATACTGAGCAAAGCAGAAGATACCAAAGTCATATTGTGGAGTAAGAATTTTGGCTTGTAATGATCAAATCAATATGTTATGATTGACATTTTTTTTCTTCTAGATATAATCACAATGAAACGTCCTTTAATTTGCTTTCCTCTCTTTCAGAACCAAATACATTGCTGTGGTTCGTTTTCACATTGCCCTTTTTGCAAGATGCCTAGAATTCGTAAACAAAACCACAAGTGCAAAGACTGTTCAATCATTGGACAAAAAGGTCTGGGGCGGGGGAAGGTGGTAATCGCAAAATAAAAGTAAATAATCATGGCGATCTTGCATGCTGCACTCGTTTGTGTGATTTAAAAGTATTGGATAATAAAAAAAGTGATGAAAGTGTCTAAAGATAAACCAAAGAAAACCTCCGCGTCTTCTCACCCAGGACGGATACCCATGTCAGGGCTAAGACAAAAACGGTCCAACTGACCATATTATTCATCCTCCTATCCTGGTGGGATCACTTCTTTGTTATTCTTTTTGTTTATTCAGGTATGGCAGTGATCGATCAACTACCCTTTTTTGCATTACCTTTCTAACTTTTTCAATGGACTACTTTTTTGGGGGGGTTAGTGAAAGTCAGCGGATGACTTCCTTCTTTTTCCATGGAGTAAAAAAAGTCTAAAAACAAACTTTGTTTAATTGGCACTTTTAGTTCATTTTGAATTGGGGGGTTACTCCACCGTGTGGCGTAAAAAAAACTTAGAGAATATAGCCAAGGATTACAAAAGATTTCAATTGGTAATCTATGATTTTTGGTTAATATCAAAGATGTAGGCGATAGAAGCAAACAACAACACTGTGCTGTTAACCAAACTATTATATCCCTATATGTGCACGGCAACATGAGACTGTTATGCCCCAAAAGGCACATGACTTTTAGAACTAGGTCGTACTGAGGTCTGGCCCCTTTCACACCTCAAACGAACCGTACCAGGGTTCATTTGGAAGCGAACCGAGACCACCTCTTCGGCTCGGTCTTGGTCCGGCTGTTTGGTGTGCACCTGAGTTTGATGGTTTATATTCTCATCTGCCCAAAAGGTCTGCAACAGGTTTTAGTTTGTTTCAAGCACACTAATCAAGGTACAGTAGATTGTGGTGGGTAGATGTATCCCTGTGACTCCCTGTGATTTTTTTCCACCATTTAGGTTAGTTCATTTGGATTGGAGACAATACAAGACCTGTAGATACTAATAAGGAAATTATTCTCTGTCTGTTTGTGTTGTGCCTATGATGAGCTCTAAAATAATCTGTTGTCACCCATCTTTCTTTCAATCAAGGGCAGGCAGAGCCTTGATTAACAGGATAAGGCTGCATGAGTCAAAGCAGGTCAAAGTGTGAATAAATGACCTAATACAGACTAAACTTGTGTTCCATTCCCAGATAGATAATTTGTGTTGCTGTTATTGGGCAGCATTATTGTGGTCATTTGTCTGCAGAAGAGTAAGACAGAGTTTCATGTTTATGCAGGTCAGGTGATAGATCTAGCTTTTAATTGCATTTGAAAAGCTCATCTTGTGTGCTGCAGCCTTTGTAGCAACCTCATTTTAGAAGCAAGACTGTTAAATCATTTCCTCATGTAGCTCTTGCTGAGCTCAAAATAGGAAAAAAAAAATCAAACAGATGTTTAATAAACTACTTGCAAAAGGATCTAGGTTGTAGAGATGCACCAAAATGAAAAATCAGGACCGATACCCAAGTTTGAAATGTCAGTCAGTTGATTGCAGACTCAGATATTTTGTAGGTGTAAGACTCCCACAATGTTAACATTTTATTTAATCTTTTACAATAAAATGAAGTCAAAGTTTGTTCAAGAGGTTACTTCATCTGCCCAATAAATCAGTAGTCAGGTGTACTAGATGGCTGGTATTAATTTGATTTGGAACAACAAATAAACATACATTTGCTGACATCAGTTCATGCCACATAATTTAATGATTTGCTGATGTCTGTCTACAGGGCCATTATCGGCTGATACCAACGTTGAACCAATGTAGCATCCCTTCAACATCCTTTTCATAAAGTCATAAACCTGTTAGGGATGGATTTAATAGTGGAGCTCAAAGTGATGTTCTGGCAAAAACAAGTGTACCTTACCGTTATGGAGTGCATACTCACAGCAGATAGTGAGTTAGAACTACAGTAATGTCATTATCTTTCTCTTTGAACATCAGTATTTTAATTCAGTCTGACAGTAACAATGCCTTTAAAACTTTGATCTCCCAAAAATGTGTCTGTAAAATGTATTCTTAAAAATAATTCTGGTCCTGTATTTTATCATGCCTATAAACCACTCTATTTCAGCCCTTCTCATCACAGGCTGTTTCTGTATATACAGTATGTAGCTTTAAATGAAAGTGAGCCGTGTTTGACTACGCCCCTTACTGGAAGGGCTTGGATGGCTCAGGCTTTCTTGCTCCGTGCACTGTTCACAGTGAGTCTCAGAGGGCAGAACGAAACGTTTCTGGTCATCCTAGTCCTGATGTCCTTGAGGCACTCCATGTCTAGCGTTCAAGCGTGCATAGAGGAATGTGGACAAACTGAGATCGGTCTGCTAAATAGGATTTAAACCAATTTAAAGCCATCCCTGTAACTTCAAGTAATTGTTCTAATCTTTGTAATAGGATTTGATGGTCAATCGTGTCAAAAACAGCACTAAGATCTAGCAGGATGAACACAGATATAAGTCCCCTGTCTGAAGCTAATAGAAGATCATTCATTACTTTAACTAGTGCAGTCTCAGTGCTAAATCCTGACTGAAACTCCTCAACTAAAATGTTGTCGTGGAGAAAGTCATACAGCTGATTATCTACCACTTTCTCCAGGAACTTTGAGATAAAAGGAAGACTAGATAGAGATCTATAGTTAGCTTTAAATCTGAGCAAACAAAAATTACTTGTGGAGTTCCCCAAGCATCCATCCTGGGGCCTCTTTTGTTTAACGTCTACCTGCTCCGACTAGCTCAGATTATAAAAAAAAAAACAGTAAAATAAGTTATCATAACTACGCAGACGACGCACAAATGTATATTACAATGTCGCCAGGAAATCATAGTCCTATCAAAGACAAAACTGAGGTTGTTGTTTTTGGAGCAAAGGAAGAGGGACAAAGAGTCAGCACACATCTTGAGTTAGTTAAACTCAAAACTACAGACCAGGCAAGAAATCCAGGCGTAGTGATGGACTCAGACCTCAATTTAACTTTCGCTCTGCACTGTAACTTTGAATTCCTTTTATATTTTTCCTTATATTAATTATATTTGAATTATTTTTACTTGAACATATTTTAAGTTTTAATAATTTCAGGGATTTTAAACTATTCTTTTTTAATCTTTTATTTCCTCTGTCATGATGCTTTTGATGTCTTGTGTAACACACTTTGAAAGGCCTTGTTGTTGAAATGTGCTACATAAATAAACTTGCCTTGCCTAGACTTCCTGAATCAATAGTAGGCTTTTTACGAAGTAGTTTAATTACAGCTACTTTAAATGACTGTGGTACATAACCTGCCACTAAAGATATATTGATCATATCTAGTATGGAGCTGCTAACTATGGGAAAAACTTCCTTAAACAGCTTGGTTGGGATGGTTAGATGCAGAAATAATTGAGTATAGTTCTGAAAGGTTAATTGGAGAAAAACAGTCAAGGCTAGTATCAGAGTTTGGAACTGTTGCTGCTGTTGCTGCTGTATCCAAATCAAAGGCGCTATCTGCACCGGGTAAGGGTACTAGGTTACAAATTTTGTCTCTAATGTTCAGCGTTTTAACATTAAAAAACCTCATGGAATCATTACTGCTGAGGGCTAAAGGAATGAATGGCTTAATGGAGCTATGACTCTGTCAGCCTGGCTACAGTGCTAAAAAGGTATCTCGGACTGTTTTGATTTTCTTCGATAAGAGCAAGTAATATGCAGCACGAGCATGTCGTAGAGCTTTCATATACACTGCTCAAAAAAATAAAGGGAACACTAAAATAACACATCCTAGATCTGAACAAGTGAAGTATTTTCATGAAATAGTTTGTTCTTTACATAGTTGGATGTGCTGACAACAACATCACACAAAAACGATAAAATGGAAATTAAATGTATTAACCATTGGAGGTCTAGATTTGGAGTAACACTCAAAAAGTGGAAAAACTGCTGACACACTCCAGCCACATGAGGTTTAGCATTGTCTTGCATTAGGAGGAACCCAGGGTCAACCGCACCAGCATATGGTCTCCACAAGGAGTTTAAGGATCTAATCTCGGTTCCTAGTGGCAGTCAGGCTACGTCTAGTGAGCACATGGAGGGCTGTGCAGCCCCCAACGAAATGCCACCCTTCACCATCACTGACCCACCACCAAACCATTCATTCAGGATCATTCTGGAGGATGTTGCAGGCAACAGAATGTTCTCCATGGCGTCTCCAGACTCCGTCACGTCTGTCACATGTGCTCAGTGTGAACCTACTTTCAGCTGTGAAGAGCACAGGGCACCAGTGGCAAATTTGCCCATCTTGGTGTTTTCTGGCAAATGCCAAGCAACTTGCACGGTGTTGGGCTGTAAGCACATCCCCCATCCCCGTCTCCTGGTAGCACCTCCATGCTCTGGACACTGCGCTGACAGACACTGCAAACCTTCCTGCCAAAGCTCACATTGATGTGTCATCCTGGATGAGCTGCACTACCTAAATCACTTGTGTTGGTTGTACACTCTCATGCTACTACGAGAGTGAAAGCACCGCTAGCATTAAAAAGTGACCAAAACCTCAGCCAGAAAGCATCGGAACTGAGAAATGGTCTGGGGTCACCAACTTTAGAATAACTCCTTTATTGGGGGTGTCTTGCTAATTGCCTATAATTTCCACCTGTTGTCTTCCATGTGCACAACAGCATGTGAAATTGATTGTGTCAATCAGTGTTGCTTCCTAAGTGGGCAGTTTGATTTCACAGAAGTGTGATTCACTTGGAGTTACATTGTGCTGTTTAACAGTTCCCTTTATTTTTTTGACCAGTGTATATTATGACTATCTTGCCAGATTAAAAACATTTTTTTTCATTTTGGTGGAGCACCACATTCTTTTAAATTGATGCAATGTTAGTCTTAGAGTACAGGTTGCTGAGTTGTACCATGGGGCTAGTCTCTGATGTTTGATAACCTTCTGTTTTAAGGGGGCGATTGAATAGAGAGAAACTCTCAGTGAATCCATCGCACTATCTACAAACTGATCCAGCTGAGAGGGACTAAAGTTATTTTAAGAGTTTTCAACTGGGTTAGAGCATGGTACTGAATCAAAAGCATCTGAAATAACTTCCTTAAAGGGATATTTCACCCATTTACACGAAGCTGTGTATCATTAGAAACATGGTAGTAGTGTTGAATGGTCGTGAATCCAACCATCATTTTGCCCTGAGATGAGAAAAATATGTTTTTCTTTGTCTGGAAGTTTTCTTCATGTGATGCAAAAAGCGTCATATTACATCACATGAAGAAAACTTAACTTGAAGACAAAATACTGGTACAGCAAAATGACTGGGTTTTCAGCAGATGTGACTCTGCCAGCATTGACAGCACATTGTATGAAAACTGTTTGCATGTGGAGTAAGTGTATTCTATTGCTGCCATGGTATCTATAGGCCATGGCTAAAAGGTGACATTGGAGAAAGTAATAGTTATCATCAGAGCCTACAGTTCAGATGGCTACTTTTGGGAAATCGAGGAATTCATGCAGGGGCACGAGGACTGGAACGAGTTTGAGGAGAGGTTGAGACGCTTTTTCTCTGCAAATGGTATCACAGAGGATGCTAAGAAGTGATCCATTCTTCTGAGTGTGTGTGGGGCAAAGACTTACAAGCTGATAAGGAACACGGAAACCGTGGGAAATTTCATATGAAGAACTGGTCCAGCTCATGGGGACCCACCACAATCCCAAACCTTTTGTGATAGTCCAAAGGTTTAAGTTCACAAATTGTGGAGGAACTACCTGAGAGCCACCCACGAAAAGTCTTGCACGATCCTACATCTGGTGGCCAAAAATGGATTAGAATCTAGAAAACAAGGTCAAATCATGCACACAATGTCAGACCAATCAGAACATGACACCACCAGCCCCCTTACACCCATGGGAGTGGCCAGACCACCCCTGGTTTAGGTTACATTTGGACTTTGCAGGTCCTTTCATGGGACATATTTTTTCTTGTAATGGCGGATGCACACTCCAAGTGGATCGATACTCACATCATGAGCAACATCACAGCCCCCATCACTATAGACAGATATTCTCATAATAATGGCCCAACTTTCACCAGTGAGGTCGTTCAGTGAGTTTATGCAACAGAATGGAATCCGACACATCCGGACTGCTCCATTCCACCCCGCCTCAAATGGATTGGCAGAAAGGGCTGTTCAAAATGTGAAGGAGGGATGACAAGGGAACTCTCTTAACATACGGCTTTCCCGTTTTCTGTTTTCTGCCTCACACCTCAGACGACGACTGCATGCTCTCCAGCAGAAATGTTGATTGGTTGTAGGCCCAAGTCGCGACTGGATCTGCTAAGTTTAGACCTGGACGCAAAAGTGAGGACAAAACATGCAAAGCAGAAGGAGATACATGATCAGCATGCACAAGAGAGACAGTTAAGACCAAATGACAGCGTGTATGTGAGAAAATTCAGCAGTGACAGCACCAGCAATGATTGATACCGCAGTTATTTTTTCTCTGGAAGTGCTACCCTACACCTCATTTTGTTTTAAATACACATTCAAAGATGATGAGTACAACCAACATGCTTGTGTAACCTTACTGTGAAGACTACACAGCTCGCTACACTGATTAGTATAAAAGGAACTGGCCCCAAGCAGCGAAGACACCCAGGAAACGGAGAGGTGAGTGGGGTTCATGGAGGGCTCTGTGTGCTGCGACATAGAAGGGACTCTTTGAAGATCAAATGCTCATCAGGGGGCACCAAGGTCCTGCCAGTCAATCACAATTAAAACCTCTGGAGAATGCATGGTTAGATTAATATGTGGTAGTCACATTTGGAAGGTAAGTGCACTTAATTAGTGCTATTGTACTTATCAAATAAGAAACAGGATTGTTTTTTTTAGTAATGCATAGCTATTGTGCTAATTCGAGCGTGTTTAAAAAGACAAGTATTGCTGATATGTTGAAAGATTGGTCTTAATTTAATAAAAAAAGATGTTTTTGCAAATGTCTGTTTATTATGTTGGCACAAGGTAATCCATATGTTTAGGGCTCAGAAATAAGGAAAAAAATCAAACCATTATGTAAAAGGAGTTAATTTTTTTCAAATCAGGAGTCATACAAGCTGCTAAAAAAGTTGGATTCCAGTGGTCTTTATATATTTAGAACATTACGTTGAAATGAGTTTATAACATGAAATTTCATATATTATCAAATGTACTTCATTTCCATCACCGACACCCATGTGTATAGAACATAAAGTAAACTGTACTATAGTGGAACTTGAGACTGTATATATACCTATGGCCCATCTCTGATGCACTTTATATATATATATATATATATATATATATATATATATATATATATACAACCCTTATATACTTATATACAACCCCTATATATATATATATATATATATATACCGTAAATTCCGTACTATTGAGCGCACCTGGATATAAGCCGCACCGGCTAAAAATAAGTAAATAAATGTATTTGTACATATATAGGCCGCACTTGATTATAAGCCGCAGGTGTCCACGCTATAACAAGAGCTATTTACACAGACGTAGGCTACCGGTAACATCCGCAAATACTGTAGCGTCCGTACGGACGTTAAAGGACGACGAGAGCGTTCAAATAATAACTTAATAACCCGATCACTGTCGGCCGTGACCACGCCGTTTACAGCAGAGAGCAACACATAACTTGCCGTAACAATCCAACTCTCTCTCCCAGCATTCTCTCATACAGCCACTCAACACGTTCTCGCTGGTGCATTCACTGACTCTCCACATAATCGGAATTATGAACACATTATCAACTACTGACTTTACAACATGAACCGTTACAACACGAAGCCTAGCCGACGGTGTCTGTAACACGGCTGATGAAAAAGATGACCGTAATATATTTCACAAGAAAAAGTCCATCCATTCACTGCCTCAGAATGACTTCATTACTCACTTCCTCAGTCTCTGTTGTCGCTGTCAGTGTCATCTTAACGTGCAGCAGCTCTGTTAGCTTCTTTGACAGCCAGGTCGATCGCCTTTAACTTGAAAGCTGCATCATATGTATTTCTCCGTGTGTTTTCCATGATGAGGGTGCGTGCATGAAGCGCAAAATGACTGATATTAAGATCCGACGTGACGAAGTCAAATGTTTTTGCGGCAGAAGCTCATTGTCCCCCATAAAAAATCCATGCATTAGCCGCACCGGAGTAGAAGCCGCAGTGCTCGAAGTGTGAGAAAAAAGTAGCGGCTTATAGTCCGGAATTTACGGTATATATATATATATATATATATATATATATACACACAACCCTTAAGGCCATTATTCATGTATAGGGCCATACACCAAGGAACACTTTCAAACACAGATACAGAGCAGTTTCATTAGGTCTTCATAAATCTTGATAAAAACACAATAGTCAATCTCGAAAATATATTTCTGCCAAATCCACTTTGCAATATCAATAAGTGCCCATGTGGTTCCATTGAAAGAGACCCTTCAACAGGTGTGTTTGCTCACATTGTGAACACTCTCCTTCTGCCTGTGTCCAACATTAGCAGCCTGCACAACGGCACGTTTCTCCTCCTCTTCTCTCCCTCTTAAAACTTTAATGAAAGACAGCTCTTAAAGAGAAACAAATAGCGACCAGCTGTCAAGCTGAGAATGAAAACAAACTGCCTCTCTGTTTTGAGTGCTTAAGGGACGAGTCAACGCAATTTAGACAAAATTTATATTGACCACATATTGGCCACATGGAGAACAATATCAGATAAGACCATTCACTCGCAGGCAAATGTTCTGATGTTCGTTCTTTAAGCATTACCTTGTTGTGTTCTTACCTTTTTTTCCCCAGATGGGAGAGCTATGGTGTACAGCATATTTCCTGTCCAGGCCCCTAAAGAAATTAAATCACGGATGTATACAGGAAACACTAATTAGGTTTGATGTCAATTTAAGTCATCCTGAGTGCTGTCCTTCAGCATAATGTGTCCTTGACTTTAGAGATCAGAGTTCAGGTATCCAAGACTCACAAATGGCTTTGTAACCATAGAACCAACATGTTGTGATTGGCACTTAGCATGGTTAAAGGCTGAATAGTTGATCTAATGATGGCCCCACTGGAGGGGGTTTTATGCTGGCTTGTGGATTCCTTTTTTGTTCTGTCTATTTGGACCATTTGGATGACTCAGACATCACAATGTTAGAAACTAATTTGTGTAAAGAGTACTTACTGTATATCAAGTCACAACACTTTAAAAGCCTTTAAAATATGTTTTGGGACATTTATTTGAATTCTAAATCCTTTGAAGTGGGATAAGGATTAGAGAAATTTACCTTTACAAAAACAAATTGCTTAATAGAAGAGGTTAAAAGGCATTCAATTGATATTTCCTTAATGTTCTATTCATGATCTGTCATGTTCCATTATGGGGTTGCTATATCGATTTTCAACTCAGGTTTTACCAAGACGGCAGCTGTGTGGCTTTTAGTCGATAGATGGCTCTTTGATTAGCCAAGTGGATTCCAGTCTCATGGTTGTTAATGTGCAGAAGTTTCTTAAAAATAAATGTTCTTTTTTTTTTGTAAAGACAGATATGATCTTTGTTTTTATTCAATGAAGTGATTTAATTCATCTTCTTGTATGCATAGTTGAAGCCCTGTCACTCATCTGGACTTAGAAATTAGAGCCGAGCCTCAGTTAAGCTATTATCTGGACAACCTGAAAGCCATTACCAGCATTGATGGAAAAGGATTCCCATGGGGACTACAGATGGACAGTTACATTGATGGCAGGTGATGAGGTGGACAAGGGAACACTGGGAACGGTTATAGCTCCCATTCCTCATAATAAATTACAGTGCTGGGCTCACCTAAACCCAAATGAATTTAACTTATTGCAGGGTTGTCATTTTGATTGTAGTTGGATGGGCCAAAGTCCTAGAAAGAGCAAGGTGGGAATGGTATGAACGGACATTTGTAAGACAAGGAAATTTCGCAGACTTTTGGGGGATTGTTGCGACCTAAAATACCTGATTTCGCAACAGCTTTAAAAAAAAAATGCAATGCACGTTCCAAGGTTTTATATGGTTTTCTGCAATTACATTGCACAGTTCCCATCGCCTTTTTTATAAGGGCTCTGCCGTTTTTGTGGGGCCGCTCTGAGTGCTCATTTCAAAATGTCTTTTATTCCCCATATTATAGCTTCTGACAGATCGTATCTTGTACCCAGATCGTCTTTGCGCCGTGTCTGCTGGGTTAAAACATTATCTCAAATATAAAACATGCAGTAAAGAGTAAGGGAGAAGTATATGCTACACAGCTGCACTTTGTCAACAAACTGTTGTCACAGAGACAGGACCTGCAGGGCGTTTACAAATGCTTCATGCACACACTCCTGAGTGTGTATGTACGGTATATAAAGAAGTAAGTGAGTTTGGTCAGTAGCTAGTCACTAAACTTTGGTGACGTGTACATACTTCCTGTTTTAGCAGGGGACTGCTAGGATTGGTGAAACTTAAACGTGCGGGGCAAACTATTTTGAATGTTCAAATTTGCAGAAATGTTGCGGTGATTGGACAAAATTGCAAATTTGCCCAGAATTCTCAGGGATTGTTTCAATTTGTTTCAATTGTTGCAATCGCAACAATGCAACATCCTGAAAGGATTGATAAAAGTGTCATGCACCTTTTAAATTCCTCATACCAGGCCTTTAATCCTCTGGGGTCTGGGCTATAATTGGCTGTTTTTGGCTACTTTTGATTTTATCTTTAGTTTATCTAGCCTTGTGTAGTACCATTTTTTCAGCAAAACATCAGAATTTACACTTGCAAATAGCAATGTTATATACAATTATTTACACTAAAATAACCCTCCTGCATAGACTACAACTTCTTCAGCTCCATCAAGCTCAAAGATGAGCTGCTCTGCCTGCTCTACATTCAGGAGTCGCCTAATTGTTTGGCACACAAAAAGATGACTACAACACACACTGAACAGAAAAACGATCTAACTAATTTAATTCTATTGCTCCTCCGTCAATATCACTCTTTTTTTGCTTCCGTCACTCCCACAACTGCCCTCTTCCTCAGCAACAAAATGCTGTTTTTTAATTGGTTTAGATGGTGCACTTTTCTGCGAAATAGGAAGGGGTGTCATGTGATTGTTTTTGCAAACACTTCCTTCTTGATTTTCCACAGTGAGGAACACTGTCTCTTTCTGCACCAAACGTGAAGCAAACTTGACGGCAACATTAGAGAAAAAATGTGCTGTACATAATATTTTATATTTATATATTATATTTTATGTAGTTTGAAGGCTGCACCAACACAAAAAGTCCGAACTGCGACTCATAGAGGCTGTGTCTCGCTGCTACTTCAGCTTAAATTATTACTTATCAAATGATTTTGTTAGACTGGAAGTTAAACAAAAACTAAAGACAGTGTAGATTTAGGTTTATTATTTGAAAAAATGTATCATTGTGCATAGTCCTGTTCTACTTTTATTGTGATACCTGATGAGCTTGCTCTGTTATGCCAATGTCAATGTTGACATTTAGATCTAGCTGATTATAATCATGAGAGAAAATCCTGAAACACATTGCCTGTAGTACTTGTCATTAATAAAATATAAATCGATAGAGTGAAGGATTGAGTGATTGACTGATGTCATTCCTAAGAATGTGATCAATCAATTATTATATAAAACATTACGTGTATAACCTTAAACATGATTGCATATTTGTTTACAGAGAATTATAACAGTATTATGTTCTAAAAATATTATGAAGAAATATTATTTAAAAGATAACATTCGCGGTTCCCAGTGACCCTAATATCCCAACTAATGGAGCGCAGCATAAGTTCAGACAGGAAGACTGGTGTTCTTTCTCTCATTCATTCTCAAACAACTTCCCCTACTAGTTCCCCTATCTCTTGTTCTGTGATATCAGAAGCCCTGTGTCACATCCCCTGGTTAAGTGTTTAATTTATTTCTGTTTTCTCACGCATCATGTCTTGTGTTTTTCTTTGATCTTGTCCTCAGTTTCTGGTCTTGTGCTCTTCGTTCCTTGTTTCCCTCCTGTCTGATTACCTGATGTGTCTCACCTGTGTCTTGTTAACTCCACCCCTTTCAGTATCTCATGTCTGTGTTTCCCCTCACTCCTTGCCAGTTCGTCTTGTCTTCCGTAGCTGCGATACCAGCACTTTTGAATAGCCTTCTGATTCTGAACCAGCTTTGTTTTTTGACACCAGTTTCTGCCTGCCGTTTTTCTACTTCTGCTTGGAACTGACTGATCACCGTGTACCGAACCCAGCCTGTCAATAAGTGGATATTGATTCTGCTTTTACCCCAGAGTTGTGCATTTGGGTCTACTCCTCTGTTCGTGATACTGCCCTTGACCTGGACCTAACCCACCCCCCAGGATCATCCGGGCTCAGGTTATAAATCCAGATCAGGGCATGCCTCTATCCAAGCTACAAGAGCTGGCTGGAATAGTAGGCAGGGCACTGGATCAGTATCCGCTGTTGCTAGACCAGGAAGCAGTGGCCTCGGGAAGCCCTCAACCCACACAGATAAAAAAGAACTAGAAAACGTGTCCTTTCTCTGCTCAGCAACCCAACAGGGGGAATGTCGTTTTGTCCTACCTTTCTTCTATACCTCCAGCTTCCCAGCGCCAGTGGGTGACTCCTCTGGCCCAGCCTTTTCATCTGACGCAGCCATCAGCATGTACAAGGACTGAAACAAGCTTGCATTCACTCGCCTCCGCCATGCCAGCCCCTGCTCTAGGTAGGCCATACATCCCCCAATCTGCCTACATATCTCCCAGGCCGAGAGCGAAAATATTAGACGGTAAGGACATAAATCTGGTAAGCTTTCTCCTTGTGAGAAAAGCATGGCCCCTGGGGAAAACTTCACTACCATTTTTAAAGCTTCAGATCCCCGACTCATTTGAGACCTGACTTTCGGAGAGTTCGTAGTAGCTTTTGGAGTACTTAGGGATGTTATCTGCTCCATTCATGCCGAGAGGAGGAAAGAGCTGGATGTGTATCTGGCCCTAATCAGGGATTTCATTGTCAAATACGGAAGAAACATTTTATGAAAATTATAAATCTTTCTCCCATAAGGCTGCTCTGTATATCGCGCAGAACACCTGCTTGGAACATTGTGGACACTGAACTACTAGTGATGGTCACCGGAGACATCCAGGTCTTCTCCTGCAACTTGTGTGGGGTTTTGGGGCACTTTGGGGCCGGCTGTGTCCTTCCGTACCTTTCCAGCCGCCTTCAATTAAGCCTGCTTCTCTGTTCACTGACCAGTTACCCATCGACAAACAAGGGTGAGAGGTCCATTGTTTCAATTCCAGCCCTATTTGTAATGACTTCAATGAAAATGTATGCACTTATCCCAACTGCCATTTTATCAAACAACGATAAACGTTAATTGTTTAGCAGCAGAGCTTTCTTCTTATCCTGACTCTGGTTTTGTCAATTACTTGCTTACAGGTCTCTTTCAGGGTTTTCAAATTGGAGTTCTAACGCTGCCCACCTTAACGTACAAAAAATTTACAATCCACTGTGAGTTTTTCGGGGATGCAGCTCCATCTGCAGGTTTTGGGGTGTTCTTTCAAAGACTGGTTCGCAGATTACTGGCCTCACTTGTTTTCCAGATTAAAATGATCATCCGCACTGTACAAAATATTCCCCGTAGCTGTCACATGTCACATGTAGGGCAAACACTGGACATGCAAATGCATCTCTGTGTCATGTGACAATCAAGCTGTAGTCAGCGTCATCAACAGAGAGCGCTCCTCAGCAACAGATATCATGAGGAGCGTTACCTAGTCCTCCATTAAACTCAATGTCATCATTACAGCTCAACATGTAACTAGCCATTACAATACACCAGCTTGACTCTCTAGCTGACATTCTGAAGACTCTGCCCAGAAGCCAACCTAATACCTATTCAGGTGCTTCCCTTTCCCTTGTAAATCCTTACTATTCTATTCTGATTTGACTTTTTGATTTCTGTATTGCTGCTGCAATGCCCGAATTTCCCCTTGGGTATCAATAAAGTAATTTAATTTACCTCAATAGACAATCTTAAAATTCTTCTCCACCAGTTGTATGCATTTCTTACCGGTAGTTAGGGTTTTAAGAATCTTTGGTTTTCCTGTTGATGTTGGGCGTTGATGTCAGGGCGAATATAGGAATTTAAAGCTGAGGACCATCACCCAAGTTGTTGCAGCGAGGATGACATAAGGCCTTGATTGGCTGTGGTTGTGGCAGCATGCAACAAATTAAGATAATATTGCTGCGGGGCCAAGTTTCACTTGAGAAGCACTTGTTTAAGGTGAAGAGTAGATCAAGATTTTGATAGGGGCCAGTTGCCTGGGGTTTGCATTATTAGGGTTCAGATCTTAACTTTCTTCGAAGTCATTGGCGTCATCACTTCAGTCCTTCATTTATTACTCAGTCATGCTGGCCACATGTTGGATCAAATAGACCCCAGATATGCCGGGCCAGATGGCTATTCTTCAGTCATCCGCTAGACATGCCGGGCCACACGTCGGCAGTCACAGAACCAAACGTGCCAGGCCACATGACTACAGGGTGGCTTAGCAGTCACTCAGGCCACGTGTCAGGTCAAATCAGACCCCAGATATACCAGGCCAGTCGGCTGCAGGTCAGTCAATAGCTAGTCATGCCGGGCCACACGTCGGCGGTCACAGAACCAAACGTGCCAGGCCACATGACTACAGGGTGGCTTAGCAGTCACTCAGGCCAAGTGTCAGGTCAAATCAGACCCCATGCCAGACCAGTCGGCTGCAGGTCAGTCATCAGCTAGTCATGCCGGGCCACATGTCAGCAGTCGCTGAACCCAACATGCCAGGCCACATGACGACGGGGCATATCAGCAGTCAGGCTGGCCACATGTCAGGTCAAGTCAGACCCCAGCTATGCCAGGCCAGATGGCTATAAGCCAGTTTTCAGTTACTCGTGCCGGTCCACATGTCAGTAGTTTCCAAACCCGACATGGCAGGCTACACAGGTATAGGGAAGTTTAGCGGGTCATGCGAGCCATTGTCAGTTCAAGAACATAGATATACTCGGCATGAGCAGGTAAGTCACCATAACTGAACAGGGTGAATGTCCTCTTACTGTATACCAATAATTAACCACTTTTACGTCATTATACCTGACACTTTCCCCCCCACAGAATCCATGCAGTCTGTAAGATAAAACCAATAATGGTTTTACCTTTGTCTCCTTTGTCTGCTTGATTACCCCTCCCAGTACTTGAAGTCGTCACAATGGAGTCTAGCCCCCAAAAAGACTTTGCACATTTCCTTCTAAAATTGTTGCACATTTCATCGTTAATAGTTTATTCTCAGTTAAGTCTTTCCTGATTGAAACATTGTTACAGTGGACCTCTGATAAGATTTTAGTCAATTTTAAAAGCACAATAATTTTTTAAAGCCTAGCTGTCTGCTAAACTCTCAAACCCTAAAACTGCTCTGTGCAGCTCTAATTGTGGATACAAAACATATCAATAAAAACAAGGCCGAGCTTGATTTCCAAAGGCAATGTACTTTTTTTTAACTGGGTGTACTGTATTTTTTTCCCCCTTATTTCCTGCAGTGCTGCATGACTAAAAGATGTCAGCAAGGCTGCTGAATGTTTGTGAGTAAAATAAGAACTTACAGAGCATCTCCTCCAGAGACCTTAGCAGTCAGACACACAGACACAGGCAATGTTTTTGTTTGTTTGTACATCATCCCTCCCTCATGACATGCAGCCTCACAAAACACACATATTCCGAGTCCACCACAGTCCAAACTGTCTAACTTCTCCCAGAAGGTAGTTCTTGTCATTCTTAACCGGTAGTCAGAATGTTACTACAGGTTTAAAAATTGTTGGGTTACTTAATCAAAGGATCTCTGCCATACAGAAATTAAAGTAATCACATCACAGACCTTGTCATCAAGTATGCAGATGGTCTCACATGTCATGGTTATTTTGTTATTCCTCTCGTACAGCACATGTAAGCAAATCCAGCAGATAGCCATGACATCACTCAACTCAAAAAGGAAAGTTTAATTAATCACAAGTTCTTGAAAGACAGGTCTGCTACATGTTATGATCTAACAAGAACAGAACCATGCACTGTGATGCTACACTATGAATGTATGAATGTATGTTTTGATTTGGCCTCAATTGCTGATGTAGAGAGAAACAATGCCTAGTTGATGTACAATCAGCGATTACAGAAAACAAGATAAGAGAACAGTGCGCTGTCAACAACGGTACAAGCTCCACTGGTATGATTATGTGATAGGCTTCTGTTTTCAAACAGGAGAGACTGGAAAGTGTTTTATCAGTCGTCTGGATTGAAGAAGAGGTGAATTCATTTCACTAAAATTATAGTCAAAATTCCAGCTTTGCAATGTAATAGGGGAGAGTAGGTGCATAGTCTGGCAAAAGAGAACAAAATATAGAGGGAGATAAAATTTTAAAAAAAGTGTGAGAGAGAAAAAGCATGTTGAACTCTGGTAATACAAAATAGACCAGGCAACCAGAGCAGCCCTAATCTTTTATGGCTTTAGGCTGCATTTAAACTTTCGGTTTACAAAAATACAAGCTCATGCATTAAGAGGCTATATGAACACAGAGTTAGTGGACTGGAGAAATAGTTCAGTTCAGTTTAAGCCAAAAAGTGACAGACCAGATGAGGGGTAAAGTCACGGTTAATGCTGGGTCACATGGTGTCATCTTTGTTTAATTGTGAAATGTCTGTTTGGACAAACTGTAAAACTAACTAACTTTCTATGTAGTTACATGCATGTACGACAATTGTTCTGCAATAACTTACAGAAATCCTATAGTTTAGTATCAGGGGTGTCCCTAATCACAAGGACTAACGGAAGACTGCATAAAACTACCCCCTAAAAGCATCATGTTTTAGTCCAGTATTATTCATAACTACATTTTGGACCTCAATAAAATGCACACACATAAATATAACTCTTCTAGTTTCATGTCACTGTGATACCCTTCAATATCAACGTTATTCATTTGTTTCCTGTTTGTTGTAGCTTCAAGTTGATACTCAAGATGTACAGCATGCATTCAATACTTTTCAGTGTTTCCAGTTTTCAAAGCTAGCACCCCTTCGAAGACAAAAAGACATAGGTCAGCGCTTCAAAAAACCAAACAGGGGTCGCCGGTGGCGCAGCGGCAGTGCGCGCAACCCCATGTATTGAGGCTCAGTCCTCACGCGTGGGCGGCCCGGGTTCGCGTCCAGCCTGTGGCCCATTTCCCGCATGTCTCTCCCCACTCTCTCTCCCTGATTTCTGACTCTATCCACTGTCCTCCCTCTATAATAAAGGCATAAAAGCCAAAAACAAATCTTTAAAAAAAAAAAAAAAAAAACCCAAACAATTAGGGGCGCTGGTGGGGCAGCGGCAGTGCGCACGTCCCATGTGTTGAGGCTATGGTCCTCGCACGGGCGACCCGGGTTTCGTGTCCGGCCTGTGGCTCCTTTCTCGCATGTCTCTCCCCGCTCTCTCCCTGATTTCCGCCTCTATCCACCTTCCTCTCTCTATAATAAAGGCGAAAGGCCAAAAATAAATCTTTAAAAATAAAAAAAATAAACAATTGCTAGCCTAGTGTTTTCTAGTAATCAGAGTAGAGTAGTAATCACTTGTAGATTAAGTTACAATCCTGTGGCTGCAGTCACAATTGGACTTTTAATTGGATTAGTTGGTGAGAGAGAAAAAGAGCATCAGTAAATGTTTACAGAAGCAGTCTTTGGAGAAGAGCTCAAGTCAGTGATATAAGGTTTACGAAGGAATAATCTAATTGCTTTCATGAGGGTACGTGTTGTAAAACACTTATCCAGTGGGCCACCTGATCTCCAGCTCCCTTTTCGCTCTGTTGAAGTGAAAGTGTAGTTGGTGAGGAATGGAGGCTTTCAAGCTGCATCTTCAGTGATCTGCAACACTTCACAGTGGCAACATTGTCTCCTAAGGATTTTAAGTGTTTCCATTAAACATGAGGATTTGTTCCTTTTGACCTAAAAAAAAAATGAATCACTGCTAAGCCTTGATGCACTGACAGAGTATTGTATTACAGCATAAGTTAACATTTGAACTGCCCACACAGCAAGTGCAGCTCCTTGGTTCTCCATCAGCTTTACAGTGATAACAGCATGTTGGAATTTATACAGCACTAAAGCTGATTAATCTTAAGTCTGACGGTAAATATGCTTGCGCTTGAGTCATGCACACAAGGGAAAAAAACCCCGGCCATGAAAACACTACTAAATGGCTCAAGTATATTTTTGAATGATTCTGTTCCCCTCTAAGCACTTACACATGGCCACTGGCAGAGAAAAAAAGCAGCTGAGGACAGGTATATGGTACATTTCATTAGACACGGAGCCTTAGGGGAGCTGACTACACTATATGTTTGTCACAGAGGATTGATGACTGCTTTCTATAAAAGGTAAATAAATAAATTATTGCAATAATCCCAGAAATGTGACGGTCATAACGTGTACCGCAATAAAAAAGCTGTGGTCTGAGGCTGCTGATAGAGCTTTAATTCACCATGGAATATGTCTCATTTATTTATTTATATTTAATTGTGCCATTTATCCAAATGCTGCTTCGAACATGTTGCTGTAAGATTGGATTCTCTTTGACTACGTAGCTCACTGGGTTATCAGGTCTACTTCCACTTTTTAAAGCATCCTCTGCTGTTAAAACCTGAAGAGGTGACTCTCGTGTTTTTAAAGAAATATGTGTGAAAGAGAACTTCATTCAAAAGCGTGCATTCTTCTTTTTATCCTTAGTATCATTTTACAGCAAAAAAGTAGAGACATAGAATTGGCTTGTTCTTGCTGTTGTAGTTTCAGCAATGATTTAGAAATTCAAGTATAAAAGAAAAGGCTATGAAAGGAAGCAGATGTGCTCACTGTGTGTCGGGTAATGTTGAGTAATACAAATTGCGCTGTAGGGACAAATAGCAAAAAAAGCAACAGTGGACCAGCTGGCCTTTGTGTTGTCATCTTTTAATATATTTTTAATTCTAGTTTCAAAAACATAGAGCTGATAGGGTGAAGAGCTCTTGTAACTTTATTGTTTCAGTTTTAGTGATCAAATTGCAAAGTTTTTTTTTGTATTGAGTGTTTACAGTTCAGTTTGGATGCAACTAAATGACTGCTTATGCATATTCAACAACACATATTGCCACTTGCCTATGTGTTGATTGGCCATCTTGTGCATTTATTTTGAAAGCTAATGTAAAAAACCCATTTTTGTTGAAAAACACCTGTTTTCCAGTTGTTAAAAAACATGTAAAATGTTGATGTAAGGTTTATGACTGTGATTCATTGTGATTGTGGTTACAGTTCATTTCCAAATATTCATCCATGAAGTTTAGCCTGATAGAAAGTCAACAGCTAAGAGTCACGATGCACAACATCCATCTGATCTGCTGCTGAACCAGGCGTCTGTTGATCAGCTCAATTTCTTGAGTTACTTGCTGTTTCTAAGGCATGACGTGCACTGTACCATTGTAAAATAAATTGTGGCTGAATGTCAGCTCACACTGTACGACTGAATCGTATCAGTCGCACAAACACAGTTCAATTCAGAGTCAATTTTGGTTTTAAATTGTTTTGCTCTTCCTGTCTGATATAGATGCATTCATATTAGTTCTCATAAGGTACAACTTGCTTTAATTGTTCATGAACTTAATATAGTCAATCTCCTGAATGAATGCCAGATTTGTTTTTGCAAGTCACAATGTGGCATCCATATTATATTGAGACTTTTTTAATAACTTAAATGCCAATGGCAACGTACTCTGACAAGAACACCTACCTCTTTATTTTGTGTCTTCCCAACAATGTTTATGTATTGTCTTTCTTTGTTTAAGTAACATCACCTGATTTAAACTTTTAAATCACAAGTGGCTCCTGGAAGCATTGGTATTGTGTGACATTTTATTCTTAGCAAGTCAGAGCAACATAACAGGGTTCCCATTCTAGCCATCGTGAGAGTGTGCTGTGCTAAATTGTAAAGCTGACAAACTGAAACTGAAGAGGAAAACATGAAACACTAAAAGCTCATGTTTAAGTAACTGAAATTAGTCTGACTTATTCAAACTGAAAGCTTGTGTGAATATTTCACGTATTTCTCTATTAATTTCCTGAAATATACATGGATGTCTTGTTCATGATCCTAACTGGATGTAACAGGTGTAATTAACCTCTTGAGTTCTAGATTTATGGCTGGGGATGTCTGAGATACGATGTAAAATGTTAATGAACACAGCTAAGATCAGCAAAAAACCTTTGTAAATACTGCATTTATCCCATCATTTCAAACCCTCAGCAGTTCACTTGAACTCTAGTGTGTTGAAATAAATGCATTAGTGGGAAATGAACAGAGTAGAATGAGAATTGAGATGGTTTTACTGGAGCACCTCTTATAGACCTATTACATTTCTAAGTGTGTCAGAACGATTCAGTTTAAGCACTCTGCTGGAAGGAGACCTTTATGATTAACTTAAGTCCAGACACTATCCTGTCGGCTCGATACACAGATTTAAAATAAGCATTGTTTCTATGTTGTATCGTTGTATAGTCTTAAGTATATTTTTTTCCATAAACCTTTATAATAAAACTACTATCATTACACCTCATGACTTATAGGCCGCATATTGTGCAAAATTCACATTATTATTATTAATATGAGAGAAGTTCATCCTGCTCCACTTCTCAAAAGAAGTGCATTTAAATAGGCCTTTAGGAGATTTTCCCTTCATGACATCACAAAGGACCCCAGGAAGAATAACTAGGTGTTTGTTGCTTAACTCAGACAAGACTGAGGTCATCATGCTTGGACCTAAGAACCTAAGAAAGACTTTTTCTTAAAATATAACAGGCTTTAGTGGCATCAGCGTGGCATCTAGTACCACTTTTAGGAATCTAGGGGCCTGATTTACTAAACGTTTGCGTGTATTAAAATGTGTGCAAACTTGATACCACCAGCAAAAAATGTGCTATCTGATCTGCTAACAGCGTGCAGTGAGGATTGCGTCTTTCATATGAGCAAAACACGTATTGTCCAAATAGTACGTTTGCCTTAATGAATATGCAACACGAGGCGTTTCTGCCTCCGCGTGCAAAATACTGGGAGGAGAACATGCAAAGAAGTTAAGTTAGTACACGCAATGTGATTTACCAAGCCAGGCAAAAATTGTGGTGATTGTGACGGTGTCTGAATTTAACAACTTTGAAAGGAACGTGCTAATCCAAGAGCCCCAGTGTTACGCACTGCAGGCTGCAGTTATATGGAGACATCGGCACAATAAAAGACGTGTTAACATGTTTAAATGACAGAAAAATAAATTATATGCATTTATTTTGTATCTTGCTTCAATAATAGTTTAAAAGAAACGCCATGATTAAACTGAACATTCACAGCGTCTGCATTCTAAAGAATTTCAACATTGACACTTATGTCGTCCTATTTCCCTCTTCTCGCCAACATTACATTTTAAACTGGGCATTTAATTTTCTCGGGTTACGCATCTCTGGTGCGCTCCGGAGCGCTTCTCCTGACATGCTCGTCTCTTCACTCTACAGCCCCCTCCCCTGCTGCTGCGCTGTGGGACGCTTGAATGGGGGGCTCACCATGCTTGTACCCCCAACTTCAGTACCTGTTGCCAGACACAGCGCTGACCAGCTTCTGGTGCGAAAACGATGGCACGAGTGGCACAGAGGACCGTGTTTAATACCGAGGTTTTCTTATAAGCCACTTTTTCCTTTTATATTCACATTTATCTGCTATTACTTGAAAATACTGGGCGTTCATTTGCCTCTAACTAATATCTATTTTGCGCTTGCAGTCGTCCAGCTTTCCAGCCAAACTCTCTGTGACATAAACCAGTAGAACGCGCAAAAGCCTGACAGATATACTACCGCCTCCACAAGGTTTGCACCTGACGTCACTCACACAAATGTTCTTAATAAATCACCCGCAAAACGCCCACAAGCCAAACGTGCAAACTTTTGCAATGAGCACGCAATTGAGTACTCTTTAATTAAGATCTTAGTAAATCAGGCCCTAGGAGTTCTATTTAATCAATATATTTACCTTTAACTTTCCCATAAAACTAATTTCAAGGACATGTTATTTTCACCTTCGTAATATCTCTAAGATCAGGATAGATTACTGTAATTCTCATTTATCAGTGTGCTCTGATAAAGACCCTTAACCTAGTCAAAAATGTTGCAGCTCATGTACTGGCTAGAACTAGGACATGGGAGCACATTACACCTGTATTGGCTTCTCTGCACTGGCTCCCTAAAATCTAGAATAGAATTTAAAATCCTTCTTCTCACTTACAAAGCTCTAAATGGCCAGTCACCACGTTATCTTAAATAGTTAATTGTGCCATACTCTACCCGTCAAGAACATTGTCCAACATTTTCATTGAATGCAGGTACCTACAGTCTCTTAGGGCCTGATTTACTAAAGGTTTGTGTGTATTAAAACGAAGACGTAAAGAACGTGTTTTTTCCACACGTATAAACATGTTTGGAATGACAGAGGATAAAATGATTCAGACCTATCGCTTGTCCAGTAATGCAATCGTGGAGCTACTGGATCAATTAAGAGCTGATTTGGAGCACGTTACACGAAAAACTCACGCTACACCTGCCATGACTAAACTCCTTGCATTTCTGCATTTCGTTGCATCTGGGTCATTCCAGCGCACTGTCGCTGTTTCTGCTGGCCTCTCCCAGAGCAGTTTCTCAGGTGTTTTGACCCAGGTCCTTAATGCATTGTTAAGAAGGATGAGGAGGTACTTTAGGTTTCCAAGCTCTGTAAACTCACAGAATGACACCCAGCAGAATTGTTTTGCAGTCACTGGTCTTCCTAACGTAATCGGAGCGATTGACTGTACACATGTGCAGCTTGTTATTGTCTACTCAAGTGGTAACTAGTATCTTGGCTCCCGTATGTTGTTAGACAAAGTTTATTTGTTGATGTTTCCTGTTCTTAACTCCTCATGTTTTTTTCTTCCCCTGCGTCATCAGTGTGACAACTGGAACCACCTGCTGCCTGCCTTTCTACAAACCAACACTCCCTTCACGCGTGTTTTTTCTTATTTGGACCACAAGACATTGTGGCCAAATATCCCGGGTCAGTACATGACTCGTTCATTTTAAGGAGCAGTGTAATTTTTTCCAAGTTACAAGAAGGCGAATATTGAGATGGCTGGCTTTTAGGTGAGTGAATTATATAATTGATGTGTTGTAAAATCATTCTTAACATTAAAGAAAACAAGAGCATAATGTCCTATCGGTGCATATTTTCTGCTTTAAAGTGATGGCGCATACCCCATACACCCCTTCCTCCTGACGCCTGTACTTAACCCAACAACTCCAGGGGAGTACAGATACAATGTCGCGTACATTCGAACGTGCAACATTGTAGAGCGCACCTTTGGCATTCTGAAAAGCCGTTTCCGCTGTTTGGACCGCACAGGAGGCGCACTGCTGTACAGTCCAGAAAAAGTGGCCCAGATCATGGTGGTCTGCAGCATGTTACATAACATTGCAAAAAGTCACGGGATGGAGTAAGAGGTCATGGAGAGCATGGAGATGGAGGAGATTGACAACTTGCCACGTGTGAGGCAAGAACCAAATGCCAAAGGAGTGCAGACACGCCACCGTGTGATTCAAAGTCATTTCTCATGAGCTGTTTGGGGTATGTTTTTTTTAAATTCAAAGAATAACTCCACAATTAAACATATATATTGTGGCCTATTTTTTGCCAAGCAAAACAAAAAAAACCCCTAGGTTCAAAAACAACAACAAAAATTAAATAAATTTGTCTATCTCCCCTTTTTGTCCATATTTACATATTTAACTGTTTTTTTTCTTTTTCGTAGGTTGCGCTCTTGTCTTTCAGTGCGCTCCTCTCCAGATTGACGAGACCGGGTTGCAGACCCCGTCTGCTCCGCACTGGGGCCGCCTGAATTAGGAGACTTAAGTAGCTCTGGTACCCCAACTTCCATCCCTCTTGCGAGGGCATTTATGGCCATTGTCAGACCGGACACAGCACTGACCAGCTGTCTGGTGTGTGTGACAATGGCCCGAGTGTCACGCCTAAGCGCTCTTGCCATCGAGGACACAGCTCGCACCTCCTGTGCAATTGACGATAACCCATTTTCAAGAGCGGCAGACTGTTTTCTTTGTTCTTGCAGCAACTCTCTGTCAATGTCCTCATCAGCTGGGCGCTGATGAGACATGGCAGAGATGCTTGTTGCTGTTGATGTACTGGGTTGAATGAGGGGTGGGGTGGGGGTGCCTGGACCCCTGATTCTCCACATTCTTAAAATAATAATGGGACACAGATTTATTTGAGAACATTAAATAATAAAAGATGTGATTGAATAAGATGTTTGTAAGTCTTTGCTTACCTGCAAGTGGCTCGAGGGTGTCATATCCCGATATGCCAATTACCTGCTCATCGCAAAAAGTGAGCTGCACTTGTTGCTCTATGTTAGTAAGTGGGATCTCCTCTAACGACCCCCCAACTGTTTTATTTGCCGAGATTTTATTAAAAGCCATTTTTTCTTCTGTTCTACGCCTCAAGTCTTGCCATCTCCTCTTAATTTCATCAACTTTCAACTTTTCTCTTTGTTTTACCAACGGCATTAACCCTTTCAGTAATATGCTCCCACATCGCGTTTCTTTTGGTAATACATAGATTTCTTTGCTGCAGCTCAGCAATGTTTGTTCGCCTCCTCCACTAAAACATCTAATTCAATTGGACCGAATTTCATTTTGCGCTTGCGCTCAATCTCCTTGTCGTCTATACTCTCCATGACGTGAAGCAGTAGAACACGCAAAAGCCTAACTTATATACTACCGCCTCCGCAAGGTTTGCACCTCTTATCATTCACGCAAATTGTTTTTGTAAATCACCCGCATAACGCCCACAAGCCAAACGTTCAAACTTTTTCGGTGAACACGCAATTTAGTACTCTTTAATTGAGAGCTTAGTAAATCAGGCCCTTAATGTATTATGGGAGGTAGAGCTTTCAATTATATGGCGCCGCTCCTCTGTAGGCCTAATCGTCTACTAGTCAGGCTCCAGGAGGCAGATACACTATGTACTTTCAAGAATAGACTTAAAACATTTCTATACTTAGGTATAGCGCTCCCTTAGGATCCTCGGGACTGTTGGTGAGGATGGCCTGCCCAAACAACCAAACTCTCTCTCCCTTTCCTATCCCATCCTTTTTCTGCATCTTATCCCATTTCCCCCATCCCATTTTTAAGTCCAGTGCAGTTTAGCAGATGGGTGTTAAGTCATGAGCTGTTGAAGATTTCTGGCTGTTAAAGGGAACGTTTTTCCATGCTCATCGATATGTTGACAGACAAATAGTAAGGTCCTTTACCTGCTTTTTGTAAAGTGTCTTGAGATAACACTTGTTATGAATTGACGCTATGCAAATAAAAATTCTTTGATTGATAATACAGGCATGCCAGGAAATATTACACATACTGAATGCTACATTCAGTCCGAGGGGAGCATGAGCCAATGGGCTTGAATCAATGAAATCATTGTCTTGTGATGTCACAAACCTATTTTCAACTGGGGGGAGGCTAGGGACCGAGCGTTACATGCGGCTATTGCTACTGGGAACAGGAGGAGGTATGAGAAGCAGTGTTTCCACACTTTATGAATTTTTGCACAAAGATGTACATGCACAAGACACCTAGAAAACACACTAAAGAATATATGAAACCAGAGAAAGCATAATATGGGAACTTTAACTCTCATCTGTAGCAGTTTAAAATAAATGAAGTTATCCAAATGATTATTGTCATGTATTTATTTTTAACAACCAAACACTTATCTAGCAGCATTACTTTTTTTTCCAATTCAGGACTGCTCCATCCACCGTCAACAACTGGAAGAAAAGTCTAGTCATACAGCAACCCAACGGGTCTCCAGCCAGAGTCCCTGAACCAAGTAGAATCTTTTCTGCTTAAATGGGGTCCAGAAAATCTCTTTCAAAAACACATTAAGCCAGTGCAGACAGAATGAAATCCCAGGTAATGACGAAATGAGGAGATAAGGTAGGAAGTGTCTAACGTTAGCTGTTAACCTGCCAACTGTGACTTGAGTAACACAAACTTGGCTTATTAAGTGACTATGAGGCTGCATGGTAGATATTGCAGTTGTTAGCTTACCTCAAAGCCAGACGGTTTCTGGTTCAAATCCCCCATCAGACTAGGCCTTTGAAATTTGCATTTTCTACTCTGGCTTTGTCCCTCATTTCATGTTGTCTCTACATGTCAGTCCTTTGACTGAGTGGGTGCACCGCACATCTTATGACAGCTCAGTGCCCTCTACAATCCTGAATCTGAATGTGTCCGGTAGTATAGATCATTGATGGATGGTTTGTTTTTTGGTTCATAAAAACATTCTTTACTGTTGCGAACACAGACAGTCTTTTCCACATTATATTGTTGATTGCCCCTTGGTGGAAATCTTGCTTTGGCTTTTTTGACTTAGTAGTTTCCAGTAGCCCTGAGGAACAAGATTTGTGGTTCCAAAATTTGTGTTCTGGTTAAGTTCCAGTATTCTTGAAGATGTGCCAGATTTAACAAATCATTCCAATACAGAGCCAAAAGGCAAAAACCTGGCATTTTGCCATAGGTTAAAAAAGACGGACAAAAGTCTTGTCTAGCTTGTTTTTTTTGCACCTTGGCTTCTAAAATGCTCTTTGCAGGTGACAGGAGCTACAAGTTTAACCCTTAAAACCTATAACAGAACCAACATGTTGCATTTGAATTGAAGGTGCATTTTCTGAGTTCCTTAAAAAAAGGTTCCTGATGTCTAGGAGACAGACTATTTCACAGACTATCATATCATGGTGTTATTTCTCTGATCTGTCACTTCACAACTTAACACTCCAGGAACAGCACAGGAACATTCTTGGCAGCTGCAAATAGGCTGTTAGCAGTGCATTATTTTAGGAGACTTTAACAGGTATGACATCACCGCATTTAGTGCCAATAAGAATGAAAGTGTCAGATTTTATACAAGACATGACACAGCACTGTAAATGTTACACTATTTCCAGTACAAGTTATTCACACGGATCCAATAACTATTATAGAAATATGATAGTATTTGTATATAGCTCACAGATGTTTCAATTATAGACAGAAAGTTTCCATTGTCTATGTTGGACTAAAGCAGGTAAGTTTACATGTAAAGGTTTCATTCATTCTCAATCAAAAATGTATGTATTAACCCTCTTGGAAAGGTTTATTGATTGCTTCATATAAATTCATCATCCATTAAAAATGTAATTCATCATTTGTTTTTGCAATATTAAAATTAGACCATCTATCTGTGTAATAAGAACAAGCTGACCCCAGAGCCCACAGTTCATTTGAGTTACTATTTGCTTATCCTATCTCTAATTAAAACAGGAAGTACTTCCCCTGCGGCTTGTACAATTGAAAAACAACCCCCGAAGAAGCTGGTCGCTCGGAGCCATAATAATGTATCACCAAATGTTTGTAAGCCAATACTTCCATTAATTCTCACTGAAGCATTACCATCTCCCTTGCTGACTTAAGCAGAAATGCATTAGTCCCTGGCACCATGAATTCTCTTTGACTCCATGTATCTTTTTCCCTTCTCAGTCACAGTGAACGGCTGCATGTGCATTTACATAGTAAGTGCTTGTGATTATGTGAGTAATGTGAACTTTAGTGTTCAGGCCCAGGAGAGAAGTCCTGACAATAACAAAAAGCAACAGGAAAATGAAAGAGGGGGAAGCTAAAGGTGGAGTTGGTCTTGGTTTACAAGAAGGGAAATGACAATACCACAGCACTACCTTTAGGGGCCGGGGTTACTGACATGGAGAGGCTGTTATGCAAAGGAATAAGAGCATAACAACGTATTACAGGTTGGATTAGATAAGTGCGGTGCTTCAGTTGACTGGCAGATTCAATTTGCTCTGTCGTGTTGCAGAGACCTGTCACAGGAATAAGGGTGAGCAGGTTAGAAGTGGCTTCATTTGGCACAACATTGAGGTAATACAGATTATACTGTACAGCTGCTGGAGAGGATGGAGGCCACAAACCGTATGGGGAAAAATACAATATCTCAGTTGTTAATGGAGAAATTTCCCATATTTGTTTGCATTTATGAAAGTAATAGAGCTTATCATCCTAACACTTGCTGGACTTTGAATCCAGTTAACACCCTGGCATAGTAGGAAATGGATTAATAATATTGCTCTGGGAGGAAATTATCATTTTGGAAAATAAATATGCCGTCCACTCATTACCAATGTCACTTTCCCTTTAGGAATTTAGCTGCAGCTGGAGTAGACAAACATGTTCATGTCTACCATAAAGGATGTTGAGGTATTGAAGTGATTTCACAGTCTGTAACACCCCTCTAAGGGCCAGATTTACTAAGATCTCAATTAAAGAGTACTAAATTGTGTGTTCATTGCAAAAGTTTGCATGTTTGGCTTGTGGGTGTTTTGCGGGTGATTTACTAAGAACATTTGCGTGAATGACGTCAGGTGCAAACCTTGTGGTAGTATTTCTGTCAGACTTTTGCGCGTTCTACTGGTTTACGTCACAGAGAGTTTGGACGGAAAGCTGGACGACTGCAGGCACAAAATAGATGTTAGTTAGAGACAAATGAACGTCAAGTATTTTCGCATATAAATGTGAATATAACAAAAGGAAAAAGTGGCTTATAAGAACACCTTTTTAAATTAAACATGGTGTGCCACTCTTGCCATCGTTGCGCACCAGAAGCTGGTCAGCGCTGTGTCTGGCAACAGGTACTGAAGTTGGAGGTACAAGCATGGTGAGCCCCCCATTCAAGCGTCCCACAGCGCAGCAGCAGGGGAGGGGGCTGTTTAGTGAAGAGACGAGCATGTCAGGAGAAGCGCTCCGGAGCGCACCAGAGACACGCAACCCGAGAAAAGGAAATGCCCAGTTTAAAATGTAATGTTGGTGAGAAGAGGAAAATAGGACGACATAATGTCGATGTCGATCGCTGCAGACCGGTCCTCTTCGACCAAAGCAATTTCATTGTACTTGTACTTGTATCTATGACAAATAAATCTGATTATGATTCTGATGTTGAAATTAGAATGCAGACGCTGTGAATGTTCAGTTATAGTTTAATCATGGCGTTTCTTTTAAACTATTATTGAAGCAAGATACAAAATAAATGCAAACCATTTCTTTTTCTGTCATTTAAACATGTTAACACGTCTTTTATTGTGCCTATGTCTCCTCCTAACTGCATTCTGCAGTGCGTAACACTGGGGCTCTTGGATTAGCATGTTCTTTTCAAAGGTGTTAAATTCAGACACCGTCACAATCACCGCAATTTTTGCCTGGCTTGGTAAATCACATTGCGTGTACTAACTTAACTTCTTTGCATGTTCTCCTCCCAGTATTTTGCGCACTTGGGCAAAAACGCCTCATTTTGCATATTCATTAAGGCAAACATACTAAATGAACAGTACGTGTTGTTTTGCTCATATGAAATACGCAATCCTCACTGCACGCTGTTAGTCGATCAGATAGCACATTTTTTTCTGGTGGTATCAAGTTTGCACACGTTTTAATACACGCAAACATTTAGTAAATCAGGCCCTAAGTGTTATCAAGGGAGTATGTTAGGATGTCTTTCCCGGAGATTGTCTGGGAAGGGAAACATTTGCTTCCAAAACATGAATATACTACTTTAACATTTTAGAGTACCTAATTGTAACATGTATGCTAACTATTAAATTATAGGAATACTGTTTAAGTACTAACAGATAGCAGACTATTATTTGGGCTAGGTTCAGAAGGCTAGGTTTGTCCCTAGGAGTGGAGAGGAAGACACTGAACACAGGTTAGCTTTTTAGTGATATATATATATTATAATTGTGAACAAACATTAAGCAATACAAAAATAAGAATGCGAATGGCCATTCGTCAAACAACAGTATGTACAAGTAAATATGTTATGTAAACATTGATGGATAATTATGGCTCACAGAGGCTGGTCCACAAAAATGTCCAGTGGGGGAAAAGTCCATGTGTGAGTGAGTGAGGTGAGTTGTGGGCCGTTGGTGAGCTGCAAGGGGGACAAACCAAGAAGCGGGAAGAGGGTGGCTGCACAAAAGAGCCTCCTACCAGCCCGGCCTGAGCAGTAGAGGTTCAGTTGGTTAGGTTCCAGCACAATCTTTGGGCCTCGTGCCAAGATTAGGCTCTAGCTCGCCATCGACCTGGACAATTCCGCGGTTCAATCAGTCACGGCTCGGTTTCACATGCTCGGCGGCGGTAGTCGGCTCCTGCAGCAACTTTTCCAGCGTGTGCCCCTCTCGCTCCTCCTGCTGCCAGCCGCAGCTGGGTTTCTATTAGTAGTTAGGAGCGCGCGTCCGTCACCTGGCGGCGTGACGGCGCGACGTGATGACGTACAACGCACTACATTATAAAAGGGATAAATAAATGAATGCGGGTTTTCCACCTGGGTTACATAATGATAAACTTAGAGTTTGTCAAAATTATATTGATATAAGCGTCATATACATATAAACTAAAATAATGATAAAACCGTGATACAAAGGTCTTTTGATTAGACCAAATGTATATATGTTTTTCTTTGCCTGTAAGTTTTCAAGCGAAGAAAAACGTCTCAGGGCAAAATAGGGTTGGATTCACGACCATTCAACACTACCATGTTTCTAATGATACACAGCTTCATGTAAATGGGTAAAGTATCCCTTTAAGTTAACTGTGGCTTAGTGTAGCTGTTTTGAGGTTAAGCCTATACTGTGATTGTTTACAAAAAAAAAAATTCTGTTATCTTGAATCACCACACAATTCTAAGCCTATCTTTTTAACAGCATCACAGTAGAAATGCAAACAATGCAACTTATTTCCACTGGCATTGCCCCAGGTGCTGTCCACTCACTTAAAGGAAAAAAAATACCAACACTGGTAAGCAAACAGATCATTATGGATAGATGATGGGTAAAAGTTCTGTTTGAGCTCAGGGCATACCCTGTGGCAAAGACTGTTATAATTGTTTGGTCCTGAATTGAGCCATCCGAACTTTGACACACCTGCGTATAGCAGATGAACACAGGAGAACAGGGTGAAGGAAAACAGCAAGAGAGAGGAGAGCAAAATGTTTAACGTCTTGGAAAACAATGTGTGTTGAACTCTAAAAGGGCAACGAGTTGGCATGTTAAACAAGACTTTCATACATTAAAATTTGTCCGTAAGGAAGAAACCAAACATTAAAATACAAGCAGGAAAAGAATAATGGCAGAAATGAATAAACACAGAAGTGTATCGTTGAAAGTCCTCCATAATTGGGTTTTACGCACACAATTAAACAGCTATGTCTGAGATTTGGAGTGACATGGCTAATGGCTAGTAATTAGTTACATGGGCTAAATGTCGGCCAGAGGATAAGAAAAGTCAACACTTGAGCACAGAGAATCCCCAATAGGCATGCATTATACAGCCATCTGTATCTGTACATCAATCTAATGGAATGACATACAGGACGTCTGTGAAGGAGACATTTAATGCCTTGTCAAAACATTACCCCTGTGACTGTTCTCCCTAACTTTGACAGACTACCTTGTCAAGTCACAGCGCGTTTTATGTCTCCCATCTGCCTCTTCCTGCTGACAGGTGGCTGAGTCAGACAGTCTGGCCTGAGAAGGGATGCATAGCAGCACACTCAAACATACACAGCCACTGACCCGTTTACCTTTTATTTGTTCACTTACACAACGCACAGCTCATGTCGTTTATCAACTTGGTGTGCAATCAATCTTTTAACCTTCAAATTCTGTCATGAAGCTATGATTATAAGACTGCAGTATCAGTCATAATCAAGGTATAGCTCCATGGGGCGTGACACATTAGACTGACTTAAAAGATGAAAAGAATGTGACACAACTTTTTTTCGTTATTGCTGATTTGATGCGTGATAATTTATGTTTAAAGGATAGGATTAGGACGTTTCAACTATTTATAGCCTACATATGACACACACGTTGCTTTATGTTTGTTCAGTGAACTGCTGTTGTCATTCTCCCAGGCAAAACGACAAACGCTAACACAAAGCTGACAAGTTGCCTGTCAAGCTGTTATGGGCAACATGTGTCAAACGCTTACAATATCTACACATCCAGTGATAATGGTGTAACATTAATTTCCACATTCCACCTGTAGCCTCTAAGCTCTACTTTCACTCACTTGTGACTGTTTTTGGTGGCTTCCAATTTCGGAGCTATATCTTTGTCCCTTCTGTCATTTGGTGTAAAAAGCATTTAGTGTCAATAGAGCAATTTCAATGATAACAACTGCCTGCTGCATCAGAAAATAAGACCCTGACTAATGAGACTACAATGGTAGAGATGCTATGTCATTGCCTAAAGTTGCTTTGAAGGTTTAACTTCAGGAATGTTGTTTGTTTCTTTGTCCATATCATCAACATAACTGTTATTACAGACCACACACTATTGACATGGGGGAGGGGGGGAGGGACTCTTTACAACTCTTTACCAGCCATCACTTTCATCAGTCATAAAGTCACTCACTCTCACTATAGAGTCTGTCATAACCATAGACTTTGCCAAGTTGTGGCTTGAAAGAACGTTGAATATTCAGGACCCGCCAATTGTAGCATTCTTGCAGCATATAAACTTAATAGCTTTTCTGCAAAGCATACACACAGGCAGACTCTGGGAAATGTATTATTTCTTTGATATTAAGTCCATGACCTGATTTCTGAGGTAAAGAAACTGCTTTGAGATTTCTCACATTGTTGTTTTGCCAACTAAGCTAACAGTTTTCTCCTGAGGGAAAAGGTTAACGTCAGGTCTCGCAGCTGATGCTGAGCACAGTATGCATGCATGTGCACGTGTGTGTGTGGGTGTGTGTGTGTGTGTGTGTGTGTGTGTGCGTGTGCATAGAGTACATATGAGAAAAAGAAAGATACTTGTACCAAGTCTAGAACTCTTCAGAGCTGTATGTCTTTTTATTTCCTCAGATTAATTGTTGTAAACCCTGAAACCTTATTACATCAAAGAGAAAGCACATTTCATTTAAGTGTAAAAATACAAACATTCTAAGCCCAAAAGCTGACCTGAATATGAACTATCAGTTTTAATTTTGTCACCCATGTCTTTGTATGTTTCCACTCAACAAATGTAAAACTTCATGTATAAACTATCATTTAATAAACCATGCTTTTCTTTTTCCTAATTGTATGCTGATCTCTTTGGGGGCTCCAGGTAGGCAGTATAGCTTTGGTCTCGTGTTTTTTTTCTTAACCAGCAAACATACATGGTTCAAGCAATTACCTGCTTTTGTTTTTGATTTAGCTTCAGGCTAAATTTATTCCCCTGAATTTTGTAAACATTTGCAATTTCACATTTTTGTTTGACAGTTGAAACATGTTGTGGAATAACATAATCTGAAAGGAAACGCTGTCTAACAAACTTGAGGGGGAAACAAAACAACAACAACAAAAAAAACATATGCAAATGGTTAATAGTGAAAGACTTTTCCACACTTAATTGACCTTCAAAATAATTGTTGTTTAAATGGAACATTTATTACCAAACAAAAATCAAGTATTTTCTGTTGTACATGTCAACAACCATGACACGTTGTCACAGGATTTAAATCATCAAAAGTAGCATTGAGACCTTGAGCTATATGTTAAAAAAAACCCTTATTGCCTTCTTAGTGATTGCTGACAATTTTAAATTGAGTAATTTGTTCGCAAAATAAATGATGCTCTAATTAAACTGAGAGGTTGTAGGGACCCTCCCATCAGAAGTACGTTTTATGAAGTACACAATTTTTGCTTTACAACAAAACCTTCAACAGTACCATATCATTATTGGAAAGTAGAATAGCTTCTGAGTCCCCCTCCGGCCAACACCTTTACGCCTGTTCTTTTTGTAAAGTAACAATTTGATATCACCTATTTATATATTTGTATTTATTGTATTTGAATAATTACTTTATAGTCAAATACTTACCCTTCAAGTTAGACTTGGAGGGTGAGTAAAAATTTAATTCATGACATTAATATCAAATATTATTTCACCTCTCTTCCTGTGGCGTGGCCATCAAGCAGAGCTTTGAACATTTTTGATCTTCTATTTTTTGTCTTACTTTATGTTGATGACTCACTCCCTGGTCCTCCAAAGTACATCACAGAACACACTCCATGTAACAGCAAGAAAATCCCATTTGATCCAAATAAGTATTGAAAGCTAACCGGATGGGAGGTCCTTTTAGCTTTAAAACCACATGGCAGTTCAATAACTCATTTGTACTTGTGATCAATGTATTTTCTTTTCATCAAGATGTACAGGAATCATTACTGAACTTAGAATGGAAATATTACCCCACCCCAACCATATGGTAACTGTGTTTCCCCTTAGACAAAATACTGGATTCCTTTTTTATTATAACTAGAGATGCCATCTACTTCAAATGGTTCCTTTGTGTCATTTAATTCTCTTTCATCCCAAAAGTACATTGGTTCCCCATAGGTCTAAACTGTACCCCCACTTATGACTGTTTTAATCTGCCATAGATAAGGTTATAAAGGAAACAAAAAGCCTTTCTCTGGTCCACTGAGAAAATTGAACTATACAATGTGATGTTTTAAGTTATAACTTCTATTTCCTACTTTATTTGCATATTTTGTCTAAAGGATTGTTAACAGTAAATTTCACAGCAACTACTGTATTACCCAAATGCTTTGGTGGGGTGAGAATCCATGATGTGATGGTTGAAAGGATAAGATGCTGTTCAATAAATGTTGGACATGTTAGACGTGGCTGCAGTAGTTAGGATTGAAAACCCACCTTCCGGTTTAGAGTCAACCACCTCTACCGCTGACCCACAGCGGCAGAGGGTTTTTCAATTACTTATAAGCTATGAGTGTGACTAACCACACTATTCTGAATGGAATGTCTTTAAATGACATCTTTCCTACAACATATCTCAACATATCCAACTTCAGTATTTTAAAAACCTAATGTCCTCAACATATTCACATTTGCTGAAAACAAATGTAACCTTTACTTGCTTCAATGATGCACTTTGTGATTAGAATGAACATGTTTAACACTCGAACTACCATGGCAGTCATTTTGACTGTTTTCAAAATTGGAAACGTCATAACTTGGTTTTAAAAAAACCTATGGACCAAATAGGACCCTGACTTTTCCTAAATGTGTGTATATTTCATTCTCACATTTTTTTATCATTAAAATTTCAAAACACAAATGAGATATGAGTAACACTACCTCGAACTACCATTAGCAGTCAAATTGACTGCATGCTTTTTACAAGGGGTGTAATTTGCTACATTTTCCCGCCCTTTTTCCTGCTGATGGTTTATTAATAGTTTATTCATGGTTAATTGATGGTTTATTAATGGTTTATAAATGGTCAATAAATGGTGTATTAATGGTTTTTAAATGGTTTATAAATGGTCTATAGTTTATTAATAGTATATTAATGGTTTATAAATGGTTTATTAATAGTTACTTAATGGTTTATTAATGTTTACTTAATGGTTAGTTAATGGTTTATTGATGGTTTATTAATGGTTACTAAATTGTTTATTAATGGTTAATTAATGGTAACTTGATGGTTTATTAATGGCTAATGAATGGTTAATTAATGGTTTATAAATGGTCTATAAATGGTTCAATAATAGTTACTTAATAGTTTATTAATGGTTTATAAATGGTCTATAAATGGTTAATTAATAGTTTATTAATGGTTTATTAATGGTTTATTAATAGTTTATTAACAGTCTATAAATGGTTTATTAATGGTCTATAAATGGTTTATCAATGGTTTATAAATGGTATATAAATGGTTTATTAATAGTTTATTAATGGTTTATTAATAGTTTATTAATGGTTCATAAATGGTTTATTAAAAGTTTATAAATGGTTTATTAATAGTTTATTAATGTTCATAAATAGTTTATTAATGGTTTATAAATGTGCTGTTACTTAATGTTACGTAATGTTACTCGAACTACCAAGGCAGTCATTTTGACTGTTTTCAAAATTTAAAATGTCATAACTTAGTTTTAAAAAAACCTATGTACCAATAGGACCCTGATTTTTCCTATATGTGTATATTTCATTCTAACATTTCTTATCATGCATGCTTTTTACAGGGGGTGTAATTTGCTACATTTTCCCGCCATTTTTCCTGCTCTGTTGTTGTGTTTGTTCTTTATGCTCTGTGAAGCTAAAACCTTGTTATAGTCTCACCCCAAGAGAGACACAAATTACACGTAGAAAGAGAATGGCAGCTATGGCGGCTTTAGCCTTGCTTCAGAGCCTTGATGAGGAAGATTCCAACAGAGGAGCGTGATGTCTATTAGAGAGTGATGTCTCTTGGTGTAAATAAATAAAACAATCAATCATTATAGTTTTCATTTAATGTCCTGATGTATATTTACCTATTCCACCAATTAATTCTTAGATATTTTTTATTGATAATCCAAATTATATACACGTTATGTATATATACCATAGTCAAAATGACTGCTATGGTAGTTCTAGTAGTTGCGGAATTCTGGTAGACAAAGTGTTAACATGCCACCAGCTCACATCAGTTTATCCTTACTTTTATTTAGAACATGAATGATATTTTTGATGAATCATTAATATGTGAATGATTTTCAATTAATCTCTTTTTTAAGTTTAGCTTGAAGGGGCTGCAAGCATGGCAAAGCTCTTCTGGCATCTTTTGGTGTCTTTGATAGCAAGTCAAACTCAAGCCTCAAACCCTCCAACTTGTTTTGTGTTAAAACATGCCTGAATTTTGACTCTCTGTGTACCAAGGCTGCTCTTTGTAAAATAACCCCATGAAAATCGTTTTTTTTTTTTTTTTTTAAGGTGGCTTTGCAGATGCTTGTTTTTTATGAAAGGAAATCAAGGTTGTGCTAAAAAAACCCAAAAGAATAGTACTGAAGATTAAAATGTTCTGTTGAATACCGCATGAGCACTGATTTCAAGAGAACATGACCAGTAGATAATACAATTTAATTTCAAGTATCAGTATTACTGCTGCACTTCTTCACATCATGGTAGATTTAGGTGAAAAATAGAGGAAAGTACATTTTAAAAAAGTGTGATTTGTAGTGATGAATGCCAGGCCCTCTATGGTAAGTAGCAGATAATGCCGTGGGCGTTTGAAGACTGAAGGACAGGAGCTCTCAAGACTGTCAACCTTCGAGCCCTGCCAAGTCCACTGGGATGATGAGCTGACGCAATCGCTTTTCTTGCTGTCCTCTGCTTCTGATCCTCTTCCTGTCATAGCCCACATTTGACACTCTTTTCTTATTTCCTTCACTCTGTGTCTTCACTCTGTGTCACTAGTATCACCTTCTTATACCTTTATTTCTTTCTTACTTAAGCCTTTCTCTTTCACCCTCTTATCCACCACCTCCTGTATCTCTTCTGTCTTCCCACCACCAGGTTTGCATTGTGACTGCCAGGAAATGAGAAAGGCACTCAATTACTGTGCTCATTGAATCATTAATGTCAAGGTTGTGGTGTGTGCTCTGCTGGCCGACAGGCAACAGCTAACAGAAAGTGTGCGGAGCAGCAAATCTTCCGTTGTATGTCCCAACAAGACAGACACCGTTTGATATGAGTCTGGCTGATAACAAAGGCTCGGATGGAAATCACAGCGGACAAAACGATAAGAGCAGTATTAATGATGGACCTGGCCAGGCCTGTATACACTATGATAGCATGATTTGGGCCTCTAACAGCAGCAACAGGAAAATATCAGATGAGTAAATGGCCTGGCAAAGACACTCATTACAATATAACCTTGTAAACATGCCCCTTCTGTGGACATGACTGGGCTTTTAGACTACTTAAATACACATGGAGGATTATCTCCAGATCACATGAGGTGATGTGGAAAAAGAGCTGTTGTTCCTATAACATACAGTATATTACAAGTGCCATACCTTTTTTATCATTACTATGTCTTGAAAAGGAATGTGTTGCCTATTTTGAATGCTTTCCACATTGTTACAAACCTACAGAATACGTTTAGTCATCTCTTCTGTTTCTCTTTTGAATTTTGTCCACAGAGAATAGCTGTTGTCAGCAAAAAAAAATAAAAGCTTTTATTCCCACTGTACACTACCTGCTCAGGACTGAATGGCAGAGAGAGAAAGTAAGCCTCAAACTTGTGAACATTGAGGAGATGTGAGAAGTATTTCTGTCAAGAGTTATTGGAGAGAAAAAGCGAGCCAAAAAGAGAGCTGTTGGGGTCCACATCCATAACTGTCATTTTTAATGTTAAAGTTTAAGAAAAGATTTAAGATTATTCGGGGGAGGGAAGTTAGTTGATCTAACTCGAATGATCACCGGGTGCTCCTCTCAACTATCTAAGATGTTATTGTTCAATCACAGTTCTCGTGATTATGTGATAAATGTATTAAAACGTGATTGAATGTTAAACCCTTTTCCTCAAAATGCCCCTTTTGCCTTGCCACAAATTCAGTTCCAACCATAAATCATTCCAAGCTAAAGACTGAATACTTTTTATTTCATTATAGAGGCTGCAATATTATCAGTATTTTATTTCGAATACTGTTATCATTAGCCTCTTAGTTCATGTAAAGGAAGATAGCTGCTTCTACACTGTTTTGCTCCCAGACCACAACCACACACCCACTCGGGTCATGTTGTCAGAATTATGAGAATTTAAGTTGGACACTTAAATTGCTTTCACACTTGCAGAAAATTCCTGAAAAACTCAGACTATACCCAGAGTTTCTCCTGCCTACTAAGTTTAGAATGAAAAACTTTATCTTTAACTCATGATTATCAAAATTATTTTGACTGAATTAACAAAAAACTAAATAACTGAGGCTGCATGCAAAACGAGCAATGTTGAGAGGAGCAAGGGTCAGTAGAAGTAGAGAGTGAAACGAGAGGTACATTAACTGAGTTTGGGTTGGCAAACTCACGTATGACATAACTTTTCATTAATTATTCAGCTAAGTTTTTAAGCATGAATAATAAGCACACCTGCAGCTTCACAGCTATGCTGAACAGTGTCAAATATAAGGTCAATGCGGTCAAAGCTACACATCTACGAGCTCCTCCTGCAGGTTGTTTTTTTTTACCATAAGCTAGTAGAGATGCATTTGTTGAGTACCAGTTGAAGTCAGAGAACCAATGAGAGTGATTGGATCCCAGTTTTGATGGCGACATGAATAAGGTGAGTAAGAGGCGAAACCAGAATGCTGCTATACCTTTAAAATTACATAATTATCTCTACATTGGTAAATACTTTGAGGGGCATTGCTTAATTCCATATCAAGATGATTTCAAGATCTCCTTAAATTCCGGAATTAACACAGAAGACAACTGAACTCTTGCTCCCTCCAACCACATGCTCCCCACACTACATCTTCTGAAGTAATGATTACATGATGCTGACAAATTGATTTAAAATGTTGTCGCACACAGAAGGGACTCCTGCTGTGTTGTGTGGGTGCACCAAGTCCACCCTAAATATTACACTGATAACTTACCCAGAAATGCTGCCAAAATCCTGCTTGGAAACAAGACAGAACACATAATTACACACTTGCTCTCTCACATAATAAATTGCTTGAGACTTTCATTGCCTGTTTGAGTCGTGTGCTCAAGACTAGCTCACATAATCACTTCTTAAAAGTTAACAGATGGTGGGCCTTTCACCTTCACCTTTCTCGACACCTGGAGCCGCTGAGGTCTCTGGACCTATCTTAAGAAATCACCACAAATTTTCTTAAGAAAAAATGCTCAAAATATCACTTACATAATGCAAGCTTCAGTCATCCCCCTCCTATGTCTACTCAACTCTACTCTCCATCCACAACACCATCTGACTGAAATGAAACATTTAAACTGGAATAAAAAGGCTGGATTACAGTGACTCAGTTTTGGCGTGAGTCCCTGCATTTCCTCTCTCCAACGCCCTTTGCCCTCTGCAACTCATGCCCTTGTCTCTGGCCTTCCCAAATTGATGCATTTCTCATTCTTCCTGTTTTCTGTCCAGCCTCTAGGGAGCAACACCCCCTCATCCTCTTGCTGCCTTCGGCCTTTACTCAGGGCTGCACTATGTGTCTTCTGGGTGTGTAACTCTTCTATCCTTGTACTAACCTTTGAGCACCTGGCTGAAATTCCACAATGTCCTAGCTCTTTAATGACATCTTATCCCCACAGCAAGGGCTAAGGAGTCACTACTGACAAGCCATCACAGCATGGAAACCTATTTCTTCCCAACAGCACTCTTTTCCAGCAAGAGAAGGTTGTACAAACATTATTTAGGGTTTTTTGTACCACACTATGACACTTTTTTTTTTTGTTGCAAAGAATCAGATTCACTTTTTATGTATAAAGTGCTGTGTACTGTTGCACATGACCATACTTCGACAGACTTGGGACTCTGTTTTAAAAATAGTTATTTAAAAATAGGCAAGCTGTGTAGAGAATCTCGTCCTGTTTATCTGAACAACAATGACAATGTTGTACCAGACTAACTGATAGTAAGCAGGTATATGGTTTACAATAATGAACATTAAAGTTGATTAAATTTCAGAGGGCCAGTTACACTCAGAATGGACTGCCTAGATTTATGAAAATAAATGCATAATTGATAGAGAAATGAATTTACGTCATCCTGGTCCACTCTCTCTGGTTTCCCCCAAAAATCCCTTCATAAACTCCAAACGGTTCAGAATGCTGCAGCCATGATCATCACCAGAACACCTTTCACCCACCACATCACCCCTGTTTTCCAACAACTCCACTAGCTCCCAATCACAGACCACATTACCTACAAAACTCTCCTCCTAACCGTCAAGGCCCTCCTTAACCTCGCCCCTCCATACCTCACTAAATTCCTCCATGTAAACACACCCAATCGGACACTCAGATCATCTTCCTCCCTCAGCCTCCTCATCCCTCCTGCCCGCATCACCACCATGGGGTCCAGAGCAGTGATTTAGGCAGAAATGGGAAAACAGGGGGTGCAAACAAAAATTGTTTATACCGCAGTGTCACTTACGGCGGAGCGGAGGTTATGTGCTCCCTAACACACTGGTTTTGAAGAAAACTGAATACGTCTCTAAATGGTGCATTCTGTTCAATAAGATGCATAGTTACACATTTTAGTTTTCACATTTTAGTTTTCCCAAGCTTGATAATGTTGATTTACTGTACAGGCCCTGCCCTGACACACCCCTTTGTCATTTGACTGCAACTCACTTGGTTCATGTTGTCTAACCCCTTTGTAGTTGGCCCACTGCTTCTATCTGCACTTTCTTTAAAAAACAAACAACAAATAAAGAAACTTATAATATTACGTGTCATCCAGTAACAATAGATCCCTAGACCTTGACTCCGCCGTATTTAAACCATCGACTATAATAACACAGCTGATTGTTTACGTCTGTGTTTCTCCTCGCGGCACACAGCCTTCTCTGAAACAAAGCTTGATTGAGTTTTGTAATAAAGAGTCACATGTCAATGACAAAGTGGATGAACTGCTGGATGTCTTCCAGTGTTGGTTTTGTTTGTGTAGCGTTTTTCTCCTTTGTTGAATGTATTAGTTAGCGGTTAACTGTTAGCTGCTATCAAATGACGCTATTTACATAGCGGCTATCGTCATCCGGCTTAGACGCCGCCTACCATATAGGGCAAGGGTGGCTGTGGAAACGCAAACGGCATCGGGCTTAAGCTTGTCGGTACCGGTAGTCGGCAAACATATTCTTTGCCAGAATTAGAATGTAGACTAATCAGATATTTAGCGCACTGTATAGAAACCCGTGTACATTGTAAGCACGTCTATTAAATGTAAATATTTGCACGGTCTAGGTCAAGCCGTGCAATCATTTCAAGGCCGTGTTCTTTTTTCAAATATGCCGTGCAAAAAGCGGTTTCGCGGCAGGCTACCTAATTCTATGGTCCAGAGCCTTCAGCCGCTCTGCCCCTCACCTCTGGAACTCTCTCCCACCTGAAACATCAACTTTAACCATCATCAAACCATCAAAACAGTCGTGCAGATTTTAAAGCAGTCTCATCCGATTCTCTCTCATTTATTGGGACTCTTTCTAATTTTATGTTTTAGTGTGTCTATTTTCTGAAGCATTAAGAGTAACATATTTTTTTGTCAGAAACAAAAATCAATAAGACAATTCAAGTACAAAGTGTAAAAAGCTTGGGAAGTAAAGAAAGTGATTACAAGACTGTCAGCTCATGATGATGCCAGCTGCCAGGGGATGTTATAGAATTTAGTAATTGTACTGACTGGCCTGAGGTGTGCTCTTTTATTGATTTAACAATGTGACTTGAGGGAATGATGCATCTCACCACTGCAATCTGGCCCAGATCTGGAATCGCACATTTTTAAAATCATTAAATCTCCTCTTCACCAACTGATACATGGTTGCATGGTTCAAACAACAATTACACTCATAAAAGTGACATGCTTCAGTTATTGTTTTACTGTTGTTCTGATAGAATATGACTCATATGGAAATTAACATCAATATGGACTGCTACTTTGTTATGATTTTTAAAAAAATGTTTTGGTTCAAGCTTTTGAGTTTTGAGCTTATCAGTATTTTTTTTACTCAAAAGCTTTCATATTAATTTGTAATAGAGTTTCCCAGCAGTTTCCTAGCTGTCTTAAAAGTTGTTCCACTATTATTGGTGGAGATTCCACATTAAAGGGATACTTCACCCATTTACATGAAGCTGTGTATCATTAGAAACATGGTAGTAGTGTTGAATGGTTGTGAATCCAACCCTCATTTTACCCTGAGACGAGAAAAATGTGTTTTTCTTTGCTTGAAAGTTTTCTTCATGTGATGCAAAAAGCGTCATATTGCATCACATGAAGAAAACTTCCAGGACACATAGGAAGGCTTTTCTGGGATCAGTAACACATAATTAGGCTGCTCTGGGATGAATAACTCAGAGTTATGCTGTTCTGGGATCAGTAACACATAGGTAGACTGTTCTGAGATCAGTAACACATAGGTAGACTGTTCTGAGATCAGTAACACATAGGCAGGCTGCTGTGGGGTCAGTAATATAAGCAGGTTGTTCTGGGATCAGTAACACAAAGATTCACTGTTCTGGGGTGAGTATCACATAGGCCGGATGTCCTGGGATCATTAACACATAGGTAGGCTCCTCTGGGATCAGTAACACATATGTAGATTATTCCAGAATCAGTGATATATGCAGGCTGTTCTGGGATCAGTAACATATAGGTAGGCTGTTCTGGGATCAGTAACATAAAGATGCACTGTTCTGGGATAAGTAACTCAGAGGTGTGCTGTTCTGGGATCAGTAATATAGGCAGGCTGTTCTGGGAACAGTAACACAAAGATTCACTGTTCTGGGGTGAGCAACACATAGGTGTGATGTCCTGGGATGAGTTACACAAAGGTAGACTGTTGTGGGAACAGTAACATAGGCAGACTGTTCTGGGACACAAATATAGCCTGTTCAGGGATCAGTAAAATATAGTTAGGCTGTTTTGAGATCAGTAACATAGGCAGGCTGCTCTGGGATCAGTAACAGAAATATTCTCTTTTCTGGGATGAGTAACACGGAGGTAGACTGTTCTGGGATCAGTAACACACATATAGACTGTTCTGGGATCAGTAAATCAAAGGTGTGCTGTTCTGGTATCAGTAATATAGGCAGGCTCTTCTGGGAACAGTAACACAAAGATTCACTTTTCTGGGGTGAGTAATACATAGGTGTGATGTCCTGGGATCAGTAACACATAGGAAGGCTGTTCTGGGATCAGTAACACATAGGTAGGCTGTTCTGGGATCAACACCGTTGTGTTATTGATGCGTTACAGCCTACCTATGTGTTACTGCTTCCAGAGCAGAGTGTTACTGAGCTATTGAAGGTTATCAATGTGAAAACAGGCACATGTAAAATATCAAACTTACTTCACCCCAGTCCCTGCAGGTAATGAAGCTGGATTGATGGTACACTCATTCTCTGGTATTTCACTTCGGTTTGGTAAATGAAGTTTCATACCATAGCCTATACACAAGCCCATACATAATGGGCGGTGCCCGCTGATGTTCGCTACCACAATAGAAACCTCCTAAACCGTGCAGACTTTAATTAGCAGATACCAATGCCAGGCATTAAAAACTGCAATTTGCGCATTAAGGTCAACCCCCATTCTGCTCGTTTTTATTTTCATTTTGTCTGAATAATATCATAATGCATTTGCCCAGTGAGCTTTAAAACATTAGCTTGCGATTTCATACTTTATAGTGAATATTTTCACACAATGTTTTACACATGTAACACATTGGCGCCCATGCAGAGTAGGGCTGGCATCTGAATAGTCTGCTTGGCTAGCTAGTGTCACTGTATCCAAATCATGTAGGCTACAGTTCCACTAGCTGCGTTATGTGGCTATCCTGAATACGAGCTCAGCACGTTTAACCTCTAAATATCAACACATTATGAAAACAAAATGTAATACGTACAGTTAATCCAATGGCGCCGATACCAAGTGAAATGAACTGCACAGAAGACTGCGTGGCTGCATATCAGGAGTCGGCACTTTCCCGCACACCTGCAGAATACGCTGACGTTGCTGATGTCAGACACAATTATGTTGCAAATGTGAAACTTTAGGTTCTGGTTAATTAATCTGCAAAAATAGTTGAAATTAATCAAACATCAGTTTCATGAACTCAAAAGTAAGTAAGTAACATGTTACAGAAACTTAAAATGAACAAGTTAGTAGAATGTTTGAACATAGTTTAAGTTTTCAATACTTAATCCAAGTAATTATTTATAGCATTTGGGTTTACAGTGCATTAAGCCTACTTAAATCTCCCTTAAAGTTGAACACTTTTTGCTTTAAACTGGCAAATCACTTACAGGCCTCATGGAGTGCCAACGTTATTAATAGATGCACCCCTCACTTGTAACTGCACTGCAGAAAGTCAACTTTAAAGTTTCAAAAGATGACAGACAGATTTTGTTTGAAGTGCAGGCCGTCTGATAAGGACACTAGTCCAATTAATTGGGATTTATTAAACTTGTTCAGTAAAGCTGTCATTAACAGTGGATGCGTGACTGAGTGGCAAACTGTTTTACAAGCATCTACCCCCTCTTTACAGTTTTCCCTGCTAGTTGAATTACTAACCATGCGGTGAACATTCATCCCTGGATGTTACCATGTGTTATTTCCCCATGATGTCATGACTTGTTTACAATTCACAGGCGTATTCCATGGTGGATGTGTGCAGTAAGGCCCTTCATACAGAGATAATGTAGGAAGAGGTGGTTTCCTCCATGATAAACTGCTTCAAAACTGATCCCATTATGTCCAGGCCTATGCCTGGCAGCGGCTGTAAAAGACATAAAGTCTTGGTGCTTAATCCTGTTAGTGCTGCAAACCTGACACTGCTTATTGGCTCTGTGGTGGTGTGTGAACATTCAAGACCGAACTGTTTGCCCTCTAAATATACTGTATGGAATTAAATTATCACAGTCATATGGTAAAGCCAATACACTGATATGGCCTATTTTCTAAAACATAGGTTAGAATATAAGCTTTAAGGACTCGTGCAGTTTGACTGACTGAATTCTAAACAAAACAAAATTATACCATTCTGTAAAAAAAAAAGTGATTTCAAAATTAATGTAACTGAATGAAGCCATAATAATGTCAAGTAAAAATTCCTGAATGTCATTACTATTGAACAAGCAGTGAGTGTTTTAGCATATCTATTTCAGTTCTCCTTGATAGAGGACGGCTAACAAACGGAGTAAAGTTACTCTGCAGGTGAAGATGGATTGGCTTGTCAGCCAGGGGGGGATCAGAAGTAGCTGAGGTTTGGCAGGTCTTTGTCAGGACTGGGATCAGGGGACAATGCCAGGGGAGGGACACCAATAGTTTAAGGTGGTAGTAGAGTGGAAAAAGGATGGTTATATTCGCTGTGGCGTAGAGGCCACATACTATAATTGCTGAAATGTCTGTCTGTCAAAAATGGAAGCATGAAAGGCATTCAGCGCTCACTTTGAACAGCGTTATGGTCTTTTTAAATCAGACATTCGCTTCAACTGCACAAAACGTGATCTGTAATTGAAATAAAAGAGAAGAGTTGTGTTTATTAATTGGAAAATAATTGGCAGAAATGGTTTGGTTTCTGGCAAAAGGGAGTTTATTGACCAAAAGTTTAAAGGCAACCAACTCTTAACACAGAAAATCACAACATCTCACTTGAAAATAAGTGTCCTATTGCAGAGGATAATGGAGCAATCTGCATGGTAATGGATATATTTGGAACGGTAAGTGAGGAGTTAGACAATGCTGAAATGGGCTGTCATGGTTTGGTAATTGTGCTGGGGAAAGCACACAATTGCTTCACATGGAAAGATGAATATAGCATTCAAGAGCAGGGGACTCTCAAAGACAAAAGAGACTTGTCTGAGTGCATTGACTCTTGGATAAATCAAGGTTGTGAGACTTGAGTTTTGGAATACAGAGGCTCTCCTAAATTACATATCTGCAACAACAAAATAATAATTTTTCCAATCCACCTTTTGGATTAAAACAATGAAACCAAACAATTCATAATACATGTAGATGTATGCACTACAATCTAGTTGGCATCTAATCAAGCAATAATATGTCTATATGTTTAATGCTCCTCATTTTAAGACCACATTTTGGTTAGTCTGGGACTTGATTGGAACAGATTCATATATTTTACTGATCCCTGATAATGTTTTATATTTAGGTTGATGTAATCAAGTACATAAACTAAAAAAACAACAACAACTAAAAAAGGATCAAAATCATACAAATTGGAACTTCTAGTAACGTTACCCTTCAGAGAGATTAGGACAACAGATCTTTGTGTGAATGATTGGACTCTACAAACCAACACCTTCACATACCATCACAGCAGTGTGGCCTTTTGCTACAAGCACTGTCAAAGTGTCCAAGATTAATATTACTATTTGTTATTGAAAAGAAAAAATGAAATAATAATTTCATGTCCGTCTGTTTGACTTTACTTAGTGCATCCCTGCATGTGAGCCTAGTTAACCACAAATCATTTTAGCAATTTCAAAATGTATTTGAAATAACACAATAGTTTCCAAAGTAACAAGTTACTTTTATAATGTTTTACTTAGTAACTACTTTACTTACTTTTTGGGATAAGTAACTAGTAACTTGCCCAACACTGCAAAAAATGCGAATTCAGTATTAAATGCATCTCTGTTCAGCTGTATATTTGTTTTCCATATGAACTCTGAAGAAAGAGACCCATTAATGTGACACCAATTAGCATGGTGTCAGATAAAAGGCCTTCAATATCTCAGACTCACATTGTGGCTTTATGTCTTGCTGTTGACCCATTTTTTTGGCTGTCTCCTTGACAATACCTCACATGCCAACTGTAATCCTGTCATTGGACTAGAAAAGGGCCATTCTTCCTTATTTATCTATCACGGCCTGAGATCCGTTTGTATAGCCTGCACGCTTGTGTCACACTTGCTGTAAAAAGCTCAAGTTGAATTTAATACCTTAAATGGACAACAATAGCTGAGGGAACATTGACAGAACTGTGCAGGGGTTGATTTTGATTATAGTTTTGAGACTGTTGCTGTCTCTTTTCATTTATGTCCTGGACACATTGTCATTACTATGTCATCAGAAGGATTTGGTTGACTGAAAGTGACAACCATTCACAGTGCAACTTTAAAAACAAATGTATATCTTTAATCAAAGTCACCCACACTTCTTTTATGTTAGCGGGATTCTCAAAGGATTGACACAAAAAAAATTAAGATATTTAATATATACCATGCACACACAGATAGAAAATATACAGACCTGTTTTCATGAGTTCAGAGGAGAATACATTTCTCTGTGTTTTAATTGTCTAATAGTAACATGTACTATCAAAAACAGAGTGCACATTTTGTTTTCATCCATCCATCCAGCTTCTTCTTTTTCTTTAATTTTGGTTGGGAAAAAAATCTTTCTGGAAATTAAATAATGCATTTCTGATTATATGCAAAGTCTAATAAAACAGGATCAAAATAAGATTCTTGCAATATCTCTTAATTAGGTGGAATTATGATCCAGCAGAGCGATAACCTTTGTCACACAATCTGAACCAAGCTGTGTTAATAGACTTTCTGGCTTGTTAAACGACTCTTCTCCCACAGGCCAATGGACAACAAGCAGAACCCCAACCAAATTGATGCAAGACAAATTCATTACACAAGAAATGACACACTTGATTCATTTCAACGTATTGTTGCAAAACAAAATCTTTTTTACATACCTTAAATTGTTTACCAGTTTTACTTCATTGTCTGTTGTTTGTGGAATTTTTCATTTCAAATGGAAATATTTCAGAAAAAGTTTTATTTTACATGTCTTTTTAAAGATAAAATTCCTTCTCCTGCTCCAAAAGCATCAAAACAGAAGTGACATTAAAAACAAGCTTGTTTGACTGCGTGCCTTTCTCCGAATGGTCAGTGGCATATTTGGGACAATGGATAGTGTCTTGGAGTCACGACAGAGCCAGACTCTGCAAGGCTCTGACCTACTGAATTCCTGTAGAATGAACAGCATGGTAATGTCTGTGATGTGGGCACTCAAGGATCACAGTCTCTCCTGATATGCTCAAAGTAAAGCTAATTACATGTGTATGCTGTTATCATTATGACACCTAAAACAGATGAAGTAAATATCCTGACTTGGCACAAAGAATGTGTTAAAACCTTGACTTTGTTGAACGATAATAATTCATATTTTCTTTTAAATCTATTTTTTAGATAAACCCTTTTGCCAATCTTACTCTTCAAATGCAGGGGCCCCATATAATACATTACAACAGTGAACCATGGTGTAGATGGATACATTGTTGTAGTGCCTTAAAATATTGCCTGTCCTTTATGGAATGCTACAGGATTCTGTGATACAAAATTTCAGTATTTATCAATTGGTGAAGTTGTTCATTTCAGAAACAGGAGAATGTTTTACCTGAATTGCTATAGTAACTGATGAGATCATTCCTTTCAGTATACACAAGGGAGAATGAATCATCTAAAAGAAAGCAGACTCATCTGCCAGAATTAGCCTTTTTGCATCAATTTATTCAATCGTGATAATTATTTACGTTGTTTGACTTTTCTTATGTTTTGTTATTGCACTGTATGTATTGTACATACATTTATTCAGTTAGTTAGAGCTGCATATTGGTATCTGATTATGTCCTTTTGTCTGAAACACTTACACATAACAACTTGTTTGGGGTCAGATTTCCCGACTTCTCTTTCCTTAAAGGGATACTTCACCCATTTACATGAAGCTGTGTACCATGTTTCTAATGGTACAAAGCTTCATGGAAATGGGTGAAGTATCCCTTTAATACTCCATTCACTTTACTTTCACCAAATACAACATTGTACATAGCACTTACACACATTTCTTTACTGTTCTCTTGCACTTCAGTCCCCTGGAACAGGATGACCGTAGCAATTACAGAAAAGACATAACACTAAGTGTATGTGAAAGGTTCAGAACATGTTCTAGCTAACATAACATGGCAATTAAACATGCATTTAAGCATACTACACTTAAGCTTACGGGACCAATAATTGCAAAACCAAACTGGGCCCTCAATGGGCTACAGTGGAGCTTTTTCATTAAGCTCTATAGCCAGCAAGCAAGTATTAAAATGTTCCAGTTTTGTATTTGAATGATGTAAGTTCAAATTAAACAAAAAACAGTACTGCAATAGTCCTATTAAAACAGTAGCCCATGGCAAAGACACATCACTTTTAATTATGCCAATAATTGGCTGTTTGTCACAGCAAGATTAATAAATACTCATGAATATGTTTTCTAAATACTCACATTCATGCTCTCAAACATGTGTAAAGGAGAGCTTTAATGACAGGGGAGATGGGCAAAATGTTCAGTACTTTTAAATGTCTGGCATTAAACAACATAAACTGAGAGAACAAAATTGGGACGTCCTTATATAGACGAGATGTGAAACATGCCCTAAAAACCTTTAGGGTTTCCCTTAAATCTGAGACAATCAAATCAGTCAAGGGTATTTATTTGTCAAAATTGGCTTTATGACTTGTTTTCCCCTTGCAAAACAGCACAGTTTACATGTCTGATAAACATTAAACATAATGTACATTTGTAGTTACATAAGACTGTTATGGCATGACATAACAAGTAAGACCAATATTGATAGAACCACATGTGCTTGTCTCTAAGTCATTTTATAATCACCTTAAATGCAACCAATGAGACCAGCTCATTAAGTTTCAGGTCTTTTTGTAATTTGTTCCAAGTAAAGGGAGCAGCAAACTTAAATGTCTTTTCCCCAGTTCAGTTCTGACCTTTAGAAGAGACATTAAGGAAAGGTCTTCGGTCCAAAGATTGTAAGCTCCTATACTCTTCTGAGTGATGTAGGAAAGAAGGGAGTAAACCCTAGGTAACTTGTGAATACATAAGCCAGTGTTCAAGTAGGTTTGAAAGGAAGACTGCAAACAGTGATGAGTGAGGGATTTAAAATTAATGTTGAATATCAAAGCTTCAAAGATCAATAATATGAGGAGTACAGAGCAATGAAAATTTAAGATATCCCCATAGTCCGGCTCAGACATTAAAAGTGGCTTGGATTTGCATTTAGAAAAAGTCTGACTTTATTCAGGTTTTTCCTCCATTAAATTAATCATTTTGCATTTTAACATCATATTGGAAATGTCTCCAGGAAACTTCAGCAACAGTTTGTGGAATGGTCCAACTCCGATTTAAATAGTAGGTAACATGTTGTTAAAGCAGTCTATCTTTATGCTCCCAATAGTGGTTATATCATGTACTGAACAGACATGCTACTTTTTCCAATCTCAAATCACAAGAGTCAATTTATAACTCTGTCCCTAGATTTATTGCAGGAGATCCCCTTGGCAGTCATCTTTGTTCTGTTTAACAAGACCCATTGGTCTTCTAGTTGCAGAGATATGATGGACACATATCTTTTCATTTATAAATCCATTACTGGATTTTCAACACCCTGAATAACATCTATACTGAACTGGACCACTTGACACTACCAAATAGGCTCTACTAACAGTCTCGTGCAGTGGTTCTCAAACTTTTGTCTATCATATCCCCCATCGGAGGAGGGCATTTTCTTTTAGATGGTCTTAGTGTGATTTTCTGCTCCAGAATCTTCACTTGCCTCCCGGCTACAACCTGATCTATCATCCTCAGGGTTTGGAAGGTATGGTAGCCAAATCACAATTTCCCTTTAAGAGTTATGGGTTATCTTGAGACATCGTTGACTGAAAGTGTCCCCCATGCTGTTCTTTTGTGTCCTCGTTAACAAGGGTAGAAAAAATGGTTGTTGAGCTCAACCCACTCTATCCGTCAAATGAGCAGTTTAAGCCAGGTAAATGAAGCTGAAAGGCCGCTGCTACAGCTGCTGTATGTGTTCGCTCTTGTTTTCACCCATCATATTCTGCCAAAAAGCTGCAGACACAAGCTGTTTTCAGGCCTGATGAGCAGCAGGGAGGCCTATCAATGACACACAGATCAAGTGGCGTAGGGGACACACCAGGGACCAGCTGAAATGACCCAATCTATACCAACATTTTCGCAAAGTTAATGAGCTGATACATGGAAGCACAAAGCATAAAAGGACATGCAGAATATTGGCAATGAGATTCACTCAGATAGTCATGATGGATTTTAATTGCAGGTTCCATTCTGTCACACAGGTATTAAGATTGATATCATGGGCCAAGACCTTGTATTTTATCCAAATCTCCCCTCTGAATAACTGTACTCTATTCTAGTCTGAGGTCAGGTTATATTCCCCAATCACTGCAGTTACTGAGGGGAAATAGTGGGTACTTTAATGTCCCCAAGATACTTTTCAGTTCTATATAAAGACAGACACATGGTGCATTGAAGAAATCAGTGATCTGCTATGTCCCTCTACGTCGCATACAAACCCACCCATTAGGATCTGCTTTAGACACACCAAGTTTCGTCCTCTGACTAAAGGTAACCCATACACTAAAATATAACAGGTACAGAGCGCTTAGTAATAGCTAGACACTTTGGGTGTCAATCAACCCATAACTTTCAATGTAGCTGTAATCATTTATCTGATTAATTTTGCTCAAACATCAACAAACAGACTTTGTATAGTAAACCATGTTAGTAGGGATAACAAATAACACAACCTTATGCATTGGTAGGATTAAATGTTTGTTAAAAAGCTGTACTATTTGATAACCTTCTAACCTGCTAAAAAAACCCGGTGTTTCAAAGCATAAACTTTTCAGCCTTTGAAAAATAAAAAAAGGCATTTTGGACGAGTCCACTTGGTAGTTAACCTCTAGTATGACCCAGAATAAGTCGAATAACATATTTCATCTGGCTTGAGAAATCTAGGAATCCAGCTTCGAAGAGAAAAAATTTGAGGCGTCTGAGTGTGTTAGTCTTAGCTTAGCCTCTGATGGTAACCCAGATAAGAGAGGGAGAAATTATTGAATCTTTAGCAAGGATTTTAGCACCACTGATGACATTTAGCTTTCGGGCTAATTCCAGCATATTCACATGGATGCTATTTACTGATGGGTGATTATTGTGCACTGTCCTAATTCAATAAGTAAATGGAAAGAAATATGTTTATCCCCCAAACCTTCATTATGTTGATTTTAAATGTCTGACAACCAACCACTAATATTTTAGTCCTGTTTCTTTTTTGTTAATGAAATCAAAACTTAAGGCTTATTTCTTACTGTATGGATGTCTAGCCAAAAAAAGAAAAAGAAAAAAAAGATTCTGGCTCTTTTCAAAAATAATAAATGCAATATTGCTCACATAAAGTGGAAACAACCTACTATAAAACACAAGAGCTAGACTCAGAACATTGAATCCATTTAGTCAGAGCTGGCCCAAGGCATAAGAGAACTAAGCACTTGCTTAGGCCCCCGTGGCCACTAGGGGGCCCCCAAGAGCACTGTCGTGCAGTGCGCACTGTCACTGTACGTCCAAAGCGCAGGTAGAGTCTAAAAACATTTTAAGAAAAGGACATATCTTTCAGGTGCAGATAAAAGAAAGTGAAAAGAGATGTGTAGCCATAATTAGCAGACAGTTAGTTTGAAGACGGCAGGAATTTATTGGGTTTATTGTTGGCTCAGTGGAACTGCTCGTGTCTCTACTTATTGCACAGTCTTCTCACAGGCGGCCAGGGTTTGCGTCCAGCTTGTAGCGGTCCTTCCCGCATATCTCTCCCCACCTTCTTGTCATCGTTTGGTTCTGTGTTCTATTTGTTTCCTAGTGTTGATTGTTTCCCTTGTGTGCTTTAAGGTTTCATAGTCTTGTGTTTACTTAAGTCTTGAGTGTATTTCCCGGTGTCCTCCTATGTTGCCTGTTAATTTATTTCCTGGCTTGTGTTTTAAGTATAGTCTTTGGTGTTTCCTGTTTTATTTTGTATATCTGGTTTTGGTTGTGTTGTCAGCGTTGAGTTTTACTTTGTTCTTTGTTCCTTGTGTTTCCCTCCTGTCTGATTACCCTGATTGTCCTCACCTGTCTCGTTAGTCTCACCTGCGTCTGATTACCCCTTGTCTATTTAGTCTGTGTTTTCCCTGAGTCTTCTGTCGGTTCATTGTCTTATGTCTATGTCTTGTGCAGCCTGCTGGTGTGGTTTGTCTCCCTGCTCCCTGGATTTAATTTCTTTCTCCTCGTGGTTTTTGGACTTTTGGATTTTGTTTTGAGTAAGTTTTTGCCTTTTGTTTAATAAATGTAGTTTTTCTGCACTTGGGTCCTCCCTCTCCTGTTTCCTACCTGCTACATCGTGACACTTCTGACTCTATCCACTACCCTTTTCTGCAATAAAGGCTGTAAAATGCCCAAAAATAAATCTTAAATAAATATATATATAAAAAAAAAGCTAAATGTATCTTTTAACTGGCCGTTCAAATAGCAAAATATTCATGCCAAAGGAATTTAAGACTAGTAGACTGTAGACTGACTAGTAGACTGTGCTCTCTCTGTACAAAGTGAACATGAAATAACAATTAGCTAAAAAGAAAAACAGGTGATTTAAGACTAATATGTACAAGACTGATGAGACAAGATGACTTTACAGTACAATACAAAGCTTTATCACCTGGAACATTCAACCCCAGGCCACTCTTGTCGCTGAATGTTTTACATTTTGAAATATATGGGCACCCTGGACATCATTCATTGGTATCATTTATGTTCTCAACTGGGCCACCTTTATAAGTTACATGTCATATGTAAAGACATGCCAGGCTGACAATAGGATAACGTAAACAACACTGCCAGAGCCACAAGGAGTTTATAATAGGTGTGTGAATGATCAACAATGAATATTATTGGCAGAAATAGAGGGCCCCAAAATCAAATTTAGCATAGGGCCCCATGGAGGCTTGGGCCGGCTCTGCATTTAGTGCCCATACAAAATGCCTTATCCAACTCAGAATCAAACCTTGTATTAGCCTGTTGAACAATCGACGATCATTCACTTGGGAGAAGCTACCTGCAAATGTCAGTTGGCAGGTCAGATAGCTAATTAGCTGTTCAGCTGCACATTAAACAGCATGTGAACATACCTGTAAATGTCAGTTAGGTCTGGTTACATGCTCGAGCTGCCATACACACTTTAATATCACCAATTGGGTGGTTTTTTTTTCTTTTATTTCCCACGGCACTTCAGCCGTCTGCCAGCTTTGATCAATCAAACCAAGGTCTGGCCGTGAATGTTAAGACCTTATCTGTTGACACAGGAAACAGGTGGAAACATCACGTAGCTGTAGAAAACTACAGGTCCAAGAATTCGGGAGACTCCTTCAGAAGCTACTTTTTACAACAAGCCAGCATCTGGTGTATATTTCTACAGTGCAACTGAAAAAACACATTTTTTTAATAGAGAAGTATGTCAATAATTGGAATTTCTCTTGCGTCCCAAAGGCAGCTGCAATATGATTTCTTGCTGTGCACAGTGGAAGTAGTTTTCCACACAACAGCAGGGCACAGTGGAGTTAGTTACCCAGAGGAGTTTGAGGTGTGCAGCCTGTCGCCTGCAGCTCTTCATCAGACAGCTCTCTGAGACTGCTCATTCTCATTCCATTACTCCCTGCAATATTTAAAACTGTCAAGAGGGGACCAAAACAACTTCTGTGAAATGTTGCTTTGCGATGTAGATGCATTTCTGAGCAACCATCAGAGTCAGTGCTTACCTCAGTGGCTATTAATAAAAAAAATATTTGTGATGGCTTCACAATGAAAGCCTCAAATTGTTTTGCCTGTTGAATGTTTCAATTAAATGCAGCACAGTATACATGTTTGATTTGCATCAACTTGGATACAGATAGGTGCATAAACAAATAACAGTGCTGCTGAGATCAGTGATTTTAAGCTATGAAATAGCTCTGAATTAAATAAAGTTAGTCTCAAGTTTAACAATTTTCTATTAATCTGCTGTGTTTGGGAAGGCACTTTTCAAGTGTTTAAACAACATGTCCTGTAAAAACAACACAAATTAACTGATAAGGAAAGGAGTTGTACCCGGTAACTAGCAGCTATCCACATTTAGCTTGACCATCATAAGGTAACGTGTGTTTATGCTCTTAAATTGCATTTGATCGTGCAAGAGTACGAGTTTTGAGAGTCAAGAATGGTTGTTGGTGAATGAGTCTGTTAGTGTGTGATGTGGTATGCTGAGTTGAACATCTCATTACATGACACAAAAGAAAAGAAACTATCAAAACTGTCATGTGCGTGCGTTAAGTGTGTGTCAGGTTTTAGGTGAATTGAAATAAAATAGTCAAAATATACTGTCAGTCCTTGATGCATATGCGTGAAGTCAAAATTTACTACAGTTTAGGACATTCTTTCTTTTGAGATGATTTAACTCATTATTGAAAATTTCTACCTTTACATAAAGGTGTAAATGTGTGCTTTTAGTTAAATTGATTGATCTATTGTTTTTAGACATCTGACATGAGTAAAGTTTTGTATTATTGACTGGTAAACATCACATTATTAATTCACCAGAGGTACTGTATGACGACTTCAGACGTTTCACATTTTAGTCTGAGAAACATTTCTATCAAACTATAAATCTTAGATGAGGACAACATGTACAGTGACGCTCGCTGTACACAACAGAAAGTGACAGTAAACAACAATTAATGGCACAAGAAATCTCTAGTTGTGAGTGGTTATAAAATATAAAAAAGTTGATCTATTATACAGTTCCGTCTGAGTTGTGCATTAACGTTAGTACGCGACAGGTTGACATAAGACGATTGTCGGGAATGTGTAGAAACTCTATATTTTATAACTTGTGTAATGCATAAATCATCCTCTTAAGTTGTAACATTACATCAGCGAGGTTGTGTTTTGATTTAAGTTTGTGCAGTCTGCCAAATGATAAGCTTAATTTTGTGTGATGAACTCTAGCCTTGCTTCCACATCTTTCTCCCCAAATAAACTTGGCATAGTGTATGAACCCCTCTCTTTCACTTAAGTGCTAATGGAAGGGATGAGTAAATCAATAATGCAACATAGTGTTTAAGATAATCCAATTCTAGGCCCTACTTTGAGCCAGAATCTTCTTTGAAAGGCAGCAAAGCCTGCAACAAAAGCGAGAGGAGATTTTCATTTTATATTAACATTTGGCAGGCTTTTACTGAACAAATGCAGAAAGGCATGCATGAAAATCTTCAAACTGACTACAAATCAAGGGCTTCAATCCTTTGAAAAAATGTAATTCCCACAATAATTTGTTTATAGTGACACTTTGTAGGCACATAAACATTTCCTTGTTTTACCTTTTCTTTTCAAGTATGCCAATGTCTTAGAAAGCCTGGAATTAAGCTTTGGTAAATAAGTTTTCTAAAACTGGAAATTTCTTGAAGTTTACATGCTTAAAGGCAAGATGAGTAAGTCATGTGAACGTAATCCCTCTGTGAATCTTGTTTAATATTGCTGCCATCCCCTCTGCAACAAATTGCTATGGATTTATGTCAAGACTGCAGACAAGGTCATAATTAACTGCGCTAATATGTAAGCTCAGAGATTCCATTTGTACTTGGCTTTGTTTACCTACCCCAGCAATAAACACGGGTTGAGCACGATGCTGTTTTATCACAAATCCTCACTTCATTATCATAATGTTTTTCTAATTCAGGGAAGTGTTTTATTTATGTATTATTTTTTTCTGAGGGAGAAGACCAAGCTCTTGCCTTATAATTGTTTTTCTTTGCATGGATGGAAATTGGAGACACAATGCCTAGAGGTCAGGCCCGGTGCCGTCCGTGCTTTCCAGGAGACCAACACCCAGCCACTTCCCCCACCCAAAAAATAAAAAATAAATAAAAAAAGGGAGAAGAAACAAAAACAGTAAAAGGTCAAGGTTTCCTTTGTGGCTATTTCCACAATTTCACATCATGTGGCAAAGGGTCAGATCTGAATGTCAGAGGCCTCAGCTTTAAGATCTCTCCATTTTTCTACCCCAATGGAAGAATGCCGGAATGAATGCTCAACTGATTTCTCCTTCTCATCCACAATCATCTCATGCAAAACAGACCCATGTGAATGTCTTTGGGTCATTTACTGTATGTTGAAAAAATAGGAAATTTCTGTCCTATCGCTGTTGGGATTAAAAGTGTTCGCTTTGCGCTGTCACACTTTGTGTCCCATGTGAATAGACTAACAACATTAGTTGAAGGTATTTCATTGAAAGTCTGGTCATGAAAGGCATAGAAGATTAAGCAGAATTCATTGAAACCTGGAGAGCTACTTCCGACTGAATAGAATCTATTCAGGTCCATGACACTTTTAGCTACTGTGTTAGCATAAGCAGTTTGGTATAGGCTAACAATCCTTAAACAAAACTTGAAGATCCTTTACATGCATGTTTTACGTAAAATAAGTAAACTAAAACATGTAATCAGACACAATAGCAAGATTGATGATGGCAAATTTCTGAACCAAAAACCCTGTGATTAGAGCAACAGTCATGCACAACCATGTGATCTGTGCCATTCACTGGGTTAACAGCAATATTTCAATGAAAACCAAGAAATATGGTGGAGCACTATGATTGGAAATGCTCTGTGTTTAAATACAGACAGAAACAGAACCACTATACAACTGATTATCTCTATGTTATAGATCTACAAGCCACATTTGACCACTGTATGACTGCCATACAAAGTCAAGTGGTGCAGCACTTAAGTGGATCAGCAAAAGGGAAGCTTGAATTATTTTATTGTGAGCTGTGCATGAAGCATAAAATCTTCACAAGTAAAGTTCTACTTAACCTCTTGTGCTGCCAGCCAGGAGTTCAGCTCTTAGCTCTACTTCTGTTAATCATTCAAGAGTGGATTCGATCATTTTCTATTGATGCCTACAGTGGCTTTGAAAGACATTTTTCCTGTTAAATTAACTTTAAATTCAAGTTAAGAGAGACTTTCGTCTTTTAGAAAGAAATCGCTATTCTGCGATAGTTACATATAAATACAGTATACAACTTCTGTTGCCAGTGGGATGCCAATTAAAACAATAACTTCTGGGGAATCATGGGAGTGATTCTTTCTGCTACTGCTACCACCTGCGATCATAATGAACAACGTAGTGAGACAAACAGGCGAAACAGACATGAGGAAGATAATATAGCTATTGACAGTGTATCCGAGTATAATTTATCACAGCAACAGTTTAGCAGCTTTCAGTAGCAGTTCTTTAGGCTACATGTTCACTTAGGCTGGCTGTGCTCGGGAGCGCTTGCGCATGCATTTGCATGTCTATCCTGTTTCTATGATAACAGTCTGTTCACAATAGCCGTTGTATGACTGACACTGGTCTGTTAGTTTTTAATTTATGTTTTTTTATTATAGATCAAAGAGCATGTCGGAACAAGACATGGTCAGTAGGCGACACAACTCTGGGGAATATCATACACTTGGAAAAGAGAACAGTGCCTTTCTGAAAAGTTAAAAGATTTTCTACTTGAGTGCTCAGAGGAGCCACACAAAAAAAGTGGAGGGCTAGGAATAAAGCTGGGCGCTGATGTTCTTCTCCAGGCAGCCTGTACTCATTAAAAACAATTATAAAAAGACGCTGGCACTCAAAAAAAAAAAAAAAAAAATGTAGACACTCTGTTGAAGGAACTCATATTTGTCAGAAAAGAGGTTTTACATTGTTTTAGGAATATGTTATGTGTTTAAATGTTCCCTAAAAATGTGTTTTGCAGCATGTCTGATCTCCTCTGTAACTCAATGAGGTGTGTTGTAAGCATAGGGTTACAGTTCTCTGGAAGCAAGATGTATTACCCCTATGAACATTAGGAGAGAGGAAGATGAAGATAGAGTGGCCATAATAGAGAGTTGGAGAGAGTGCATGCATTTGACAAAAGACCAGATGTGTACCAAAACTGATTTGACCATTTGGGGAAAAAAAAGGTATATTTCTCAGATTTGTCAGTGTGTTTTAACCACAGTAACCATGAGTTTATGTATCAGTGACAGACCAGTCGCTTTCAAAGAGACCCTCTCTGGCTGAAAGTGCTGAAGTGGCTAAGACACGTTTTTGAAGCTACCCTTGACTGACAACCAAAACACTTGAGAGAGCGTGTAGTGTAGTGTAGCATGAGTGTTGCTTGGAGGGTCAAGGAAAGGGTTGCAATCTGCTATGACCCGACCCCAACATTCACTCCTTTCACACATTTAAAATGGTATACTTTGTCTCGCTTCATTTCTTTCATTGTGAGAATCTGCAAGTCCATTAGTGTGGCATATCAAGATGAGCTAGTACCATACTATTGCAACCCAAAAGCAAATTTATCTGACATGCTTCACATAGTAATTAATAATTATATGTGTCTTATCATCTGTTTATGTGTGTGCTTATAAGGTCTGTTTGACTATTCTAAGGAACTGATGGGTGAGTGAGCCCACAAAGCAGTCAGGCATGATTAGATGAGGTGAAGCTTGGGTCAAGGGTAAAGTATTCTCTGAGACGTGGTTTAAATTGCGGTAAAACCCCCCACCAGTGTCTGCCAACATGGAGTAGAATGTGAGCTCTCTCCCCTAACATGACCTTGGTTACATCCATTTTATATGAGCCAGAATTCTAGAAAGAGGAGGGCACGCCATTCTTGCTGTAATTAGTCAGCAAAACCGCAGTCAATTTCACCCGTTCTAACTGCTTCGAGCCCTGCTGTATTCTTGAGTGAATGTTGTTGAGCTTAGTGTGGTGGTACGTTCAAAATATCAAAGAAAGGTCTATGTTGGAAAATAAGGGAAAATTAGCATACATGAATTTCAATATGTGAGTAATGGACTCAAGCCTTTTTACTTATTTTTAACATTCCAGATTTTTCTGTTTGGTATGAAAATTAGAAGCAATTTGTGAGAAAAAGGAGTGGATTGGGATGCATTCGCACAAGAGACAGTGGGGGGGGGGGGGGGGGGGGGACCCACACACAAGGTCTTTGCAAAGCAGAAGCTGTCAACCAGGGATTAGCAGAATGAGCAGAAAACTGACAATAGGCAGCAGCTTATATCCTTTAGAAGACAGGATTTCAGTTTTAATCCACTATAAATGTGGAGTCAAAGAAAACAACTTTAAATACAATCACCACTAGTAGGCCTAAATGCCTAAACTCAAGCTGCTTACATTAAAAATGACAACGATGAACCGAACAATTGAATGGAAAAAGGAAGAAGAGGAGAAGAGGAGCTAAGTATAAAACACTTGATGAATATGTGATGATAAGGGGGGTAATAGTTGTACGTTGGGAAATGGTTTAGGTTTATTTTGCTCTAATGAGGAGTTACATGTTTTTCCTTAAACACTGGCAGCTGTGACGTAAGAAAAGAAATACTCCCTGACTAAGAAATGTCCCTTGCAAGAAAAATAACTTGAAAGGAGTGATGTCGATCATGCCCTTTCTTCCAGCATGTCCAGCAAACCTAATTCCTCATTCTGGCTGTTCTGTGGGAACCAAAAACAAGGCCAAATTAAAACACAGGAGGCCAATCATCATCTATTTTATATTCCACACGCCCATAGCACATTCCCCTTTCGGAATCCAAAATCACAGGGCAAGGCTCCTTTATTTTTTGCATCACTCATAGGCTTAATTAGCCTTTTGTTCTTCGATAATAACCTTAGAACGTTGCCATCTGCTCACTGGCCGAGTAATTCACAAAGAGATGCAGCAACATGTAATACCTAAGCCTTGGAATACAAGAGAACAAAATAGAGAGGAGAGAGAGAAGATAAACCCAAGTCAACAGCATTGCATATTACAAATAATGAAGATCAACTTCAGCATGAGCATTAGCTTACGTTCACTTCTTTAATACGCAAACAAGGTAGCAACATTGAAAAAAAAATTTCACTTTCAATAATTAGTATCCAAATAAATATTACAGGTCCTACCTAGTGACGCAAATGCATGATGTCGACCTTGCCAAGGTAATATCTTAGAATTTACTAGCCCCTCACTCAGCTCCACCTCAACCCATCTTATCTAAATATGGTCACTCTGGCCCAAAGAAGTAAAAATGCCCAAATTGCCAAAGTAAAGGTTGATGTGATGTTAACTATGTCCACCTTTTATATCCACTCTCATCCTTGTTGCCATCTGATGCACGTCTAGTTCTGTAAGAAGCATCCGCATACTGAAAGAGTTTTTTTCTTTTTCTTTTTTCTAGGACTGAAGCATTCTCTTTCACCCTGTCATGCATTAAATAAAACCTGAACAGCAGAGAATTGGATTTCAATACTATATGTTGTCAATTTAAGAAATAGTTTCATAGCATCATAAGGTAAAGCCCAGCCTTCATAGCTGATTTTATGACAGCATGACATTAAGGCTTATAGTGTTGACATGGAAAATATCCATGCTTTCAAATAAAATTTGTTTCAGACATAAGTCAGCTTTGGTGTATGTGCATACTGGTTTTCTCAGCACAGCCGGGCATATCAGGTCCCATTAACGTCACCATGATTGCTAAACCACTTAGTCATTGCTGACCGATTTGCTTTGAAACTGTGTAAAAATGTTCCAGCCTCGCTTTTAGAGACTCAGAGTGAGAGCATCTGTTTTCAGAAAGATCAGCAGAGAAAGATTGAGTTGGATCGTGACTGATAAGTACTTCTGTCCCGAAATCACAGTATACAGCCTTTCTAAAATAAACGCTCACTGTGAAATCTTCCTCACCGAAAGGTTACAAAAGTTTACTTTACAAAAAGGTTTTCAAGTTATTCTCTTATTTAGCTTTCTATCCTTCACGCCTGCAATTTTTTTTTTAAATTGTTGGCTGCATTTTTGCTGACACAAGTGTAATCCCAAAGGCAAAATAATGTAGTTACAGTTCTAAAATTTGTTCTAAAAATGAAATTTAATGGAAAAAAGGAGTTGAATTGATTTATTTTTATATTAATGGTCAGCGTAATGAAGAGACCTGTGGTCAAGGGTACATTACAGCTTGGAAAAGAAACTAAATTTCATGAGATTCTTCATCTAAATTCTTCAGAGGAAGTCTTAAATCCCAAACATCACAGAGTAAAAGTCAGGAAGAAAGAGTACGGCAAAATTAATAAGTACTGAGACAGAAGAAAGAGAGTAAAGGTTAATTCCTGTTCAGCTCAGCCTGCAGACAGCACACATTACAAGGGGGCTCTCTAAGCACATGGGAGACAAATTGGATTCAAACTCCTATCTTTCATTAAGTCACCTGTATGGGCTTTTCACTTGCCAAATGAATCACCTGCGAACGCTTGGAGAGAGAAGGCTGAGCAGACACTTATAGTCTGACCTAAAGATACTAGTGACGCTGGTTTACAAAATGAGAGCACTTAAACCTGTACATTTCAGCAAGTTTTAAGAACAGAGTCTGAAACAAAATGGGTCAGAAAATATAAAAAAATTGTCCACTATGCAATAAGAGACATTAATAAAATTTAAAAAAAAAAGTATTTTCTGTCACCTATCAGGTCCTTTTAACAAACCAATTTAAAGTTTAATAATCAGACTCTGTCATCTTCTCAAAGCTCTATGTAACCCCAAATATATTGTGGACTACACTTAAATATGTAATCCAAAGTCACTTTGTCCCTTTTTATTACGCAGAGCTCCACTGAGCTAGTCCATTTTAGCTTCACACTACCCTTCAGCAAAATTGCATCTGAGCCTGGACTGTTATAATAACTGGACTCTGTTCAATGTGACATCAAGTGGATTTACTCCGAGCCCCTGATAGATGTTGAGAGATATTTTCATTGTGATGCTTTGGGTTGACTAAAACAACCGCTCAATTTTACAGATAGTGTCTGAGTGGTAGGTCACTGCTTTCCTTCCAATCACAATGTGGCAACCACATTCCTATAATCAAGACCTCGGCCAGTCATCGACAGTTTAAGTAAATTTGCTTTCTCAGCAGCATAGAGTATGTCGATATGTACCATTCCTTAGCTCAAATGTGTTTCAGCAGAGCTGATTGCTGATAGCCTATTGCCCTAAAGCTGCAGCTGGTGTAATAAAAAAAAGCCTCCTGGAGGAGTCTCCAGAACATTACCTAGCAACTTCAAGCAACTGTCCTCCTGAGAAACAGGGAGACAAAAACACTTGTCTTTTCAGTGATTTCTTAGTCTATTTCTTGCTGCTTCAACAGATATGTTTTCAGTTTCATCATATAAAACAACATGGAAAGACTTACCAATAGAAAGCTACGCTGGAGGCATTTTCCTTTCATTTTCAGTATTGATTTTTTAAAGGTGGAGTACAAACAAGAGGGTCTTGGCAGTAATAATAGTGGGGCCAAGGGGACAATGGTAGATTGATAAAACATATAACTCACACATATCACTACAGGACGATTATGTAATAATAATAATCATCATCATCACCAGCATAAAGTTCTGAACCCTATTCTGCAACATTAGTTTGAAATGCCCTTCATTAATGGCTCTAAGAAAAAAGAAATGAACTTTTCTTTTTGGTCTTAACCTTTTCATACAGACAAAACTATGATTTCAGAGTTGTTCTCAAACTAGGGTATGGTTGCAAATGTATGACATCATGTTATGCAAATGTTAAGGTTTGAGATTTAAATCTTGCAACGTGCACATTTGAAAAGAGCATTGTGACTAGAAGGATACAATTCGATAAAAAAAAAAAGAAAAAAAAAAGGTCTGGAGCAGTTTTTATGACGCTATTAAAATGCAATACAAAACTCAGAAAGAACTACTGTGTATGAACATACAAAAATTGGACTGAGTGGTTTCCACTGCATGGGCATGTCAAATCACTGGCTCAAATGTATGCCTGACTTAGCTGTGTTCATTTTTGAGGTACTAGGAATGGAGTAGCAGATATCTGGACACTTACATACAAAGATGGAGACAATGGGTTTTCTAATATGTATAATAAAACATGTAATTAGTTTATGAGTCCACGTGATGCTGTTTGTGAAGTCTTTGGCCATTTTTGGCTCTGGAGACTCTGATTAAACTGTCTGCAAGTGTTAAATTAACTGACTCATATAGGCACAGACAAAGTGTTTCTGTTTGAGTATTAAATAATATGGACAGTTTTCTTTTTTGAACAAAATATTGACTCAGGGGTCTGAATATTTGATTTTTTCAATTAGACCTTCAGCCTTTTACACACAGCTGACAATCACATTTATAAAAAAAACAAACAAATGACAAAATAACGTTTTCAGCACAAATGAACAGTTTTGGGTTTGTTACCAGTTAGTCTACATGACTAGAATCTTTTTTGAGTAAATTTCAAGATTTTTTTGTTCTCCTTCACTGTTGATCGTGGTATTTGAAGCACTGCGGATCCATCGACCAGGCTCCCACTCCATGCAGAGCTAAAAACAAATACTCCTCTGCACTGACGCCAGCAAGACCATCTACTGCTACATTTTCTGCAGAGGAGACAACAAATAATTTGTAAGAGAGCATAGCTATGGTTAGCTTGACTTTTGTAATATTCTTTATTGAAAAAAAAAATGTTTCACATCTTTGAAAATGTTTATTTGGTCAAATCTCCCTTTTTTGAAGTTGAATCAATAGGCCAGTAGGCCAAAGATAAACAGAAATGTTTATAAGCTTGTGTCAAATCTAATCTGTCAGATATCTTCTGATTTACCATTAAAATGACTGACAATATCATCAGACATTAAGGATACATGCTATGTTGAAGTGCTGGCTTCTGTGACAACAATATGGCAGCCAGTATGTCCTGCTTCTAAGTTTTGATTGGTCCAGAATTGTCTACATTTGTTGACCAGAGAAGGTAGGCGTTATTAAGGCCTCCTCACATGGCCATTTTATTTTCCCCTCACCTTGGCCAGGCAAACTGCAAACCAACAAATGTTGCAACAATGGAAGCAGGCAAGCAAACTGGTTCAAATATAACTAAATCTGAAAGCCTCTGCAAAAAGGTTCCAAGACCATAAACATCTTGAAACTAATAGATAGATAGATAGATAGATACTTTATTATAATATAAATATTGATGATTTGAAAAATCGAAAAAGGTTAGAACTGACTCAACTTGGAATGCAGGAAAGTTTTAAGACCAATTTCGAGCTGGTTAAACACTGAAGCTTCCTTGTCCGCGACATTGAAACCTGCATGCACATTGACAAAGGGAAGAGGGTTTGGGAGCTGGTTTGGGGGAAACAGCGCTCACCAATATTTTGGATTTGGACTGCAACCCTCATTTTATATGCTTGGTGGCAGTGTTACATGTTGCTCCTTTAATGTCATATCACAAAATGCAATGTATATTATTCTGTACTGTGATAGTAGGAAAATGTGCTAATTGACAGGGAAAAGTGAGTGTATATTGTTTTAAGGATTTCTCTGTCTCTCTTTTTTCCATGCAGAACTAAACAATATGGACTTGAATAATAAGTTGAGTGCTTGTGGTTATATAACCGTTTTTTGAAACTTTACCAGTTATACAAAGACTCGAGGAAAAACAAAATATTTTATTGGGAATCATCTTGGGATAATGTACAAAACCTTTGCACAAACCAGCCAATAAACAAACAACGAATAAAGAAAACAAATAGTGATATCACTCTTTCACTAGCAATAATGATTAAACTTTGACATCAATCAAGAGGGGTTGAGAAATATGTCAACCAGAAATGAAGGAATATGTTGGTCAGTCAACCAGTTAAGCTTCTCATGTTTTTCCTGGCCAAGAGATAGGCTGCTTTGTTGGAGCAGGCTTTGCAGGTTCAATGTATTTTTTCTTTTTTGCAGATACTGCTACCGGCTCATTAAAGCCGGGGCTCCAGCCGGCGTGAATACTCCTGAGGAGGGAGGCACTGGAGCAGAGGCCTGACAAGAACACTATATTATTGGGGGAATAAAGAGCCTGTAGTTTTGAGATCATCACGGAACAAGATTTTTTTACGCTTTTATAAAAGAAAAATGGCATTTTACATAATATGACACAAATTCGATTTAAAAATTGAAAAAGGCTGCTTTTCTGTCACAATATATTATGTAAACATAACTTAATTTATCTCAGTGTTAGATGCCTGCCATTAAATATCAACCAGATGCCTTCATCCACAGTGAAGTGTATTTATTTTTGTAATGTCTTAAAGGTTAGTTCTCTACAGTGGAAATGACCACATGTTAAGTTGATTTTACCTGCTAGCACATGTGTATTGATTACATATCATATAGGTTACAGACCAAGCAACTACAGACCAGCCATAATATTTCAGCTTTTAAAAGAAACCAAAACCAGATGTATTGATCTATAACAGCAGTTCCACACACTGGTGGAACATGTTTATGTTTCCTACCCGAATGGAAACAGGCTATTTCACCTGTGTGTTAGGCCTATGAGTTATTAAACTTTCATGCTGCAAAGAGGATGAAGAAAACTACAATTCATACCTCAGTGCTCGGATAGAAGTTGTAGTTTAGAGCCTCTTTTAGTGCGCAAACAAGCCTTTCACTCAGTCTTCAATCCAGTCAGTCCCACTGAGTAGTTGCACACATTAGGGAAGACTAAAAGGTTTGATCCCCCAAGCAGTTGTGTCCTATTTAACAGAAGCGCTGACAGGGCATAAACGTTGACAACTGCTATTTTTTTCCCAGCAGGAGACTTTTCAGGTGTTATATCACCATCTTAGCAGCAGAATCACTTTGAACGGAAACTGGTTTTACCCAGGAGATTTGCCTTGCCTCTATTTTCCCACATTAGTTTCTTAAAATATGTACAAGCTCTTGAAGTGTGACTAAATGGAAATCTGAATACACATCAGCTTTGCGATTGCAACCTTGCTTTGCAGACAGTAAGACATCTCAATCATGTGAGATCAAATAGGCATGTAGGCTAACTGCCCCTTTAGAATAACAATCACCAAAGAAGATGTTTAAAATAATCTCACTGAATGATTTGAAATGGAGAACACCAACGCCTGATATCAGTATTAAGATGATAGTGTCTGAGGCTAGGGTTTCTAATGATTCCTTATGACTCTGGAATACCATCTATTTCTTTTTATGACAAGTTGCAAAAGATTCATTTTGGTATCCTTGAGTGTTAATGGTGAAAATGCTTTAAACGGATAGACATTCAAGGGAACTGAAATAGCACGTTTCTTTTTTCTTTGCTCATGAGCCAAATGCTTGTAGAACCAAATGTCCTGTGGAGTTAGACAAATATGCCCAGAAGCTGACCTCAGGCTGTCTGGAAATGATCTACCGAGGGGTACCAGGGACCTAAATGTCACAGACAGTCATGGGTCATGGGTGCTGTCACTGTGAGCCACAAGGGGCTGCCTCTTCTTCATTTCAACAACCTCCCCGCAAGGTGTCACTTGGGTGGTGCTTTGTGTGAGTAATCATGCCCTGCTACAGGTTTTGTTTACACACAGCTTGTCTTGTCTCATTACATCATACCCCCAAAAGTTATCCCAATGTGGTTCACAATATGCATGGAAAAGTATCCCCCATTTTTTGATATTGAGTGCTTGCTTCTGGTTTCATGAAACTTGACATGGGAACAAAATGCATGGAATAATTACTAAATAATAGCACAGTTGTAATCTCTAATCTTATTTCCAAAAGCCCTCAAATCATGAGCATAGTCTTAATTCAAATGTTTGTTCTCTGACACTGACGGAGCATAAAGCACTCCATAGTGATTAATGTTGTGTTTTCTTGTCCTCATTTGTCTTGTTAGAGTGTGAGAGTTTTGATGGTTTTCCTGGAATGCCTAAATGTGCACATTCAATATTCATTGCATGTCCTCAAACCCCTGTCACATTAAAAATGAACACACAAATCAAAGCAAGTAATGCGTGATTATTACTTTCATACATCTTAATCCTCCCAGAGCATGATGACTGATAATGTCTTTGAAACATTTAGCAATACAGAAATATGAAAGAGAAAGTATTCATTTGGATTATGTATTGTGAAACAGGAAAACAGATCATTAGCACAAGACTGTGTCTTCAGATTCCTTTATTTCATTTTGAAGGATGGATGGATGGATCAATAGATGGGTAGGAGTTAGGAAATACCTTGATATTGATGGGGTGGATCTGGGGTCGTTCACAGTTGTTGACACAGCAGAGTATAAATGCCACTTATCCCACAAACAAGGATCCCCAGTGAGAATTTGCACTCTACTGTGCCCACCCTCTGTGCATTTAGTCACTTCCTTTGGGTCTTCAATAAAGTGTGAAATATTCATGAACAAAATGTAAATGTTTTGAAAACTGGGTGCAGATGATTGAAATAGTCCTTAATAATTAAGATTAAGGACTAAGGATTAAGGAAATCCAAGCAATTGTTTGTTAAGTTTGTTATTTATTACTCAAGACATAATTCTCATGCTTTTACGCTAAACATCCTATGTGTATCAGTATTGAAGCTGGTAGGATAAACCCACTACACCCTACTTCTTCTGGAAGAACCCTACAGTAGCTTCACAACCTGGCTGTTAAGCTTCTGCCCCTCAAACTGCATTTCTCAGCCTTTTCCTTTCATATGCCGTGAGTTATATGAATTAAACATTCAACAACAAGACTCCCACACCAGAACACTTTGTCAGGCCTTAAGTTAGTGCAAACTATTTCCTGTGGCTCAAAAACATTGCCCTCCCAGATATACCTGCATCTCTCAGTCATTAGAGCTCTTTAGAATGTCTGACTTCTGTCTCCTGATAGATCCACCTCCTTTGCATTTCTCTCCCTCACGGACAAACAGAATTACTACATCCCTTTGCTGATTTTGTTCTGAATTCACTTGTCGTCTTTACCTTTCTATTCCTGTGGCTCAGCTTTTCAACACCTGGGGCCTGTACTACAAAGCAGGATTTGGAGTTAGCAAGGTAACTCCAAACCTGGGTTTTTAATCCTACAAAGGTTGTTCACTTCTTACGGTAACTTACACTGCACACCTAACCAGCTCCAGAGCAGGTTATGTTGGAAATAAGAGCTCAACCTCTTCAAATCTCTGCCCACTGACCAATCAGATTTTGGAGATCGTGGAGCTTCCGGAGCTGATCAAGAGGGGGACGAGACTTCATCTGTCCAACATGATTTTACATTATAGTCCAATAAGTTAAGTGTTAAGCAGACTCTCTCAGGATTGTGATAGGTTAAATGAAGCTAACATCACCCTTTTATGTGAACACGCTCTTATAAACTCTGAGTTCACCGAGCAGGTTGATAACCATTTTTATGTGACTGTTAAACACCATCCCTTTTGTTTGGGTTAGTGAAGCCAGATTAGATAATTTGGCTACCCTAGATAACATCTAGGTAACATTTAGGGTAGCCAAAGATACCCTAGATGTTAAACTCGCTTGGTTATGTCGCCATGTATAACAGACTAATCTGACAACCTGACAGAATATGCCTCAATTTGCATGATGGGTCCCTATCTATCCAATGTTTCAGTTGCTTGATTGATGGCAGCACCATGTAAGTGAGGACTATTACCAGCTACCCATACATTGCTCCCTATTGGCAACAATTGTGCCCTGACTTTCGCACACTTGAATTCCTCTGTTAGACTTCTAATAGAGTATGTCTTTCCCATACAATGCCACACTACTCAAGCAACCCTAGCCATTTATTTATGAATACATTATTCCACCTATGATATCAGTGCTTCATTAACTGTCAGTGGCCACATTCTGTATGTGCTTTAAACAAATGGTCACATTAAGGATACATTTAGAAAATGAATGACAAATTGTTCTTTCAAGGAACAATACTGATTTAACCTTTGCAACTCAATTCGTTCAGACCATGATACTGATGATTAATTGATAAACTTGTGGAGACAACAGTGAAAGATGTACTCTGACCACCACGACAGCTTGTACAATTCTTGTCTGACTCTATTTTTAAACTCTTTGCTTTCAGTAACCTTCTTGTCTTTTCATGCCGTCTACCACACATAAAGTAAGCCAGAAGCAGAAAAGAGCATCTGGCAGAGTTGTCGAAATATGCCAAGCAGTCCCCAGTGCCTCCGCAATAAGTAAAGAGATTGTTCAAAGAGTAAAATCACAAACAGGATGAATCATTGTTTAATGATAACCAGTGCACAGGATGCTGTTGAAAAAGTGAACAAATGTGAAGGGTTGAAATTAAAAGCACAAAGATATACTTTAATGCAGATGCATACAAATAAATACAATCTAACGTGGGCAAATGTAGAACACATTTAAACTCTAAATCTCCCATGCCCCTTTTTAAAGATGGCAGAGACAATTGTCAAACTTGATCATGAAATATTCATTTCAATGAAGCCTTTTAACCTCCACCCTTTGGCCGTTTATGACCACCAATCATCCAGTCAATTGTTTGAATCTAAGTGGTGAGCAGGAGGTGTCCAAGGAAGAGGTTTCAAGGCTCTCACTATAACGTACACATGACAAATGAACTGCAGCATTTTATGTGACTTTCATGAATCAAACAATAATATCTACGGGGGCATAGCTTTGCAGAACGTAATACATGATGCACTGATGCTTTTTTCTTTATGCTCTTAGTGACACTTAAATAGGAACACGTTATTCATTATTCTTGAATGCATTGTCCTTCAGCTTCTTTCTCTCACTACTAGTCCTTTTAAATTTACATTATTGTTTATAAAAAGATCAAAATGATAAACTGAGTAAATGTGAACTATTACTAGCGGAGAAATGTGTGTGAAGAGAATGCAAAACAGTAAAGCAACAAACAAAAAAAATCCAATCTGGACGATTACTGAGGAAACTTCTTTTTTTTTTTAAGCTGCACTCACCTCTTGGGTTGGTGTAAAAGAGCTATCTCAAATTGCTCTAAATTTCATCAAAAAGCCTCCATAAAAGAAAAATACTGTCATTGTAAAATGTAGTAATGCAGCTTATACCAATAATTAAGTGAAGCACCTCTGTAACAGTCTTTCCTGTGCATACAAATGACCACGTTATTGTCTTCTTTTGATCAATTACTGTTTTTAGTTAATTTATTCAAGCATGGCCATATTTTATGCATATTTATGCAATTAGCATATAAGGAGAATCAGAATATATTTAAAAAGGGTTTAAACATGCCTGCTTGTATAACATTTCAGTTTATGACCTTTGTTATATTAACACCACTAATCCTACAAACATGGATTCCTGTTAATAATCTAGTCAACTCTGACCTCCCCCTGTGCACCCAGTCATTTTCCTTATCAGTTTTCAATAAAGTATGCACAATTAATAACACATTGCTTTTAGCAAAGAGCTCTCAACAAGGAAGTGCTGGATACAGGTGAAAAAGCAATACAGTTTTACGTGATTGGGAAAAACTTAGGGCTAGGCTTATGGCTAAGGTTATTAACACTTACTGTATCATTCAAAGGACCAATATGATAAATATATAGAAGTAATTCATTAAATCACCTTACCACCATCGGACATTAATGTTAATATTGGAGATTCTTTTGAAAAATTGGAAGAGGTTTGGACTGGCTAACCACTGAAGCTACCATGTTCATAATTTCTAATATGGATAGTATTGGAAACAGCTCACCACTATTATGTAGTTTCATAATGGAAGATATAATAGTTTTTTAACTGTAATTTAGTATGTATTTAACAGTGGCTGTTAAAATGTATTTTGCATTTATTTGCTCATTTCCTTTTGTTTATTGCAAGCACAGATTAAGGTGTTTATTTCCTTCCTACATTAAACTAGCGATAATTTGTCCACAGCATCACTTCTAGATCTTACATATAAATTGGTGAAGAACAGTGTAGTGTTGTTAATAGTTAGGAAATAAAATCTTTAATAAGACTCTCATGAAGTTTAAACTTCTTGGAACACTAAACACAACCCACCACCCATCTGATGGAACACATGCTCAATATGTGCTTTAGAATTAACTTGAAAACAAGCTCTGTCAGCAGTCTCTCCACTTGTGTATTCAGATCAGCTTAGCCATTCTGTATGCATACCTTCAAAACTTCAGACAAGCAGATCATGGAGAGGCCCTCAGCCAGGCATAACAAGGAAGAGCTGTCATACACCTGACACTGATGTGCCTGTTGCCCTGCCAGTTGGGTCTCTTGTAATCTCTGACGCTCCAAAGGGAGTTTACTGTCCAACAGAAGAAAACAGTGAAAGAAAGGCACTGTTGTTAAATGCAGAAAGGTTGAATCAAGTGGCTTTGCACTGAAGATAGCAGCGCTGCGAAACAATATTTCTCTCATCTCTTTTTTCAAATTGGATGGTATTCAACTATGGAGGAATGCTTTAAATTGCACATTGCATACATGTCCAAATACCTCTCTTGCTTGTCCGTGTGGGTTTTTTTTAATTTTTTTTATTTCTATAGGTCATGAAAAGATAACTTTTTTTTTATTTTTTTAAATTTTGATTACATCAACGTACATTTTCTATTTTCACATGTATACACCACTTTTATACTTACCTTCTTGTACTGGTTGAGGCTGGGAGATTTCATGTTGTTGCTTGTTCCTCCTCTGGCTACTCACTGGTCAAGCCATGAAATCCTATCATTGAAGCATCTTGTTTCCATGCCATCAAAACAACCAGACAGATTTATTTATCAATTTCTGTTTTCATTCCTGGCTTGTCATTGTTCCCTATCTTCATCAAGAGATGGAATTAGAAGGACACACATTGTCTTCTCAGAAGATTGAAGTTAGGTGTCTTAGTAGTCTTTCATTGATCTTTGTGTCAACATTCCACCATATACCAGTCTTTGATAACTGCCATATAGGAATAGAAACTCCTGAGCTTTGACCCATGTTTTCATTTCATTTCATTGCTGTCTTTTGTGTACTGCTGTGCAGGTTTCACAGACTTCCCAAGGGCTTGGGAATCCCATGTCAAAGGAGCATTTTAAATGTTGTCAAGACCATGACAGAAAGCATGACTGTGCTGGGCCCCAGGGACATTACTAGCTCTGATGTCAGTGATTAAATCTACTGTCTTTTTTATTTGCTTCTCGACCAAGCTTTGTATTTCAATCAGGAGAGACTTAATTAAGAATGAACAATTATTTATTACAATGAAATGTGCAACAATTGTAGAATGAAATGTGCAAAGTCTTTTGGGGGCTAGACTCCGTCATGACGACTTCATGAGCTCCGAGGGGTAGTGAGGCCGACGCGGGATAGGATGCCCCCCTGTGGAGTCTAGACACTGGTGGTGGTGAAAAGGATGGAGGCTGAGAAGAGGAGTGGGTTTCAGCCGGGGCCTGGACTCTGCTGAGCTGGAAGGAGGTGACTGGGGTGGAGGAGGGTTGCGGCGTATGCCTGCAGCTACGGGATGACTGGAAGAGAGAGAGTTTTTAAACTATTGACAGCAAGCCATTGATTGGTAGAGAAAGTTCGTGGCAGAGTCTGGTTGGTTAATTCCAGGATGATACACGCCCATGATCACCTGCTTGCCAGAGAGAGATACAGGTGGTAGTAGGGGGTGTGGTTTAAGAATGAATGAAGAGGTGAATGAATGAAAGAATAACACCAGTCTTCCTGTCTGAACTTACGCTGAGCTCCATTTCAATCAGGAGAGACTTAATTAAGAATGAACAATTATTTATTACAATGAAATGTGCAACAATTGTAGAATGAAATGTGCAAAGTCTTTTGGGGGCTAGACTCCGTCATGACGACTTCATGAGCTCCGAGGGGTAGTGAGGCCGACGCGGGATAGGATGCCCCCCAAAATAAAGTGAGAAAGACAAAGGTAGAATCATTATAGGTTTTACCTTATGGCTGCCTGGAGTCTGTGGGAAACATTTATGAGTTAGATGATGAACATTGATTAATTGTTAAATACGATCAGAGAGTATTCACCCTGTGTAGTTATTGTATGGTGACTTACCTGATCATGCGCCAGTCTAGGTTCTCACCTGACGTGGCTTTGCATGACCCTTTTAAGCTGCCCTATAGTCGTGTGGCACGCATGTTGGGCTCGCCGGCCGCAGACAAGTAGCCCGGCACGACTACTGTACCTGACCTATAGCCATCTGGCCCGGCGTGTATTGGATCTGACAGACCCGACACGTGGCCAGCATGACTGCTAATCTGCCCTGTAATCGTGTGACCTGCATGTAGGGTTCAGCGACCGCTGACATGTTGTCCGGCACGAAAACGAGGACTGACCAGCCGCCAACCGACCTGCGCATCTAGGTCCGTTTGACCGACACGTGGCCTAGAAGACTGCTAGCCGCCCTTAGTCATGTGGCCCGGCACGTAGGGTTCAGCGACCGCTGACGTGTGGCCCGGCATGACTCTTAAGCCTACCCTGTAGCCATCTGGCCCGGCGTATCCGGGGTCTGCCGAGACCCGATACGTGGCCAGCATGACTACTAAGCTGCCCTGTGGTCATGTGGCCCGGCATGTTTGGTTCGGGACCGCAGACATGTGGCCTGGCATGACTCTCTAATGGTCTGACATAGTAGCCATCTGGCCCGGCGTGTATTGGATCTGTTAGACCCGACACGTGGCCAGCATGACTGTGAGAAGAATGAAGACTGTAAATGTGACGCCCGTGATTTAGAAGGAAGTTAGACTTAACCTTATAAAACATCATGAAATACACCACCACCAGTTATATGTTTTCTTACCATTTGATAGCGCTTTAGTCATCTTTGGCTTACCGAACCGCCAGATATCTGGACGAATATAGGACTGGAAGTCAGGGGAAGATCATCATCCGAGTTGTCGAGGAGAAAAGAACACCTGGATTGACTGCTGATGTGGAGCCGACTATTCTAATGGAATTAGCTGAATAGCCATGAACTTAACTTAGTGCAATGTGATTCAATCAGCCAGCGCAAGCAAGCTAACCAGAGCTTCATGAGCGAGGCAGCATACTCAGAAATTCTTTTAGGTGCTACCATGGCAACATGCGTGGAAAAATAGCTGTAGATGTTAAAGTCATGAAGAAGTGATTATGAAACATTTGTAATCGTTAATGATGTAGAATAAAGAAATACAAGATGCATAAAAATAGGAGTCGAATCTTGATGCTCAGGAACCTGTGATGACAAGGTTGAGATGCTGCAAAAAGCAAACCATGTTAGCATCCTTGGTACACATGTAACTGCTGACGAAGTTTGCAGGTCCAGGAAGGTCTGAACGAATTTAAAACCAAGATATGGAATTTCAGTTTTATGATGGATGATTAGGATTGTATTGGACATGACTTATAGCAATGAATGACCGTCCTGCTGCCATGATGACTGAGTTCTCGTTGCTGTTGCGATTGAACGATTAGGATGCATTGTACAACTGAATAGTTGTAACCTGATTTATGACAAAACAGACGAGTTCATCAACAAGCGTTTACTCGGATTAATAACAGTTTACAAATCTGCAGTCCATGCTGAAGCTGAGACAGATTTGACTGAGACAGAATTTTCGTAATGTGCAGACCCACCGAGTCATCCGATTTGTGTTCTGATTAACCTAAATGTAAATGGCCTGTAGACAATCATGCCGATGCAGAGTGTAGTTCCCCCCAAAACCTAGAGGGATGCACTGAAATAAGATGAAGGTTTAGCATTGACTTTATGAGTAGACACAGCCCGCTGGAATTGATGTTAGAGAGACGCGATTGTAATGCGACCCGCTGAATGAGGTCAAATTACCATGACTAGTATGAAGGGGCTAAAGTACCTTTTGCTTAAATAGTAAGTTAGTGATTTCTGATTTACTTCGGGATTACATATTCTTGCATGAGTTCATCGGTCTGCGGAAGTTGCTTCCGACCACGTGCCAAATAGTGTGCCTTAACTGGACGACCACCTACTGTTCGTACTTGCAACGCTTATAATTGTGATGCAGGTCAATTGAGCTGCTGGTTGGTATATGTGGAGAAGCCAGAGCTGGGAGCCATGAGCAGAATCCTATATGGCTGGTTAACTACTCCTTGTTGACTGACAATATAGTGAGAACTCCATGTGTGCTTTAATCTATGATTATCATCACCTAAATTAGGTTCAACACGCATGCTAAATCACTTATACTTTAGCAGTAGTAAACTACTCTGTGCGGACTCATTGCTGAATTAGAGAGAGCTCTCACAGGTTTATCTGCCAGCCGGACAACTGCCGGAGTGAAATGACATTCAATTATAACACAACTATTTTTGAATTACCGCGATATCTGGCCATTACCTGGTTTAAAGACTGAATTAGAACATTTTTAGAGTGCATATAGCAGAGATCGAGTATATCCTGTGTACTTGTCTCTCTTAGTCTTGCTGTCCTCCAAGAGAGCAACGCCTGAGTCCCGCTAACTCTGACGATGACTGAGCTGTAATTACAGGATCTACATTTGGTTTACAAGGGCTGCCCAGCCTCTAGTCCCTTTGTGCATGAAGTTGTTAAACTGCAGATTTATAGACAGAAAAACACTACGCTCGCCATTAAATTTGAATGTCTTGAAACATTTAAGATTATGGTAATGTACAGAATTATGCAAAGTGGGGCTATAAGCCTACTCGGGTGCAACTGCTAGCCTGTTAATGTGACGATGCAGTTTGAGTTGTTTTGGATTCATGCTAATGCCCGATGGCGACATCTAGTGGATTAGAGTGACCATCCTTCTTCTGAACGAAGCACTTGAAAGTCTGTAGAGACTTCTTTGTCTGCATTTACATTTTATCTGCATTTACGTTTTGAAGTATTTCAGCATATCCCATTCAAGTCCATTCTAATTGATAGTGTTTGCATGAACTAGTCAAGCTGCGTCAAGTTTGACCCTCCTTTAGCAACATGTATTCGAATACATGTTCCGTAACTTGAAATCAGATTTAATTTGGGTGACAAACGAGGTAAATGATCATGCCAAGTATGGCTTGTTAGATCAAACAGATTACTCATAATTGATTAAATATGAATTAATTCCAGACGTCATAATGCAAATCCTCACAAGTATTTATGCCGCCCTAGTATGACTAAATCTGATGAACGTTGAAAAGACACAGCAATATGTTGAATATACCCAGGCATAAGTAAAATAAAAATAAAATGGACTACTAGCCTGTTCATGCTGGAAACATATTCTTGAATGACTGGCATCCGTGCTATAAATAAATTAATAACACCCTGAGTAAACGAAAAGTCTAACATCTGAGGACAAATCCCGTTGTGCAGTGATTAAAGGGGACTTTTAAAGAGCTTTTCTGACAGATCTGAGTTTAAATGGTTAAAGGAATAGAGCATGAAAATTGGTTCACGAGAATTACGCTTATTGTGTAACATATATGATTATTCTTACTGCTAAGATGCCATTAGTTCACTACTCCGACCGTTTATTTAAATAATTGAAAATCGTTTAAAACGAGAGAGGAATGCATTTGTAATTGATGCCACGAGCCCCGACGCACGTGAAGCTGAGCAATTAACTGATGAGCAGATTGATCAGCCGATCTAGCAGAATTTCATACATGACTTATTGGGCCGAGTGGCTGACTGACGTGATACTGTGTGAGACATTACATGAAAAGAAAGTAGTCTTTCTCAGCTGATGAGAAAAACGGAGGAATATGCGCTGTGGCTGCAGCTCGTTGTAACCGGGCATTCCTGAGTATGCAGGCTGATCACCTGCGCTGTCACACACGTGAATTGCGTAAGGGGCCGGGTCGTGATGAACCCATTAACGCATATAAACAGTTTTGATTAGTTAACCACGGTTTAAGGATTAACCCGACAATGTAATTATGTGTTTTCTCAAGTTATTGTGACACAAACAAGCTTAGTCGTGCCAACCATGATGCCCGCTTCTTTACGAAATAAAAGTTAACAAGGATGTGCCTGAGACCGCTGTAAACATGATGATGTTTTTACTCTGCCTTTGACACCAAGCTGCGGGGGCCAGCAGCTGCGTGGATTAATGCAGCATGAACATTATTCTTGAAGCAGGCTGTATTTTGAGTGAGAATGCCGTCACTGTGAAATGAAATATAAGCGACTGTGAGAGACATGATGCAGCTTTGAGGTAGTTACCGAACTTCACAGATTTTGGATGATGAGGTTGCTTCCTGCTCCTGCGTGTCCTTTCATTGCCCGTGAGGCTGAGGTCATTCGAGTGGAGATGACTTTCTCCTTTTTGAGTTGCATCTGATTTAGGCAGCGTCTCTCGCTACCCGCAAATTCAGCATGAAGAGCGTATTGCGGCGTATGCCTGCAGCTACGGGATGACTGGAAGAGAGAGAGTTTTTAAACTATTGACAGCAAGCCATTGATTGGTAGAGAAAGTTCGTGGCAGAGTCTGGTTGGTTAATTCCAGGATGATACACGCCCATGATCACCTGCTTGCCAGAGAGAGATACAGGTGGTAGTAGGGGGTGTGGTTTAAGAATGAATGAAGAGGTGAATGAATGAAAGAATAACACCAGTCTTCCTGTCTGAACTTACGCTGAGCTCCATTTCACAGTCAGAACATGTAACACCTCCCATTAAAACTGAAACAATGTGCTTGTATATTATGTAACATTAGTAGTTACAGTTTGAGAAACATAACACATGATACAAAAAATTTATATTGCTATTTTTTCTCTAAATCAACAACATAAAATGCACTAGATCTATAGTCACAACGTTGCATAGACACATTTGTTTTATTAAAGGTTCAACAACAACTGTTCAGTAGGGATGTATGTCCACATTATTGAAAAAAAGTCTCAGTAAATCAATTATGCAAAACACTTAATATGGTAAATATATATTACGTTAAACTCTTAAGCACATATGTATGCTATGACATCTATAAATTTGGAGGCCCAGATTTAATACTAAGAAACTTTGACGCTGCTTTGCAATTGTGAGACTATGCATTCTTTGTCAAACAACAAATGAGTACAAGGTAGCCTCTGGCCTGGTTATCAGCAAAGAATGCATCACTCCTGTAGAAATTTTCTTCCAGTAGTCACTGGACTACACTATTACAACCCAATAACTGCTACCACCAACATGCAACCTGCCAGATTGGGTTGTTCATATCATCACAGAAATAAATACATAAAAATCTGATCTGCTCAGCTGTCCATATAATGATTATATAAGCTCCATTACAACATCATGATGAAACATTGGGTTGGTAATTGGGTGAAATAGGACAACAAATGAACAGAATGCTATAGAGTATGTGTTATGTGGCAAGGAGGAGATCACAGTAACACAGATGGCAGCAGAACAGAATTATTTCTCTATAGCTCCTTGTCTATAACACCAGACTTGTGACATAAAGTGGCCAACACCGAGGCAAGGGAGGGAGAGCAAGAGTAAAAGAGCATGAATAATCTCAAATACAGGGTCAAGCTAGAGCAGAAATTCACTGGTGCTCATCACTTACATGTTCACCGCAGAGACGGCAGTCCCCAACTATGATGTTTGGAAGGTCCATATCAGAGGGAGCATCTGTTAAAGTAAGTAGCACAGAACTGCTGCAATTATGGATCCTATCCATTCAGATATGTGACATGGGAGAGCGCCATTACAACGATGTGTCCAACGTATGGCACCAAGACGAGGGGTTGCAGCCGTGTCAGGATGAAATCGATTCACATCGGGGGAATAAATGGGCCAATCACTCAGACGGTCAGTCATATTGAGCGGGTGGCAACTGTCCACGGGCTCATAACAGTTAAGAGACACATGAGAGAGTGCAGATTATATGACATATAAGTCCACATGGAGGCCGCTGTGCATTACAGGTGTGGGTCTCAGTGTGCATGAAGCATGTGAGTTGGAGTTCCATTACTTGAACGGGTGTCTCCCTGTAGTAGGTACATCAAAAGGACAATCTTTAGATGTCATTCCTCACACGTTTATTTCATTCAATAAGCATCCATATTTTTGTAAATTCTTCACATGTGCAGAGATGCTTACGTGAAGACATTACTTAAACTTCCTATATTGTGATTTTATCAAGGTTATATGCCTAAGTAATCGGCCATTAATCTAAATGAAAGGTAATCAAAGGCATAAGTAAAGACATTGTCAAAGTTTGACCTTCTAGAATCCCGGGTGACGCTTTTAATCATTATGTTATTGGATTGCCTGCTTTATTCCTTTTCAATAAGTAGATTTTTCTTACAAACACATTTTCCTCCACTCCCTCCCACCAGCCCTCCTGTCACAGGGAACAAACGGACTCTGAAAACTGATTACAAGAATCAAAATACAATAAGTCTCCCTACTCATAAAAGTCCAGGTGATACATGTATCATTATTTATTTGCTCAAGTGCTGTGGTTGTAGGGGTTAATTTGATGAATAATGAGCCCGGTTAAGCACAGTTACTGATAACAAATTACCTGCGTGAGTAAACATAAATGGCCAAAAAAGCTCATTCTGATAATGGAATGTCAAGATCATTTCAAATACTTCCTTCCTTGAAAATAAATAGGACGACAAACAAGAGGACATAATCACTCCCTGAGGAGAAATTCTTTATTTTTTTTTAACTCTGTCAGAGGACGTGCTACTTAGGGCTTTTCACACTACAGTATAGCACGTCCTGATATTACAGGAAGAGGTGTATGTGTGAATGCAAACAGCCAGATTTTTAGTTTTGATCTCACCCTGTTTATCTTGCCAGATCCCGAGTATTTGTTTTTATTCCACAAAAAGTCTGAGTGAGCTGATGTGAGGATGAAGCATGGTATTCTCCAGGGAACTCACCTTGATCTAATGGGAGGTGGGAGAGACGTTTACATACTATCTGGTGTTTGGTACATCGAGTGCAAGCATGTGATTGCTTCGATCTCCGCGCATGTAATTAAATGGCTCTATTATAATGTTTTGTTTGTCAGTATGTTGTTCTTCACTGCTCTGTTGATGGTGTGATTTGGTTTAACTACATGTAGCATTAATCTAAAGGCAAACATTGTCACTATGGCGCTGTAAATGAATCTGTTCCTTTGTTGGCTAGTCTGCGTCTTTTTTGTTTTACATCGTGAATCCTGTCTTACCTAAGGAGACCCCTCACCCCCCTCCTGTCTGACAGGGATAGTCTCTAACTGTGAGGTGCATATGTAAACAGAAAGCTAGGAGAATGTCTGGAGCAGTCCTCCTGAAATTATTTAGATGTTTTCAGGAGTGCTAATGTAAATATGGCTATGTACAGTTAAACAGGGCAGGAATACACAAACACAATGCTATACACATGGACTAATAGAAAGAAAAGCCACAATGTACAAAAAACAAACAAACATGCTCAGACCTCTTCCTGTTGCCTATTAAGCAGGTGTAATCACACCGACTTGATGTCAGCCAACAAATAGAGCTATTTATTATAAAATGTTTATCTTAGCACTACAAGCGTGCAAAAACCCTTTTTTTTGGTCATTTAATGCTTTCCAGGTCAAAGCCTGGAATGGCCTTCTGGTATTTTTTTTTTTTTTGGGGGGGGGGGGTTATTTATAGTGGTATTGGTTAAACTGAACGCTAGCTTACTAAATTTTTTTTTGATTTTTTAAAATCCCATTCCATACATACAATTTGTAAAACAAATTCCCTATCATTCACAGCAGTTACATGAGAATTTATAGAAACTCTCCTTGTTGCCTTTGAGGCTGTTTCTTGAACTCAGTCACAGCAAACAGACTCCTTTTGAAAAGTAGCATTTAAGAACTACAGTGGGATGCTTCGATGCATACAGATTAAAGTCAATGGTAGTGGTACGCCTTGACTGTGAGTACACTCTCTGTATCAGGTCTGCCAATATGCTAACAGCTTTCAGAGGGGGCCATTGAATCATGCAACACCTGTTTTGGATTGAGAAAGGGCAGCTACTGCTCTGTTAGACATTTGCCTGCTGAGACTCAGATTTTCTGGAAGACTGACGGTAAGATATGAATGCAGTTTTCTTATTTATATATCAAGCACATTCATATCACAAAGCAGTCTTTAGAGATATCAGAAAGAATCAGTAAGCCAAACATGATATTTCAAACCACTGCTGCCTATTCACTTATCAAATAAATAACATTCCTGCCAGAAACAGTTTTTTTAAGTACTGAACAATGGTGAACACATCGAGGCTGTTGTAATCCTTTCCTTCAAAAATGTTGTCTTGACAATCACATTTCTTTTTCAAACAATAAGTGCTGTGAAATAGGAGTGCATTGCATCCCACAGCACAATCTCATTGCTTTGTGGCAAGGAAAGGTGCAATCGGGATAGAATTGATGGATTCGTGGATCTCTCTCGTTTCAGTTTGTCTCTGCAGAACACAAAACTAGACTTGGTGCCAGCATGTTTTAGCTAATGATCACCTCTGCAACGTGGACCCCACACTGTAAATTTCTACTGATGGCCTCTCGAGCAAGAAAAAACTAATATGTTGAGACAAGATGCACTGATTAAAACAGAAAAGCAAAAAAAGCAGCACAAACAAAAGGTCATCAAATAAAACCAAGGTCCGAATAGGATGGTACCTGGGTCTAGATCAGGACCATGGTCTGTCCTTTGTTAATGCCCATTCTAAAGAAACAAGGAATTGTTATGTTTAAGTTATATAGAATCAGTGTCCAAGCATTTATTTTATCTTAGAAACCAACAGTTAACTTTTTTTCCATTAATCTTTAAAATATTTCAACAATTACATGGATTATGAGAACATTAGTACACAGTGTGTGGCAGACAAGTTATCCCTAATAATCTGTGATCTTTGACTTGCTTGCAATGACACCACAAGGTTAATTGTGTACGTTGGTGATTTTAGACTCCATAAGGACCCCATGCAATATCAAATGGAGTCCCCTTCAACCAGTATTCATTACTATTAAGTCTGCCAGTATCTTGATACCTACTCCTCTGGCTCTTTCTGTTCCAACCCCCCCGGACTGATAATTACTTTTCATTTTCCATCACTGAATGTTATTAAAAAACTTTGTTTTTTCAATAAAAAGCTGTATGCAACACATAGCAGAGCGGTGAGATGGGTACCCACTTCAAAATGTGTATATTTTGAGCCACTGCTGCCGTCATCATTGGTATCCCTACTAGCCTGGGGCCCCAAGCAGTTGCCTACATTGCCTGTTGACAAGCAGTGCCTCTTCATGTGTCATGGATTTGAATTGACATATATTTTAATCAATCTACTATTTATATCTCAAATTAGTCATGTCTTCCATGGGCTTAGGCCCTGGTTTATTTTTTGAGAAATATGGTTCAAACTTGCTAAAAGTTAGAATGACCATTATCTGACCTGTTTGGTCTGTGAAACAATGAATATGAATTCAATTGGTTTAATTTTCTCATCTGCCAAGCCAGAAATGAAACAGAGACATGTGACACAGTCATTTTGTTGGCCACTTTATAGTCTCTGAGTAATACAATTAAGATTACAGTAATTAAAAGGGAAGGTATTCACCAAAAATACTGGCACTGCAAGGGATGTAGGCAGGAAGAAACCTGTGGCATGTAACAATTAAACAGCTCTACATCTAACATTAGTGGTAGAATGGACTGACAAGAGTGAAGAAAAAGGAAGGATGAATGATTAACAAGCAGTGCCCACACACTCATTAGATAGTTGAGTAACCTTGTATCTCAAGATCTTGGCAGGAGGCACTCAAGACTGCCTCTATGGATAAAATAAATATAGCCAGCACATCTACATTTTGACATCTAAGGAGGAAGATTAAGATGCTTTAACTCTCTCCACTTTGGGCATAACAAAATCAAACTTTACAATTGTTTAATAATAATCCAGGAATCTTCAATCAAATACTTGAGAATGCATGCAGGGTTGAATCCCACAGTGAACACAACTTGGATTTGAACCAGGAACAATCTCTCTATGAGGTTACAAAACACTGCAGCACCATGCAGCCTTTCCTCAATACTGGAAGTACTGTATATAAAATCCCTTAATTATATGCTGGAGTTTCTTTTAAAAGATCCTTACATTGCTGGATCTTACTTAATCAAAGTTAAACAAACAAGAAATCTGCACATGAAAAGCATTACATGGATTATTTTGAACTGTTTTGCATTGCAATTAATTAAACACATACAGGAGCTGCATTCCTCAGTCTATGCCCTGGGATCTAAAGCAACAATATTAAGATGATGCATTCAGCTTTCTTGATAAAAACTCAAAGTCAACAACAAGGCTATTGCATTGAGACAGTTGTAGCCTAAATATTTGATATTGGACTCAAAATTCCATCTCTCTCAGTTATCCACTGATTCTTAACTTCAGATAGATTACCGCTGAGAGTTTTACGAAGTCCTGTTGGGAGGCACATCCAAACCACAGAGGCGTCTCCTATAACTCTCTTGTGGGGACACTGAACTGAGAGTTACAATTCAGTTCTTTGATCCTTCACCTCCACATAAGACAATTGACTGAGACCAGGTCAGAAGACCTCCTTTCTGTGAATTAATCAACATTGACAAAAATCGTAAAATCTCTGGGAAGGAACCTCGTCTTTGGACCTGGACATCTTCAAGAAGCCATAAAACTGATAAGAAACGTTTGGGTTCATCAAAGTCAAAAGACTTTAGTTTGTGTATCAAATAAATGTCCATTTAATTTCTGGTTTTCATATCTGTTTGTCTGTTGAAAGTGACAGTTTGATATGACTTATGTGTTCATACGATCTATATTTCTCAAGTTAAGTATTTAAGAATTGTTTAAAACTTAGTTCTTGGATTTAACCCTCCTGTTGTCCTCATTTTCTGTATACACCCCGTGTCCTCCGGGTCAAAATGACCCGTCTTCACTAAACCCCTAATATAAGCAGCTTAATTGAATTTAAACACCAAATTTCATCTTGTTTGAAGAAACAACTTGTCATTCACCACAAAATGTGTGAATACCTGAGTTTTCCCCCTTCACTTCATTTCTATAGGTTATGAAAAGAAAAGAAAATGTGCAAAAAGGAGTTTTGAATGAAGTTTTATTCATCCCAATGACTCAGTTTCTTAATTTTCTCTTTCTTTCTTTTTTTTTTCTTCAGTGAACAATTTAAGACAATATACAATACAAAAATATGAAAAATAACATAACCCATTGAACTAATTGCCACATGTAGGGCAGTATGCAAGTGCGCAGCCTTTGCAGATATATTTCTTACACCTGCAGCACACAGTATGTGTTTTACAGTCCTTCTTTTGAAGGCAGAACTGACATCTCTTCCTCTTACTTGCCCTAGCTGGGGAAGTGGCTGTGGTAGCTAGATCCTCAGGTTGATCAGGAGCTCCAGCACTCTGAATAGCCTTCACAACTGCTGCTGAGGCTTCTGTGCGAGGGACATGCTTCCTTCTTTCAATGAGTGGAATTACAAGTGCCTTTCCCAGCTGCTCCAGGAACACCCTCCTCTTGTTCTACTTACAAGACATCCAGGTCGGGTTGATCTCCCTCCAAATCACAAAGGCATTGTAGGAGGAAACATCAATGATGTTGTGGAAGATGACCAGGGGCCAGCGGGCAGTCATCCTTCTGCAGCTGTATGTTCCAATCACCTTATCTAAGTTGTCCACACCTCCCTTGTTGCGGTTGTAGTCTAGGATGATGACTGGTGGGAGCTCAGGCTTGTTCTTTCGAACTGTACCAACCATGGTGATCTTCCTCTTCAGGAGCTGCTGTCCAAGTTCATAAGATGTGAAGAAGTTGTCACATGTGACATTGTGACCCCTCAGTCCCTCTGTCACATCAAGCACAACTCGCATCCCCTGGTTCTTCTCTGGGCATCCACTAGCCGTCTTCCCGGTATAGATTTGCATTTTCCAAGCATAGCTTGATTTGGCATCGCAATCATCTTTATGGTATTTTGTTCTGCATGCCTGCCGTGTTGGTCATATGCTGCTGAGGACCATGTTATTTTGCCATTTTTTGAAAGGAAGGTCTCTCTTTCAGCTTCAGGGTTTTCTTCTTCTTCTGAAGATGATTCATCATGCTCTGGGTTGTATTCCTCCCCATCTTCTTCTTCTGATACATCCTCCACTTCTTCTTCTGAATCAGAGTTGTCTTGCTGGACATCTGAAAAAATCAGCTCTAGAGCCTCTTCAACGTTATATCGCACACTCATGGCTTCGGCACAGACAGAATTCGGGGCCCTGTCATCTGCAGCACCTTTATAATCTCTGGAAATCCACAGAGAAAGAGCTCTGCAGTCTGCGAGAACGCCTTTGTGTCATTTACTTCTGCTACTGTCTTGTTCACGTTTACTGCTAATTGATCTGAGACTGATCAAAGGCACAGTAGTCCGCGAGAAGACCACTTCTGCAACTGCTTGACGAAAACAACTAAACATTGTAACATTCTGTGGCGTGTAAATAACTCTGTGACCTTGATTTCAACTCTTTTTGTCTCACGGGTCATTTTGACCCGAATACCATCTTTGTACCTTTTTTTGTACAGCTTACATGGAAATGTGAATAAAAGCAACATTTCACTTTTTCTACTGTTGGTGCCAATCTAGGCAAAGTCATAAAATTTCAAGTTAAAAAAATATCGTTAAGAGGATTTTTTGGGGGGTTTTAACACAGTGGCGGGTCATTTTGACCCGAAGACAACAGGAGGGTTAAACTGAACATCTTCCTCCCATCTTGTGCTCAGTATTTTCTAAGGCACATACAACTTTAAACATATTTAAACTCTGTATTATCTTATTGCACGTTATATAGAGGGTAACATTATCTTTTCTATGTTTTCATATGATTGATCTATGATGCATTTCTTCTGATCAATTGATTAACAGTGTACTTTGAATTACAGATTTCAAGAATATTTTCCTTAATGTTCAGAGATGACTCTCACAGTGTCTAAAAACTCAGAATATTCATATTTAGTTAAATATGGTGACATCATAAAGCATTTTATTTACTTTTATTCTTCTTTGAGTTTAGTTATAAGTAATTCAACTCTTGAGCTGTTGGATCCTTGTCTCACTATGGGTGGAGCAAAGCCCCCCCTTTTCTGCCTGCTACAAAGGATGAGACAAGAGGGGTTGAAAAGAGTTCTGTCTAAGTTTTTGTTGGTGTGTTGCGTCTTGTTTATGTCTTCTTTTTTTTTTTTTTTTTTTTTTTTTCGTCTTTCTGATTCTCAAGAAAGTGAACTGCTGGTCTGATCACTTCTCTCAAGATATCAGTGTTTTTGTGTTTTTATTTTTAAGCCACAGGTAACTTCACATCGTTTTTATTTTTGAAGTATTTTCATTCATCATCTTTTCTCACTCAGTCCAACTAGGTTTGGCCAACAATTGATTTCGGGTCAGTTAATTTTTGCAAGAGTTGAATCCATTTTTAATCCACTGCTGAGCTGCTGAGTGAGACCCTCATTGGCATAGTCAGTCACAACATTGGTTTTATATCACTTCTGAGTATAAATGACCAACAAAGCCATTGGAGATGGGAAATAAGACAGACATTTGCTAAGTTAAGAAATAGACTCAGTACCTTAATGGAAATAATATAGAGCCAAATTGTTAATACAGTTGCAGGAAAACATAAAACTGCCATTTTAGCACAAGAAAAAATAAATAAAACCTCTTGAGCTGGTGATAACAAGTGACAGCAATCTGGTCGGTCTTGAGTGTCCCATACTGTAGCCCTTATGTGTCCATCTGGCTCCTCCTGTTTGGGTGAACATGTTGTCGTGATTTTGACAGCAGAGCTTAAGCTGCAGCCAGTCATTCATACATATCTCTTACTTAGCTGTAAATTGGAAACTGTGTTTAGATAGACACAGTTCTTGATCCGGATCAAGCATCATGGCAATGATGAAGTACATCAGAGATCCAAAAACGGACAGCACAAAATATGAGTTATGTTCTTTAAGTTTGTTTTAAAGACAACAAACTTGGAAGGTTAATAAAATATGTAATCGTTTTGTCTCTTAACAGAAAGACAGATGGCAAGAGCTTTATTTTTTAAGCGATTTACATTTAAGACGGAACAAATTTGGTATTTGTCTCTAAGGATTTGCAGAAGTGCTTGCATATGGTAAGAAAGCTTCAGTTTAAATGGCCAGTCACAGTACAGTTCTCTTTCAAAGAAACATCAACTCGATGTATTCCCAGCAGGGCTTTTACAACTCCCGCTCCCACTTCATACGGTGCAAATATTTATATGCTAATGTTTTATATACTGCTAAAATTACATTTCATACAGTGCAAATCTTTATATTTCTATATCCTGCTATGGCTTACATTTCATACTGTGCAATAGCTATTCTGATATTTCTGCTATATCCATTCATTTTCATTTAGCTGCTAACTGTAAATGAGTCCTACAGTACCACACATCCCACCATACCTTAACAAGAGTCACTTTTTTATCTGTGTGCACTTGAAAGTGAAGCCAAGAAATCTTGTTGTACAATTTGTATAATGACAATAAAGGCATTCTATTCTATTATTATTCTCATAGAATAATCTCCATTAAGTAACATATTATTGAAATAATAATGCTTTAAAACAAGGCTCAAATAAATGGTTACTATTGAACAAAAAGAAAAGAAACTGTTTCAGAGGTCTTGCTCAGGCAATAACTTCTCCAAAGAATGAGTCTTTTTCTTGGACTACTTGTGTAAAACACAAATGTAAAGACTTAATGTTTTCATTAATGTTGATCTTGGTTTACTGTTTGCATTAAGCCTTTTAGCCTGTACATTTGTATTTGATTGCTTTATCTTTTTTTCATCCTAATATTTGGTCATTGTCAAGCTTTGTGACTTTCTCAGTGCTTTGTTTTCTCACTGATTTTGAAAGTCCATTGGAAATTGTTCCTGAACTTGGACATATTTGAATATATACAAAAAAAAGGAGTAACATATTGTGCACTGCAGAGTAGAAAATAATTAAGCACCAAAAGGAGAAATGGTTTCAGTATATAACCCCCCCCCCCCCCCCCCCAAAAAAAAAAACAAAAAAAAAAAACACTGTATTGTGCCATGAGTCTGGATTCCCCGAAGAAGTGAGGTTATGTATTGTCATTATGAAATGGTTTTATATCAAGAAGGTATTTCTCGTTTTTTTTAAATTGTCTTTGCATTTTGGTCACATCCTCCTTTCTTTTTTAATATTCTACTGATGAAAGTAAGTGTGTCATGGAGCCTATACAAGATAAAACAGATGCCAGAACCAATTATCAAGATTTACATTTACATGTTATTGACATTTTAAATGACATTTTAAATGGTATAGGCCATCTGTCAGGAGGATATGTTCCATAATGTGCATCAATACATTCATTGTTGCTCCATGTGATGACTTGCACTGAAATTCTACCAAGTTCCGTCCTCAAGATTCTTTTAAACCACTTATTGTGTATAAGAAGACTTGTTACTTTTACCAACATGTATGCATCGCCATTGGCTACATTGTCAGATGTTGATGAGCCTCTTGCTACATGGAGCTGCTTAATTTTTCTGCTTGGTTGCTGTGAAACAGGGTTGCCTACAATTTCTGTAATTGTAGATTTACAAAGATACAGTAAACTTTTGTACTGATCGTTAAAATTGTATTGTTGGTTGGGCCACAGTAATATTAATAAGAGGCCTATAATTTTTCTGGGGTTCTTTGTGTTAGTCACTTGCTCATGTACAAAACCTTGATGTGATGTTGTTTGTCCATGAATTGCAAATTGAGCACCAATCATGCAATTGCCCTCCCAGCCTTTAACCGCTCAGTCACACTTTATCTTGTCTGAATGTTTTAACTACCTCATAACTGCCTGTCTACTTCATCAAACTGAAAGACGTGGGGTGTTATTGATGTCCACAAACGCTTTCATCCATCACCCACTGAACATATGTGCATTTGTCAGTGAATCAGTTGCTGAATATTTACATTTCCCAAGAATTAAGGAATATGCCACCTAACAATCCTTAGAAGTAGAGGCAAGTTTTAATCTTATATTCAAATTATTTTCTTAAAAAAACTCAGAATGTTTTAGTTTCTGTCCATGAAATGGAGCTTAGCATAAGTTCAGACCGGAAGACTGGTGTTACTCTTTGATTCATCCTCTTCACCACCACCAGTGTCCAGACTCCATATGGGGCATCCTACCCTGCATCGGCCTCGTTACCCCTCAGAGCTCATGAAGTCGTTATGATGGACTCGAGCCCCCAAAAGACTTTGCACATTTCATTCTACAATTGTTGCACATTTCATTGTTAATAAATAATTGTTCATTCTTAATTAAGTCTCTCCTGAACTGTTTTCATGTGCAACAGAATGAAATTAAACTTTATTTTATCTGAGACTACTATAAATTGATCAACAGTTTCCTGTTCATTAGCATGGAATTAGTAACAGCAGCAGTCTATTTGTGTATTTAACCCCCTCAGGGGAAGTAATACTTTTGGTTATTGTTGATATGGATCTGACATATCAATTTGTAACTATAACTTTCTGTATATTTGGGTAAAATATGTTTCAATGCATAAAACATGTAGAAACCTACAATGACTGAACCAATGGCGTTATTAAAGTTCTGTCAATGTGTCAATATATTAATTGCATTCCTACATGCCACTGAACACCCACTCCATTTTGTTAGCTTTGTTTGCCATTATTGTTTTCACTCTGCAATAGCAAATGTAGATTCAGCTCAATTATGTAGACTAGCTCCTTATATCAATGCTCCATATGTCCTTTTGCTCAAACTTGAAATCTGATATGTACTGTCGGTGGCAGAAGAATGACTGACACTGAGTAAAGACAGCAAAGGCTACAGAAAAAGCCTGCATGACTTGCACTGAATATTTTTGATTCCAACAAACTGTAATTTTTCAAAATGTATTCATCATTTTATAAGTTAGGGCAATCAACAGTTATAAAGCAGTTGTATTGTTTGTGGATTGAGAAAATACAAATGTCACTGCCTTGTAGTGTAGTTCTGATGTGTTTGTCCTTTCTATTAATCAAAATAATTATTAAAAGAGACTTTTAATTTGTGATAACAGTCAGCCAAAAATGTCTGCTCATAACAGTCCTGCATTGAAAGAATATGAAAACCTTGTGTCACTGACATAGAAGACTGTTGCTTTAGGACACATGAACGAGGCTTAAAGAGTTTTTTCAACTGTGTCCTATAATGCCTTGTTCGATAAATTGCTTCAGAATTCCCATGACCCCTGACCAATTGACAGATTGACCCATACTGGCAGCTGGTCTCGAATAAAACTCTTTCACTCTCTTGTTACGCTTATGCAGTCAAATCTCCCCCTCCAGCTTACTCCTTCTGGCCAGTGTTGTCTCAAGTTTCTGTTTCACTTCATCTCTCTTCCCAGAATTTTACTCTACCAGTAATAATTGCCCCGGACAAAATCCCTTGAAAATCTGTGAAAAGTGTAGCGATAAAAGCAACGCTGGTGTTGATGCAGTGAAACCTTGCTTGCATGATGCCTGGAAAAGCCATTTTACAGCATTTCTGGCACATATTTCAAGCACACAATTATTTTGCTTTGTACTGCAGCTGCACAATGTATATCTTAAACAAGGGCTCAATCAGATGCCATAAATACTACTGACTTTCTTTTCATGAACCTATAATATGGCAGTATGATCAACCTAATTTAAAAACATTGGGGTCGCCGGTAGCGCAGCGGCAGTGTTCGCGACCCCACGTATTGAGGCTCAGTCCTCGCGCGCGGGCGGCCCGGGTTCGCGTCCGGCCTGTGGCCCATTTCCCGCATGTCTCTCCCCACTCTCTCCCCCCTTCCGACTCTATCCACCTTCCTCCATCTATAATAAAGGCATGAAAAAGCCAAAAACAAATCTTTAAAAAAAAAAAAAAACATTAAGTGCATTATGTTTATAAAATGCTTTACATGGTCTGATGCAGTATTCACACTGGATACTGTGGAAGGTAGATACATTAAATTTAGTACACATTATCACAGCCCAAATGATTTTACCAGTGCAGAAATAAAGGCTTAAATGTTTCTTGTAAAAAATAAAAAATAATAATAAAATCAAGAAAAACCCTTCTATTAGTAGGGTTGCACTAGATACAGATTATTATTATGTACAAGTTCACAGTATTATTATAATAATATTGTTACTGTTGTGTGCAAATGGTAGATGTATATGTATTATTGTATGACTGTCAGTAGCTCATCTCAATAGCTAAAGATTGAAATAATTCTTCATTTTTTCATGACTTGAAAAATTGCATTCTTGTCCCTTTATCAAGACATCTTTTTGATGTTTTTTCTCCGCTCAATGCATCACATTGTGTGGCACCTGTTTTATTATGCTGAATAAACATACAGTAGATGGTTAATTCTCAACTGATTTTTTTTATTGATGAGACAAATAGATGATCACAATTAGTAGAAACCTGATACTATTTGTAAACATTATCCTTTATATTATTATTTATTGTTTTCTTTTTTTCTTTTTTTTTACCGTTTAAAAGTGAAGTTCATCCTTCACAGATATTGTTAATACCTTGAGTGATTATGATAAGGAATGAAGAAGGGAGGACAGCAAAAGCCATGAGAAACCTCAAGATTAACCATTAGCCTACATTTGCTTCACTTGAATCCCAAAAGCAATGGCTATTTTGAGCCAACTCCTCTGACATTGTTGAGAACCATTTATAAAACAGTCCTAGGTCATCTTTAGTATGAATTATATTAAGGTAAGCGTTTATTAGATAGTAAGCCAGCCAGAGTGAAGAATCTTACCCATTTGCTGGAGTTCCCAGTATTCTTGAGGCCTTTCAGTGACAGCTGTGAACTGTTCAGAATGTGATAAAATGCTGTGGCTCAGCTGTTCTGCATTAAAACTGCAAAAAACAACAACAACTGAGTGCACCACCATGAAAAATAAAGCACTAAGGGCCTGATTTATTAAGATCCCTCATAAAGTGTACTAAATTGCGTGTTCACTCCAAAAAATTGCACGATTGGTTTGTGAGCATTTTGAGGGTGATCTTAGAATATTTGCGTCAATGACAACCGGTACAACCCTTGTGGAGGTGGCAGTCGGCCTATTTAAGTTAGGCTTTTATGTGTTCTATTAGTTTGCGTCACGTGAAGTTTGATTGAAAAGGATAAAGTAGGTATTAGTGGGAGAGCCAAAAGAGCATACTTTAGAGGTATAGCAGATAAATCAGAATATTAATAAAAACAAAATTGGCTTGGGGTTGCAAGCTATGTCCTCTGTGGCACAGGCGCACCACTTGGGCCATTGTTGCGAACCAGACAGCTGGCCAGCACTATGTCTGATCGGATGTAAATGCCCTGGCAAGAAGTATCGAAGCAGTGGTGAGGTCCGTAGCAGCAAGGGGCTGTAGAGGGAAGAGACGAGTGCAAACTCATCAGCAGGGCGAGAGACAGGCAACCAAAGAAAAAGTAAATCCCTCATTTAAAATAATGTTGCTAAAATGAGGGAAATATGTATATTATTTATTTCTCTGTCTTTTGAGACATGTTAACACGTGTGTCTATGTGGGGGGGAGCAATCCCTATGCCTTCTTTTACTGTGCCTGTATCTCCTCCTAACTGCACCATGGTGTGCATAACAGATGGATAAGACACTGTCACAATCACCTTCATTTTTGCCTTCCTTGGTAAATCACAATTCATGTACTAACTGAACTTCTTTTCATTTTCTCCTCCCAGTATTTTTCACGGTATAGGGCAGAAACACCCCATATTGCATATGCATTATTGCAAACATACTAAATGGACAACACGTGTTGTTTTGCTCATATGAAAGACACAGTCCTCACTGCGTGCCATTAATAGATCACATTTTTTGCTGGAGGTATGAAGTTTGCATGTTTTAAGACACACAAACCTTAAGTAAATCAGATCCTAAGTGGACTGTGGCGCTTACTGAGGGATCTAAGAAAGAAGAATCATAACACGGGACATGATGGAAAACTGTCCATTGTGCCAATGGGTGGTATACACATGAGGTTTGCTTTGATGTTGAGAGTCATGTGAGATATGTAGCTCAGATGTAAATCTTGGGACACATCATCAGTGGTGTACCTTTGAATCAGGGGGTGATTGGGCCTTTTAAAACCAAAAGAGGTGAGACGGTTCATACAAGCAAACACTGAGTCAAGTCAAATCAAGCTTATATAGCACATTTAAAAACAGCTTCAGCTGACAAAAGTGTTCAGTTTGAGATCAGTATCAGAACTAAAGATGCACTGATACCACTCCTTTACAAACCAAGTACAAGTACTTACATTTGGGTACTCATCGATAGCGAGTACAGATACCAGTACTTATTAATGCCAATAAAATGGAGGCATAATTTTGTTTTTAAGGCAAAAAAACAACTGGCTGGTTGGTCTGCTTCACATTGAAAGGAGCCAGTTGAGTTTGCTGGCCTTTTGGGTTTGGTTAACCCAGGGTTCTCTGGAAGCAGCTGACATGTACCAGGTGACTCGAAAGGCTGTGGCTTCGAGGGTTTCAAGCAAAAATCCAGATGTGGGAGGAGTTCGGGGAGGCCTTGGAGAAGGACTTTAGGTTGGCCACAAGGATATTCTGGCAAACCATCCGATGGCTCAGGTAGTTAAAGTGGTCCTCACAGTAGTAATGCGCCAGGTGTGGATGAGATTTGTCCTGAGATGATAAAGGCTCGAGATATTGTTGGGCTGTCATGGCGGACATGCCTCTTCAATGTGGTGTGGAAATCTGAGACAGTGCCTGTGGAGTGGCAGACTTGTTGGCGGTTCCCCTTTTCAAAAATGTTGCAGACGAGGGTGTCCTTTCCGGGAAAAGCTTACTCTATCTCCAATGTAAATTTTGTCCTGGCCGTGGGGCAGTGGGCCAGCTCTTCACCCTTGAAGGGCTCCATGGGGGGCACTGGAATTTGCCCATCTAGTCTACATGTGTTTTGTAGATTTGGAGAAGCCTTTTGACCATGTCTCTCCAGAGATGATGTGGGGGTTACTGTGGGAGTATGGGGTCCAAAGTGGAAGCTGTGTCCGCATCCTCAGAGCATATTGGTTTCCGCCAGGGTTTCCTCTTGCTACCGGTCCTGTTTGTGATTTTCACTGACGATGGCTTGGCTCAGCCTTAGAGATATGGTGAGGAGCTCAGACATTTGGAGGGAGCTCAGATCGGAGCCGCTGCTTCTTTGCATTGAAAGGAGCCAGTTGAGGTGGTTTAGGCACCTGTTAAGGATGCCTCCTGGACGCCTTCCTGGGTTGATTTACTGTGTCTGCTGCCACTTGACTTGAACTTGAATAAGCGGTGGGAAATGGATGGATGGATAGGTTCCTGTTTAATGTTAAAGGTTGTAGAGTATCATTGCAAATGATAGTACACAACAGGCTGTTGTAGTACATGACAGTCTACAGGGTTGTACATATTGATATTCTTGCTCAACAAATTGCACCCTCTTTTTTCCTTGGATTACTGTTGGGAGTTTACTTAGCAGCTATTATTTTGAAACCTCCCAATTATGTGAAAACCGAAACAGTAATTAATTTTTATTTAAACCATTAGTCTGTAAAGAAAATCACCTTTCTGCTTTTTGAAAGTAACAGCTCTTTCTTTTGCCTATACATCATACTGCAGATTGAGCTATAATGCATTCTGTTTTTGTGAGATGGGATATCTGCCTAAATCTTTACCATGAGGTCTAGATGTGTGGGAGATATGGAGACTCCAATCAGCACCACTTGTCTTTGACTGCATCTGCAGTTGGATATATCACCCTCCTTGAAAAGCACTCTGCCTAAAAAAATCGCAATTAAACTTCTTATTTTTTTTTTTTTTTGCGAAGTTGAAAGAACCAGCACCTTCAAGTGGTTTTTAGGCTCTAATACAGGCTTTTCCAATCCTGTCGTCCTGATCCCACAAAGGGTTGCATGGAATTCAAATGGGGACACCCAAAATTGTTGTTTTGGGTGAAAAAAAATATAGTTCATTAAAATATATTGAACATAGGCTACAGTGTTTGTTTTGTAACAATTTTGTGTTATTTTCTGGTTACAAATGTTGGAACATACAGATATGTCTGTCTGAAGTTTATAATCTGTGGGGTGGGCAACCACTTTTCCCTTAGGGCCATACTGAGTTAGATCAATCGGCAAAAGGCCACACATTGGACAAATTAATTGAAACGTGAAACGCTTGTACACGTTTCTGAATTAGGTTAAACAGCATGAATTTGGTTTTTGCTTTATTTACATTGTATGAAATTGAGTGAGTAGTGAGACATTTTACGAGTTTAACTGTGTTGTTTGTCTTCCACATAGCGTCACACAAGTTTAATGTTAGCATGCATGTGTGTAAGCATGTAAAGATGTTTAGTTAAGTACTATAAGATAAATAATGAGAGTTTACGATAATAGTCATGATTAAGTTTTACCTGTTTATTCATCTTATCTAATACTTGTGCATTTGTATGTCAGAAAGTAGTTGTTTTTACATTAAAAAAAGAGAAATAATATGAATGTTTTAGTGCTGTGGTTTTGTCGAAAACCTGACTAGAAGACATAGAAACAGTTTCTCAATGTCAAGAAGTTACTTAACTGCTGGAAAACTGCTTTTTTTAAATTTTACTTAACAGGATACTTCACCCATTTGCATTAAGCTTTGTATCAGTTGGAAGCTACTGTATGCTAACAAGCTCTGTAGAGAAAACTGATAAGTCTCTTACAGTAGACTTGATTGAAGCATGCTTCTCCTGTAAAGAACAGGGACTATGATTACACAGAAAATCCGCCGTGAAAGGAAAGCTGACAACATAGGAAAGTCTGTGCGACAGCTTGGAGAGACAGCTGGAGAGAATAGACCCCACTGGGGCGGTCATAGGCTAGCTACCCATGGCAGTAGTCTCCAACACTTTAGTTTGTTGGAGTTTAGTTTGACAAGGACCAAGTGCTGTTAGACATCACCAACAGTCTGGAAAACATCCACAAGACCCTTCTATCAGGGAAGCTCTGGGGCCTGCAATTTGGACTTTTCCTTTGGCCACTCACTATATATGAACTCCCAGTAATGACTGTAGAGAAGATGGAGCAAACCATGACATCATACATGAAGAAATGGCTTGGCGTCCTATGCTCTATAACTAACATCAGCGGGTCCTTGAACTGCCTATCACAAGACGCATCGCAAAGTACAAGTGGTCTAAAGTAAGACTTCAGATGACTTTAAAGGAATCCAGAGACCAAATCATCAGCAACGCTGCTCCACTACTGTTGACTGGACAGAAATAGACACCATTCAAAGTGGTGAATCATGCTACGTCAGCCCTGAGGCACAGCAATATTGTAGGGCTGACCAGTTGGGAAGAGGAGGCTTTGGCCTTACAGCAAGTAAGCCAACTTGGCGTAAGGCCTCAACATCATAGAGGAGGAAAATGGTGGTCGACGAGGTGCGCCATCAAGAGGAGGCAGAAAAAGAGCAAAGGCTGTCTCTCTTGTCAAGCATGGACAATGGATGAGGTGGGAAGCCCTGTAAAGGAGAACGCTCAGCTGGAGGGAGCTCTGAGAAATGGAGGCAAGCAACATCAGCTTCATCATCAGAGCCTGACTCTTTCTTATGGAGAGTCTTATAAATTTATAAGAATGGTTGCTTCTAATCCCTTTTGATGATTTGTATTTATTAGAATGGTTGTTTCTTATGATGACTTGTATCTATTTGAATGGTTGTTTTTTACCCTTTTGATGACTTGTATCTATTTGAATGGTTGTTTCTTACCCTTTTGATGACTTGTATCTATTTGAATGGTTGTTTCTTATCCTTTTGATTATTTGAGTCCCTGGCCATTTGTAGTCAAAGTAAGTATTGGTTTGTGTGCATGTAAAGCACTTTGGTCAGCTGAAGCTGTTGTAAATGTGCTATATAAACTTGATTTGACTTGACTTTTGCTTGGATTCCCAAGATTTACATCTTTCCCATGTCTGAGATGCAGCTCTCACGCCACTCTCAACATCAAGGCAAACCTCATGTGTTTTACCACCCATTAGCACAGTTTTCCATCATGTCCCGTGTTTCATGATTCTCCATTTTAAAAGAAAAACAAATGAAGTACATTCAGAAGTCTTCATGAATCTGCCAACTAGCTAGTGTGTGACAGCTTTGTAGCCTGAAGCACTTGCTCTGGTGAGCTGTATTCTCTAGATCAGTGGGAGTGGCCTGCAGTGCTGTGCCTTCTGGGAGTTGATGTATTTGATTTAAATCAGTTTAAAATACTTTTTGTACTATTTTTCGGTCAAGAAGGCACCCACATAAAAAAATAAAATAAAATAAAATTCTACGACATAAATGACCGAATTGCACTACAGATTCATGTTTCAATATGTGAAATGTCCCATTAAAAGTAAAATATTTGATATAGGGCCTGTAATTGTTAATTAGTGTCTTGGCCAGAATGTTTTTTTTTAGTTGTGGCTTGATGACTGCTAGTAAATTTTTGCATACTGTCCTCCTTGATTTTAAGGTTGGTCGGATTAAATTGTGTCATGGGGCTTTTGTTGGATTTGGACACATCTTATATCCTGGTATAGAGTAACTAATATTTTGTTTACTTGTCTGTTTTTTTTCTTAGTTTTTTTTTTTCAGTAAAGAAGGTGGAAATTCATTACTGGCCATGGTAGAATTAAATTAAGATGCTACTGACACAGGAGGGTTTGTTAGTCCCTCAACATTCGCAAACGGGGCACATGCATTATTATTGTTTGCTAACTACAGATACGAGAAAAACACAACACTATTTCAATTCATTTCATTCCTGACTAACGAACTAAATATTTAAATGTATATGTAAATCCATTAACCAATTTGAATAGATGTCTACAGCAGCAATGATACACTCCTAAGATTTACATTTTATAAACTCAAGGTATACTGCATGATTTCTTGTGGTTGCATGGTTTTGGTGTGAATAGATGCTTAGCTGATACTCCGAATCACCTAAAGTGTCTTATTTAGATTACCTTTACAATCTCACTGAAACAGGCTGAAAGTAAAACTAAGCCCATCCATCTTATTACAAATCTATAGCTTTCAACATTAATAGGTTTAGCTCAGTGTAATCCAGATTTTTCATCTGTGCCTCCTAAAACATGCAAATCCTGTTTTGACCGAAAAACAACAACTAGGGTTAAGTTAGGGTCTTGTAAACAAGGAATGCATTGCAAAGCTAGATTATGAAGTGCATAACACTTGCTATGCTGAAAGAGTACAGGTTTTAATGTTCAGCTGTAGAGTTGTCTTCACATGGCTTTACAGTAGAACAGCATTGACCAACTTGAGGTGTCTTTGATGAAGTTAATTGGTGATAACAACCCTCCTGACACAACAGCCTCACAATACATTGTGTATTATGTGATTCTTTGTTGATTTCTTTGTTTGATGTAAAAATAGAAAAGATTTTTCCTCTTTACTCAGACATTATCCCATCATTTCCCTTTAGCTGGTTGTTGTCGAGTAGCTATCGGATAATATTTTGGGAATAAAATAAATTATCAATTGATTAAAAAAAAATGTATATAAAAAAATTATTGTCAGCATGCAAGCGACCATCAGCTGACCTGGCAAGGGCCCCAATGCCAACCAATCATTATCACACACACAAAGGCGGTTTATTTAACCACTATACCTCTCACTCCTCATCACATCCACTCTGCTACTAGACACTGCTGTGCAATTCTCCTTCCACCACCACAGCCTCCACAGGTTTCAGTCAGCGCATTTTATATTCAAGGATGAATGGCTTGCTTGTTATGTCTGCAAGATGTCAGTATCATTACATGCACATTCAGGTTCTTTTCTGCATGTCCCCATGGGGGAAATTAAAGAGTTGCACTCTCAGCAAAATATGTAGTTTGCTGCACTGATACTGCTAAAAGTTAAGAGCAAAACCAATTCCACCAAATACAACTATAATTCAGTCAGGACCACTTTGTCAAGGAGAATACTTTGACGCAATTACGTATATTTGGCGGTATGGCTCTGAGGGATCTCCCTGCCCTTCAACGTGCTTACGTTGGAAGGCATTAGGCAGGAATAGCACACATCCCTGCCATTCCCGCGCATGCAAGGAACGCCATAAGGCAGGGAGATAAGCCGCAACCCCCAAAACACCATATCAAGCCAACGACCCTGGCCTTCCAGGACTGTGTGGAAGAGCCAGCAGGAGGTGATAAATACAAGTTAAAGTGAAATAAATTAACCAATGAGTACGAGCTACCTTCTAATTGAATACATTTGAGAAAGCCTAAAGTGTTGGATAAGTCGATCATATGCTTCAACACTTATTTAAAGCTAGCCGATGAAAGCGCATGCATTGCTTTGAACATCTAAATAGCGTGATACTCCGGCGGGAGATAGCGTGGCTTTGAGCGACACAGTTGCTATGCGAAGCATTTGACACACCACTAAACACCTTTAAATGGGTTTTTAACTTAAATACCTCTGATTAGTCTTTCAATCGAGGAGAGCTGCATTATTAACTTAGAACATTTGGCCTTTTGCTATTGAAAACCCCCAAAACCAATGGAGGAGGCAGCATCTGTATATAGCTTAATGGCGGATGAAGATTCAAGCTTGTCATCAAAGAATGAGAGCCATCCCAACTGCACAGAAGGGACCTGAAAAGCAGCTTGGACCTGCTGCCTGCATGAATTTAACCACATCCAAGAGTTTCTCTACAACGCCTTTGCAACGCTTTTATCCAAGCAACTTCAATCAGAGTTGAAGTACGGTGCAAGCAAGAACCTAGAAAGAGGAAACAATGTTAGTAATTGAATACTACAGCTTACAGTCTGAACGGACACAGAGACGACACAGGTGCTATATGAAGCAGCCGTTTCTGCTCCTGTACGAATGTAGTGAGCAGAATGGTCATCTGGGTGAAGCCCACATAATTGGCCAAGGAGGCCAAGAGTGAACCTAGCTCTGGATAGCAATTTCCCATTAACTGTGGCAAAGAGTTGCTCAAAATAGCTGGAATGGCTTCTTTAAGCAATCTGGCAGATGAAGATTCAAGCTTGTTATCATAGAAGAATGAGAGCATCCCAACTGCACAGAACGGACCGGATGCTTTTTGTACGATAATCATGATTTTTACAAATGATTATGTTTCCAAGAGGCATAATGTTGCTGCATAAAGTACTGCCCAAAAGCTCCTTGAACCAGACCTGTAATTAATAAAACAATAATTAGGAGCAAAGCAGCTCAAGCTGGGGGAATTGCAGCATGGAATTGACCCCTGATGCAATGTGGACTGCATATCCCAGAAATGTCCTCTGATTCGTGAGGTCATCCACCGTGTGGGAGTGACGTCATCGAACCGCGACTTTGCCGACCGATTCTGCCTCGAAGTTGAGGCAAAAGATGGAGAGGATTCTAGGGCCTGGATCCTGAAGTTCATGCCGGCAAGTGACAGTGCTGGATGCTGGCTGCCCTGACAGGACTGGAGTCCCTTCAGGACTGGAGAATTAGAGCTGAAGTCCGGGAGACGAGCCCCTGTGGACGGCGGAGCGGCTACCGGAAATGAGATGGCAGCGGAGTTGCGGGTGCAGTTCTTTTTCTTAGTGGATATTTAAACCCACAAGTGCTAGAGCAAATGGAGCTGGCTCTCTTCAAGAATGGCTCCCTCAAACTCAGAAAGCAACAAGCAGATAGAGCAATTTTCAAAATTCGAGACAGTCAAAATAATAGAACAGTAACTAAGCAAGATAGAATACAATCAACATTTGAATCTTTCTACAAGAAATTATTCTCTAAAATGGCAGAAGATAAAGAAAATGAAATCAACTCTTTCCTAGACACACTGGACCTTCCTGTAATGACTGAAGAGCAAAATAACCAACTAGGAGCTGAAATTACCATGGTCGAAATCCAAAATGCAATTAAGAGGCTAAAAAACAACAAGTCCCCGGGCAGCGACGGATTCACCTCAGAGTGGTATAAAGCTCTCAGGGAGGTGCTCGCCCCCCTACTTCGAACAACCTTTAACTGGGCACTCAAAAAAGCCGAGACCCCCCCAAGTTGGAAGGAAGCAATTATATCATTAATACCTAAAGAAAATAAGGATAGACTTGAATGCGGATCATACAGACCTATCTCAATCCTTAATGTTGACTATCGTATCTACACCTCAATAATGTCCAAAAGAATGGAAAATATTCTTCCAAATATTATAAATAACGACCAAACAGGATTTATTAACAGACGACAAACTCAAGACAACATTAAACGTACCCTGCATATAATGAGTCATATACAAAAATATAAAGAGAAGGCAATGATTATTAGTTTAGACGCCGAAAAGGCATTTGATTCAGTTAGCTGGTTCTATCTGTTCAAAGTGATGAAAAAATTTCAATTCAGTGATTTAATAATAAATAGCATCAAGGCCCTTTATAGCAACCCAACATCAAGAATAAGAATAAACGGCTATCTGACAGACCCATTGACACTAGAGAGAGGAGTACGGCAGGGCTGTGCTTGGTCCCCGCTCCTCTTTGCCTTGTATTTGGAGCCATTAACCCAACATATCAGACAAGCAAAAATGATTAGTGGTATCACAATTAACAAAGTGGAACATAAAATTGCTTGCTACGCGGATGATATAATTTTATTTTTAACCAGACCTGAAAAATCTATACCAGAACTTATGCATTTTTTAGATAAAATTGGCCCAATGTCTGGTTATAAATTAAATATTGAAAAAACTGAAATTCTCTCCTATTGGCACCCACCTGAAAATTTCAAAAAGAAGTATCCATTCAAATGGCAAACAGAATCCCTTAAATATTTAGGTGTAACCCTGCACAAGGACCTATCGAAGATTTTAGAGAAAAATTATAACCCCCTTTACTCAAATGTGAAGAAGGATCTTGAAAGGTGGAATCTCATCCCACATCTCAGTCTAACAGCAAGGATTGAAACCATAAAAATGAACGTTCTACCCAGGTATTTATACCTATTCCAAACTCTCCCAGTTTCTATCCCAAACCGTTTATTTGCTGAATGGGACAAAGCAATTTCAAGATTTATATGGCAAGGACAGAAACCTCGTATTCGTTTCAAAACATTACAATTATCAAAAGAGAGGGGAGGCTGGGGCCTTCCCTGCCTCAAAAACTACTTCATTTCTGCTCAAGTTCGCACATTACTCTATTGGTGTGACCTGGAATATGTAGCCAAATGGAAGGATATAGAATGCAGTGTGGTTACAGAAGTCCCCCTACAAGCGATACTGGCAGATGACAAACGACTTGAATCAATAGATAACTTGGAAAACACATGGATAAAATCCGTATTTACAATTTGGAAAGGACTGATAAAAACATATAAATTGAATAAAGAAATTAAAGTACTGAGCTGGTTAGCATACGACCGAAATTTCATACCTAACAGTATTGATTCCAGATTTAGGATTTGGATCACAAAAGGTATAAGGGCCTTTTTCCAGATTGTAAAGGATAACCAACTTGAAAGTTTTGACACACTACAGAATAAATTTAATTTGGAGAAGGAAGATTTTTATAGGTATTTACAAACAAGGAATTATTATAATCAGGCTATTAGGCAAAACACAGATCAATACAATCCACTAATTGAACTTTTTGTAAAAGCATACAAATCAGAACTTACAAGAGGAATAATATCAAAGCTATACAAGAGTATTACTAACCTTAACAGGTATTCATCAAAATATATTAAAGACACATGGGAAAAGGAAGCAGGACTTGTTATAATGGATGAGGAATGGGAACAAATATGTACATCTCAGTGGAGAAGCACAAAATCACATGTTTGGAAAGAATTTTGTTGGAAAAGTGTCTCACGTTACTTTATAACACCATGTCAAAGTGCACATTTCTCACAGGGAAACAGTCAATGTTGGAGAAATTGTGGTTGCCAGAGAGCACATCATTACCATGTATTTTGGGAATGTCAGATTCTTCAAAAATATTGGTGTGATATTAACAATGCCTTAAAGCATATTTTCCAAGTTTATATACCTATGGATTTTAAAACTATGTTTTTTGGTAACAAAACTCAAGCAATGCAAACAATAGATGGATATCTCTGGAATATACTTTTGGCAGCAGGCAAAAAAGCTATCACAAAGAAGTGGAAGGTGCAAAGAGAACCAACTCTCCAGGACTGGGCCCAAATAATGGCGGACATTTACACAATGGAAAAGATTACCTTCACAGTGAATCTAAAGATGGACCTTTTCGATAAACATTGGAACAAGTGGGAAAAATATGTTAAACGGTATATGCCTGACATTGTATAGAACATATTTTTCAGGTTTCAACTGACAGAGCTACCTAACCTTGATATAAATGTTTTGATTTGGTATTTTCTATCTATCCTCTTTCTTTATATAGATATTTCAAATATTCACCTGAACTACTCCCAATTTATGACATACAATGCTACACTTGTTCTGTTCACTCTCTGGATGTTTGTTTATAGTTTTTATTTCTTCATACAAAAAATGGGAAAGAGACACAAAAGGAAATGGAACATTTTCACATTTGTCATTCTCTGAGAATTATTATTATTAACTCAGTATTCACTGTAAATGGCAACTAAGATTTGTTAATGTCTCTTATCTTTCAATAAAAACATAATTAAAAAAAAAAAAGAATGGCTCCCTCTGCTTCAGATCGTGGATTTTGTGAGTCATAGAAACAGTGGATCTGTTATGGATCCTGATCGTGGACGGGGACCAACATGACGAGCAGCTAGGTGAGTAGCAGGGTCTTCACTGACGGCTTCAGTGTTGCAAATGCGGTTGCAAATGCGGCATGTAGAGGGAGCAGAGAAGTGTAGGCGGGCTAGAGCAGTTTAAATAAGGCGGCGTAAGAACTATTTAGCCAATAGGGTGCTTCAGCAGATCAGCTGGCCATCAGCTGATTAGGCTTGAGTGAGATCAGCTGACACGAATTCTAGCACAATATTAAAGCGTGACTCCGTGACCTGCCGGAACTTACGTGATACTTCATTAAGTGGTTAAATCTATGACAAGAGTTTTTTGTGACTGAAAATCTGTTTGCAGCCTGGTACCAACATTTAGATTTTTGTCTTTGTGGCCATACACTGTGGTGAACTGTACCTGTCGTAACAAATGGCTGACTTTACTCAAGTGTGATATTTTTTGAATTACAAACTACTATCAAATCAGTGTTTAAAAGGCGAAAAGTCAATTACGATCTTAACACATTTTAAATTGAATGTTCATGAATTTAAAGGTGCGAACTCATTAACATGAAGCTTGATGATTATGTCTAGTTCATGTGGGAGGCACAGACTCTGTGTTAATGGATTTGAAAACACGAGCAGTGTCGCGCTTCATTACTAATTCATGTGCTTTTCACTGTGAAAAAATAATAATATTCAGATAACTTGTAAGCAAATGTGCTGCATTTCTTACTTGATAGACCGGGACACATCAATTTAGCCAGCTGACCCTCTGCACTCCTTTTGGTTGCGTATAAACTCCTGACTTTAGGGCGCAGGACCGAATGCCCAGGATGAGGACTAAAAGAAGCATTATATCCTTTATGTCACACAGTATCCCGCTGCTTAATAACCTCTGATTATACAGAATGAACTCTGCACTTTATTTAACTTGCTACTAAAATACCTCTTTTAATCATGTGAATGCTTTAGTTTGTTTGTATGTGCTATCCTGTAAATATTTGTTTGTATAGTGTTTTTGCTCTCTGTGCAAGACAAATTCCCCTGGGGGCAACAAAGGTTTCATTCAAATATAAACTGATTCCCCATATCGGAAGTGATGTGTGGTAAGAGCCAACATTGTGCAGTTGTATTCAGTGATTTAGGTTTAAGCTAAAAAGGGCAGTGATTACACAGAATGCCTGATTACATTTAGCATTTAGATGAATAAAACAGATATTGCTTCATAAAATGTGATACTTATTGCCAACTAATAAACTTACTGGAATGCTATTTTCAGTAAAATGTCAGACATGGATAAAAGACGATGCAGTTGGAGGGTTACAGTCTGATTAAATCGCTTAAATGGCATAAACCCAATCATCTGTGAATCGTGAAGAAGTACTTTGCAACTTGCTCAGACAGTATAAGTCATGGAACATAAAAAAAGAGTTACTTAGAAATAGAGTCCTTATTAGTAAGGAAAAGTTCTTCTGAGTGAGCCAGATCATTTGGCTCAGCTAACCAAGAAGAGCTCTTTTGTCTTCCAAACGGCTCTTCATCTTTCCACATATCACTTTTATAATTCAGCCAAATTGAGTGCTGTTTTGACTAAGGGTTTGTATGTGCACACATGTATCACTTCAATGATTCAGTTCATCCTTTGGACTGAAGCATGCAAAAGTAATTGCTGTGGTCAATAGTTGTTGTATTAACTCCCTCCTGTTCAGCATACCTGTCTATGAGTGCGCTGCTATGCTGCCCCTCCCTGCTGGTGGTATGATCCTTTTCTATCCTCACATGATTGGTTGCACAGCATGCACATGAAATTCAGTCGCTGCATGCATCTAGCACCTGTAGCGTAGAGATCATATCATTCTACCTTTTATTACTTCACAAAATAAAGACTTGTAGGTGGTAGCTGGCTCCCATTGTTCACTTTGAACTGGCTCATTTGCATACAGCACTCGTCCAATGTGAAACCTGCTATAGGCAAAATATAGCTATAGCTAAGGTATAAATGACAACAAATAAAGTTGAGTAGAACTCTAAAGGGAAATGTTTTGTAAAGAGCTGTGATTATTAACATGAAAAAAAAAAACATGACACTGATGTGCTGCACAGACAGTTTATAGCTATTTCTAATATCCAACTCTTTTCCCTTGTATGGTCTTTAAGTAAAGAGTCTATACAGTATAATATACTGGATAATATTTGATAACATAGAACACAGGTTGGTAGCAACTGAAAATAAAAAACAGCTCAATGTCTCATAGTAAGGTGTAATGACAAAGGCTGCTAAAGCAGATTAGTGCTCCTTCGAAAAAAGACAAAAACAAAAAAAAAAAAACAGGAAACTACTTACTGCGTATACTGAACTATTTAACCTACTTTTGGTGCTGTTATTTATAAAGCCAGACACGATTGTTGTTACGCATGTCAGAAGTTTCTTGTTGCGTACACAAGAATTCCTACAGCAAACTTTCTCACTTTTAGGTCTGCCCTTGAGGCCCACACACCCAGCTCTAAATGATAGAAGCAATTTTAATCTACAACACTGGAGAAATTATGATATTTTTTTTTGTTGACACAGAAGCACTTGCTTCAAATAAGGATTTGAAAAAACGTTGTATTGCTGAGAAAGGGCATATTCATTGATGGTTTGTTTGCACTTTGATAAGGAAAATCATCTGAAATCTGATAAAATACTGAAGGATAAACACTGTTTTTTTCTTCTTCTTTGACATGTTAATGATTTTATTTGTTGTCCATTTTGCAATATGTCAAACGATGTATTGAACAGTTAAGTGACATTTCTGCTCTTGGTCGTTCGTCTGTAATCTTGATTAAAGTTCTGCTCTAAATCAGCTGTTAATTTTGGTTATACTTAGTTGACTTTTGTTTAATTCCTTTTTCAATCAAAGGATCAGCGTGCAAGTGTAAAGGCCTCGACACATCAAGGAGATCTTCGGCAGTCAGTCCTAATTGGTATGTCGCTGAGTGATTGTTGCCCTAGTTTTTCTGGTCTGTCCGCCATTGCTACTTGACATTCCTTGTCTGCTTCTTGTCGAATCAGCATTTTAACTTTTCAACAGACATCGTTGTTGTTTTGAAGTACCTATATTTCAAGTGGGGACTGACAGCAGTGTGAAAAAGGTCTTCTCGTGTCACAACAACTGACAAGCGATGCCTGCTGGCAAGGAGATAACATGTCGTGGTTGGCCATTGGTTATATTCTGCGGTGTGTTCAAGTGTAACTTTTCGGCCAAGGCAAAAGGCGACATGAGGCAAGGCCTAAGGAGGAAGCCTCTTGACCCATCAAAGGGGAAGAATTAAAGGTTAAAAGGCATGGTAATGGTAGGTAATGGATGCAGTAAAAAAGACCACCTAATAAGTCCAAAAATATCCACCAAGTACATAACTTCAGATTTAGATTTAAGATTTGCCAAAGTGAGTTTTCCTCTCTGTATTAGTGGACACTTACTGGCCATTCTGAGCATCATCACCTCTGAGGGAAGGCCAAAGTAACAGTCATGATTATGATCTTGTTGATGATTTTCTGTCCCATGTCTTGAAGGCCTGTGTGTTTCGAGACCACTTTTACGGAAGTATCCTCCTGAGTAAAACCTCTTCACTCATTGGCTTTCTGGCCCTTACTATAAAAGATAACACAAATATAAGCAGTTTATGATTGGGAATGACATATAGTCTGTCTGAAAGAAAACTCACCTTACCAAATAACATACATTGCATTAATAAGAACAGTTAGAGGTTTATGTCGGTTTAATTTCATACCTTTAGGAGAGCAAAAGCCTATTACCTTGACATTCATCTTCCAAATACTTTTTGTTCCTGCACTGATCCTTAGATTAATGAATTGGCAAAGTAAGGAAGTTTTTACCCTGCAAGACCTGACCTTCAAATATGTGCTTTCCATTTGCAGAAGTCTCACAGTTTTACAGCAGCATGAATGCTAAACAAATACTTGTTTATCTTATAAATAGACCACACAGGGATGACCTGATGTTCGGTTAACTGAAAATACTTGTCAGTTCAAATGGCTTAAAATACATGCGATATCTTCTTTTTTAAAATATGGTTACACAATGGTTAATTAATGGTTACTGAACTCCAACTTGACCTATTAGTTAATGGGTAGATGGTGATCAATCCATAGTGCTTGTAAAACAAGGAACTAATGGTTAACTTAATGGTTTTAAAGGTACTTAATGATTAGTTAGTTGTTACTTCATGGTTAATTAAAAGTTACTTAGTGGTTACTTAATGATTAATTAAAGGTTACTTAATGGTTACTTAATGGTTACTTAATGGTTACTTAGTGGTTACTTAGTGGCTACTTATAGATTAATTAATGGTTACTTAATGGTTACTTAGTGGTTACTTAATGGTTACTTAGGGGTTACTTAATGGATACTTAGTGGTTACTTAAGAGAGAGTTGTTATGTTTGATGGGTTCCGGGTTAGCGGGACATTGCGTTTTGACCTCACTTGCTGTACAGTGTAATGAATGAAAGAAAGTGGAGATGTGACGGATCTCTGTCTCTTGTCTCCTCACTCACGCACACCACAATACCAAGTAAATAATAAATGTTTGACATGCAGTACTAGTTGTGGATCTTAGCATAAGTTTTAACCACAATAAATGTTATACAATGGAATTTACCACTTTTTTAAAGATAAGTAGCCACACAAAATACATACAGGTGCAGGAGAAAAAAAAGTATGAACTGCAGAAAAAGAGGAAGGTTTATAAACTGTTCAGCTCCCAATGAGCAACTTTATTGAGGGCAACAATTCGATCCAAAGACCTTGAGATTCTTTGAATCGATAAGTTGCCCTTAATAAAATTGCCCATTGGGAGTTCAACAGTGTGTTTATTTCTCAGTCTCATGACATATGGTCTAGATTTATGGTGGGTCAAAAATGTGTATTTGTAAGCTTTAAAAAAACAGCTTTTTACTACTGTGTGTCACTTTCACTTTTCTTGCCAGCTAGTTAGAGACTCATAATAATTCCTACCACATTCCTAGCACCAAAAAGCAGACAGAAAATGTGGGTTTTAGGCTGAATACATTGGAACATATAGTAGCTGCGGTGTGCTAACAAGTTTGTCATGTCATCAGATTCAAAGTTGATAATTGCATGACTATGGTTAATCAATTTCCCTAACATTTCTTCATCCCCCTCACCTATCTTATAAAGGAACTTCCAAGTAAGTAAGCATGAGCATGGTCATATTTTTTATTTGACTATCCCAGCTGCCAGGAAAAAAAGAAGAGTCTTGAATGAGACTAAGCATCTCATTTACCAGTCATTATAGCAGGCTATAAAATCGCTATCCCACTATAGCCTTAGATTGACAATAAGCTCCAGCAGCATCAAATCACTCAATGTGTAACATTATGCAAGAGTATTATACGCACATATATTTAGAATCCCTTAAGTTGAATTTATAACCCTTGAATAATTCAACACTGTACAAATGGTCATCATTGTCAGTGTGCAATACTCAAAAGATTTACATGACTAATAAATTCATTTTTTTCAGTCATACAGGGTAACAGAGACATTGTTACGCGTATAAGCTCCAATGAGGAAATCATGCAAAAAAACACAGCTCTCAGTGGGATTTGGAGAATGTATGACTGTCTTATAAAATCACGTTTTAGATCTGAGAGTGTAAGTGAGAGGGTAATGGTGGTATGCTCGCACAGTGCATGCATCAATTTATGAACAAAATCAATGGAATGTTTTAATAGGCAATAGTGGAAGCGGAAGGACTGCCAGTACCCTATAAACCGTCTCGGAATAAAACCAGATCACAGAAAACCCTGAAATCTGGATGAATTTGAAACATTTAGCAACAGTGTTGGACAATATGAAACTGTAAACCTGTTCTTTCAAGCACAGTTTAAGGATCAACATTAGTATGCGTTAGGCATGGTTTGGCTGTTGTTAGGGAATCCAATGCTGTGTTCAAAAGCCCTCAGTCATTCCCTTCTCGCTGTCTCGAGTTATATGTCGACTAATCTCAGTGATAACTTACATTATACTGAGTGTATTTTCACAAATCATTCATAAACAATGAATAAATATAAAATATGGAATTCTTCATAAATGATGAAACATACAGTTACTCGCTACAAAACTCATGTTCACATGTTCACAGACTCTTGGCTCATGACTAACCTTTCATCACTGACAATCTTTTACTCTTACAGATCGTGTTTGCCTGAGAGCAAGGAAGTCAAACACCACTTTCTGTTTGTGAATATCTTTAAACCACAATGCATGATGGTAAGTATTGCTTGGATGGTGACAATCAGATACAATTAATGAACTATATAGAGTAGGTTTTTGGACATAGATAGTTTTAAAAGGTGTTTAAAAAAATAAATAAAATCAAAGAGTTTTACAGACTTAGCACTCATCAAGTTAGCTAAATTGTTTACAGTTTTTAATTGCCATGACTGAAAGTGGACGACATGATGTCTAAGTCCAAAACTCTTTCATTAGCAAAACCCTATTTGCTGACAAGCCATTAAAAATGTACATATTTTCAAAACTGTGAACGTAGTTTTAAAAGAATTAGAAATAGCTCGGGACATGTGGTTGTATCTTAACTCAGATTAAATATAATCCCCTTGGTTTGATATTTTTTCAATTTGTCCTGGAAGGGTTGCAAAATCGATGGCCCCTGTCTTTTCAAGTGTTCTTATTTTGTGTTAAGATGAAGAAACGTGTTACCTCTCCCTATTAGAGTACAAGATGTAACTATCCAAAGCATTATAATCTACAATGAGACAAAGAGAAGATACCACCCACAATCTGCTAATCACCTGATTAGTGAAAGTTGTGTCTTGTAGCTCCCTCACTGGGACCATGACATTGATTTTTAAAGCTATACAGCTTACATGCAGCTGTGCATTTCCATACCACCCAAAGATCTCCGCCGTATGTGGTTCAACTTATTGATCGCATCAATTGTGAATGTCAAGGAAATCTTGTCAGCTGCACTGAGGTAAGTTGCATGTTGGTATTATAGCTGTGTGAGGTTTAGAAAGACAACATGTCAATCAAAAAACTCCAAGAGCAGACTCTCATACTGATCAGAGTTCTGTTTAAAATACAATAAAAGAGGGAATATTCTAACTTTTTTCTCCTACTAGCACACTTAGGGCCTGATTTACTAAACTTTTGCGTGTATTAAAATGTGTGCAAACTTGATACCACCAGCAAAAAATGTGCTATCTGATCTACTAACAGCGTGCAGTGAGGATTGCGTCTTTCATATGAGCAAAACACGTATTGTCCAAATAGTACGTTTGCCTTAATGAATATGCAACACGAGGCGTTTCTGCCTCCGCGTGCAAAATACTGGGAGGAGAATATGCAAAGAAGTTAAGTTAGTACACGCAATGTGAATGTGAAGCCAGGCAAAAATTGCGGTGATTGTGACGATGTCTAAATTTAACACCTTTGAAAAGAACGTGCTAATCCAAGAGCCCCAGTGCACTGCAGGCTGCAGTTAGGAGGAGACATAGGCACAATAAAAGACGTGTTAACATGTTTAAATGACAGAAAAATCAATGGAATACACTTTTATTTTTTTATCTTGCTTCAATAAAGAAACGCACAGCGTCTGCATTCTAAAGAATTTCAACATTGACACTTATGTCATCCTATTTCCCTCTTCTTGCCAACATTACATTTTAAACGGGGCATTTCATTTTCTCGGTTTGCCTGTCTCTGGTGCGCTCTGGAGCGCGCTCGTCTCTTCACTCTACAGCCCCCTCCCCTGCTGCTGCGCTGTGAGACGCTTGAATGGGGGGCTCACCATGCTTGTACCCCCAACTTCAGTACTTGTGGCATTTATGTCCGATCAGACAGCGCTGACTAGCTTCTAGTGCGCAACGATGGCACGAGTGGCACACACAATGAGCGCCAGTGCCACAGAGGAGTCACACCTCGTGCGCAATGTATGACAATTAATTCAAAAGAGGGAGGGAAGAAAAGAGAGGCTGTGTTTAATACCGAGGTTTTCTTTTCAGCCACTTTTTCCTTTTGTTATATTCACATTTATCTCCTATTACTTGAAAATACTGGACGTTCATTTGCCCTTTAACTAACACCTATTTTGCGCTTGCAGTCGTCCAGCTTTCCAGCCAAACTCTCTGTGACGTAAACCAGTAGAACGCGCAAAAGCCTGACAGATATACTACCGCCTCCACAAAGTTTGCGCCTGACGTCACTCACACAAATGTTCTTAGTAAATCACCCGCAAAACGGCCACAAGCCAAACGTGACAACTTTTGCAATGAACACGCAATTTAGTACTCTTTAAATGAGATCTTAGTAAATCAGGCCCATTGAGTGATGTTTTGCACCATTTCACCACCAGCAGGAAAAAAAACATTGTGCAATTATTTGCTATTATGCAATAGCTAGTTGCTGAATTTATTGATGCCCCTTAGCTTTCCAATAGAACCAATATTAATTTAAGGGTCATATTTCAGGTTGTTTCTCAAAAAGATAACATGAGTTTAAGGTTTGTTTGTTTTTTAGTTTGTTTTGTTCAAATGAAAGGCATTGACCTGACAAAGATGAGTAAGCAAGTGGCGCACATCAGTTGAAAAATGTATCAGTGTTCCCCACACCCCTTTCACTAACAAAGACCACAGGAAATTTTTTTTGATTAAGAGTAGTTTTTTGTAATATTCCTGGCAGAGATTGATAATTTGGATAAGTTTGGATAATGATCGAAGGTGGATAGGTGAAGGGGGTGGAGAGATAAAGGTATGGACTGAGGAATAAAGGTGGTGGTTGAGGGTGAGAGGGTTGGTTAAAGGTGGAGAGTTGAACTTACTAAGGTAGGGGGCTAAGGTTTGAGAGATGACATTTGAGGGATAAAGAGATTGAGGTAAGGGCCCAAAAATGAAGGGATGAAGGTAAGGGTCCAGAGATGTGGGAGGGGTTTAAGGGTCGGGGGTTGAATGGAAAAAGAAGGATAATGAACTGGTGTCGGCCAATTCAGGTACAACGTGAAGAAACCTGAGGGGTCGAGACTAAGGGTGTGGGAACCAGGTTTTTGTTGCTCTCTTTATGGACCCCCATGGTTTATGTATTTATCGAAAAAAGAAGAACTGGATAAACATGGAGGGTTTTGTGAGGAGGGATGTAAAATCAGCATCAGAGAAATAGAAGTGGATAAGGCATTCTTAGAATACATATAAAATGAAAATGGGTTGTGTTTGAAGCGTGATATGTTCATGAACCAAGTTTTAAAAATCGTATTCAAAAACCGATCTCAATCAGTACCATTTTCAAAAAAACTATTAGAATAGTCAAGGATGATTGATGTGTAAAGTAAAACTAAATCAGAGCAACACATTAACTCTGTTATTCCTTTCGCGGTTTATACTGTGCTGCTTTAATTGAGCCCTTTTTAGTTTAAATTAAAATATGTTATCTTTTCATCAGTCCATAATTTATTGTCTTCCTTGAAAATGTTTTACTTTTCTTTTTTTTCCCTGGATAGTGCCATGCATATAAATGTCTCTTTGATTAAATGAATAAAAGGACTGTCACCCATAGCTGCAGATCTGGTGAAAATGTTAAAGAAAAGGTTTCCGTGCATGGCTAATTCTCGGCATGCTAAACAGGGTTAGTCAGTGCATCCCTCTATCTGCAGTTTCCACGGGAACACAGACACAGAGCACTGCAGCAGCTGACGGCGCCTCCAGTTATCGCCCACACACAACAAGGCCTAGGCATTATGAATGTGTTTTGTGTTCATGTGTGCATATGTGGATGCAAAAAAAAAAAAAAAACATCCGAAGGGGCAGTAGGAGTTTATATGCCTGGTTACCCACGCTGGGTGGTCACTTAGTTCAGCACACATGTTGAACACATCCTCAGGATTTATTTTCTCAGAAAAGGGAGGTTCAATGATAGAGAGCAAGGGATGATGACAGCAGCAGAAAAAAACCAACAACAAAAAAACCAACAAACTTTGAATTGGGGCAGAATCGGCTGTAAGAGAGACAATGGCCTTGATGAACTTGAAAGCCAAAATGAAGTGAAAGTTGAGATGTGTAAAAACAGAACGTTATAGTAGGCGACAATAATGCTTTAACTACAATTTAAAACCAAAGCGCTTCCTAGCCCAAACTGCTTGAATCTGGCTTAAGCTTGAACAAAAACACATACTACTTTTCACTTTCCCTTCAGTTAAAGAAGAAACACTGTCTAATTAGAAATGAGTTGCACAGCCATTTCTTTGCATTAGAATGTTCTGCAATGCAATGAAGGATTTTTCAAAGAGACCCGTTGTCAATGATGCCAATCAACCTCTGTACTGTAAAGAGGATTACATTTCCGATTTCTTTCACAAATCCTTCATTATTATTTAGCATGGCATATGTCCATGTATATTCATTCTTTATTGTTTCCCCTCCCCGCCTGAAGGAGGAGTTTTTATTGGTTTCCCAAAATACAATTCAACTTGTTAAAACTCAGTTTAGCGGTTTTCTTGTAACCTAAATTTGCATGCCCTTCATATGATTAAGTTATACACATATATTTTTATCATTAAAATAGCCTATTTCCTCATGTTTTATAGCACAGACTTTAAGTGACTCACAGGCTAGGATGTGAAACACTGTGTGTCTGAAATTTGCACGTGAGTTAAGCACGGATGACGTCAATAACCCTGCACAACTGGCTGTAAAAATAACTCCCATACCATACATAACCCCACTTGCACTTTGTTTAGGTGACTTAAAGAGCAGCCTAGCTAATGAAGTGATCAGGTGCTGGTCGTGGGGCCTCTTCTCCTCGTCCCTGATGTGATTCCACCTCTCCTGCTTTGGTCTAGTTTAAATGGTAACCATTTTTGCGGTTTGTGGAACAGCTTGGTAGTCATTATTGAATGTGTACAGTATGCCATCAGATTACAGCACAGAGTGTGCTTAGCATCATGCAAAAGTGCATCATCTGAAACTGTCAGAAGCCATACTCTGCCTAACTCACTTTTGGCATCAAGCGCCCTAAAATCTGCTTTTCAAATATTTTTAGTCAGCCATCAGACACTGCCTTGCTGCTTTTTAGGTACCATTTATACATCTGCCTGATATGATTAGAATAACTTCAGGACATACTGACACACTATGTGTAGAAAAAGGAGGCTACTGAAGAATCGTCATGTCAAGAAATCTTTGCTCTAATTGTTGGGCCAGAGGAAGCAGTCAATCAGGGACACATAAAATGTCATTTTATTTAATCTTATATCTATAGGTTTCTGTACCGTCATTACGCCACCAAATGTTTGTCATATAATCCTCTGATTATTGTGTGTTTCACATCAGCTAACACAGGCAGCTCTGTGACCTTTTTTAAACTGAAATTATGTTCTACATATACTCATTTTCACTAGCCATAGCATTTGGTATTTTCAAATGTTTTTCCTTCTCTCTATTTGGATCTAATCTTTTCTCAAGAATTTTCTTATTAAAATGTCTTTTTAAGGGCCATCTTGACTCACATCACAGTGACGATAACATCTCTATAGATGTGAGGTAATCAGCTAACTGAGAGATGTTACTAACTCGTTATTAACGTTGTCTTTGTCTGTGACATACTTTTCCTGCATTGCTTTTTTTTGGTAATGTAAGAGAAAAAACAGCACAAATAGCGAACTGGCATAAAGCACCCATTAAATGACTCCAGCCTGAGGAGCAGAATAAATAAGAAAATGAGGAGTTTAATTGCGCATTAGTGAGGAGCCAGTGGAACTGGCTCTGGGCTGTGTTCTGAATAAGGAACTATTATGAAAACTAACCTGTCACACGCTTGAAAGAGCAGACCAGTTGGCATACATGTATACATTGTAATGTCTCCTTTTTGGCCTCAAGGAGTAGACTGAAAGCTGCAATTTGTTTATTACTGGCTGGCACAAAAGTGATAGAGATGAAAAATGAAAAATGACCTTTTAATAGACGTTTAAGCAAACTATAACAGAAGTTTCTCAGTGTTTTTTTTTCATGTCAACGCTGGCTTCCTGTCATGACAAAATCATGATATGGGTAAACAATGGTCGGTGTTATCCGAAAAATAACAACAACTTTTTCACAACAGGTGCAAAGGAGAGCGATGTGTCCAATGAAAAATCCTGCACATCTTGTCTAACTTACAAACAAACGTTTATTGGCATCATTTTGGTACTAGAACTTCATCAGATGAACACTTTGTCAAAATGGGCACGAGATCTTACCCTTTTCTAACAGTTTAGATCTACAATTTTCACAATGAGAAGAATGTGGAAACAACATATTTCTTTGTCTCTCTGAGGATGATTTGTTGTTCATTCTGTTCCTGTTTAAACGTAATGTTGATGCAGCATACTCTTGACTGGTAGAGTATTTGAGACGGTGCAGAGTGTAGTTGCGCTGCATGCTCTGGAGACGGATCCTGGCACTCCCGCTGTGTGAACACACTGATTGACTTGATTGCGCAGTGCTGATGGGAGGAGCATGTGTATTGTGTATGTGTATGTATGATGACATGAGGCCTGAATCTATAAATTAACAAACAAACATTAGCTTACTTGTTGAGACTGTGCCCATTTTGACTAACTGTTCTCCTGATGAAGTTCTAATATAGAAACATTCCCAATAAATGTTTATAAATGCATATTTTTCGAGGTCTTTAACTATTGTTTTGGATGCATATTTTACTAGCTCTTTAATTATTGGTTTTGATATTTTACTACCTCTTTAAGTATTGTTTCTGATGCATAGTTTTTTTCTACACTCACATCTATTTTAATTTTCTTCTGCTATCCTGCTTTGCTGTTGTAACACTTTAAATGTTATTTTATCTTATCTTTGCAAGTTAAGACAATGTGCAAGAGTTTATCTTTAAATATTCTCCTGCAAACAATTTAACAACATTTGCAACAAGTGGTTTGTCACCACTTGCTGGTTAATAAATATGATCATAGGAGCATATTACTGTTCATCATTTGTCTATGCAGGAAATTGCCCTCAATTAACTTATTGTGTGGATGTTGACAGCTTTGTATTCCCACATCACACAAGCATTTTAAATGTTAATATTCCTTTTGATTTATGATGTGTGATGCAGCTTTAACCCTGATGAATACAGCTAATCAAAGCACTCTATTGTGGAAACAAAGCCATAACTTAATTTCAACCTCTCTTTTCATTCTTACACAATTACAATCAAACAAAAATGCCAAACTGAAAACGATGACAATATTAATGATACAGAGTAAAGGCAGAGTTGTGGGGCTTGTGATATTCCAGCAGATATGATGGATTGGTTCTGTGATTGAAGGGTGTAGTAACCTGAAAGCTGTCTCTCCTCTCTTTCTGTATTTGTTGCAGTTAAGCCATTATAGATTCTATTATTAAACCTATGCTTAGAAGTAATCCTGAGGCTTTGATACCTAAATTAGTAAGAAAGTAATCCCACTAATTCACAAAAAAAAAAAACATTTAACACTATAAACTTGTTTTGTCTCATTGAAAACATAATGATTAAAAAACAACATTTTATTTAACTTATGAATGGAAAAGTTCATTTATTTTCAATCATATTGGTTTGTCTTGTGCTTAAATCTGATCAGAATCAACTCATTACACTTCCTGATACAGTTTCATCAATTCTCCTCAAGCTAACACACTAGTATAGTCTTTAACTTCTACTGGTTTCTGGATAGATAGATACATTATTGATACCAAGGAAAATTCAAGGCTTCCAGTAGCAGTACACAAGACATGCATGACATTTTTTACAATAACCAACAACAACAGTTTGCTAGAACACGTTTGCGCGAGCAGACTTTGGATCGTCGTAATTTGAGTGTTGTGCAATAAGAAACATTTCATTTTGTTGACGATGACACACTCGTGTGAAAGGGTTAACAGACGGAAATCTTCAGCAGACCCGGGCTCATGATGAAACAGGCTTAAAATGGGATAGGGGGAGATGGGACAAGATGCAGAAAGAAGGATAGGCTAGGAAAGGGAGGGAGAGATTGGTTGTTTGTTCAGGCCTTCCTTACCAATAGTCCTGAGAATCCTAAGAGAGCTCAGGAGCTCCCAGAAAAAGGAGAGGTTAGTAACTTGAATTTAAAGATAGTGACATGCAGTAATAAGATATGAAAGCAGAGAGAGAAGAGTTCAAGGTGCCAGTTTCCCCAGTAGTCTTTGCGTATAGCAGCATGAGTTGGTCTGCACCAAAAGTTTTAAGTCTATTCTTGAAAGTACATATTGTGTCTGCCTCCTGGACCCTGACTGGTAGAGGGCTCCAGAGGAGCGGCGCCTGATAACTGAAAGCTTTACCTCCTATAGCACATTCAGAAACTGTAAGTACCACGAGCAGGCCTGCATTTTGGGGGTGCAATGTTCTCGACGGGTAGTACGGCACAATTAACTCTTTAAGATATAATTGGTACCTGACAGTGTGATGGAGTCACAGTGTGCTTTTTCCCTGCCATAACAGTGACGTGATTGCAGCAGACTGCGACTGAACACACCTCTCTGCCTGGTGAAGGTGCTGTGCAGACGGTAGTGGGCCCTTGTCTGTTCTGTTCAGGGTCCTTCACTCTGCCACCGTCACTGGAGAGTCCAGTTCTAGTCCAGGTGTCAAGGCAAGGCAAGTTTATTTATATTGCACATTTCAACAACTAGGTAATTGAAAGTGCTTTACACCAGACATCCAAATTGCATCATGCCAGGATTGAAGAACAGTTACAAGACAAACATACATCACTGAATGAAATGTTATTAATTCATGTAGTACCTCACTTTTGCTGCTGCTTTGCATTTCACGATCCAAAGATGAATAGTAGTGGTTGAGTTACTAAATGAGTAGGTAAACAAACACTACTGCAGGTGGAATCCTTTTCAATTCGATGTTAGCCAAACAAGTACTTACCTGTCTAGTAGAGGGTGTATGTGTAGTCAGCTTGGCACAAAATCCTGCGTCTTGTAAATGCTGTCATAATATATTCTCCAATTTTACCTATATCATCATATGCCTTAAAATTCTGTTATTTGGTCAATTGTATGTAGAGTTTTACTTTGTCCAGCAAAAGTCAATGAATAATCATGATATATGATAGGGCGGCAGAAGCTCAGTCTGGAGCAACTTAGGTCTCTTCATTAGTGTTTATAGGATCCTGTCTGTGCATGTTTCTGCGTTTCAGCCTGTGTGTGTAGCATGTTCAACAACAGAGTGTAAAATTTTATTTTCTCCTCGCAGGCTACATGAATAATATCTTCTTCTTCTGAATGCAGAATGCAGACTTCCTGCATCTATGCATACATACAAAAGGTTAATTGTATTTAATAATATGGCAGAATTAACACGTTACCGTGAATGAAGTAATTGTCCTATCAACCCTGTAAGCTGCTGGTTATGAATATTAATATGTCACGACCAGTGACAGTACATTAATGGTACTTGCTGCAAATTAATTTCATTTAACACCAATTTGATCTAAAATCAAATATTGTACAGCTACACGTTAAGAACATGTCATCACTTTATTTCACCATATAAACAAAAGAAAGCATGACCACCATGTATCAATAACAAGCATGGAAAGGTAAATACTAGGGGTGGGACTTGATTAAAAAAAAAATGTAATTGAACTCAGGGCTTTCTAATTAAGTAATTGAAATTAATCGCATTTTAAGTGCATCAACATATTTGCCATGAAAAAAGCAACACTTCTCAATCTAAATGGATTTTGGTGGATGAATGAATGCAATGCATCCAATTTTACTTGCTTCTCAGTTTCATAAAGCTGTTCCTGTTTGAAATAGTTGTTCTGCATAGCAGCAGGAAAGTTGGATCACACGTTGCTATCTGTAGCACATTTTCTAACCCCTTATCTTCTACCACTAATAGTGGTCCATAGTCTCGAGCAATCAATTTAGGGAGTGAATTTGTAAGTTTATCAGAGGTTGAATTTTGGTCCTGAAGCCAGTCATTTGGTCTAGTTTGGGCTGACCAAACTAGACCAAACTTTCTTGTTTGTACATTTGGCGGCGCGAGCGCGGGGCTAGTGCAGGCAATGACAAACAGTTCTGCACTGTTTATGAGGCAAACTGTGATTAAATGCGTTAAAAAAATGTAACACGTTATTTTGTTGTAATTAATTAATCAAATAACCATTAAAGTCCCACCCCTAGTAAATAATAATAATAATAATAAACCACTAATGTGAGCTTATTAATTAAACAAGGTATGTTGTTCTCACGTGTATGGAAGTGAAATTTGTTATATGCATTAAATTCAAAGTTTGAGAAATGTGTAGATGCTGCTACATACAGTTCTTGTGTTCTGATGTTGTGCTGTTTTATCTTGATGTGTACTGTATACCCTCATCGCTGGATGAAAACAAGAATCAGACAATACAGAAAAACAACAATAGTTTATTTGAACCATATTTTGTGTATGAACTACAAACTCTGGTCTCTATAAGCGATCTCCATATCTTTTAAAGGTCATTAAAGAATGCTTACATGAAAATCAGTCTGGTGTTCTTTAACATCATGTTTCTCTTGTTGCACTTTTTAGAACAGGTTGTTGGCACATGTAAAATTTATTTTTTTTTCTTTTGTTTTATCCTCAAAATGTGTTTTTATATAAATCTACCACTAAAACGGCATTCAATCTCTGAAACAAAACCAAAAAAGAAATTGGGAAAACAAATCAAAAAATATTGACCAAAATATTTAGATATCTTACATACATGAGACAGCTCGACTAAGATGCAACAAATTTACGACTTGAAATTTTCAGACAATTTACCTCCAACTAAAGGCGGAAAGGGAAGATGGTTAACTTTCTTACATAAACTGAGTAAAACTGTGATCCACATCCCACCACTAGGGACCCAAACACAGACTAAATGACACACACCCCGGTCAGTCTATGTTTACAAATGAACCAAACTCTACAGAAGTGCAATTACAAACAGAACAGTGTATAGATGACAATTAAAGTATAGTATGAGGTAATCACGAACCTTGTTTTGCCTGGACTAATTATACTGGAGGACCTCATAATTAGGACTCTACTAACCACAGCTTTGATGTGAGAAGGACATTCAAAGTAAAAACAAGGCGTGTGTTTCTCTTTGATTTACTGAACAATTGTCAGAGTTATTGTAATTATCAATTTATCTTGTAACATACAGGTGTGCTCCAAACTGACAGTTATTGTCCTGCATTTGTATCCCAAGTGATGATGGAAGTCCAATGTATGGTTTTTGCTTCAGCCACAATGAAGTCATAATCCTGAAAATATACAGGAAAAAAATAAATAAAATAAAGAATCCAAATTATCTCTGTATGGCATAGCATAAAAGGAGGTAATTTTCTGCAGAGTTTTTAGATTACCGCCATGGATCATTGATAAGAATAACATATGCAGTGTTTGTGTTACATACGACAGAAACCCCCCGGTGATACAGCTCCTGTGTGAATAGGGCTTAAAACTATAATTTTGTTGCTTCATTTAAATGTATTTTCAAATCCTAGTAATGGGATCAATATTTACCTTCTCATTCATTGCACCTGCATAGGAGTTGTACTATTAGCAGATGGGAGGGTGCCTGTTTTGGAGGTTAAACTGTTTTTATTTCATCCGTGAAAACTTCAAAGATGTCTGTACGAGGTCCATGGCTAATTCCACCTGACCACATTTTCTTAATGAATCTTCATTATTGAATGTGAAATGTTACATATATTATTAAGCTTTAACTGAACTGTAACAGAAACTTGCAGGTAGGAACTGTAACAAAAACATCAAAGCTTATGAGACCCTCATGTCAGACAGACATAGTACAGGTTGGCGGCAGTAATGGTGTGTTTACAGTTGAAGAAGGTTAGGTAAATTATTCAAATGTATCATTTAATTCAGCTATGTAACTGTCTTTGAAATCCACTGAATCCACAAATCCAATAGGATCACAACCTCTGTAAATGTCAAATGTTGCACCAACCCTTTTTCAGTCTTTAGGAAATTAACGTTTTAAACTTACAACATAGTTTATCCTTTAAAAGACCATGCCGCCATTTACATCAGTAGTTGTATGTGGCATTCTGCTCAGTCTAATTGATGTCCAAAACTCCTTCTTAAATGGCCAATTAAAATGTTATTGAGCTGACCTCTTTCTGCATTTTGAGAGGAGTAAAACTTACTCAGAAGCCAAATTTATACCCAACACCCCCCAAATTGTTGGATCCACCAAATGCCTGCCTAACTTCTGCTTTTGATCAGATGCCTGTTTTTTTTTGTTGATGTTCTTTTTAGTCATGGTAGGTGACTGTAATGGTTTCGAGGGTATGGGTGTCTGGAGAGCTGTGTCCACCCACAGCCTGCGGGCACATCAATTAAAATGTAAATTGTGATGTCGCTAAGGGAGAGAAGCAGGTGCATCCTAAACATCTGGTTAATGCCAGATCCCACACATTCACCTCTAAAGCCTCCCACTGCAGTTAAGGGCCAAGTTTTGTGACTGGCTGGGGCAGGGTGTGAATATGGGGCCGCCAGAAAATGCCCATGTCGTGTGAGAATGTGACATGCAAATGACAAGCGATGTGATCAGACAGCTGCATAAAGGGGTTTATACTCTTTTTTCAGTTCATCGGAGGGATTCTGATAGGACTCGATCCTGCAGTACTGCAGATGAGGTACAGGCTGCCAGTGTGAATAGGTGGCTTCAAAGCAATCATCTTTGTATGCAACAGTACAAAGAATTGTAAGGTAAAGGTGAGGCATGGTATAGCTGGTGGGCTTTTTCAACACTTTAGATGTACAATTTTCAGTTTTACAGTTTTCTGAACTTTATATGTGTCTCAATTTCAATAAGAATAATGTAGACTTGCAATTAAATCATTTTAAACCCAATTCTGTCTGAATTCCATCAGTGTGTTCGGGGATATCAGAATAATTTGTAACTGAACTGAAAATGAGTTAATATTTGGTATCAAGTCATTTTTAACATATCCACTTGAAAGACACAGACAAATATGAGCTTCTTTCATAGTTAATCAACAGAAACAGAATTTCATTTTTAACTTAAATGTTCTTATAGTGCGCCTCAACACTTACAATAGCAAAAGGCAGGACATTTTATCCTCGCTAAAGATTCTCAGTCCATAGAAAACAGAGCAGGAGTGTCTCATATGTATGTGACAGATATAATCAAAGAGTGAGTTGTGATCAAATCTACTGACTGACAGTTGTGTAAAATAATGAACATGCGTTCATTCATCTCCGTTACAGATGGTAGCAAAAAGATCTCATCACTTAATCCACAGCTGGAGAAAATCACTAATGTGCTCTAGATTCCTTTGATTGACATGGGCAGAATGAGGTTACTCTCTCATCTGATCCCAAGTCTGCAATTTCCAAAGATTAACATTTGCTTCAGGAGTTCTTCTTCGACAGATGTCTTCACAAAGAGTTTGAAGGCATATTAGTAAACCGTTACTTTGATATAACAAAAAAAGAAGAGTGACTTAAATGCTGGAAAAATAATGCAGAATACAGTTTTTTTCTTGATTTAACCACAATAGTTTTTTTTTCTTAAATAAATAACTTCTGTTTTGTAAAGACACTTTTTGAAACAGTAGACATACCCTAATTCCCAAAGTCAATGAACAAATATCACCAGCCCCTGATTTGCCAAACACACGATTATGTTCCTTTATTTTGGGCCATAGTCCTCACAAACAATCATCTATAAAGTGTGTTCACCAATGTCTTTATGCTATTCCTTCAGTTTTATATTGTCTCGTTTTGAAAAAAAAGAGTGTTAGATTTGGGTCTCTTGTACGTTGTCTTTTGAACTGGCCCGAATTAACAAAGGTTCGTGCACTGAGCTGTGTATGGAGTTGAGAGTTGCATGGTTGTATGCAGTCTTATAAGTGTTATAGTGGTTGAGGTGCTCGTGCTCAAGAGGAGGCAGTGTCAGGTGGCCCTCCATGCCTGGGCCTCCTGTTACACAGTCCTCATCCACATTGATGATCTCGATAGTGCGTGTGGGTGCATGATGGTTTTGCTGGTGGTGCTGTTTGCGCATCTTGTAGAAAATGATCAGCATGACAGCTGCCATAAGTGTGATTGCAACAAAGCAGCCAATGATGATCTTAGTCGTCTTCATTACCTCATCCAAGCCGTTCAGTGAGCCCTCCCCACCAAGCTCCGTCACAGGGATTGTGTAAGTCTTCTCTGTGGCACGAGTGGAAAATGGGGTCCGCACTGTGGTAGTGGTGGTTGTAGAAGTGGGCGAAACAGAATCCCATGTACCAGCAGAGGGAGTGGGGGCCACCTTCTGTTGCACTATTGTGGTGTAGCCTTCATTATGCGGCGTCTCTATGGTCTCCACTGTGACGGTGGTGAAGTAGCTGAAACCGCTGTTCTCTGTGGACGACACATTGAGCGTTGCAGATGCTGTTGTGTTACCAGCAGAATTACTGACCATACATGTATATGTGCCAGTGTCCTGCATGGTAACATTGGTGAAGTTCAGAGTGCCATCGTTCAGAACAGAGATTCTGATCTTGTATGCGCCATGTGTCATGATGGAACCATTGGGCGTAATCCAGCTAACAGAAGTCAAGGAGCTTGCTCTGCATCTCAACTCCGCAGCACTTCCCTCTGTCACATTTAGATCCGTGGGAGGCTCCACAATAACAGGAGCATAACAGTGAAAGTAGTTCTGGTCCAGCTCACCGATGTATCGTCCCTTATGGTGGGATGGTGAACTGCAGCGGGCACAGCAGCTTGTGTTCGCAGGTACCATCTCCTTAAGCCACCAGCTTAACCAAAGAATGTCACAGTTACAATTCCACGGGTTGTGGTGCAAGTGCACCCTCTCAAGACGGTGCAAAGGAGTGAAGAGATCATGGGGCAAGAGGGTAAGGTTGTTATGGGCCAGATTGAGCTCCACTAGCGACTGCAGGTCATCAAAAGAGTTTCTTTCTATGGTCTGGATCTGGGCATGCATCATCCATAGCTTTTGCAAATGGATAAGCCCTTTGAAGGAACCCGGTCGAATGACAGATAACTGGTTACCCGACATCTCCAGCTCATCCAGCTTCACCAGGGGAATAAGGTTAGGGATTTCCTTCAGATTGCACATTCCCAGATTTAAGTACCGCAGATTGCTCAGTCCTTCAAATGCTCCCTCAGAGATGTAAGAGAGCCGTTTGAGCTCCCCAAGGTCCAACCGCCGCAATGAAGTCACTCTGTTGAAAGCATAGGAGGGAATGCTCTCTATGGGGTTATTTCTCAGCCAAAGCTCCTTTAGTTTGGACAGGTACTCAAACGCCCCATTTGGGATAGTAGTGAGGCGATTATCAAAAAGCTCCAGAGTGTTGAGGCTAGCCAGCCCATTGAAAGCTCCCAGCTCAATTTTGCGTATGTGGTTTTTGCTCAGTTGCAAAATCTCCAAATGTCTTAGGTGCTTGAAGCTGTCCACCTTTATGACCTGAATGAGATTTTCTTGTAGATTCAGGTAGCGTGTGTTGGTTGAGATGCCATCAGGGACTTCCCGTAGGCCTCTTCTGGTGCAGATGACTTTGCTGAACTGGTTGCTGCAGGAGCAGACGGAAGGGCACGTCTGAGCACGTACCAGCCCTGCCACCACGAGCAGCTGGAGGGCCAGGAGCAGCACAAATAAAGGGTCGGACAAGGCCCGGTTCCACCTAGGACCTCGCATCATCTGCTGCTGCTGAGAGGAGGTCATTTTGTTTAACATTCATAATTCATTGGCAGGTCTTTCACTCTTTGGAAAGAGGATTCTGGCACACTGTAATAAAAAGAAAGAAGAGACAGAGATATATTAGTTTCTGGAATTGTAATTGTTGATGCTGCAAAAAAAGGCAATTAAAAAGCATTAAAAGATTAACAAGTAACTGAATCTGTTGCACTTACATATCACAAATACATGTTCTACATCTATGCAGTCATTCTTTTTCCTTTTTTTGTTTCTGCGTTTATGTGTCCTCATCAGTCTCTCAATCTTTGTCACATTAAATGAAATTGTGATGAAGCCACAGCAATCTGTGCTGTTTCATTGCGTGAGGAAGAATGTAGGAAAGAAAAGCAGCCAGGATTGCCGTGTAGTGTGATTTATATTTTAGACTGGGGGGTTCATAAATAATAAGAAAGCACGCCATCCGCCAGACCTTCAATTGAGTCAAGATATCTGAAAATGTCTGATTACAATCCACAGTTCCTCAAAGGCAAATACGTATGAGACTGGGATGTCAAATAAACCAGCCAAAACGGGGGCAGAGAATTTGTTTGAGCAGTTTTTTAAGTATCAGTCAGAGGAAGTTGAGGTAACACAATAATGCATCATTGATTGAGAATTGTAGGAAAGATGATTGCTATGGCAGTTTCGGAGTTTGACTAAATAACAGATGTTTAACTGTTGTGAATGTTATCGCCCTGTCCCACTCAATCATTCCAGTGTTACCTAAACTGGATAAGTTTTTCATGTTTATGGTTGTACAGTAAGTCATGGTTTAGGGAGGTGCAAGTGATACATTATAAATGATAAGCAAATGTAAGAGACACCAACGAATCCCAACTACCTGGGAGGTAAACCATTAATAAAACCATTCTTTTGAGAGTACAAACTTAGAAATTCAAAAGTCATAAACAAAGTCATAGAAGTTGGATTTTTGAAGTGTGCATCAATTAAAACATACATACATAACATAACAAACATAACATGTATCTTAAAGTAGTTATTAAGATGGTCCTCAAGAGTAAATACTGTATATACTGTACATGTGGAGATTGGAGAGCGCAATGCAGCCTATTGGTTAGTGTGTGCAGGCCTCGTACCCAAACTATAGAAGCAGGGCAGCCCGATTTGTATCAGACCTGTATGTAATTACCTGCTGATTCCTGACCCTGTCCACTGTCAGATACAGCAGCCCAGTCCATCTTTAAAAATTAAAAAAAGTTTTTTATAGATGTGAACAATTAACATATATGTTCAGCTACAATTAAAGAGGGCAACATTTTAAAATTAGCATCCAAAGATACATATTCCACCAGTGCAATGACGTGCTTCCCAACCTTATGTTTTTCATATTGTTTTCAGAATACATCCCTACATATTCATTTTCATCACTGTCACAGAAAGCAGATTTCCCCCCCTTTCTAGGAAGCATTCTAGGCAGGTCGGTAGTGAGTCACAGAGCTAACACAGATATAGAGAAACATTTATAGAGTCTTTAATCTACCCGACCTGAATGTTTTGAATGTGGGAGGAATCTGGAGCACATTCAGAAAAATCAATGAGAACATGAAGAGAAAAAAAAGTAAACCGAATGCAGGAAAGGTCTGGAGTTTCATCTTGCAGTTAAATGACAGTGATAAACACTGCTGTCAGTGTGGTAGGGCTACAGATAGCTACAGTAGACTTTAAATTGTGTTATGAATAGAAGTATTAAAATAAAGGTTTTAATTCTTAAAACAGAGTAATCACAAGAGTGCTTCGAGACGAGAGTTATACTAGGAGCGTGATTGAGCACAGATCCAGCAAATAATGCACATACATTTCTGCATTAACATGAAGATTAACTCTCATATCTTTGCAATGTGACAGCATCAACATATCGGCTGATTTTGTCTGAATAGGAAAAATCAGATGCATGAATGCTATTGAGGGATTTCAGTATTTTATGGTGCTAAAATATTTTCAGTAGAGTCAGAAACTGACAGCTTTTGACTTCAAAATGAGCAACATTGTAACTCCTGATTAATAGCTTGATGACTGACTTAATTTATTCTCCTATTAATAAAATCTAATTCCAAGCATTTAGGGTGGAGCAAACATGCAGTTGAAAGACATCACACACCATTATTAGGGCAGCTCCTATATAAAATGGACTTTGGTATAGTTCCGAACAACATAAAAGTTTTCTGTTCACTTACTCAGAAGTAAGTTCCTCCAGGGCACATACTAAGTGAAATTCTGTTAACAATACAAACAAACAAACAAAAAAAAAAGAAAAAACCTGTTTGTAATATACCTGTTTTACTCAAAAGATGAAACTTTAAAAAAAATATAAAAATCAGCAAAACAGAATCTAAATCATGTCAGCCAAAAAGACCATTTGCAAAGTAAAACAATACCTCCTTCTGCTGACAACAAAAGGAGGGAAATTGAATTTATGCGCAGTGAAGGAATTAGATGAAGCGAGACAGGGAAAATACTCCTCTCCTAACAGACTATTAACTGCCTGTCTTTGTCAGGTAGAGAGTATTACAGTAAAGAATGGCCCAAGTTAACACAAAAACGAAGAGCGAGATCTGCAACATTTCTAAATGAACTCCTCATTTATGATGCTGAAGAACTTTTACACTAAATGCATAACTCTGCACATGGCTCTATACTTCTCCCACCACAGATGGCTGCAAGTTAAGCAGTTTACACATGTAACATTAAATAAGACATACAAATCTATCACATATTTTCTGGAACTCTGTTTTAGTTATAAGTTATTATTCCTGTCCTAATTTAATTGCCAGTTTGTAGGTGCTAAACCATAGTGTAGTATAAGGACATCACACATTCCCCAAAAATGTCCTCATCAAACAAACATAAACATTATGTCAATATTAGAAATTAAAAAAAATAAAGCGTATGTGATATCTAGGCCAAGGGCGGTATCAGTTTTGAGATTAGGGGTTGTAGTGCACAGCTCGCACCAGCAGGGGTTAGCTCCTATGTAGAACCCCGTTACCATGGCTACTATGACTGCAGAGCTGATAGTTCTGCTGGAAAAGTACCGGCTAACAGCAGAGTGGAGGGGAGACTTTTTTTTACACCTTTTCTTCCTCGAGGTCATAATCATGCATTTACAGAAAACGGGCATATATTGTTCCGTAAATGTACATTTTCAACTCAGGCAGCGAGCTCGCAAGCTCTTGGGTCAGTGCCTCTGGTTGCCTTCACAACATCACTGCAGAGACCTCAACTACCGTACTGTAGTTAGTAAGTGCAAACTGCTGAAAATAAAAACAAACAGAACTAAAAGTGCAACAAAACAAACAAACAAAACAGCTGCACACAAACCTAACGTTGTTCACATTACTGAACACAATAGAAATCATCATGCAGGAAGACAGATTTTACTTAATAACTTTTATCAAAACCTCATATACCATATACAGCAGTATAATTTCATATTTTACATTATGAAAAAACTATGAAAATAAAAATGAAATACTGCCCAAGCCTAGTGATAAGGATCCTTTCGTCCATTATCTTTACCACTTTTTCAGATCGGCGTCGGAGGGGAGCTGAAGCTAATTCCAGCTGTCATTGAAACTGTGGGAGGAAGCCGGAGTAGAGAGAACCCACGCATGGACAGGGAGAACATGCAAACTGCACACAGAGAGGCCTTTGTGTGACGGAGATTTTAAATAGGAGCCTCCTCACTGTGAGGCAACAGCGCTACCCAATGCACCCCTGTGCAGCCCCTATGTGATATACTGTCTCTCACTAATACTGAATGGGGACATAAATGGAGCCATAGTCCAAAGTCAGAGTGAAGCATTTGTGATGTTTTTTCTGCTCTTGAAAGGTGCTATATAAATGAACTTTTATTTACTTACTTACTTACTTACTTCATGTATAATGGGTTGCAATATTGTCTAGCACTATTTTAATATAATTGTCAGTCAACGACTGTGAATGTGTCCAGGTAAAATATGGACTCAAAACTGTTTCTCTACTGATAACAGTACATTTGTAACAAGCAGTAACAGTGTAGCCTGTATAATTCAAGTACTGTGCGGAAAGAACAAACAAATCTGCCAGTTTAGAATCTTGTGTACCATGTTACTCCTTGTATCAGGCTACAGTGACATTAATTTAGCTTTTCCAAGAGGTTCTGCCATTGGACCATTTAAAGTAAACTATTGGAAATTTCCTTTGGCAGCCATGGAAACAGAAATGTAATTCTTTGCTTGGCACTATGTTTAGCATTATTCTTGCCGCATAAATGCATCAGCTATCTTGTGAATATAGCTCATATATATCATCAAAAGTACACAATCGCTGTAATTGATAACAGTTTGAAAATAGATTTTGTTTCATCTTCAGTAACATGGTGATGTTTTTAAAATTGAATAAATCATCAGAAAACATTATAGTGTCCTTTCTCAAAGATGGTTTTAAGTCTGATAATAATCCAGCCAACTCATCTGGAGGGAACTTAAAGCAATTTAGCTGAATGGTTACTCAAAATGCATTCAACACTTGACCAACTCAAATTTTACATTGTACGCCTTATTTGTGAATTTTAACTCCGGTTAAAAATTGTTTTAACACATCAAAGTCAATCAACAACCTAACAATATCACCATGTCTCAACATTGTGCGTTCATAATTTTCCAAAATGCTTTGTACTAACAAAGATGAAAGTACTGCTGTCATTTTATGCTCACCTCTAATTTGGAAACAGTGAATCTGCATCTTTGACGAACATATGGGGTTGATGTGTGGATGCATTGTAGAAATGAATAAAAGCAGATCATCCTCCATCTGGCTTTTGATCATTTATAACGCAAACATGTGCATTCATAAGTTATAGAAATGAGGGGAAACTCAGTCTCTACTGATAACCAAAAGTGACAGTTCCATATTACAGCTCTACAAAAGCAGTTCTGTGATTCCGTGATTCCTTTACCTTCCTATTAAATAACAGAATTACATTGAACTCTTTGAATTCATTACCAAACTTTGCTGCTTGGTCTTAGCATGACACTGGGGTGATATGGTCTTATACTTTCATTTGCTAGCACCTCTTTGCAAATGACACACTGGCTGTGGGGCATCATCAGAACAAATGCAAACTTCAGGTAGTCAAGGTTATAGTTCCTCCTTTCTCCTCTTTCCAGTGCAGTTAGATCAATTCCCATACATCACAGAAGTTAGCAACCCAAATGTTTACACTTGTCCCTCTTTCATGCTGTGCTTCCCATGAAGTCCCCTGCAACTCCCTGAAGTGGTTCATCTCAGCAGTTGAAAACTACTGCCTTATACTGTGACAGGATTTCATTGGTGGCATCTCTCAACCATTGAACTGTGCTACCCTTTTATAATAAATGATTTTTCCTAGACATTATAAATTGCAGGTCTTTTATTATTTTATCAATCGTACAACATGAAGTAGGTCTAGTGACACCACTGACTGTCACAAAGCACTGAGTGATTATTTTCCTCCGCTCTTTTTGGGTCAACAAACATGCCCTGCCTTAGGTTTTTACAAACACATTCATGGCCTTATTTGAAAGGTGAAGGAAATAAGACAGAACTCGCCTCAGGTTTTTCTTCATTCAGTCGATGCTTTGGTGCATGTTGAATATGAACTTTATGGTGAGGGGTGGCTGACAGAAGCGTTGACATTCACACTGCATGGACAAGCAAGGCAGAGGGATGGATAATAAGAGATGTAGGCTACAGAGAAAGACATGTGTGAGACAAAGGAAGGTCTGCATGGTTGCCATTGCTAGAGATAGAAAGTAAGAGATATTAATTAGACTTAAATCAAATCAGGTCACTTCTTAATACTGCCAGGAATCTTACAACTGCTGCAAAGATAAACTAAAATTCTTCATTGATTCCAGTGTGTGAGGGATGCCCACCACTCCTTTCCTTCTCTCTCCAGCTTTCAAGAAACAGCTTACAGCACAAATCATTGATTGACTGCTTGAGCGTAGGCATTGATGTATTAATCATATGATACATGGAGTCATATTTAGCAGCTGCATTTTGCCACTGTTTGTCCCAGCCTCAGAGTTTAAACCGGGTTAGGACAGGACATCCTCCCCTTGGGCCAGTGTCAGATACTGCTGCTTGTTTGCTGAAAAGGTTGTGTAATGTGTAAAAGATGGAAACCTCGAGTCACCCTGTATAGTATCGTCCTGGATCCTTTAAATATAACACTTTTTTTTCGCCATAGTTCTGACTATTTGTCTTCATATATAATGTAATATTGATGTTATTCATATCTACGAAACCCAATCCCAATTATTCTCAAAGTATGTACGTATGTTTTTTTTTTCTGCTGATGGTCTTTCATTTATTTATTTGCTATTATCTCACAATTTTCAAATTCCCTACAGAACAGCTGAATTTATTTATTTTTACTCCCATTTTTAAGGATAAGCAAGGGGAATGAGGAACAAACACTGGTCTTTCAAACTAAAATGTTTGATTCTGAGGACCCTCCACATGAACCAGATAGGGAAGGCCCAGCAGACACTCCACTTCCTCAGGAAGCTGAGACAGGCTCACCTCTCACAAACCCTGCTGATCAATTTGCGTTGAGCCAACATCGAAAGTCTCTTGGTCTACACTGTGTGGTTCAGCAGCTGCACAGCAGAGAACAGGAGGGAACTACAGCTGGTTGTCAACGTGGCAGAGAGGGTGATTGGGACTAACCTCAAACAGGCCAGCTCCAAAGGAAAGCCAGCTGTATTATAATAGTTCCCACCCATCCTGGACAAAGTCCATTTTCCAACCTCTTCTGTGGAAGGAGATACATGAAAATTGAAACTACAGCCCAACCAATTAATCAGCCAGCCGATAAAATCGGCCATAATAGCATATCAGTATCACAAATGTTATGGCAGAATTGAGCTGATATTACTAGATTTATTCACCAGTTAAATAGCATTTCATTTGAGTTTTATTGAATTACACTAACAGTTCTCCCCCACCACAGGGAGTGTTATATAGAACACAAGCATTATCACTCTCCAGAGTGTCAAGCGTTGATGCAATGCTAAACAGGCAGCAGTCTATACTGTGCAAAAATAAATAAATTAACACCCAAGGTCCAGACATCACTGATATGATCGCCTCCCTCCGTTTCATAATGTTGTTAAATTATTGTTTCCATTATCACAACAGGTGAGCTTAGGGTTGAGATTCGTGTTAGTAACTTGCAAGAAAATCAAAGAAAAGAGAAAACACAGGCAGCATCCGTTGAAATAACAGGACTTTATCTCCCATCATTGATTGTTTGTCTTTGTTCTGTGACTCTTAGCAGACTGTTAACGTCTCTCAGGCTTGTTAAAACAGTTTGTTTCATCACTGTCCAAAGTCCAAATCTTAACTGTGCAAACTATGTAGACAACTTTTTTTTGCACCTTGTCTGTTTTTTGAAATATCTCAAACTGTTGCATATAAATGGAATGAATTTTTTTTTGCGGAGCAAATGGAGAGGGGGAGACCCGTCTCTGTCATTGGTCTGTGGAGGAGCATATACTGTTGCGTAGAATGAACACATTATCCCAGTTCGACAATCTCTTTGCTATGGCAAATCATCAACACACTCAAATCCTTCATGATATAAGATTGTTGTATCACACACCGATAGATCAACAAAATACATGTGTACCTCTATATCCTTCTCTATAGATCAAATAGAGATCGAAGAAAGATATTTGCCAAAAGATTGCTTTTTTTGACTACTTAAAATTGATAACAGTATCAGCCCCAAATACATTACATCAGTCAGACCCTAATTTAAAAGGACAAGAACAGACAGTTTTCTTTCCACTGGCAGTTAAATGGGCCAAACCTTTAATATTGTCTTTACAATATTATTATTACTATTATTATTGCTGTGCGTCTGTCTGCTGCTGCTGGCTAGAGCTGCTAGATGTTTTTTTATTATTATTATTGTTTTAATAGCATCTATTCTATTCTAACTCAAACTGATAATAATTGATGAACAATCTGCTGCAAATATAACCTCGTTCAACTCCTCTGCATGAACATTCTGGCAAACTGTGTGCGACAGACAAGTAATTAGGCAGATTATTTAACCTGTAAATCAGAATGCAGATTTATTCATGTATACGTACACTATTTAATAATGCATACAAAGGGACACTTTTGAATCCTATCCGACGGGGTGGAGGACAAAGGCTGAGCTACTGGAGCCTTAATTCCCAAAGCCTAAGACACAGATCAGTGCACTGCACATTTTTTAAGGCAGCATCAAATGAAGTGTTCACAAATGTTGAAAGAGAAAGAGAGAAAAAAACCTTAAGATGGTCACACTGTGGCTCTTTTCAGTATCTTTTGTTTTCGCCAGCCAAGTGAAACAGACAAGCCGAGTACTTTGAATTGGTGCTAACTAGCCAAGTGAGACAAACTGACAGCTGCTCCCCTGCCCACAGCCTGACATGCTTCCACTCACAGCTTGTCTGCCTCATCCATAACAAGATGGTGAAATTGATTTGATTCATCGAACAAACACTGATTTAAGCAGCGTTTGCTGCAAGACATTTTGTTAGGAAGTTACAACACAATAGAAGCCTACCCTTCTTCTTTTTTTTTGTGTTTTTTTTTTTAAATCGCTGGTAAAAAAGAAAATCAGTGTTGTTTCTTATGTCTGCTATATTTCTAACTGAAAAAGGTAATGAATGAACAGGATAGTACAATGTGTTTAAGTCTTAAAGGGTAGAAACAAACTCCCATTGTTTAATAAAGACAGGCATGAAATGAAAACACATCTAAACATGTGAATATCCAGAAAATATCATTAAAGCTCACTGTTCTAAGGAATGATTTCCCTTTGTTGGTTGATTTCAGTTATACCTGGGACAATCAAAGCTTTAAATCCCATATATGTGTGGATGAGTTTACGTGTGAGGTTCTGCGCTCCAGGGATTTGCAATGTTTCCCCTTATTTGCTTGAGTCTGTCACCTCACAAATTGAGTTTTGCATGACAATGGAAGGAGCAGAAAAGGTCTTAGCCAGCTCGTTAACATCAACATTCAGTTCTAATTGGAAAATACACAATAAAGGGGAAAAAAGCCATTAGGAAAGAGAGATGCAAGCTCATCTAATGAGCTGTTGTATAACCTCAGCTAGGAGTAAGCATCCTGTCTCAGCTGGACTGCCTAGAAGTGGATTTAACATGCAACTTAAAGTAAAAGCATTCACAGAATTGTGTTTAAATGTTTCATGTTACAATGAGAATGGAATGCAGAAGCCATACTTTAAAGGATATCAACTGAAAACACATTAACTACATCATCAACAGTGCAGTTTATTTGTTCTCCTTATGAATTTGGATTCCTTTGTAGAATGTTTTGTTTTTGTTTTACCAGAGAAGATAGGCAGTACCCCCCACAGGGCAGTTTTGCTCCTCTGTTTGCCTGACAAACAACAAACCCAACAGGTGTTGCAGCGATGAAAGCAGGCAAGCCATAACTTATTCTACTTGACCTAAAAAGCCTCTGACCACATGACCAGAAATGTGGTAAATCAAGGATGTATATTGGAGATGCTTTCCAAAAATAGAGAGAGGTTTGAAAGCAGAACGATTACAAGACTGATGCAGAGCTGGATAAACACTGCAGCTTCTGTATCCGCGACATAGCAACCTGTGTGCATATCTACTCTGGAAGGGGACAGCTCTCTTCAGTGTTTGGAATTTGGAATGGAATGCCAATGTTAAATGATATACATAGCCGAGCAAAACACAGTCACAACTCCATATAAAAAGAACTGAGTGTGACCCTTTATGAAAGATTTCAGTCAGTTTCTAACTCTGAACATTGCCTCTAACAAGGTTTCCACTGTACTCTCAGTTCATTTCAACACACCAAAGTGTAAAGCAAACTGTTTAAAAGACTGTGTTCATTAACAGCCTTAAATGAACGTATTTAGTTTTAAGGCTCGAAAACAAATCCTCATAAACCATTAGGACACTGATGGAGGTACATTTAACTGTTACTGTTAAAAGGAAAACCTCTTTACATTAGAGACAGTGAAGCTGCAGTTAATGGTCCCCAACAACAGGAAAAAAAACTTCATAAAATCTCCAATGTGCAAATAAATGCTGAAGCTAACTTTTGAACTTCAGTTACAACAAAAAAAAAAAAAAATAACTTATTCATGTTATGGTCTTTCTTTGTACAATTATTCTTATTACCTAGTGGAGGGGATTTTTTTTGTCCTTGTGTGCATATATTATGATAAAATTATTCCATTTATGTCTGCAAAATGTTTCCCTGCTCTTTAATTTAGGGTTAGTGTTAGGGTTTTCCCTTTCAAGCTCCAATGAATGAACTTCATTTCTTTAAATGTCTTCACCTATATTCTACTCAAAATCGGGCTTACTCTCAAGACCAGTCTTGAGACCACTTTTTAAAGGTCTCGGAATCATTTTTTCTTGTCTTGTACTCCATATTTTAAATCAAGACCATCACTTAGGATATTTTTCCATGTGATCATTACTGTTATTAGAATGAAAATACTGTATTCTAAAAGAACAAATCACTTCAATTCATTTCTAGTATCCCCTGTCACAGTCAAAGAGAATGACATACCTGCTAAAAACAAGTTGATGATTTTTCTTTGATATTTATGGTCTTGGGTCTTGTCTCGGTCTTGCCCTACCTGTGTCTTGGTCTTGGTCTTGGTCTTGACTAGGTCTCCGATCTCTTGTCTTGGTCCCAATTTATGTCGCTATAACACTTCCTACACTACCAATAGTTTTAAGTTAAGGTTGTCAGTCACAACCTGCTGTCATCTCAAAGTTACTGGAAACCTGTCATTTTTTTTGTCCCCACAGGGTCCCTTAGTGCTCCATAAAACAGACCATAAAAACCCTCACGGTTCACAATGACACATCTTTCTCTATTTCTGAGTGAGGCCAGCACTGGTGGTGATTCTTTACTTCTGACTCAACCTTCAAGTATCTGCTAGAGAGGCTGGTGTGTCATCAGATAAGGCAAAGATGAGGACAGAGTAAGATGACTGCAGGGCATCGCATTTTGGAATCAGGTATACGTGCCAGTTCTGCACAGAGACAAAGCAATTGGCCTCCCTCTCGGAGACAACATGACCCCTGGAGAACCACATTTTCCTGATAGATGAGCCGCAGTAATTTCAATTGGCCTCTTTGGACAGAATCAGCCCTCCAAAAGCTTGTTTATGGCTTCTGGCCTTGAGAGTATATGCAAGGATATATACACATGTGCATTAGCTGAAACACACACAAAAAACACCTGTACTAAAATACAGACTGAACATACATTCATTGACTTTCATGAACACATACAGTTTAACTTCAAATTGAGGAATCCATGCAATAACTGCTTACTAAAAACAACCATGGTGACTATGATTTCTGCATGATGTTAGTCCTTCCTGCCAATTTTTACATTGTTCTTTTATTTGTGGGGAAGTCCATACTAACTGCACAGATTTTTAACACTGTGCGTCCATGTGATGAGTGTGCTTTTCACAAGCCGCGTGTGATAGCCTCCTGGATTCACAACAAGCAGTTGTTGGTGGTGGGGGCTTGTGGGTGACAAGAGGTATTGATAAAATCATCCTTCACCCTGTGAACATTTCAGAGCGGCTGTGGGCAGAAAATGGCAGCTAACTACTCTTCAAGGATGTTACGATAGAGGAGTACGTCTGTAATACAGCTAGCTGTCACTCCGGTGTCTGTTTGAGGTCAGGGTTAGCATGCATCACTTTGAGTGTGACCGAGTCGTGCAGAGGTCATTCTGAGGCTGCGAACCCCCGAACATCGAGGCAGAAACGGTCTCCTTGTGATTGTGTTTGGTGCTGGAACATGTGAGATAAGAGGAGCATGACAAGCACACTGATGATATCGACAAACTAGAGGGAAAACTGGAGGCTATACAGTGTCAGCAAAGACAATAAAACAAAGAGCCTGTAAAGATTAAATGTGTGAATTTAGTCAGTGGGCTTTGAGTTTCATTCTTGCTGCTTCATAATCTGCATGGACTTGCAGTCCAGCAGGAGACTAATGACTGATGAATAGAATCAATACTGTTTCTGGGTTGTTTTTTTACACAAAACCACAGAGCTGAATTATACTACTCCACCGAGTCAATGAATTAAAAGAGAAGAACTAGAGGTCGGCACAAACAATACACCTCCATTTGCCTTCTCTGAACACCTGACTGCTCTTTACATCCGTTCACTGTTGACATGTTCAAGGACTCTCGCTTATAATATATTTCTGATTGATGTGTCAGTACACCTGAGTAACAGCAGCTACACTGAAGGTCAGCTCTACAGAGGATCTGCTGAGAGATGGTCAAGAGTCAGAAATTGCAGTATACACAGCAATAGTAACTATTGTTATAATAGTAAACAATAGGAGTGGGGGGACCTCTGGTGGTTTGGAAATAATGGATTATATAATGGATGCTTGATGGGAAGATTTATTTTATTTTATTTTTTTAATTTCAATAGACAAAACTACATTTAACCTGCAAACTCACACACACAAGGGAGAGCAATGCACATTTCACCTCACAACATTCACATTATTTGCTGCACTTTCTGCAATAATATTTCAAGACCACTAATTAATCCGGCTGACTCATTGCAAATGAAATAATGCAAGGGCAAAATTAACTAATAAAGAAGCTCAACATTCTAAAAAAAAACACAGAGGCCTTTAAAGCATATATTTAAAAGTTTCAGTTGTGATAGTCGTCTGATAAAGTCACGTTATGATAAAAAATGTTTCTCATTCAATCCAAGGTCTGTGACCCTCTGTTTTTCTTCAACGTGTTGCAGTATTAGTGAAAGCACAAACACAATCTTCTTTTCAGCTGGGCTGGATAAAATAAGGAAAACACACCATGAAAAGCAGCTATTCATGTGAGTCATTTCAAATGGGTTCTTATGCTTTTAAGCTCTGTGAGGGCATCTGACAGTCACCGCTTGTATATATTAGTTTCCAAAGCAACACGAGGAAACTGAAGAGTTATATAGACACCTGATAGACTGCGAAAAAAAACCCAAACTCATAACAACTCCAGAATAATTTACTATGACGGGGGATAATAGACAGAAAATTTACAACAACATATGTCCAATGCAGACATACTGCATCGTCAGCCTGGAGACGAATGCTAGCTGCAAAGAAAAGCAGCCTGACACTGCCACAGTATGGTTCACACCAAAAGTGGAACAGACATGTAGTGGAAGATACATGCATGAGTTGCAGCAGGACCGTTCACACCAGAGGCGTATTTCTCAGTGCACTTCAGTACCTCTCTATGAGATTTAAAAACAAAGTGTCTGACACAAAGGTGAAATGTCTTGTGAAACAGTGTGAGCAGAGGTACCAGTATCGAAGCACTGCTGAAAGTCATAAAGTTCCTCCTATTTTTCCTCTTCTATAACCTTATACCAGACTTTCTTTTTCATGTTCCTTTTACTCACTCGTGCATGAAAGTAGCCGCATGTCATTTCTCATTTACTGCTGTGCTGTGATTTGGCAAAGCCTATAAGACCCATGAAATATTTATCTGTCCTTGTCTATCAATCATACAATATTCACAACACTTTATTCTGAAGTTACAGAGAAGAGAGCTGTTTTGGAAATATGTTCCTATTCCTGGATATGCAGCAACGCAATAACTGCATATGTTGCACTGCATCCTGTTTGACAGTATGACTTCTGTCGTCATTGAATTTATATCGCTCCCTATCAGTCAACACAGTTGTGAAATGGCCTAACTTTTCGTCCGTATACAGTATCTCTTACCAAGAAAAGACACACTCATCAGTGAGGTGCAGAAAGGCTCGCCTTAAGAGGAGCCTGATCCCTGCAGTTATAGCGGCCCTAAACAAAAGGCCTTGCTGAACAGGCCAGAGTGGGAACTCCTGACTCTTGTGTAAATCTGTTTGTGTTATACTTTGTGTTTTGTGTATGTTCTTTGTGTGAATTGTCTGTTTGGTCAGTTATGGTGCTGTAAAAAAAAAAAGAATTTCCTCATTGTGGCAACAAAGTCAACAAAGTATTTTGACCAATTCTTCTGCAAAGGTTTTATATTGGTAAAGAGTCAAAGGATGCCAAAGTGATACCCAGAACAACATAGTCATTGGTTAACCATGGATGTGAATCTATAATAGTATGATGAGCCATTTCTTTGGAGTCATTGTGTTTATTAATCGGTGCACGATTAAGACATATCCAAAGAAAGTTAGGCTGGACCCAATGTGCAATATGGTGCTAATGCTTTCCCTTTATTTTCCAAAAAGATCATTAATCTAGACAAACTGCCAAGTCCTCTCAATGGATCATAAATTAATCACTTACGGATTGAACATGAAATAAATATATTTAGACTGTTGATGAAGCTCCTTTTGCTATAGTATGGTCAAACTATTCATTAGCGTTATACCCTGACTCCTGAGATGACATTTCAAAATGAATGTCGGAGTTGACTGCCCCTTCTTACTCTACATTTAAAGATGTATTTTCAGGTAGTAATTTAAAATGGACACAACATTATGTCCATAACAACTTGGAAGGTGGTTAAATCATTCGGTCCTTGAATAGCTTAAATAAATTGGAATAAATAAATAAAAGCGCACAGTTGTTTCCTTTAGCCATTCATTTACTTTTCTTGCAAAATCCCTTTCATGATCACAGGACGCAGGAGGCTTATCCCAGCCCACATGGGGCTGAAGACACGAAGCACAGTAGTGATTTATAGTTTCCAATCCACCAGAATTAGACACCTTTGGACTATGCTGTGTTCCCACACTTTAAGAAGTGTAGCAGCAGTAGTGTTCTGAGATAATAAGGATGATTTATATTGGCTGAAGGAGGCCGTTTTCAGGGAAAGACTGAGAGAAAAAAAAAAAAAAAACAGGACTAAAAAACTGTGGACTATGTTTCTTTCTCAAATGGTGGAAAATGATTTGGTGAAAAGAGTGATAGAGTATGCCATTTCTACTTCATGTCAACTAAAAAGGCTTAAGATTGTTTTTTCTTTTTCTTTTGCAGATGTGATCTCGGTTAACTTTTGAGTTCTATCTCATTCACTTCTTACCTGCCAATTCAATCACACTTCCAAAAGGTTCCTGTCATCCTCATGTTAACTTCCAATCCACCGTATCACTGTCCCTGAAAACACAAGAGTGAAAACTGTGAGAATACTTAACGGCAGATAACAGGTTTGCACTGATACAGTTCGTGGCCACTCTTGAGTGCAGCCCATGAATAATGCAGCATTTTGGAAAGATGATGATGCATCTACTTGGCTACCAAAAAAGACTTTTTTTTAAAACCCTAAGGAAAGAGTACATCTAATTCCAAATTCTCTTTACTGTTTCTAAATAATCATTGAGTCATCTTGTTAGTTTTCCTTTTAACTGCTTCCTCAGCAGTCTCTGCTTCTGCTGATCTTTTAGTGCAGTGGTTAACCTCAATCTCACAGGAGGGGCTTCACAGTATTCTACTGTACTGTAAATCCGAAGAGCTCGTTCCGGAGGGACAAGGGGACAGAGGAAACCATGAAGCCTTCCAAGCACTCCCTCGTAAGCACACAAATGTATCCTGTACACACAAAATCATGTACACATGACAGAGAGGACAGACCCTGCTGAATAAATTATAGAGGACAAAAGCTAACGGAAATAAAATTTCCCATCTCGCGTGCCCTCCATTAGTGCAGTGCTGCAACTAAGTGGATATAAGTGTGCCTTTCATTCATAGGAACACAGTTGTTTGGGCCTATCATGACCCCATCCTTTGGCTAATGATAAGGATTGTGTCTTATTCATTTACCCAGTGAATATTGTTTCATAGTAGAATGACAAGCATCTAGTAGTCACAACCATCCAGCAATACCCTACTCTGATGGCAACAAAATCTTTAAATTAGAAAATTAAAATTAAATCACGGTTGCTTTGAATGAACCTGTTAGAGAAAAAAAATAAACGTTTTGGGAAAAATGATTCAATAAAAAGTATTTGAAGTGCAATGATGTCACAGCTTTGGGACAGCTGTGGTTAAGTGGTAGTCTGTCATCTTTCAATAAGAAGGTCGGTAGTTCGATCCCCAGCTCCTGCAGCAACATGTTGATGTGTCCTCGGGCAAGACTGTTAACCCCAGTTGCTTCTGCTTCTGCATGTGTGTGTGTGTGTGTGTGTAGGTGTGTGTGTGTGTATGAATGGATTAGTTAATGGTGATGGACACTACATAGCAACCTCTGCAATCAGTGGTTGAATGTTTGTGAATGTGTAAATGTAACCTGCAGGGTAAAAAGTTCTTTGAGTACCCGGAGGACGAGCAAAGCTAAGCTATAGGAGCTTAAGGCCATTTACCATTTAAAGTCAGTGGAGACATCATGACTCTAAATGATGCAGTAACCTACTAATGCTTGGCCCACTCTTTATGTCTTTTTAAATAGTTTCTTTGCAGCAAGTACAACATAGAAAATATATTCTTCAGTCCGCTCCACAACTCTTCTGTATACATTTATAAATTCTACAGAATACTACAGAAAGATATACGGGAATATGATGGAACAATGACACTAACACAAATGAAAAAATAATTCCAAAGCTGTACGGGAAACATGTTTAGAAGATGACCTAGTTTATGTGATTGACAAAAGCTTTACAAATTGTCCAACAAAATGAAGTGCTGCACAACAAATTGAAAAAAAAAAAAAAAAAAAAGAAAAAACAAACTGCCCATCGCTCTGTGGCTGAAACTTCACAAAGAATAACAAATTATGCCCACAGATAGTGATGATGGATATGGGCTTTGCTGCTCTAATCATTATCATTGTTGTTATTATCAACAGCATCAATATTGCACCTCTCATACACACACAGGCACAAAACAGCCTCTGGCTTTCCTCCTACTTTGACAAAACACTTTATTATTCCATTTTTCAAAGCATGTCTGGAGCCAGTGTTGAACAATGTGTCTAAAAGATGTATGTTCTTTCTAATTAAAAGGAAAGAAGTGAAGCTACACTCAAACATTCAGGTAGTCGGGTCTGTTAGACACAGCTGCTGCTTCAATTTTATTCAATTATTTATACAATAAGGGAAGAGATGTGACAAAGTGTGATTCTATGTACAGTACATATTCTGTGTTTTATCATTTAACCACATCGTGACACTGTAGTACCATGGGATGACACAACTGATGACATGCATGACATGACATGTTTGTAGTGAACTAAAAGTGTTAAAATGATATAGAATGAGGCACTAGAAAATATATGGAATATGAAATATAGACACATTTTAGTAACTATATTTTCAAAATAAAATATACATTTCCATTGTGTAGCATCAGCAACACTACACTTTTTTCTTAGTCTTTTCACTTCTCAAGCATCCGTCCAATAAACTTCCTGTTCTATCCCTACAAGAACGAAAATCAAAGATCTACTGAGCCATTTGTTCTCCTCCTTTTTTTTTTTGTATCTCCGATGAACTCACAGCGATAAAGTCTCTCCCTTAAAGACTAGTGGTTCAACAAATCAAGACAAATGTTCATGCTTTATGCTCTAGATCACAGCTCTTTTTGACCCACAGGTCACACTTCATCACCTACTGGAAATGACCAGAAATGCACATCAGGCCAAATGATGTGGCTGCACGACCACAACATTCAATTAAGATCTTGGGTGGGGGGTGGTCAGTGTGGTTTGGCGGTGTGGTGAGTATAGGCTCCCAAAGGAGCAGTAAGTGCTGAAATCAGCTCAGCTGGGCCTGCCATTTGTCATTAACTAATGGCAAATCCATCTGTGTCTGGGAGAGGGTCCACACAAGACAGATACGGAAAAGGGGAACAAGGATGGATGTGTACAAACTGGTGAAATGTTAAATACTATTTCTATTGAAATAAACATTCGTTAAATGACTACACCATGATTCTTTAGTCCAACTGATTTTTCTGGTATAGTCAAAGAGATCACATCCAAAAGAAAAAAAACAAACATGAAATCTCAGATTTTTGCTTTTTCATGATGCGAATGCACAGAGAATTCAAGCCTTATTTTCCAATTATAAAAAAACAGTCATAGGAAGACGATGGCGACTCGATAAAACAAATTAACAGAATCTCACAGAGGCATTAAGATGGGATACAGTTATCTGGAACAAATAATTGCGATTTTGTAATTATCTCAATTACATGAACTGTGACTTAATTCAATTAGAATGCGGCTAAATCATTACTTTCATATGATTTTAATTAATACACGTCTAAGCTTTGTACGTCAATTGTGTGTAGACAATATGCGAGCTTACAGGGCTTTTCAAGCATATTCTGTTTATCTGTCTGTGTGAGTGTGTGTGCATGTTTGTCCATGGCAGCTTGTGTCTGCACTGTATTATAAATTTATATATCACTGTCTCACTGTGACTGACAACCAGACTTTATGGATTTTCAGACACATGGATCCATGTGTCATTTAGCTGAAACGATTCAGAAACAGTGGACTTTTTTTTTGCCAGATTTTGTTATTTGCAAACGACAAAATGGCATGAGGTGAGATTGATTTGAGTCTAACGTTAAACATTACAAAAGAAAAGAAATAGCCATTTGGATGGCTTACAACAGCAATGACTGATTCAAAGCAGTCTAACACATGTCGAATTGTGTTTAACTTAAAATCAGTCAGCTCTTGATCGTGTTCGTTTTTAACCAAGGCTTCTACAGCCTCAGACAGCACAACCATTTAAATGTGTGCTGCACCAAAGGGAAACTTAGAGAAACTCGCTGCAGAGTGGAATTAGTGCAATCAGGGGAGATATGGAATTAATATGTCTGATTAAGTGCCTGACTGAGTTAGCATTTAGAGTCCAAAGAGAGTTCAAACAGGGATATGAGATTATGCAGGATCTGTGCAAAGGAAGAAAGGCTGAACATTTCAACTATAAAGAGAAATATAGCAAAAAGCACTGAAAAGGAAGGAGGTAAAATGATGACAATTTTTGATTGGCTCTTTGATTTACTCAGGCCAGTCCCTTATCTTTGATTAATCATTCTTGACAAGAAAATGTCCCGCTATTCATCTGCCATTGAAATGGATTCTGGATGATCATGGTGAAATGATGTCTAAGGTTTCCAAATTTTACACACCATCTGTCAGTCGCTCATGATGGGTGAGGTAATTGGTTTGGCCCCATCAAAAATGTAAGCCTTTTTGACTCAGACATTGTGGTCTGCTTTCATCAAAACCTTGTCATGATGGATAAAAGACCTATAAGAAGATCCCTACATGGATGAGAGACTTTCAGAATGACACAAAAGAGGATCCATTCAGAGTGGAGGCAAATACGGACACAATATCGAACTCAAATGGAGGAGGGAGAGTCAGGCAAAAGGTAGCATGAGGAGAAGCATGGAAGATGAAAGACACAGAGTGCATGCTTATCCCCAGAGAGGGGAAGGAAGAGAAGTAAATTACCAATATCAAATCTCTACCTTGAAATATCTGACTCTTTTATGAAAGGCTGGCAAAAGCTTTAGAAGAAAACTTCATGAGAATGGATGTCATGCAACCATTTGGGGTAAAAAAAAAAAAATAGCCTACCATGCTGAGCAAAAAGCACATGTAATAGAATTTTACAAAAATACAGTATAACTTAGTCTGCTTATGAGGAACAAAACAAAATAAGTCCAAAAAAGAGAACATGTGAAATGGAAGAAGGCGAGATGAGGAGGAACAAACACAGTGCTGCAAAACCTTGGAGTGGCAAACAAGGAGAACCTGAATTAAGAAGAAAAGCCAAAGTGATATATGGAACTCTTTTTTCGTGGATTAGTGTGCTATGAGGTGAGAGAAACATGAGATAAATGAAAGAAGAGGAGATAGGATGGCTGGAGAATTCTTTTTTAGGGGGGGATTATCATTAATTTCATTTCCTGGTGTGATGGACATCATGGTGAGTCACTGGATATGTCTGTCTCCTTGAGATGAGTGCTGATGTGACTAGCATGCTGCACTTTCAAAGGAACATGGTAAACGAGATAAATATTTTTTTTCATTTCCACCCTGTGGTTCTCTCTTCAGACTTCACTCATTTGTCTCTATCTTCAGGAATAAAATACTGGGCTTCAAATGTTGGACACTTAAAGATTCATGCCTGTTTCTAATTATGCTATAAAACCAACTCTGAAAATCTGGATCATGAAGTATTTAAACACTAAGAGCATGCAACTCCATACAATATTAAATGGTCTGTTGTGTCAGAACAAGCATTGTCACTTCAGTCATTATCAAGAACGCCTGCAAAATCAAAATGTTGTTGAACAGGACCAATAACTCAACAACAACTGGATTTACAACACATTCCTTCATGGTTCAGGTGATGATCTCAGTTCTTTGGGGACATTTTCTTTACATCTTCGGAAGTTCAAATTTCACCCTGCATATTTTCAAAGGATGAACTCATTTTGGTAATCCAAAGAAGTTTTGCTTGTATTAATATCAAGCCCAAGTGTCAGGTGGTTCACCAAAAAAATACTTTAAAGTGTCCTCAAAACAGTTTTTTTTATTTTTATTTTTTTAACAAAGCCTTCCACAGAGGATAGACCTGTCCCATTTCAGATGCATCATAAGTGTTTTCCCTTCAAAGAAATCTCATTTTGAATATAAGATGCATTAAAATAAAAACACAATTTGACTTATTTTAAATGGCAGTAAATAATCGTGGTCTCTTGACTATGAATCTTGTTTAAAGATAACAGCATTTCTTTGTTACATCCTGAGAAATAAGGCTTAACTTGCAGGTGTGTCGTGGTTGCATGAAGGAAATAAACGTGAAACCATTCACCCCTTCTGAGCAAACTTGGACAACTTCTTAATAACTGCATCTTCTGACTTTAGTGATCCCATGAGCTTTCCTGTTCTGCCCTCCTTTAACCTAGAAAATGAAAAACATAGGATTCATACTGCAATATGCTAAATATATTCATGATTCCACAGAGATAAACCTATTTAGCTTTCATTATCCTGACATGTTTGCGACACAAGACCCCGAGGACAAACTCAACATTAAACATTTTCTTCACCAAGTTCTTTTAAGTTGTACGTTTTGATGACGATAGTTAACAGTTACCAGAGACAGCTGCGGGGCTTTAGACTTTGCTGTTTGTTTAATTAATGTGTGCATCTACACCATTGTCTTTACAGTATGCCTGCTTGTCATGTTTTTGATGATGATTCTGCTTTGAAGAAACTGACTCATCTCCTATCTTCTCATGCTACTATACTAGCTGAAAAAATGAAAAATAAATGGGTGCAACCAAAAGTGCATGCATCTCATTTTTACTCAAAATCCATCTGCACACATTTTTCGTGTGACGAAAATCGCAAAAGACATCATAACTCAGCTGTGAACCGTGCAAGAGGGATGGAAACAGACGTGTAGCTAGCTCATTCTTTGTTGGGCTCGACGCGTGGGACCTTAAGCGGATTTACAGCACGATATCAGTCCGAAGCAGAGCGTTCATTACAGGTATCAGGAGCTCAAGTTGATAACAGAGTTAAGAAAGAAAGTGCTGACATGCTACCAGAGAGAAGAGGTAATATAAAGTTCAGATTAAAAAGCTGAATATTATCATGCAAAACTCAGGCAAGGAAAAGAAGAGATAAATGGGAAGAAGAGAAACTGAGCATCTGTATCAGAATATAAATGTGTCTTCTTGAGCCATGTTATAAAACTGAAATGTAAGGGAGGAACCTGTTTCCAATTTTCCCCCAAGGGATTATGACAACATATGAATAAGTGAGGCACGGACTTAGCTGTTTGCTGCCTGCAACCATAGTGGAATTAGATTAAAAACAAAGTGGAGTTTTATTTTGACATGTGCAAAGTAGACATTCAAACCCTGACATACACATAAGAGACATCCTTTTTCCTCTGCTCATATTTTTGCATGAAAGCCCAGGGAGGAGCATCAGATAGCAACCATCGCTCGTCATGCTCAATCGGCCATGAGTATCTCTCTCTCCTGACGAGGCCATCAGCCTGACAGCACTTTCCAGAACAATCTTCCACCAGACCATTCTTAGGCTTCAGTGCCTGGTAGCACCAGCTGCTATGCTCCGCCAGTCGTGCTCGCACTCTGAGCAAATGCTCCGTGTGCGGAAGAGATAGATAAATAAATGTTCAAGTAAATGTCCAAATGTACAAAAGATTTACGTTACTGTGTATTTTGAGACAGGGTGATATCACATGATTGAGGTTGACATTTACTCCATGGATGAAAGTGGAATGACGAACCACTACCCTACCTCGGTTTGTGAGTCGCATTGTAGCCAATAGAGCGTAGATTGACAGAAATATAGATGAAGAACTTAACAAAGGGTAATTGATAGTCCTGTTTTTAAAGTTTGTTCACTTTACTGTTCACAAAGAGGGTTATTGTGCATTATCAGAATAAGCTATACGAAAATGTGCATAAAAAGTAAAACTCTTTCTTACTTCTTCTAAGAAGTAGTGGATCGAAATATGTGAAGGCCATGTGTACTCCACTGTTTTTACTGAGGGTTTTATATCAATACATGAATCATTTATGCATCCTTTCCTTGTGCAAAATCAGCATGTTGGTCATCATCATCCTCAGTAAATATGGACAAAGTGTGATGTATTTGGGGGAATAATATTGAGTTAAAGACGGGGGATAGAGAGATTAATACATGGAAAGCGAACACAGCTCTTGGGAAAGCGCTCTTTCTTTCTCAAAGGAGAGGGTGGCCATCTGAAGAGGTTATTTATTTTTCATCTGGAAATGGATACTGAAGAGCGGTAGGGGGAGAGCCCCAGTGGAATTACTGACTGGAGATGTAGCCTCCTGGGGGCGACTGTCTCTCTCGTCTCCCTCTTTCCCCTTCTCCCGCTCACTTTCCATCTCCCACCTTTCTGATCTTCACCGAAGAGCTGCCACTGTCTCTCTGGGAGAAGAAGAAAGATGAGAAGGAAAAAAAAAAAAAAAACACAAGAGCTGCTCATTCTCAATCCCATCTTTGCCTGCCTCACAGTCAAACTCGATTCTTCCCACATGCAGTCTTGCACAGCTCTGCTCTGCTGTGCTCAGCTGTAACTGTGTTGGGCAGGCTGAGCCGAGTTGTTCTACAGGCTCCTCCCAGGTTTGTGTGTCTCTACGTGGGATGCATAGCTTCTTATCCCAGCCCTCCTCATTAACAGCATTCCCATCACACTCCAGTCATTAAAAGAGCCACTTGTCCTCCCCCATCCCCTCTGGTGTTTTCCTTTCATCCTTCCTTTTTCTGTGCGCGGATGAACCCGTGACGTGAATGTCTTGGATGACACCTTTACTCCATCAGGACCGGAGTGAATTATTGGGAGGCAGAGAAGTGGGGCTCCGTAAGCTTTGTAAGGCTGCCTCTCCATGGCTTGTTCCAGGCACTCTTGTGTTGTCGTGGGAGCTCATGAAAGGCCGCCTTCCTGCTCCCTATTTCTCTTAATGAACAAAGGTGTCAAATGCATCCTTACATTCAGGCCGTTTGGGAGGTTCCCCGTGGCTGCAAAAAGTCAAGATGCTAAAAATATAGAGTGCCGGAGCAAATATGCAAGGGGGCTCATTCTTTCATTGGCCTATGTGAGGTAATCCTAGCATCCAGGGAGGGATCCAGCTCCTGTGTCAGCACAGGTTGTGAGGAAGCACATAATTAAGATGACACTGTTGCCCCAGTACAGTAAAGTGCTCCTCCGCAGATCAGCTCCTCTGTAAGAATCCTTACCTGGCGAGTGCGTGGTACCCCTGGAGTTCACCATTTCCACATGACTTCTTTCCAAAGTCAGACTGATGTGCTACAACACAAACACTATCTCCACTATCTCGTTTTAAAAGCGGCATAGAAGTAAATACAGTATTAGTGATGATTAAATTAACACATACTTTGACGATTCTACAAAGGGAAGACAAGTAAGAACCAGCATGTATAGTAGAGTAGGGTCTGTGAAGGGACGCTATCTTCATTATTTCTCAAATAGAAACAAGCCCAGCTGCTGCTAATCTCATTCACAACAGTAAGGAGAAAATGGACTTGCCGCCTCTCAATGCCACAAGCTAATAAGGGATGGAGAAGAAATCAAATTTGCCCCCGTTCCTCCAAACACCCCATGCAATAACCTCCTTATTTTCTCCCCCTTCTCCTTTTTTTTGTCTCTTCCTCCCCTCTAATTCCTTTTCACTCCATCCCCCTCCCAGTTAACTTCATTGGGTATGAAGTCAATGCTGAGGATGCAGGACTAAAGAGAAACCAGCATCAATTAGACTCTTAAGTACACTTTATGTTTTTGTCGCCCCACCTCCACCCATGCCAAATGTAATTACTCCATAAATAAAAACAAGAGCTATGGGAAAGCACTGAACTTTAATTATCGAAGCAAAACCTCAGCATGGGTCAGTGCTCTTTTCCCTCTCATTCACTGTGAGCTCACATGCAGCACACGTGCTGGCTTTGATCTGCTCGCTCACGGATGCAGATTTCATAAAATCAGTCTCTCTTTGAAATGAAAGCTGTATGCTTGTAAAAATCTTTTTTTTTAATTTTTTTTATTAAAACGTATTTTCTCGCACGTCCTTTTCTTTGCTTGGTTATCACTAACTGTATGCTAAAAAGAAAATGATCAAACTGCTTTGATAACTCAGCTGAACACTGGAGACACAGTGGGAAACAAATTAGACATGATAACTGCGATTGTGTTTCCCCTCTATGTCCCTTGGATAGATGGGGTGATGTGTGTCTGTGAGAGGGCAAGACAGAGTGAGACAGAGGGGGGAGAGAAAGTGTGAGACAGCAGCTGTGATTCTCCTCTTTTTCTTTTTTGGGAGGACTGCCAGGTCAGATGGCGTGGCACGACGTGACCTGTGTAAAATGTTGCTGTCGCTTGCCAGAGCTTTCTTTTTAAATTGCCATGGGTACATTTCCCAAGACCTGGACTCACAAATATGTGCACGATCTGGATGGAATACCCTCAGTATCCTTTAGTTTAAATCCATGTATCCCTTATCCAGAGTAAGCTTGAGAAATGTTTTTGCATAAAGCATTTCATGGCTGAATAATGGCAACAAAACGTCAAACTAGAAGTAAAGGTTATTAGCTTTTTATTCTGCTTTTTTCTTTCTTTTTTTTTTACAAGGCCTTTTTTCTCACTGTGCTGTTCCAATAAATAACAGGTCTCAGGAATCATTAAGGAAAACCTCTGATTATTCTCCATTATTTGTAGTGTCTCAACCAACGTTGCTGGGTTGTACACAAAGTGCATTCTTGAATCTAAATACAGTATTTAAACACTGAGCAAGGCTAGTTGGCTTCATCAGTAAAGAGCACTCCAGGATATCAAGGACATCAAGCAAAATGAGAGCGACGGTATGAAAAAGGAAGCGAGATGAGAGGATAAAGTAGGTCATCAGTCTGCTCTCACAGGTCACAAGATAAGCTCGCTGAAATATCCTTGTTTACACGCTGTGTTCAAATTCGGATATTGACGACCTTTACTTTCTAATGGAGTTGAGTTTTTAATTATTTATGGGTCCAGGCAACAATATTTGATAACAGATTACTATGATAACTTCGTCTGTGAACATTACAGTTGATTTAAGTCTTTTGACGCTATCTTAAAAATGAGATAATATTTGATTTGATTCGATTTCAGGAGTATCGACTGTAGTTTGATTTCTTTCTGATTCAGGGTTTTGCTCCACAAGATTTTTTGCTTGGAGATACCATCAATAGAGGATTATTGCTAGAAATAAATATTCAAGTAAAACTTAGAAGACATGAAGAGGAGGTTTCAAAGACTAGATTATCTGAGTCATCCCAAAAATGTACGATTCCAAATAAGAAACGTCTCTTCCTTCTCCTTCCTCCACTCTGATTTGGTTAAAAATCCATTAGATTAATGGAACTATTCCTAAATGTTAACCCAACATGCGTGTTTGGCATGAAGGAAGGGGGCCGTAGTTGGGCATCAACAAAGCTGATAGTTTCCTAAACGTTACCATACTTTAGGGAAAAGAAATAAATCTTATTTGTTTTAATAATAATATAACATGATCTCTGAGCCCATGTGCTGAGGCTTTAGTCGCCTCCAGTTTGACTCCAAACCCCCAAACATTGACGCTTGTCACTTCCTATTTTCTCCTCTGTGTCCTACTCTATCCTGTCCTCCTCTGTGTTAAAAAAGAATATATTTAACATGTTGACAATCATCTAACTGGGAATTAAAATGAACCTTTCTTGGTTCCAGTTGCTTAGAACAATACACAAGAGCATTTGATGACTTCTCCTGATTGGACTTTTTTTTTTAACTCTTTATTCTTTTCATGTCTTCTCACCATTCTTTAAATACTAATTTACTTTTTAAAAGTTAATGGTTGCGGTTCAGTGTGGATGAGGTACAGCTTTTGATTGAGTATGAGTTAGTTGAGTATGTGGTACTTAGCTTTGAACCACTTCAGTGACAAATAGTCTCTGGATGAACCAAAGAGATACATCCTAACATGTGGAAACATTCGTTCTTCCATCTCTCATAGAGTCTCATAGTGTCCTTTGATTACTTAGAGCAGGAAATGACGCATGCAAAATATTCTCACACATGCACCATCCTCTGATTTTCTTGTTGAAAATGGCCTGTTATACAATTGAACTACAGTGAATCATTATACGTCGGTGTCGTCTCCTGGCAGTTTACATAACCAAGATTTAATAATAGAACAAGTGCACGGATGCTCTCCCACAATACTACTGGTGCTCTCTGACCAAGAATTGTACTCAGGTTTGTAGCTCTATTTCCAGAATGATTCAGGTGGAGAGCCATAGAAAACCACTGAGAAATAAATACAGTGAGAGAGAAAGAGAGAGAGAGAGAGAAAGAGAGAGAGAGAGAGAGAGAGAGAGAGAGAGAGATGAAACGAACTGAGGAAGTACATTTCCCCTGCCACATGCCTGCCGCTCACCCTGCCGAGTCACAAGCGTCTTGGCCTCTGTGGTTTTACAGATGCAGAAATGTCCCAGGGGCTTGTGAATTTAATTTGGCATCAAAAAGCATGAATCAAAACAACACAGTACACAGCTTTGTTTCAGATTTGCTCATGAGACAGGGTGCTGGTTCAGTCTGAACTTGAACACAGATCCCATTACAGAAGAAGCCCGAGCACTCAGTGATACAAGCTGTACACAGCACTCAGAACTGCGCCTGCAACAAAGCGTCGTTAGAGAGTGTGACTTCAGCCAGTTATCTTACATACTGCGTGTTGTGAAGAGAACAAACTGACACACACACAAACACACCAGCACACGCAGTATAACTATGTGACTGGTTTACAAATGAACAGGAAGGCATTACAGATTCCAGTGTGCCTTTAGATCTCAGCCCACGCTCTAAGTTTAAATTCACAAATGATTTGCCTTTCTTGACCAGCCTTTCACGAATAAAAGATCTGTTATATGTATGACGGTTCAAATGTTCAAAGGGTGTGTTTTTGTGTAGGACTTGGCAACGGTTTACCTTGTTTCCTGGCAAATTACTGGCGGACAAATTACAGAGCTTCAGCTGGAGACGAACAAAAGCCTGACTGAGGGACACGCTCAGCTGGCAGACATTTAACTTTAGCTGGAGAACCCGACAGTGCATGCGTTTGTGTGTGTGCATGTGTGTAAGAGCGAGCCGAAGAAAGAGACTTCATGTTAGCAGTCACATCACATCACAGTTTGCAACCACATTGATTAAGAGAGCCACCATGCAGACTAATTTGGGCATGGAGCAGACTAAACGATCACTTTCAGCTGCTGATTTTGTGAGAGACTTAATTGTTTTCCTGCACGTAAACACAAGAAGACAGAGTGTTCGTTTTTTCTATGCGGCTCTAATACTTCTATTGATGTTGTTCATGTTGGCATTGGCTGAATAACGTATGCAGCATGCATGTGTGGTTACAACCCTGTAGACATGTATAGTAATGTGTGTGTGTGTGTGTGTGTGTGTGCGTGTGTGTGTGTGTGTGTGTATGCCTGCCTATCTCTGTGTTGTTAAAGAAATGTCGAATTACATGTTGCTGTGTTTGTGTGCGTGTGTGTGTGTGGGGGGGTTATTTATCTCTCTCTATTTGAGGATGCAGTCCTTTGAGAGACTGCAAGCAAATTCTATTGTAAACTCAGAGCTACTGAGGGATTGCAAGAGCCAAAGCCATCCATCAGAGCTGGACATCTCCCCCATATGCAAACAAATAAATTAGTGCACTTGCCTCCCACCGGGCCCTCGACACTGCAGAGTAAAATAGGGTGCACTGATGTAAGCAGAGAGGTGAAGGAACGCTGTATAATAAGATGAAGATTAGAAAACCCTCTTGTGGCCCCGGAAGGAAAACGACAGGCAAATGTAAGGATAAATGAAGAATAAGGTCAAGTGAATTGGATCTGTGAAAATGAGAGAAGGCCGGGACAGAGCGTTAAAACTCTTCACCTCTTTTGAAGTGTATCGTGCTGAAGACAGTGTCGCTCGTAAGATCTGTGGTTATCCTTTAAAGGGTCTGTAATCACTGGAAGTGGGTGCATGAGAACCACACAGCTGTGTGATGCTTTTTCTTCTTTGCGACAGCGCACTGCTGTCGGCCTCTAGGAATGATTAACCCAGAAGGGCTTAATATAGAAAGAGAGGAAGGAATAGATGGGAGAGAAGGATGTGCAGGGAAGAGAGGAGGGCGTAGAGGACGTTATTGTTTTCTGTGGAGAGTGTACTCTTTACCTCTGCACATGCAAGCATCGGTCGCCACCATTAAGCAATCTGTGTGCTAATTAATCATGCACTATAATCAGTCAAAGGGGGTGATTCACTGTGTGTTTGTGTGTGCATCATGTGTGTTAGGAAGAAGGAAAGCACTAAGAATGAAAGAGACAGACTGTATGTTATTTGCTGTTGCAGTGTTATTGTCTGTGGTTACAATGTTCATGCAATCAGGTTTGACATTTAGAGTATCCAGTGCATCTGCTTTCCAAATTGCTTCTTTGCAAAACACAATACAGAGTTCAATGTATGTTTTTTTGCCTTTTTAGTTATTATTTTATCTCTTCTATAAACTAGTTTTATTGATTACATCCATCTGGATAACTGAATCCATTTCTTGAAATGGTTAGTCGTTGAAATCAGAGCAATGACCAAAGCATAGTACATGTCTGGTCTCTGGCTGAGCATAAAAATCTACAGGGTTGCAGTTAAAAAATGAGTAGTAGCATTCACAGTGATTGGAGAAGGATTGCCTGCATTGCCACCAAGAAGAACAATCAGGATCTGCAGCTATTCAGGCTAATTGTGACACGGTGGCAATGGCAGCAGGGGTGGGCCGGGTTAGCATCTGACACAGAACACCAGCCAAGCACACTAGCTCACATACAGCCATCAGCACTAATCTCCTGCTATGTGCTAACAATAGCACTGATGTGCTTGCGTTCTGCAGTAGCTTTGCTCTCCCCCAAGCCTGCCTTGTTTGTGCGATGCCCCAGCAGCCAGCCGTCTTTAGCCTTCCCATTACCAAGGAACAGTGGAGCTGAAATCAGCCAGGGTATTGTCACCCTCCTGCAATGGCTGAGTGATTGAAGGCACACACATGTTACTGGATTTAGCAGCACATGAGCTGGGAAATGTGGTGAATGTGGCTAAACCAATTACTTTTCATAAAGGACACTGAGATTAGCAAAAGAGAAAAAAAAAGTAAGGTAGGATAATGGAGAGAAGAGGGTAAGATTTAGAGCTTACTCAGTGGACAGGATGTAAGACTAAAAAAGAGGGGGACGAAAATAAAGACAAAGAGAGAGGGGGGAGAAAAAAGCAACCTTTAAACACATTATTTTTCAATCATTACTGTAACAGTAATGATTCAGATGGTTCAATGGTTCAAAATGCATGCCCTCTTTATCATTGCTTTGTTTCTTACTGTATTATACACAGGAGCTCCATATTGGAGGACCAATATCTTTTACTTTAACAATTCAACTTTTGGAGAGAACATTGTTTTTTGTAAAGGGTACACACATCATACAACAAGAGCTTCCATAGATGAAGTTGGACTGATGTTTGTGTCTCTTTTGACCCGTTTTTTAAATAAATTGACAATATGAACTGAGACGCCTGACCTGTTGCCCTCGGCATCAACACGTTGTTTCTTTGTACCAAAATATACTAGTTGAAACAGTTTATGATAACAATAAGCCGCTACATATAATTCATTGGGAACATTTGGCTGTAATGGTTAAGTGCATAATGTATTACGCACTCAACTTTATTAATCCCATCCTAATAGATGAGCTAGAAGTGCTTTCGCTTATTTGAAAAATAAAAACATTAATGAATAAATGTAGGACATCCCCCCCCCCCCCCCCCCCCCCCCCCACCCCACCCCCCCCACCCCCCCACATGCTTTTCTGCAGTTAAATGATTTCTTTAACTGGCATAATAAATGTGTTTGTATTATTGTGGCTCTACTGTTTATGTACTTTATGCTACCCAGGATCACTCTTTTACCATACCTGCACTGTTGGACCAAATTTATAAGTATATGTAGTCTAGCACATTTGTTAAGGTCTTTAATTCATGTAACAGCCCTTGGGCCTTGAGCCGAAAACATGGCAAATTACACTGAACCTCAGAGGCACTATAAAAGGGGAGGGCTCCCCCCACGCTATGTCAAAGTGTAATTCTCAATTTTAACACACTCCCTCGAGCTTTCTTTATTTTTCCCTCTGTATTTTTTTTTTATCCTGCACCTTAAAGACAGAATCTGGGTTTAATGTTTGAGATCTAGAGGCTGCTGCAAATTTCATCTAGCATTATAAAAACAGAAACTGTCACTCAAAGAGCTGCTAAGTCCAGAAGCAGGAGCTACATTGTGCCAGACAGCTCAGGACAGAGACAGATTCCCATTCCTGCTGAGCTGATTGACAGCCAAAGACACATTTAAGGAAACTGGAACAGCGATGCCACTAAGGTTGCCACCTTCCAAGCAGAAAAATAAAGGACACCCCCACAGCAGTACACCACTCAGCAGGGCCCGATTACCACTGGCCCAACGGTGGGGTGGGGGTTGTTTTAATAAAGTATTAAGAGTCATAAGCTACTTGCAGTGCTTTACTGACATTTAAAAAAAAACGTCAGTGTAAAGGCAGATACAAAACATGCACAATTAAATGCACATGACACGATTGTTTTTGTAGTTTTCTAATGAAATCATGAATAATACTATCAATATGGTTTTAAACTATTTTATTATTGTATTAATGAAGTGTCTATTGTTGATATACAGATGTTGTATTGATAGTGTATCGCCCAGGCCATAGTGTGTCATGGGTTGGCTTTGTATGTGATATATTTCAGAGTTTTGAGTTCCGTTTTATTTATTTACTAGTGTTGTTACTTTGTGTCCTCATGCCCTTCTATGTTGTCTGTAATATTGTAGCCTGTTTTCGTGTTTATATTTCTTAGTTCAGTCTTTAGTGTTTCCTGAGTTTTAAGTTGCATTCTAGTCTTCAGTGTTTCTTTGTATCTTTGTGTCCTACTGTTAGTATCGATACTTTTTTTTGACTAGCCTCAGCCAGACATTTCAATGGTACACGGTGCGGGGTGTCAGAGGCAGCCGCAAATATGTTTCCTACTGACTTCTATGACTTTCTCTCACCTAATCACTGACAAGCTCTCATTGTTCATGCCTAAAACAAACCAAATAGCCTAAACCAACGGCCGCTATGAGTAGGCGGTAAATAACCGTAAGAGTCTGAATGTGGCAGAATGATGCTGAGTTCAAGGAAACTTAGAAATACAGGACAAACTGCAACATTTCAGTGCAAAATATGGGACGATTCCGTATTTTACGGTATGGGTGGAAACCCTATGTTATATATGACAGTAGGTTAGCAAGCATCTGGAAAGTGGACATTAACCAGTTGTCTGATATTAAAAGCAAGTCTAAAACACCAACAGCCATAGTACCACTTTGATTCAGTTTGATTAATTTCACATTATTTATAAAAGGACTTGCTACTGGATGACTTGCCGGCATCGGACCAGAGTATAGACCAGTTAAGTGCTATGCTTGATAAACTTCTTAAAAAATGTTTTATAATAATGATAGGACACATTCCTTAAATTACAAATTATATAGGGGTCGCCGGTGGCGCAGCGGCAGTGCGCGCGACTCCACGTATTGAGGCTCAGTCCTCGCGCGGGCGGCCCGGGTTCGCGTCCGGCCTGTGGCCATTTCCCGCATGTCTCTCCCCACTCTCTCTCCCCCTTTCCGACTCTATCCACTGTCCTCCCTCTATCAATAAAGGCAAAAAGGCCAAAAACAAAATTTAAAAAAAAAAAAAAAAAAAAAATTACAAATTATACTGAGATTGAAATTGACATCAGAGACACTCTGTTGACCTAAATACCCCAGAGATTGTATAACCCATGTCAAGGATAACTAACTTCAAATGCTCATACTACTGTTTCATGCTTTAGGTATTGCCACTCATACATTGTCCCATTTTGATGGTCACTTTTATATTAATTGAAATAGCTAAACCATACCATACTTTACTTTTACTACTACATTGTATGAATATATTTGTACACGTAGTAATGCAATTAAAATGTATTTTTATATGTTTTGAAATTCTGTACTTTAAATTTACATTAGCCAATTGGGTTATATGATTAGCTAATAAAGATTGCATAATTAGCCAGATAGCATGACTGTTGTTTTGGAGCCCTATGTAAGATTGGGCCATACCAACTGTAAAGGTATAGATGACAAGTGTTTTTTCCTTACTGAAACAGTTTGTCAATATTTTAAACATCTTTTTTGACAAAGTCATACTTTACATGACTACAAAACGACTCATCTATGGGACAAACAGAAGGAGGTTAAAATGTTTTTATATGTAAAAGTAATGTAAAGAAAAGGATCATAAAGGATGAAAAGCTTATAAAAAAATACAACAATAATATATGAGCGATTTTCATTCCACTTCAATAATTTGAGCTGAACTTCCCCATTGAAGCATAGAAAACAATGCAGTGCTTGTTAGCATGTTCTAGCATTGCTCTATCCATTTATCTGGATTAGGGTCCACTTTGCAGAGGCTGTAGTCACAATACAGCAGATCCTTTGATGTCTGAAAGAATGAGCACTAAAATGGCAGAACCATCTTATGAAGATTTGTTCCCCCATTTCACCACTGAGAACACTAGATCTCCCCTAAGTCAGTGAATCTCTCTTCCTTCACAATGATGAAATCCTCCATTGTCGGGTTAGATGAGGATGGAGGATTCTCTCTTTTTGGGGAGATATTACCGTCCTCATACGCTTCCTCTATTTGCCCTGCAATCCATTTAAGTCTATTTGCATTTTTTGACATTTATGAGGGTGCTCCCTGTGCTTGCCGTTTAATTTATTTGACTTCTACAGCTCATTTACAGATTGATAGCTGCCATTCTTAAATGGCTTTAATGAATGCCTCATCATGGACACAAAAAGTTACTGTGCTGGATCTGTGAGAAACTTCACAGAGCCTCTTTCATTCTTCATTAAAATCTCATTTGTCTTTGGCAGACAGAAGCCAGTGCAACACCCTCTGCTTTTTTTATGCATCGCTTTACTTGGTACAAGGAAACACAATTTTCCATTAAGGTTCATCATTCAAAACTGAACACCAAAGGGAAACAAAAAGAAGAAGAATAGGGAAGAAAGATTAAGAAATTGAAGGGGGGAAGGGCTTGGTCAATTGTTCTCACTTGACACACTGAAAAGAAAATAGTGGGACAGCAGGTCCTACACATTGCACAATCAGGATGTGACACTCGTTTGTCCTTCAAAAGACCTTTCTCTGCTTTTTCAGCTGTATCCATTGTCATCCTGTCCACACTACATCAGGAAGAACTTGTTCGGTTTCTGCTTCTATACTGACATGGTTTTATCCCTTTTAGCTGTAAGGGACACCTCACATTCATTTGACCTCTTTTAACTACCAAACTCCATATTCCAATTCAGGAACTGCTTTTAAAAAAATGGTGCGGCAGAATTGTGCCTAGGAGCAGAGACATGAAATATGATGTTGAGGACATTATAAAGCCCTTTAAAGATTGAAACACAGAGACATGACGCTAATGCATACAAAAGACTCTGTTTTATGCTCTGATTAGTGTTATGCAAATGCGGAGCACACTGGATGGGGGTGGAGGAAGAGGAAGGATTGTTTGCCAGTGACCATAGGGGTCCCACCTGTTTCATCAGGCACAGAGGACCCCTTTAACCTGTCCACTCTGGTCTAGAAAAAGAGAGCACACACTCACACGCACATCTCCCAAAGGGCTTAGTCATCCTCTGCAACAACAGCTCATTGTGAATTTGAAACGGGCAATTTAAGATCGGCCACCTTGTTTCAAGTCTTTTTTTTTCCTTCTCTTTTTCAATTTGATGTTACAGACATTTGGCGGCAGATTACCCCACAAAACTTGCCTGCAGATCAGATGCACATTTACAAAACCCCTTTTCATATCAATGGCATTGGCAAAAGGGAGGGATACACATCAGTGTTTCCCCTATGTTTTCTTCTGGGGGGGTGGTTGGCCTCCCAGGACTACTAATGTCGCGGAGCGCACTTGTCAATGCTGACAACGCTGGTGGTTGTTAGTTTGGACACATTTATCTATACTGAGCTGAAACTAGACAACGTCCGTAGAAACGCTGCTTCTCCTACTTCCTCCTGTTAGCAGTATAGCCACATCAAATACTTGGTTCCTAGCCCCCCCTAGCGTCACTGATCCAAGCCCATTGGCTCGTTGTAACAAGCACAAGCTCCCCTCAGTAAGACTGCTTTATTCCTAATATGGTAAAAGAGGCGGAAAATATCAGAGAACAAAGCGGAACAGCTGACCAATTACGAACCAATACGAATGAACAGAGAAAAGTCAAACAGACATTAGAGGTCTGTGTGCTGAGGTACGGTAAGTTAAAGGGGGCCGTACTGCGTGTGGTGGCTGGCGCTCCAGTGTGTGTGTGCGTTTGCGCTGAAACGTATGTTGGTGTGTCCCAGCCTGCTCCGCGATGCTCACATTCATGACAGCAGAGAGAGGAGCAGTGAACAGTAGCTGCAGCTACATAAAAGATGCTTGTAGCTCCTTTTTTGCTCCGTGACGCCTGAATTTGTTTCCAAGTATTAAAACATTTTTTAAATGTGTTTCTGCTTTCAAGTAGATGCTAAATTAAGTTGAGAAAAGTTTATTTGAAAACAGCACATGCATAGATATTACATAAAAATAGCACATACATAGCACATCAAACGGATGTTGTTTTCTGTCACCGACTGGTCCTATGAAAATCAAATGCTTGCAAAAGTTTCCTAGGTATGTATTGAAAGTGCATCAACCGGTAGAGGAATAAGGACGCTATTTTGGCTGAATTTGGAGTGGAAGCGGTTTGATGCAAATTCGCGAAAATAGGCGTCAAGAGGTTAATACTCAAAGCATATTGATGACTTTTTGGTAAAACGAGGCAATGATAAAGGAAACACTGCACACATCATAGAACAAGCAAAACCTGCTTTTCAGGAACATAAAAGGATACATTGAAGTAGAGCTGTCCACAGTGATGAACCTTTATTCCCAGCACCCACGCGTTCCTGCATGCACACACACACACACACACACACACACACACACACATCATACACACTAATAAACTTCTGCACCATACAGTCCCAGAGAGAGGCAATCCTCACAGCTCATGAATATTACACTGAGCTGGATCTGGGTCATTAATATGACACAGTCGTTACACTGGAGCCCAATTAGCAGTCAACATAAAGCCTGGAATGTTCCCCTGTTATAATACATAATCACTGTATCACTGCTATAGACTCCAGAGCAGGGAAGGATCAAACCACACAATCAAATACAAGAAATATCAAGGACTCTTCTTTAGAAAGCTTGAATACATGTAGAGGTCACGGCTGCTCATGAATAATGCTCAAAAAACATTTGAAGTGTTACTTTATTCACTCGCTTCCACACAGCGTGAAATGCTCAGCTAAAACCCAACATTATGTAATGTTTTGGAAACAGACTTGTTAGACCACTGACCCTGCAGCCAGAAAAATCCATCAAGCTAAATAACTTCTTAATGGGTATTCAAACATGACTACACATTTTTGGCAAACTGTACCAACAGAAAATCTGACCACCGCTAAACACTAACCAGAATTTATGCAAGCAGACTAAGACAACTTTTTTTAATGCAGCAATGTCATTTACGAAACCAAGGAGGATACCTGTCAGGGTTAAGCGTTCAAATTCAGCTAAGTTGAGGAATGACAGAAACTCAATCAAATCTAAAGGGGTTTGATGATGAATTTATTTGAACTAGTTCATATCTCATATCAGACAATCATGGCTAGTTCATGTTAGCCTCATCAAGAGGTTGTATGCAGTGTCTAATATATATGTTTCCTTGCTGACTTTCAAACCCCTGAAAAATAAATAAACTAAAAATCATAAGCTGCAGGTGGATGAAATCCTGTTGCACTTGTGTTCCACGTGATTTCTAAAGATATTCAGTTAAATATTTACGTGCCTTTGAAAGAAGGCACATTTGTCTTGTTTCATAAATTTTGTAAAATCAAGTGTGATATTTTTTGATTCCCGTCCAAGAACTTTGCCTTCCAGAAACAAAGAAAATCCTGGAAAATGTAGATTTGAATATTAAATTAAATGACCCAAGCTTCCCTCTGAAAATGAAAACTATTTGTAACTCATAAAGACAGCATTACTTTATAGGATACTTGTGTGGTAATAACCATGCAGTAGATTTTAAGCTTAATGGGCCAAGTATGGGTACACATCAGAAAAATATTCACACTTTTATTTTATTCGTAAATAAATCAATCAGTAAATCTGCCTCAAGGAAAAAAAGTGTAAACAACACAATGAAGACGTGTTGAACTAAGTGATACTGTCAGATGACCCTTTAATTCGCATGTTTGTGTTTCATGCACTCACACAATTCAGCAAACTTCCATCAGTTTTGTTTAATTTAGTTTAATACTCTGACGTAGGTTAATCCATTTTTTTTATTTTTTGCTGCCAGTGATTCAATTATGTTAATTTATTCACTAAAAGGAAATACATTTTGACGAGGCCTTGAATGTTCCCATTATCTCTCCTCAGCGACAGACGGGCTGCAGCCAAAATGCTGTGGAGTCTGGCAAAGGCTGCAGGAGGCTAGCCACTGGGCTGTGCTAATGCAAACAACACACACACACACACACACACACACACACACACACACACACACACACACACACACACACACACGTTTCACTCCTCCCATCAAGTATAATTTGCAATCTCCCTACTGACTCCTTTGAATGCTTATATGCATCAATTAAAAGTTATTTTGAAATCAAAAGAAGTATAACTAGCTGACATACTGATTATCATTTGTTGTATATTAAGAACTTTCACCATCTGGTTTGTAAAAAAATATGGTTAATTGTACTATTTGTATTTATTTCTTTGGTTTTCATTTTACACAGCCACATTATTAGAACTCAATTATTAGCAAATGTAACATACGTTTGAAAATTAAAAAGGCTGTGACATCCAAACTTTTTTATTTAATTGTCAACAATATGAAAAAAAACATCTTTTGTTTTGGCTTTTTTTAATTTTCCTCGCCCTGATTCCTGACAAGCTGCCTGTTTGGAAACACGAGCGAGCGTTTCATTACATGAGGGCAGCATCTGTTCAAGATTAATTTGTGTTGTGTTGGTGGGAGATTACCCATTAACAAGGCATGCACGAGCTCTCTCAGGGCCCTTCTCCTGCAGCTAGAGCATCTCAGTGCCCAAAGTGTGTCTTCTCCTCCCTCACAGTAAAAACAGCCAACTGACAGCCTCTGTCACAGGGCCCTGACCTGAGCAGAGAAACATACTGGTACCTCGGCAGACTCCACGGAGACAACTAGGATTAAATCAAGTGTAAGTCTATCCTTCTCCGATCAAAACTATCATCGTAGGGCAGCCTTGCCTACATGCAGGTGCCAGGATGAGTGACACATTAGGGTCAGAGACTAACAAAGTGAGTGGGTAGTGAGAAAAAAAAATGAAGAGGCCGACACTCGCAATGATGCATGCTCAGACAAGCACATATTATGTTCACATGCATGCACAAGTGCCCATGAGTGAAAACAGATAAATAATTGTAAGCAAAGAGCACTGTGTGCAGCATACCCAGAAATCAGGACATATTTTTAAGGGTTTTTTTTAGATGTTCTAACAGTGGGAGACGTTCCTTGCGTAGGTATTGGAAATCTGTAGTCTAAGACACCTTTTTTTTTTTTACACAGAATGATCAAATATTCAATGTGGTTACAACTCGCAGTCTGTAAATGTATGACTCCTGACCGGAGTGTGAGCATGCTGTGGGACCGCTGTGGAACTCCGACTGATGACCAGACTAATGCTATAAAGCCGAACGGAGCTACTGTGTCATTGGCAGCCTGATGAGCCTTATGAGCTAAGAAGCAGATCTGAGAAACAGACGGCAAAATTTCGACCCAGATGTCAAGATCCCAGACACTTTCTCTTCGCCCGTGGGTCTGCAGAAGGCAAAGGTTTAGGAGGGCCAAAGCACGCGCCTTTAAGACACAGACATAGAAACATACACACTTAATTCCTGTCATTACAGTTTGGGGTTTTGGGGGCCTTTTCTGTTTTGATCGTTGCACTTTATTCGTTGTCACATTATTGCAATGCACATACTCTAATAAACAAAAGCATCTTAAAAATAAAGTGCAATAATGAGACCGAAGCCAACATTTTAATTTCCTCTTGTACTCACTATGAAGGTGATTTAATTATCTTCTGTTACCTGTTTTTGAATATTTCCCTTTATCTGTATTGCTGTCTTTAGCAGAGCTTACCATGTTTTCTTTTGAAAGAAATGCTACGAGATAATAGTTTGTTTTTCCCTAACCAATGAACCTCCTATCACCTGTCACAGCATTTTAAGACTGGTGTACCGCTGCTTTGTCAACCTTGCTCAGGGTCAAACCTCGATGAATACAACTGAAATGCATTGTTTTTCACTATTGCAGCTTTAAGAAATAGTCTCTAAAGGCAACTGAATATGTAATTTCATTTTTTTTTCCTGCTAAATTTGATTCATGCACATTTAAAGAGCTATGAGGTTGGGACTGATTTCTTGCTCTTCTGTTTCCACCCTCTTCCAAGGTTTCCTGTACTCAGATATTTTCACCTGCAGAAAACAGAGTGCTGATAATTAAGTGGATCCTCGCTAAAATTTTATTTCATTTTTTCGTTGCTAAGCCAAGTACAGAATCTTTGCAACTCCCCCTGCAGATAAAACTTGCAATTTAATATGGACAAAACAGCAAAACAAAGAAATGCTTCTTCTCCTCTGGGAGAAGCCCATCAGCTCGAGCAGGTCAAGTATCCCTCTACAGCTGCAGGGCATTTTCTTTCATCTCAAAAATATTCCACAGGATAAAAGGTAAGGAGTGCATCCTATTACCTGCACATCCGCATGCCTGTGTCTACTACTGTGTTACACGGCTCCTCTTTGTCTCCCCTCTCAGATGGAGAATGTGACTAATGTAGTTGACAGGAAACCAGCTAAGAGTGATGAAAATTCAAATTACTGAAGCAAGTTAAGAGTGTCATTTCCGAGGGACTAACAGTCGGTGCAATTTTTAAAATAGCCTTACGTATTAAATACAGATTTCTTTCTTGTTTTGTAACAGAAGGCATTGACAATCTCTAATTTTGCTAGAGGCTCATGCGCTGCTGGGTAATGCTTCATGCATGGCTCTGTTGCTATGCGACCACTTAAAACCTATCTGAAATGTCTCTTGTTAAAATGTTTTAACTTTTGAGTTTTTGAAGCACGGAGCACCCAGCATTCACAGCTTACTCTAAATTCAAATGTCAACAATAAAAGATTGAGAAGTCAGCACTGGAAAGGATGGTCTTATATCTCATATCCTGCCTTCAATTTTCTTTTTATTGTCCTTTGTTTTTGTGCCATATGAAATATGAAAGGAGGACATTCATATTGAACACCTACAAGGAAGAATTCAAGAAAGACTGAAGGAAGGCAGTAAGTGATGACCTGCCACATTTTTTCCAGCCAGTTTAACCTTTTAATTTAATTTGGTGGGGGGATTCCTGTGGTCGGCAGAGCTGGTATCACTTGAAACAGATTCAGATCTCAGATAAAGCATGAAAATCTTGCAATGTGTTTTTGTAAATGCGTGTGCGAGAGGGAGAATGTGTTCGCGAGTTTTAGCCTTGTACTTATGCAAGCTGTTGTTAAAGGAGCCGTGAAATCGTCCCTTCATTGTGTGCTGCCACTTTCATTTTAGCACCATGTGACTTTACAGTGAGGTCAAGGGAAAGAAAAAAAAATGAAGGTGAGGACTACTAAGTCAGAAAGACAACCTCTTCATGACTGGCAAGGTGGGTGATGCAAGGCAAGTGGTGAGTAATGATGCACCTAGAATTCAGGTTGACGCCCTAAGCTGAATTTTACGAAGGAGGCGAGGAAACAGGGGGAAGGCAATGGAGTTAGAAAATTCTTTTCTAGAACTGAGTCATAGCAGCAAAACATATTTCAAGGTGTATTGTTCTAAAATAGCAAAAACACAAGCACAGATCTTGTATTGTTGCCGTGCAGAACATTTATCCACATTGCATTTAATCCACTCCTGTTCCTTCGATAAGAGTGCCAGTCGAGAGAGAGAAGCAGAAAAAAAAAAAAAAAGAGCTCCCTGGCCACTAGAATGACAGAATGGCACTTTTATGATGTCTCCCAGATTATTCCCCTAGATGGATGGGCCGAGTTGGAACGCCAATTGATTAATCCATCGACTGACGGAATGTGCTGCGGCCGTCCCTGTGCTCAGCTGTTCTTTCCCTGGACGCAGGATTTGGCCAGACATGCTGGAAAGGATGACTAATGAAGGAGGCTTCTGAAGAAACCGTCCATGACTGTCTGTGTATATTTTCTGGGCCCAAGATGCATGCTTGTGTCTGACTGATAGACTAAATTAGATTAGAAAAGAATAACAAAATAGACTCAGCAGACTGGAAAATGAACCCTCCCTTTTTTCAACTAAAGACTACAAATGGATGCTTTTGTAACAAATTGCTGCGTGTTTTACAGCCAACCAACCTGACCACAACACTGTCTTGATCTCTTCAAAGCAGTGTCTGCGTCATCGACCAGCAGCACAGTTGAAAAGAGGTGAGATGGGTTTTTTTTTTCTCTCTTTTCACATTCATAATGACTGCCTGTGATGCACATCAACAACACTATGTTAGTTATCATCCTTTCAAAGCTTACTCACTCTTGGCTTATGACATATCTTCACAAGGTCAGTCCCCTGAGGATGACTCTCGTTTTCCAGCAAATGTGAATGACTGACAACAAGCAGACCGAACTCGTGTTCAGAAGCAGCAATCGTCATAGTCTATGCACTTTTCTTATTTTCAGCGAAACTCACCGTTGCTTCTGTCCTGTCCTCAAACTCCATCTACTTGAAGAATCTGGGCTGTGAGAGTCGACTACGCTGAATGACTTACACTGTGTAGAGAGGGCAGGTTAACATAGCAGAATGGAAGCTTGACATTCAGCATTGTGACCCTTATTACAGGTGTCTACTCAAGAAATTATATCAACCAACCAACGTCGAATTTACCGGACGACTTTCTTCATGTTCACTGTTCTACTTTATGTGATTACACTAGGTTCCTTCGCAGTAGTCTGCTCTTCCAAACTATAGCCTGCTTTACAAAAATAGCAGACCTCAGAATGCTGCAATGACCTAAACAGAATTTATTATTTACCACAGTTGACAATAGAAAACTGTGTGCAATGTAAATGACATTAGTAAGCAAATTTATATTTTTTGACATTTGTTCTGTTCAATAAACTTTGTCGCTGAGCTCAAATAAAGTCAGGATTATGCTTCAACCCATCATCTCCCTATGACACTGGGTACTGGAATCAAAGTTCATGAATAAGCTAAAATACTTGGGAATCACAATTAATACAGAAATACTTTGTTATATTTATAATCCATTTAGCCATGCCTCCATATTTTTTTTTACAAAGGCTCACCTCCACCATTACAGGGCTTCCAGATCCTCCCTGGCCCACCACATCAGACTTCCTACATTGCACCATTGGTCTTCAATAACAATAGGCAAGAGAGTAGATAATGGATCGCTACAAATTCTCTCTTCTCTCATTGAATGAAACCCCCTGAGAGACTTTATACCCAGAAGAGAAGATGAGAAATGTAGAGGTAGCTCTATTATTGATACAAGACCCCAGCAGTGAAAGAAATGAATGCTAATAGTGTCCTAAGCCCGGCTTTACAGAGATTAATCCGATTTGAGGAATGAACATTTTATTAAAAAGGCATAAAGTTCTGGCCCTGATCTGGACTCAGTCACAGGCTGAGGAGAAGAAAAAAAATGACAAAAGGCAATGTGGGAAGTGGAGAACATGGGTATACAGGCTGTCGCTATGCACAACCCTGGCACCTCTTTGCAGTGGTGCCCTTTTCCAGCTGACAAGTTCATTAATTTTCTGACACAGCTTTTCAGAATGATTTGAAATAGATAAGTCAGACAACAATGGCTGGATAAATTGGACGTAAAACAGATGTCTGTGGAAGCAACATTATCAGCTGAAGACTGAAGCAGCAGGAAGTCCCTCTCAGTCCCTGTGCTGCACCTGCTCTCAGGCTGTTTCTCACTGCTTAGAGGGACTAATAGGGACACGCTGGGGATACAGCTGTTGTCACTCTAGCATAGTGGAATAAACAAACATTGATCCCTGAATAAGTTCCCTGTTGAATCAATCAGATTTAAAGTCTTTTTTATCCTTATACTTTTATGCAGCCTATGATTCCCAAAACCTACAGCCCACATTCATCCCCACGAGTATATCTACAGGGATAAGGTTTGAAAAGTGTTAAATGGGGAAGAGAAAAAAAGTCTCTCTACTTATAATTCCTATGAATCCCTCTGCACCAGTTGCCAACAAACAATCTGGGGACTATGTAGGGAGGATTTATCATGCCTCAGCCTCTGACAGGGCAGAAAAACATAAAAATCAGCGGTCTAATTTGGCTCCCCAAGGTGGTGTCACTCCATCATTTGGAGGGCTTTTCTTTCAGCGGGTGAATAATGTTTGCCATGTTTCCCACTTTCACAGGTGAGAGATGCAATCCATTGTTTGTCTGGAGAGTGACAGCTACCTCTATTTATGCTTTTTAACACCGGTACTGCTTCATCAGCAACATGACAGACATCTATTGTAAAGCTCACTTTTAAAATCCAACACTTGCGATATGTTTCAACTAGATAGATAGATAGATAGATAGATAGATAGATAGATAGATAGATAGATTGATAGATTTTTACAAACATCACTCTTCATGCATACTTAGAGAGGATTACATTTAGCAGAGGCTAAAATGGCTCAGATTTTTCGGTCCACGTTTCAGCACCACGTAAGAAGGACAGCTCCCTCCCATGCTTCCACTGGGGCCATGAACAAACAGCCTTCTGTGTTCACCATGCCAAGAAAAAGGAAAGAGGACTAGATCCATGTGTGAAGACTTAGTTATTAGCCATACATGCCATCCTTGAATTCTATATTCAGGACTAAATATTTTATCTGTCAGAAATTTCCCCATTTGGATCGCCATAGCATACACATATTGGTGCTAAATGTGGCAGATTTTCAGATACTGTAGTCTCTGGAGAATATGCAGTTAGGTAAGGGAAGGTGGATGGATTGAGTGTCTTATGCATGTGTAACGAATAGTTACGCACTTTTGCTGTACTTCCAATGAAACATCATGTACAAAACTCTTTTTTTTTTTTACTTATTCTTTTCTTAGTAGGCTCTTAATGACACGCACTCAAATCAAGGGCTGAAAAGCAAGCACGTGCACCGACGTGAGCGCGCCCATCTTTTCCAGCTCCAAATGAGCGCGTGATCAGAGATATTTTAGATAGAGGCCGCACTGTGAGTGACGATTAAAGCTTGGGTTAAATTTGCCCTGATGTGGATGTTGTCCCTGGAAAAACAAATTAGAGAAGATAAGGTACAACGGTTTGACAGCAAACTACAAGAACGAACAGAGAGTTGCAGTTGGTTTAGCCTACAGGGACCAGCAGACAATCAGACAAACACGTTTTTTTTCACATACAAACTTACATGTTCATAAAGACGCCTTGGTCTTCGGGATTTTTTCTGCTTCTGATGGAGACAGGTTCCTGCTCGCTCCCTCCACAAAACTGCATCCAAAAACATCCGCAATTCTTAGGCGATTTTGCATTGACGATATTTTCTTTTCAGACACATTGTGCTACTGCTCTCAGAACGACTTGGTATGTAATCCACACATCAGTCTGCATGAAATAGATTCAACTCACACAGCGACACAGCCGATATTTCCTCCTTTTTTCAGGATACACAGAACACAAAGGCGCCTACAAGTGCCATTGTTGAATTTACTCTCCCGATGCAAAGAGACACCCACTTGGGATTTAGATTTTCTCAAAGAGATCAGTTAGGTCAATGGGAATGGGTAATATTGTTTTTTTTTCTTCTTTGAAAATGTTAAAAAGAAGCCGAAGAGAACCTCCTCTGGTCAATTTCCAGCTGGATCCATCCTGAAAACCCCGTAAGCACACTGCAGAGTGAAGCAGACCACCATCCATACATAGAGGGGCAGCAGTGGGGTTATTTTAAAGTCCCATTCGTTTTTTTCTCCAAATGTAACTTTTCTTCAAGTCTCTTGTCTTAGTCATCAAGGCTACTGAATCTGATTAGATTTCACCTCACAACCCAGTGCGGATTCCAAGACGCTTATTTTTTATCTTCCCTCCTGGTTGTCTCGATGAAAACAGTCCCGCAACTGAGCGATTTAACTGTTATCCTATACATCGGGGGATTTGAAAACTTGCAAAAATTGATGAAAATCTCTTTTTTCAGCTTCAGCGTCTCCATTGTAAGAGAAAAATATGCCACATTCGAGATAAAAATCCAGCAGATATCCTCAATAAGCCTTTAAACCACCGAAGGAAGCAGTCCTTGATGCAAACAGTCGTTCCGTTTTTCTTTATTCCCACGTTTTTGCGCCGATTCGCGTTTTTTTAGACTATCTGGACGGGAGTTATAGTTTACCAAAGGTAGGCATCACTTCTGCGCCCTCGTTCCATCCACGTACGCTTTTCGCCGATTCAAAGTCTCGCGGAACCATCAATGAGACACACAAACGGGGGTAAAATGGGTTTGAAGGGTTATCATCCACAGATTTCTGTTCGTCCGAGTCCTGTCACCTCCTCTTCTGTCGATGCAGGCTGCTTGTGCTCACAGGTGATTTTGTTCCAATGCGCGCAGGCAGGCTTTGCCCTTCCGTGCGCTTTACCATACCTCAGTGCTTTCTTCATTTACGTACATCCCTCCGGAAAAAAAAACGCAGCAATAGATGGACACTGAATTGATAAGTACACGAGGGGGTCTTCATTTAGGTTACCTCCCACTGACAAGCTTGTTCACCGAGTGAGTCTGTTCATCCAGTCACTGCTGGTGCACCGGAGACGCAGTTTCCCCTCTTCAGTTTCAGACTTCACATTTCTTCACGGGAACTTCTGGGGCTGCCAAAAGATCTCTACTGCAGGGATCTCTCACGAAAGGCTCGCTTTTAATAATAAATATTTTGCCTTTGCCCTTCTATTTCGCTAGTCAGTTTTAAAGAGGCAAAAAAAAACTACAACAACAATGTAAATCGTTTTTTAAGCGCGCATCAATTTGTGTCCGTGTGCGCGAGAGGAGATAAAAGGAGAGAGGGGTGTCGACAGATAGACAAGAGACAAATTCTCTCTATGTGTCTTTTGCAAATGAGACACGACTGCCACCTACCGGCTTCCGTTGCCTGCTCGTTGCATGATAGTGGCCTCAGGCTGATTGTCGCATAGGATTACTCTCCCATGAGAGACTAAGTTGTGTTTATATAGGGTTATGCATACACCATATCTATTTCAGCTTGAAAACGCTGCAGGGTACAACATGAGACGTATAAGCCTACATAATTGTTTTATGGTGACGACATGGTAAGCACACCATCACAGTTAAATGAACACAAGCACATGAGAGAAGTGTGACCGTTTGACAGTCCAGAATAGTTAATATTAGTAGATATATCTACTTGGTGATGTGTGCTACTCAATATGAAATCACATGCTTATGTTATATAAGCACATATATTTTGAACATTGTGTCTAACACAGAAGACTTCAGCACTTCAGAGAGATTTTTGCATCCACTGGTCATGTCATAATAGATGCGAGAAAACATTTGAATGCCAGAGCAGGGATGTGTCCATCGAGCTGTCAACATCCCATCTCATTTCCCTCAGTGCATCATTCATCCATCTTCATAACTGTCGACCTGCCTGTCTGTGCATCTACCATATGGCAGTAAAGAGGACCAACCTAATTCTTTCCAGTTGAAGTAGACATCCTTAACCGCCAATTTTACACTCCATTCTTGCCTCAGATTTTTTTCCAAACCAGCAAATGAAACTTATTAAACCCACTTTGCTCTTTAAGATCATTGGGCAGTGTTTTTGTAAAACATCCTTTCGATCCATAGCCTTTCCATGCAATTGACATGTAACTGCCAGGGTCACTTCTGAGTGCTTACTTCCGTAATTGGTGTTATGTTGCTGTATGACGGCCTGGCCTAATGGTTTTGATTTAACGCTTTTTCTTCTCCTGCTGCTGGGAGTTAGTAGTTCTCTGATGATGCAACGTCGTATTTGCTGTGTGGGAACCATCAGCCAGCAGAGGTCCTTTATCTTGATTTATGTAGCTTCTGAGACCAGAGTCTTTGCTGGCCGATACACCTGCTTCCTTAAAGTGGAGCATTTGAATATACAGATTTTGTTGCCAGATTTCATCCCTAAACTAGTCATTAAGTCCCACTGTTCAGCTCATTAAACGTTGTTTAAAATTCAGCTGTGAGAGTCCTGACTGAAATCTAAGAAATACGACCACATTGCTTAAACTCTTGAATCTTTACACTGGCTACCTGTTACTTAGAGAATTGATTTCAGATATGTCTGCTTGTGTTTAAGTCTCACTGTGGTTAAGCTACCCTAATACATCTCTGACATGCTTGTGACATGTGAACAGGACTCCAAATAACATCTGGTGTTGGTGCACTGGCAGTCACAAGAGATAAAACAAAACACAGTGAAGGAGTGTTTAAAGATCAGATACTATTTGACTAGCCCTGACTCTGACCACCTTTAAATCCTTTACATTTAGAAATGTGACTGTTCTAGACTGCCAAACCTACCCTCTATGTCTTCTGTTATTATTAATGAATGATTCTAATCAATTTCTAGGAGATCTATTATACTCCCTTTTACCATTCATTATTTAAGTCTTTATGATTTATGAGATGCACAGCTTACAATCCTCCTTGTTTATCTTGTATTGGTGTCAGTCAAATTGCTAATTTCAGCCATTACAAACTGTTCATTTCAGGTTGTGTCACAAGGCCCTTCTCCCCAAGGGGCCCACTATCCTCCGATTGGCCAGCTCTGCTGTTAGTCGCAGAGAAATTTAAGTTGAGCTTCCACATGGGCATGCACTCAATGCTCAATGGTTTGAGTATGGAGAGCCAACATTGTAACATAGTATGTATATGTATATGTGTATATATATATATATATATATATATATATATATATATATATATATATATATATATATACACACACACACACACACACACACACACACACACATATATACATATACACATATACATGACGTATCATATATGTATCAGCATAGTATATGTCCTACAATTTGTTACTACTGCTCCATTTAATTGAAGATCTGTGTCTTCAATTTTGGTTTATTTCAATGTGAAGAACTTGAACATGACTTGAATTTATTCTGTATTGTCGGGATGATCCTATAGTACATATTTCTTTTTTTAAACATAACTCAGTTTGTTTATCGACTAATTCTGAGCACCAAACTGTTACCTGCATTTCAGTGCTGGTTTGACTGTAGTAAAAACTGAGAAAGAAAATAATCAGTGGCATTATATTCAAGTATTGATTTTTACCTTGGAGTTATTTATTCAGTGTTTTTTTAGGTTTTACACTACACTTTAGATTTTGAAATGTGGATTTTACTGGGGTGTAATTGCAGATTCCCAATGCCACATTTTGATGGCATTAGCGGTAGTATCTGATAGTGTTGTTGGTATTGGAACGTCTCTAGTTCATTGTAAAATTCTAAGCTTGCTTCACACATTAAATCAAAAGCCTTACTGAAGCAATCAGAGGTCACACTCACAATTGGACCGCGATAGCAAAGATCACCCTGTCCTTAGAGAAGCTTAAAGTGCTGTTGTGCTGCCATTGTAAACAATGTGACCTTGTTTCTGAAAGGGCAAGACACATACAAGACTCTTGAGGGCAGTTGTTCCTGGAGGAGCAAGGACAGGTAAAAAAGCTTACTTAAGGGAATTCTCCAGTATAGATTATTGGTTAAGCGCTCAGGATCCTCGTAAAAAATTAACAAAAAAATGATTGCCAGGACTTAATAACGAGAATCACAGAAGCAGAGGTGTTAGAATAAGCTCAACATGATTATATATTTTCCACATCATGCTCTTTAGAGTCACTTTAAGAAGGCCACCCGAGAAAAAAACATCTGTTTTGACAGAGAAGGAAGAAAAAGCAGCAAGATGCCATTCAGAGATGGTTTAAGGCACTCAGATCTCTTCCCTTCCCTGAGTATTTTGTTGTCAGGGTCTGAAAAATACAGGATTCAATTAGATAATGTAATAATCATGTTGGTTATGCCATGTAGATCTCATCCAGTAACCAAAGGAATATGTATGTAAACATGGCATGGGTTGATCAAATCCTTACAACATAAGCTTAATGTTAAATACATAGCCAGTTAGAATAAACCGTCCCTGGAAAAAACTCTGTCAAACTAAAACGCTGATAAATCATTTGAACACTTCAACACTTCACTTCACCCCTCTCTCTGGGTGATCTTCTCCCCAAAAATAGTCACCTGCTCGGAGACTGTGTGAGAAGGAGGTATTGTGGCACCTTCAGCCGCCCCGTTTTAAAGGAGGATGTGAATACATTAATAATGTGTGTGGTTTTTTTTATTTTTTTTTATTTTGAGATCTGGTATTTATTATTCATGATGTTGTTTTGGAGGGGTATGAGACATCACTACTGATATCCTGCAAGGCTCAGAGGCAACACAATAATGTAGTCAAGTGTGTATTGAGACGGAGAAGCGAGTCTGCAGGCCTGCAAATGTTTCACAAGTCGTTCCTTTCTATTCTGCTCCAACGAACTGAGTGGACTCTTGTGTTTGTAATGTTTAATTTCCATTGTACTCTCTATAAAAACATACTTTAACCTTCCAACATTGCTTATTTTATAAAGTCAGTGAAGGAAATTTAGCAAATAAATATGTGATTGTGTTCGCTGAGACTCAAAGCAATGCATCAGATTTCACAGGCTTCATAACTAGGTGCATCAATTTGTTTGCAGTCCTTTAATCTCCTCTTTGATCCAGACTCATCTCTTACTGTACTTCTTATTCAAGTCTATCTTTGGCCCAAAGGGCCCGCAATCGAAGAATTAATTCTTAGCATGCATTCCGCACTACTCCTGGCTCAGATTCTCCTGTAACAACCCTTGATCTTGGGTAAATTAAATAATTCAAAGCATGCTTCACCGTCGTAAAAGGCCCTAAGCAACTTCTATTGCATCATAGAAGAGTGGGAGAGGCAGGATGACTGGCAAAGTCTTGGATATTGGCTGTGGCTCAAAGCAGCTGTATCATAAGATGAGAAGGTCCACACACTCAAGAGGGAGGAATCAATCAACGATCATAAGGTGATCAAGATATAACTTATTATAGCATGGAGACTATCATCTATTATCATCTGACAGTGGTGTCCTTAAAATCTAACAACATGAGTAACACACACATTCTTAAAATCACATGCAAACAAATTTCCAACTGAATGCTTTAATGGCTGGTTAATATCCAATCAAGCACACATCCAATAAGGAAGTCTGCATCAGTACATAGAAACATCTCTTAATCTGACTGCTTGTGGGGTGCGGTAAGACGTGGTTTAATACAAAAGAGAGGATAGTGATAATTATCTTTATTATTGTCACAAACACTCCAGAGTTGATATGTGGCCTGATTATAGATATATTAATGCCTTGGCTCTCTCGCTTTGATTCATAAAAGAAAGGGTGTTCCCCTGAGAGTCTCATTCTGTTCCTGGATTCATTCTGTGGTGAAGACTGAATTAACAGTGTTTTGATGGTGTGGGTAGCAATAGTGGTTAGTGCAACTGGCCCTACAATAAAGTTGTGAGTGAAGCTGTAAATGATCAAGTTTTGAAAGAATGTAATTCAAATAAAGAGGCTGAGTGAAATGTTTCATTTTTTTCTTTGTTTTAAAGAATTTAACCTTTTAGGTCATTTATTTTCTCTAGTTTCTGCAGCTATTTACTGTAATTTGAACGCAACTCGCAGCTGGACAGTGCATTTATTGCAATCACAGTCATTCTAACCATATTTTTGATTTTTTTTTCCTTTGGCATTTCATGGGGTAATGTATCACAACTTGTCCTCTTACATCCCCCTGCTAGTGACAACTTTTGTTTTCTTAATTTACAGGAAGATATTTGGATTCATTCTCAAAAGGTCCCACGCAGGCTAAACAAGGAAGCGTTAAAACACACCACGTGATGCGTCTGAACGCATCACGTTATCAGAAACCAACACAAACCAATGAGATTACGTTCTTAGCAATAAACCTCCCCTTAAACTTTCACGATTGGTTGCTGGTAGAAAGGAAGAGTCCTTATTTGGATTACATAGTGTTGTGCAGGAAAGAGAGAGCTTTACAGAGATATCAGTCATGACGAGCAGCCGTGACACAGCACGTCCCGTTAGAATGCTAACTTTCGGACAAATTTACGCAAAATCTAACGCCACGACGAGACAAAATGTATTAAAATATACACATAAATGTATTATTTGGATATTTTCTTTATGGTAGTTTGAAAGATTACATGTTCAGTGACTGAATAAGTTCAACATCTCAAAAATGACCAGTGCATAAAAAATGGGTGTTTTTCCTGCCGTGTCTTGCCTTGAGAGAACATTTAAGGGCAAAGACTGAGCACCGTAGAAATATTGCCAAACATAAAGACATTAATGTATTTGCTCGTGTTTGGCCAAATGGTTAAAAACAGGTCTAACAACTATGGTCGTCAAAATTCAGGCATTTGGAAACATTTGTGGGAGGTTTGGTTTCTGTAATGCGTGGGCATTAAGCAAATATGTATTCCTTTCAGCCTGCGTGCAACTTCTTTGTGGGTCATGTCTGAGTGCAAGTATCACAATTTTGTGATGCAAAGATGATGTAGGCAGTTGAAATGTACTGTGTAAAATTTGATGGAGAGAGAACCAATACACAGAAATGATATTGGTGCTGCAGAGCATGATGAAATGTGGTTAACTACAATTAAAGTTTTATCCAAAAGATTTCATTCTGTATGAATGTCTGTTACTATGACAAGTCAACCTGAACATGGTCAAAATGGTGGAAAGGTTTTGTTTTCCAAGATATGTTCACATGTCCTGCAGGCTTATTTGAACACAAAGTTGATGTAAATATACACAATTCAGACCAATTCCCTTGCATTTAAGGATGAAATTGAACATTCATTAGACAGGCAAAGAGAAGGTGAAAGATTTGAACTCGTACAAGAAACACTATACTCCTCTTCATGAATTGAGATGCGTATTGCATAGACAAAGCCCTCTATGCTGTTTACTGTAAATAAAGAAAAGGTTTAGCATGGGTGATCGTATAATGCAGCGGTCTTAACAACCACAACCATTTTTTTATTCCAAAAATAAAGCCTGGATTCATAAATCATTAGCACTTTCCTCAATCACCCATCACACTTTTTACAACCGCCAACGATTTTTTTAACGTCCTCATCTCAAAATGTAGACCTCTGCCTGAACATTCATATAATGTTTTTATCTGCTGTACATCCATCAATACACATCTTAAAAACGTTTCTTTGCTGTGTCACAAGAAAGAAAGATGCTTTCGAACCTCCTTTGTGAAGGATGTTGCCAGTCAAGCATGACTGGCTGTTTCCTCCACTGGTAAACCGAAGCACAGGGAATTGTGCAATGCATGAAAAAAACTTCAGAGGGTACATAGCTGCTTGTTGTAGAAATTTGAAATTACTATTTCACATTGAACATGCATTTTGAGTTTAATTTATGATGGCATAAAAGCGAGACATCCTTGGATAGTTTACATATTAATTAACACACGAAATGCACTGCAAGGTTAACAGTGTTCTCACTCAGAGCCAACTCTGTGCCCATTTCCTGCAACTATCAAATGCAGTTCAGTCTGTGTCACCCTCCATTTAGAGCACAGAATTAGAATGCTGTCCATCGTTTAACAACTCTCTATTCCTGATAGAATTGTCTATTAATGCACAGCCATTAAAGGCTTACAAAGTTTGCTACTGAGAAAATCTTGACTGACAATCGGAGGATAAAGCTTTAAGCTTGACATAAACCTTGTAATCCCGTATCATAGCAGATTTAGACTGGGAGTAACCTCACTTTCAGCTTGTTTATCTCCTTGGCTGTTTCATGCAAAACAAGCGGTGCTCCAGACAATGGCGTACCTATTCACATGTGAGGCTGGGAGCAGATTTGCAGCATCTGGATGTGACAGCGGATCCCCTTTTCGTCTAATCCTCCGAGTGCTTGTCTTTCTGCTTTGACACATGGGGATGGAGTGGGCCATCCATTCACATCCTGCCTGCCATAGGGCAGATAAACAGAGAGAGAGAGAGAGGGAGAAAAACACTGAGTAAATGCCCATATAATCTACAAGAAACATTAGAAGGGACTGCATATTTTATCAGCTTTGTCTGCTGCCAATAATATACCGCTTGTACTTAGTGGCATGGAGGTTGATTAGCTCTTATATTAAGTGTCCATTTAGATTGGTATTGAACACACACACAATGAGAACAGCGTAATGCGTGGGAGCAAGAGAGCCTATGATGTGTTTTGGAGAGGGAAAACTGTTTTTTGTTCTTTTTTTTTTTGCTTTTACTGAATAAAAGCATATATATATATATATATATATATATGTACACACACACACAGATATATATACATGTGTGTATAAATAAGTATTTTCTAATGCTTTTATTTAGAGTGAGGACAGTGGATAGTGTTTGGAATTGCAGGGAGAAGGTGGGGGATGACCTTTGGGAAAGGAGCCACAGGGCAGATTCAAACCTTTGTCGTCCGCTCGGAGGACTTAAGCCTCTGTACCTGGGGAGTGCACAACAACCCCTTGGCCACTGGCGCACCAGTAGTATATAAAGTACAGTTTACCAGACAAAATATCCTTGAAGAAAAATAGTCCAAAAAGAGCTTTTTTGGCCTTGGCAACACATCCCCTTAAAAATGTTTGAACTCTTTTTTTGGAACTCCATGAGACTGACTCTGATTACTTCAATTATCTTTCTCCCAGAAAGGTAATTTAACAGTATGGTTAACTACAGACAATAGGAATCAGTGAGTGGTAAATGATGACATTCATAAGAGCTGCTTGTGCTAATGTCTTATGGGCAAGCTAACAGTATTTTAAAGAGATTAGCGAGATGAGCAATAGAATATGGAGCCAGATGTGACATAGCATGAAAAAGTGTGACCATTAAACACAGTGGCTGACTGGAGAGTAATTCCCCACCTCTGATCTTTCTGTGGCTACTAAATAGTCACTTCATTATTACTTTTTAACCTTGTTAACCATTCAAATAAATCTGACAAATCAGATGGTACGTGTAAAGTAACCCTTTCAAACTGCATCAGCAATAAAGAGTTTGGTATAATCACCACAGATGGCTGGTGTCATAAAAACTGTGTAGCTCAAGTTTGGATGGTTTTAAAAGCTTTCTATTGCCATGGAAACAATGTCAGGGTTGTGGTTAATTGAAGTATATCAGGTGCTTGTATTTATACAAACCTTCAAACTCACACTGACTGATAGACAAGTGTTTTGTTTTGTTTTTGCAAAGGAGGCCTCAGCAGTCATTGCATGTCATGCAGTTTTAACAAAGTGATTTTTGTCTGCAAGTATGAATATGATAATATATAAAATAAAACACCTAATTACTAGACAGTTGTAGCACAATTCTTTACAATAGGTAACACTTTATCTCCCTTAGCTTCATCTGAAGGACTTTAAGCACTTTGAACTCTGATGGTCACTTTATACTTGTATCAAACAGCCATTGTTTATACTGATATAAACAATGGCACACACACACACACACAAAATAAATCACCCCCTCACATTATGATAAAATTCAATCACACTGATCTGTTATTGTTCTGTCTTTAAAAACAATTTTGTATATCCAGCTATAAGGCAAATGTATTTCTGGAGTCCAATATATTCAAAGCGGCCTGTAATACATGTCCACACTCACATCTACTGAAGGGGTGTGTGCTTTTCAATCTGAATATACATTACTTCTGTAATGGACAATCAATATGAGGAATCTGACAAATACTTAATAAGGGCTGTGGGCATTTTGTATAGTGTTCCACATGAAATCATAGGCCTGCTTTTAAGCCTTTTCTTTGTAAACCTTAGCTGATGAACCCTTATATGCACCAAAAAAAGCTTCTGGCGAAAAAGAAAATAGAAAATAATAAAAAGAAAAACTTTTGATCTCTACCACTTGGAGCACATAAATAAAAAAATAAAGGAAATCAAACACTGTGTCTTTGCTTGGAAGAACACTAAAGCGGGCTGGGTAAACAGGTTTAGTGCCAACAAACTTTGAAACAAGAACAAAAAAGTGTGATGTGTAAACCAAACTTTTGGAGGTTTTTTTTTCCTGCCTTGCAAATTCATATCAGTTGGAAATACAGTATACTGTTCCACAGTCTTTGCATCATTATTAAAACATCAAGAGTTAAAAAAAGAAGAAGAAAAGAAAAAAAGTATTGCATATAGTGCACATTACTATGACATAATGTGCTATTTCTGTTGAGCACTGAAAACATTCTCTAATATTAAACTTTTACCAGATATGTGTGCATTGTGTGTCATCTCGCTCCAGCTGTCTGGTAGCACCACCGCTCAACTTGAGTCACGACAAAAAGAAGTTGAAGCTTATATTCAAAATCATGTAAAACAGCATGAGATTTTACTATATGTGCGGTATGAACATAATAAAAAAAAACACATAAGGTTGTTTTTGAAAACAACTAAGTTAAAGTTAAGGGGATTTGCTCGGGTTTAATGTTGGTTCAACACGTGACTTCCTGTCCCACTCGATCTGCTCTGTGGCAAACTGATGACATCTGACATCAGGCAAAAATAAAAGTTTTGCATACCTGCTGCAAAGCGCTCTGCGGCTGCTGGAGCTGGGACAGAGCTTAGACGCAACGGAGCCAGTAGAACCAGTGAAAGTACACACAATGACTGAAGTGAAACCTGCCGTGGTGCTGTGGAGTCATACAGTTGGTGAATTCGGTTGAATTTAACAGTAATGCAGGGACAACATTTCAAAGTCGCCCTGACAACATTGCACTCAAACATCAGCTAATGATTAGTTGAAGTAGGAAGAAAGTTATGAATCTAATAGTGACTACACGAAACATTAAAACCAAAAAAGGAATAAGCAACAGCAAATTAGAAAACAGTAACAAAGAAAAACACACAATCAGACAAACCATGTAAAAAATTATCTCTGAAATTCATCAGGCACAGCTTTGTTTTGCAGACACACAATGCAGGAGCAAGTAGTTTCTACTTTACATATAATCTAAGTGGATGAGCTTGAAATGACTGTGTGCACACCGGGTGAAAAACCTGTCGACACCGTGTGACATGCAGATACCCTGAACTGAAAACTGTGCCCTGTTGACAGTGTTATGCAAGCCAAATGCTTACCCAGCTACTAGCCAATGATGTTGTCCTCTTGTGATACTGCTGTTCCTCAATAACCATTTACTGTATTGTGAGATACATGTATAGCTCTTTTGTTCTATGCACAGCATTTTGGTCTGATGTTGTTCAAATAACCTGTGCTGCTTCTTATGTACACAAAAACACTTATTTATTCTGGTACAATTCAATGAGGCTATGAAGTCAGATCAGTTTGAATGGAGTAAGTAATAGTTGTACAGCTTGTGTGCAGTGTTAATCAGTATGTGTAGATACTTTCTGATGCTCCGTAACCAGTATCAACAGACTTGACCAGATTTTCTGCTGAATTACTGCAATAATTGTTGATTCTTTTCATCCAGTATTAATGTACCTACTAATCCAATGATACACTGAAAGCATTACAAGTCAAGTGTGCATCCTGTGCACTTCAGCTCATCAATAACTGCATCTCAGTTAAGGACTTACACCTCAATTTCATAATTTGTCGGTATCAAGTCAATAAATTAGAGAAGTAAAACTCAGGTAATATATTTCATTGTGCTTAGAAAAGCAGTGGAGACATCTTGGGGTGACATTCAGAGTCAATGTTTATCATTAGTGTTAGTCCTGGACTGTAGGAGCCGAATGTAAGTGTATTTTAATTGCCTTTAATTTGTAACAAATTTTTTGTGTGCGCCCTCCATAGGCAGAGTGGCGCGTCTATAAAGTGGAGCACAGAGCACACTTGGGAGAAGACGGGTCACAGCGCACACCGTCATTGACTGCAGGCTCAGCAGTCATGTTTAATGATAGGCATTACATGTTTTTTAGGTTCTTTGATTCAATTCATGTATATTTTTTGTTTGCTTTCATTTACAATAAAACAATAAAACTATCAGCAACAACTCTCACTGGATTTTTTTTTGGATCAAGTCTGTGCATTTGATGAACAGTTCCCGTTTCTTCCAAAGTGGTAAAAATAAGAAGATGTTGGAGAGGATACAGGACAAACCTGATTTTTTGAGTTTTTGCCACTTCATGGACAGAAGATTTTGATTAACGTTCAACTTATATTTCATAGTAGGACTTCAAGTGTCAAGGTGAGTGGCCCAATGCTCATAGAACATATACAATGAATTTGCTTCCTCTGCAGTCGGCCATCACCGCCAACACCATCACAACGTCTTTATGTGGCTCTAATGCATTATTTATGAACATCTTAAAACATCATTTGAAACAGCACTTTACCAAACTCTAAAGCAATACCATAAAAAAAAATCCCTCTATAAAAAAATAAAAATAAAAAGCAGGATAATGCTCGGCAAATTGAAAATAAAGCGACGTAAGAAGACCAAATGCCTTCATACATAAAGTTGTGTTAGTAGTGACAGAAAGGCTATGGCTTTATAAAACAATGAGACTGCACATAGATGAGGATTGGAAGGATGTGATGGGGGCTATAGCAGTAGAGTCAGCACCACAAACAACATTCTGATACAAGAATTGGGTGCATGTAGAAAGCTATGGTTTGTACTATAATGTAAGGAATGATGTTCCTTATGATAACTACAGGTTCATACCTCCTACTGTTGGCCTGCCTGGTTTGATGGGACAATGAATATAAATAGTTTAAAAAGTCTATTCTTCCCAAAAGTGTATCAACTAAGTACTACAACTGAAAACTGGTCCTCTGTTTAAACTATTCCTCTATTTGAATTCGACAGACTGCAGAATAATATAGATTTTCTCCCAGAATCAGCAGGCTCAAATACATTAAGGACCAGATATACACTCTATGGAGACAGTTCCAATGGCTGACTGCAGGTCAGTCAAACCTCTTCCTCTGTGGTTCTCTAGCCTCTCTTTCAATGATTTATCCACTGAAACACACACACACACACACACACACACACACACACACACACACACACTCGTTCAGTAAGTTTTTCACACTTAAGAAAGCAGATTTGTTTAATACTGTTGTCCCACAGCCACAGCTGCAGTCATGCAGGACTTTTATATAAAGCAAAGCAATGAAGTTAGATTTGCAAAGTCACAAGCTGAATCACTCCACCACAGAAGTCCCATACTCTTACAAGAATCCAGCAGCACTGCAATAGAAACACAGCCTCAGTAATCTCCAGTCTTCGTGGGTAATGTTCTTATTTCAGTTTGGTCTATGTGTCCTTATGTAACACAACCAGTTACACAAATTGAAGAACATTGAGTATTGAGCAAGTTAAGTAGCATGATGGGTCTCACAAGTATAATTGTATTTATCTGGGTTTCTCAATCTTAATCTGTTTGTGAATCCACTCCGTGATGTCACCTCCGCACGTCCATTAGGAGGATAGATAAGATCACAACCTGTGTCTCACTTTACTGAGCTCTAGTTTAAAGATAGAAAGGGACATTGGAGAGAAATCTTGTCTTTGTAAATACATGTCCAACAGTTTTGGCATACCAGTTGTGTTTAAAACAGCAGCAGAAGTGAGTGATGTGCTAGTGAAGCAGTTGTTATCGACCGGCATCTCCAGAAGCCTAAACTCTCCCAAATCCTGTCATGCCCTGAGCATTTCATGAACACACACCTTCTCCTCCTCCCTAGTATAACTACGATCAGGGTTTTCTTTTTATTAGAACAGATGTGTTCGGCTGTGGCAAAAGAAACTTTGGTGTTTTCCCTGACTATCGTGTTGTTCACCCAGCAACTTGCGGCACTGATTTGCATGCCCCTCCCGCTCTATGCCCTACCCCGTGGCAAGCTCAGTGCACACTGCATCTGATCTGAAAGGCCCTTTAAACAGCACACAGTACAAGAGAGTAAGGTACAATGTACAAAAGCGGGTGCATTTTGTTGGTAATCCTTCATTGGTCACAACATGAATGTTACCTTTTAACTCAAATTAAATTATTGCGCTGCAGCAGAAAGGATTAGTACATCTCCTCATATGTGAAATTGTTGCAGGATATAACGGACACCCACATGGCTTGAATCATTGACTGATCCCTGTTAACAGCAGGGGGCCCAGCAGGTGGATAAACAAAAACCTCTCATTGGATTTCTTGAACTTAGTCAAGAGGATGGGCCAGTAGAGATCTAATCCTGTGTGGGAGCGGTTTTTTTTTTTTTTTTTTTGCTTTATGGTCAAGAGATTGATCTGTTTAGGGTCTTCCCATAGACACTGTCCCATTGTTCCATTTAAAACCTTCTTGTAGATACTTCCTGATGTTCTGTCTCTGTATGAACAATGAAGCATCCTGTTCAGAGACCTTTACTGATGGTGGGGAAGGTCAGTGGATGGGATGATGAAGTTACAGGTGGTGTAGATAGTTTAATGTTGATGAAGAGGGCTTGAATGTCGGTTACATAAAAAATCTGCGGTTGAACTCAAATCAGTTGGTTCAAACTTTGCCCAAACTCACGATGAAGTTCCACATATTAGTTGTTCATTTTTAAAGAATCTTTTATTCCAAATTGTTTCTCCAAAAAAGTTATTTACAGGACATTTCACTGTGCAGGTGAAGGGGTCGGGGGGGGGGGGGGGGGGGGGGGGGGGTGAAATCTAAATATATATATATCGTTCTGATATTATTTCTTCCCTGAGGTGAAGCCAAACATATGGCTTCATTACATGCTACATTACTTCTTTATTTATTTGCCTCTTTCACTCCCGAACTAATAAACCTTTTGAAATATCCCTCATCATTCTCTCTGCTTCTCCTTGCTCAACACAAATAACCTCAAGAGATTCATAATGAGCCATAATAGCTTACCTGTAGTGTAGAAACTTAATTCCTATCTTGAACAACAATGTTGGCGGACTGATAATCACTACACGGTGTGGGGAGACACTCCACAGACATTATCTTGAGGGGCCAGTGCCTTGTGAGTAACAAGTAGTTCAAATCAATATCACCAAATGGCAGCTTGCAGATCCACATAATGAGACGGAGGCATGGGGAGACAAGTGAGCTCTACTTGCACAGACAGATGATCGGGAAGTGAGTGTTTTGAGCCTGCCTCTTGCCATGTTTCACCAACATTCATTGCTTTCTTATCGACTGGCAACCCTACTCTCAATGTGAGGATTGACTAGCAATTGCAGGTAATCCATGGTATAACAAAACAAAGCAGATTAAAGACAGCAAAGAGCAGAAGTGTAGCGTGGAATGCTAATGAGCGTTATCATCTTTTACTCCGTGCTTTTGTCTGCTCTGATTAAGAGTCCTCTCGCATACTGATGGCTCAGACGGCTGCATGTCGACAACTGTTTTATTAATTTTTTGCTTTTATTGTAACTGACCCTGGAAACCATCACATACAATGGAACCTAAAAATCATAATGGTGTATGTAAATATTACATAATGGGATGATTTAGTTTTTTGGACTTCAGAAAGTCAATGACCTTTTTTTTTTGTCTTGATTTTTAGTTAAATTGCAGTGTAAGAATTCTGTCTTCTGTGGACGGAAATAATTTCTATTTAAAATAATATTTAGCTCTGACAGTTACCAATGGGAAATCATTATCATCCTCTGTGTTGGGTTGTTCACGTTTTTGTTGTTTGCAACCTGGAATCGCAATGCAATTAGATTGAGAGAGAAATAAGGAATAAGGAATAAAGAATTGTCAATTTGTGCCCTGTCTATCCATCCATCGATCCAGACTTTCCTCTCCCCAGCAACGTGTTCCAGGGTGTTCCCAGACTAGATGGGATATATAATCCCTCCAACAAACTCTTGGCATACCCAGGGGTCTCCTTCCAGTTCCAGAAAACCTCCATACGTAGTAGCGGCCCTACTCTGAACTCCACCAAATTTGTCTGAGCTGCTCACGAGGGGTGTAATGGCAAACAAAAATGTTGGTTTTGGACAGTTCTCAGTTTTGAAGATTCGGTACAGTATAGGGACCTTTTTTTCTTTATTAGGAACTTTTAGAATTTTGCTTGCTGTCTGTGATGTGCTACTGCTTTTCCGCCTGTGTGGGAACAAAGATTAAAGCACTTTTGGTCCGTGTGTACTCGAATCGGTCCAAGTGCAGAAGCCCTGTACTGAAAATGTCCGCTCTGGTCCATTATGGCTTCATGCACCTTCGTCCGTCAACACAGAGCACGGCCGGACAGCTGTCGTGCTAAGACAAAGAAATTACTTAAGCAATTTAAAAGATTCCCTCATGACAGTGTGAGTTAATACGATGTATGTGGTATAAAACAACATGAACCTTGTAAACACAAACATAAACACCTATGGCCATTTTTCAGAAATGTCAAAACAGATTGTTTTATTCTGAAAACAAACCAGATGTTTTAATGTTGTTCTGGTGACTGACTTTCCATCCCCATTGTTGTTTTCTTTGCTAAATTGGTGCGCCGTTCTCCAGCATCCGGCAAAATTGGAGCCTTGCGTATATGCTACAAAGAGCTCTGGAGCTGAGACGGAACATTATTGTAGTTTGTAGGTTGCTGCCATGACAGGCACTGACGGTCACTGACTGCAACTCCCAGCAACCGCTTGTACAATGGAAGCTTTGAACATGGACCACTCCAACTCCATGTCCCCAGCTTCCCCCGGGATAGGAGAGAAGTTCTTCCAGAGGTGGGAAATGAAGACTTTTTTGACTAGGGATACCCTACCTAACACATTATTCCAGTAAGTTAAGCTGATACATTTTTGTTTCAACACACAAAACAGCATCCAGCACAAGTATGTAGAGGACACAGGTGCCTTAGATGTCATTGTGTGTTACTGTTTCCTTAACACCATCATGTTAGCATGGGGCTATTAAAATCACAGGAAACTTAAGAACAAAATACTGACACTGACAACACTCACATTGTGTGGTTTGTGACAAGAGGCAGTGGTTTTGCAGTGTTGTTTTCTTTATTCAATTATGTCTTCAAGTGGGGAGTATCAATTGATTAGTGTATATTGGCATTATGCCAAATGAAAACAAAAAAACACCCTCACTGTCTTATTTGAGCAAGTGCTCCTTTACACTTACCCCCAAATATGATGAGTGGACCATACATAGAGCTGATAGTACACATTGGCGCAGAGCAAACTAAGATGTGTCTTAAGTAGTGAATGAGGCACTTGGCTAAAAGGAAATACAGAAAGTATGAAAAAAATGCTGAAAATCAAAACAAAAAAAACGACCAAATACACATTGCACACAAAAAAGTCATTTCTTTTCTTGTTACTATGTTTATTTGATAAGATCAGAACTCTTAATTTAATCTGATTAGTTATATTCCGGAGAAATTATATCCATTTTATCACTAGATGTGGTACCTGTTATATGTAATGTTTGAGTAATCAGAGATTTATTTCATCAAAAGTGAGAACCTGTTAACGATGAAAAATTAAATGAAAAACAAAGCTGCAGAGCTAAATAACCTTCCTTCATTCAAGCGCTTTATCTGTACACTAATTACCTTAACATTAGTATTTGCACTTACAAAATAGCTGTACAGTAGCTCAACAATTAAAGCTACAACAAACATAATTTGTCTAAAGATAAAATAGATAAACCCTGCTGTAAAAGTGTGCTTATACCTTCTGTGTACCCTGAATCAGATCACATTTAACTGGAAACAAGCATGTTAGACTTGTTGTATTTGTTTCCAAACCAAAGGAACATGAAAATATAACACTGCAGAAACACAAAGAACAACAAATCACAACCTTAAGAGCTTTGCATTGTTTTGTTTAACGTGGTTTGGACATGTAGTTTTGGTTTGTTGAAAAAGAAAACAAATTGTCTAACAAAACAGCAGATGCTACTAATTTGTTGCCTATAATTGTTCCAAATAATTTTGGAACTGTAACAAGTCTCTTTCTATTAAGACTGCCAATTAGCTCTTTGTGTTAGCTTTCAGATGGCAGAAATACTTTTTGTAACTTTGAATCTATGCAGCTTAGAGTAATTGTCACAAAAATCAACAAAACCTTCCTGCTTCAGTCAGCTTGCTTCCATATAGGCTGTTAATGGGCCTTTTTTTTAACTTCTACTCAAGTGTTGTTGAATAAATCAGATAAGGTTTGATCACCGGGTATAAAGGAATGTTTGACATGCACAGTATAAAGGATTTTGTTTATGCTTACATTTACACCTGATACTTTATTAATATGTTCTACTTTAGGTGTGTGTGCTTTAATCTAATGGTCTGACTTTTTAGTTGAAGGTATTTTGTGAAGAGGGCTTGCAGGAGTGGTTGCACATTCCAACACGTTTGATGTGGCCCTTAACAGTCAATCGCTCACCAATTCTTACACAGGTTTAGTGAGCCTTGATAGTTAATCACCTAAATGGTCTTTTCCTTAATAGACTAGATGTCAGTTTATGATAAGAAAGGGGCCAGGTAAAAAGTGTCGTCCCCTACAGATTTGAGAAAGGATTCAGCAGTTTGATGCACCAATGAGAGAAGGGAGCATCAGGAGACACATCATTTGGAAAGATGCCCCAATCGGAGGAAGGAAACCGCACATTCTCAAATGCATAATTTGGTTAGATATTCTCTGTCTAGTGTATATAAGGGTTCATGGAAAGATAGTCGGGGCTCAGACTTCGTGGACTGATCCAGCATCTGTCTGTCGTCAGGGACACGTAGTGTTGAACCCAGAGACTCTGTAACTTGTATTCTTAATTCATTGGGTTAATAAACTCTGTTAACCTGAAAGAGACGTCTTTAGCCGTTCCTCTCATCCCATCAAAAGAATGCGGAGAGATTCGAGGTCATTATTTAAAGGAGTCAGATTTGTATTTACAACATTTAGGAAAACACTTTTTATCAAGCAACTTTTATCTAACACTGGTTAAAATCACTCTTAACACACCTTACACCACAGGAGAATTGTTCAAGATAATCTTTTGAAAAACAGATTATCAGGCTTTTGCTAACTTTGGTAGGAAGGGGGAGATCAGGCCCAATTATGTTGTAGTTTTTACCCTGCTTAAACTGTAAAAAAAAAAGTGCACTAGACAAGCTACACCATTTTTTGTAGATTGCCACAAATTATTTGAAGCTGCTGAAGCCAGTAGTATAAAAAAAAAAATCAGAATAAGTCAGTCTTAGTTTAAGCCTAACAATAAGAATTGTACTTTGTCCTCTGATTACAAACCAAGTTCATATGATTTGCTGCATTTGCATTTCTATTACATTATTGTCATTAAAAGGTCATATTATTCACCTTTTCAACTAGTTTAAATAGGTCTCAGTGCTCCCCAAAACATGCTTGTAAAGTTTATTGCTAATAATGTACTCTGCTCCAGTGTAGTGTAAAATATTCAATTGACTTAATATAACCTAGTCTTTTATAAAAAATATAAAAGGGGCACCACAAGAAAAAACTTAGTTTAATTAGTTTATTAATTATCAATCTCGGAATTTTGAATTCGGAAGCAACTTAAATCAAGAACGACATGGAGAGGTAGATGACCATGAAATGGTATAGTGCAGGGTTTCTTAACCATGGATAATATGTTTGCATCTGTGGGCCGTAAGGGCCGTGATCGTTGGCCTGCAATATACTCTCCGACCACCAGAGGCAGTATCATCAGTTAGAAGTACCGGTAGGCCTACATCACGAGCAAGTATTCGTTGCTCTTTCGGCGGCGACATACACGATGTATCATATCAAGGTTCTGTTTTAAAAGACGATACAACGCCAATAGCTGCTGAAGCACATAGCCGCCGTCATTGTTGTTTGTTCTCGACTACTGCGCATGTCCAAATGTTTCGTCTTACTGTCACAGCGTCTCCGTGTAAACGGGGCCTGAATCTGAATGGAAACGTAATTGAGAGGTTCTTAAAACGAAAAAATAATGACGGCAACGGGGGCAGCGCTACACAAAACAGAATGCTCTTTTTAATTTCACCAAATCTACCTAACTTCATTGAGCACCTAATTTTATTGCTTTTGTTGCTAAGTTTATATTGTGTTACTTATTTGACAAACATGCACTAAAACATGGTTTTATATGAGCAAAATTAATTAAATGATCTTAACTTGTGCAAGGTTTTATGCATAATTAGCCTATGTATAGGTTGATATATTGATTAAAAAACATACAAATGAAGAACAGTATTCATTATTACAACATAGTGACACAAATAGCTATTAAATAAAAATGACCGCAAAAGTTAAATCAGAACCATTCACTTGATTGGGCCCCAGACTACCTTGCCCTGAAAATGTTGGGCCCCAAGGTCAAAAAGGTTAAGAAACCCTGGTATAGTGTGTATTCTAACTCGTTAAGTATGGTATCCCTGTAAAACGTACGTATAATGTGAAAACTTAACACGGTTGTTAGGGGTAAAAAGGGGTTAGGATTTGGAGTTTGGATCCAACTTCCATTGTAGAGTTAACACTTTCAAACCATTGACTTAGACATCAAGTTTTTCTTGTAGCACACAGGAAAGGTTGTAAATGCTATGCTTGAGGTCAACCCAGAATATTCCCTTACACCTGTATTGTATAATGCCTAAAAACCCCTCTATTTCAGCCCAGGCTTAGAAAAAGCTGTTGTCTGTGTCTGTAGCTCGAAATGCAAATGAGCTGGGATTGACCAGGCCTATTACAAATGGCTTGTGTGGCTCAGGCTTTCTTGCACTATGCCCAATTGTTTACAATAAGGAAAAGCAGCATTAGAGGACAGAACATACACGCTGTGGGAGTGTCCCCCACCTATAGGATGGGTTACCTTTGTGACATCACAAAGGGAAAATCCCCTGTTTGTGCACATTTTTTCTATAAATAGGGGCAGGCAAAATATGCAGAGGACAGACTTTTCCTCAGAATTTAGGGTTTTGTAAATAGGCTAGAGGCACATGTTAGTGTTAGAAAACTATGGTGAAGGGCATTTTGCACAATGAACAATGCACATGAAATTTTAAGATTTCCTGAACTTTTCGTAGCAGCTGGAAAATCAATAAAAAGCATATTTATCCGTCTCTTGAGCCATATGGCTGTACAGACAGGCATGCATTTTATCATAGGATGCAGCCTGTGGTTTTTAGAGAATTGCAGCTCCATGTTTTTCTATTTTGACATTTTGGATCTTTTTTTACATTCTAATTTTTAATCATAATTGTGCTAGCAAAGACATGGAATGATGAAACATGTTAATCATCAATGGACAAAAAGCAAAACACGAACACTCTGACAAGAACTGAACTGTACATGATCAACATGAAATTGTTGGGCGATCTGAGATCTGATCAACATGACCCATCTGATGCAGCACGTCTGCAGGAAGGAAAAGTATTACTGCCAGATGGTAAAAGAAGAAACAGGGGACAAAAATAGGCGGTTTTACTTAACAAAGCATATAATTAAATAAGAAAAGGAGAACATACTCAACGATCTGGCCCCTGTCCCTGACAACACATCTTGCAGTGGATATCTGTTACACTCAGCATGTAAAACCAATTTCTTGGCATTCCCTTAGAATCCAAGAAGATCCATCTGTTTTAATTATTGGTTTTAAATTCAAGATGTGAGAGAAACTTTTGTATACTTGTTGGGTAGGACAGATAAACACTGTATGTGTTTATTCCTGCCTAGTTTGACAATAAATACAGTACAAGGTTGATTCAAAACAAACAATATCAGATTTAATAAGAAAATGGGAATTCATAAAGGAATTGTAATGATATATGGAACACAAGTAGAAGTGGGAAGTTTTATTGGCATTAGAGTCTAAAGAAAAGCGTCAGCGTTCCTTTAGTATTCATTCTATTCATTTAACAATGGTACAAATAATACTACAGCATGTTCAAATAATTTAAATGAAAACTAAAAGCTTTTCAGAATGCTTCCATGAAAACTTATGTCTAAATAGTCCTATTTTGTTTGTGATATTATCATAAATCGGTGCTTTTACAGCTCTTATAAAGTACTTTAGTGTTTTGTTCTGAAGCAGGTTGGTTTGTTCTAATTCATTTCTTACAAGATTTCCCAACAAATTAGCAAATGACTTTTGTTTGTTTTTTAAAGTTTTCTGGGAATTCCTTGTCTGTAAATGTAAATATCATCCAGGTCCTGTTTAATTCCTGTTATTACCATACCTCAACCTGATGAAATAAATATTTTTCCTGCTCTCAAGTTGTCCTTCTACGTTTGTGTCTGTCTTTAAAAAAAAAAAAAAGCTTTTAGCTCACGATACAGAAGTAAAATGTGACTTTTCTCCAGACCTGCATCAGCTTGTTCATACCTGCGTGATAAGATGAGAAAAATAAGAATCCTAAGTGAACAACAAAGTTCAAATATAGGGCACTTAACTCCAGGCCCTGGATGGTTGGAAAAAGTAATCCAATATATTCATTTCAAGAAATAAAACGACTGATTACTAAAAACTGATCAACACCAATAAAAGCTCCACCAGAATGTTTACTGAGTCTGTCAGTTGAACATTTGAACTTTGCTTTATTAGTTTTTTTCTTTTTTTTAATCTTACTATCGAGCTGACAGCAACGGACCGATCAATGCATGAGTGTAACTTTTTTACTTACTCACAGCACTTCACGAGCAAGGACCACGCCACAACCACGCAACAGGATTGATTTCAAAATTTTACTTCTGGCTTTTAAATGTTCATGCTCCATCCAGAGCACTAAGGTCCTCCAACCAGCTGCTACTGGACGTGCCCAAAATGAGGCTTAATACTCGGGGCGATCGAGTCTTTTCTGTGGCAGCTCCTACACTTTGGAATAAACTACCTTGGAATATAAGATCTGTCGCCACAACCAGACAGTTTAAGACATTTTATGCCTATGTTGCAGACGTTGTAATGATCGTAATGGAATGTGGGCTGCTTTGAGAATGAAGAGTTCATGGGTTGGTATTAACATTCATCTGAGCAGAATCTGCATGATTAGTGGGGAATGAGGACATCTTTGAAGCTAATTTGTGTAGAAGTGTGGATTTCTTTGACTGTTCATGCCCCCAAAAGTATGGCTGCGATGATGATCGTGTAGAGCCCAAATGGAGTATAGATTAAATCCTAGTCTTATTTCTTATGCATACATATCTAATTTCACAGGTATTGCTGAGGACTACAAAATCTTCGAGTGAGGCGACGCTGCGCTTGTCAGGAAGGAAAGGGGGAAGGATTTATTATCTTCAGTGATGTATGCATGTGCGTGGACAGGTCAACACACGTGATGACACTATTGATGCCTGTGATGTGTGAGACATGTGAGGCTGAGAAGAGGTCTATGATAAGCGTCTTTTTCGTAAGTACTTCCTTGTGGCCATGTCTGCCTGATTCAGGATTCTGGACATGGATCGAGAGTTTCCGTTTCTGTGAGAGCAGAGTGAAGATTGTGGCTATGTGAGGAGCTGTCAGCAAGTATGTCTCTGCTTGGATGAAGGCTATGAGTGAAGCCGTTCTTTTTTTTCTTTTCCTTTTTTCTCGATGCGATAAGAGTGCTGCAAGGTCTGTCTATGAATCATCGAAGAACTGAGACAAAAGGTGTAGAATAGGATAGCTTAGTATAAGCAGGCTTGTCTGATGATTGGAGGTGTGGTTTAGGCGTGCTACTGTAACCTAAGTTAATAAATAATTTACTCCCTTTGCATGTGTTGAATACATTATGATTCAATGAGTGGATGTTTGTTCGACAGTACATAAGATATTGCAATACAAATGAATTCTTGCTCAGTCCTTAGGGTAATGCCAGGGCACTTCCTGAGTACAGCTGAGGTACTCTTGAGCAAGGCACGAATCCCTCAGAATCACTCTAGTGTGCTCCCTGTGTAGCAGTGTGTAGCTGGCCCACTCTGACGTTTCTCCTTTAATCAGTCCCTTCAGGAAGTCGCGACGTTGCAATCACAACAATTCACCCGATTCAACCAATCCCCGCGATTTCTGAGCGAACTTGCAATTTTCTCCAATCACTCCAACTTTTCTGCACATTTGAACAATCAAAATAGTTTTCCCCGCAACTTTCACCAATCAGAGTAGTCCCCCGCGAAAACAGCGAGCTATACGTCGCCAAAGTTTAGTGACCACAGACCAAACTCACGTCCTTGTTCATATGCACTCAGGAGAGTGAGCATGAAGCGTTTGTGCACTGAAAAGAAAAGTGCTGCAGGTCCTGTCTCCATGACAACAGTTTGTTGACAAAGTGCCGCTGTGTAGCCGACACTGCTCCGTCACTTTTTACTGCATGTTTAATATTTTTAATCATTTTCTTTAACCCAGCAGACACGGAGCATAGACGATCTGGGTACATGATACAATCTCTAGGAAGATTTAAGATGCAGGTAATATCAGACATTTTGAAAAAGAGCACCTGTGAAGTCAACAGTGCCTCTCGGAAAAGATGAAAGAGCTTGGCGCGGCCACACAAAAATGACAGTGTCTGTGCGTGCGCGTGTATATGTGAGAGGGAGACGTCAGTGAGTGAGGCAGATGAATATGCTTCACCAAGTAAATCGCTCTGCTCAGGTTAAAATATCACTCAATCACATCAAAGTTTGTGCAAGAAAATTTAATTGCAAAAAAACAGCTAAAAACATTGCAATTTTTTTGGGAAAACTGCCGTGAATCCAGGCATTTTAGGCCACAAAAATCCCCCCAAAAGTCTGGGAAATCCTGAAGGGACTGTTTAATGCATGTACTCAGCTCCATTTTGTGAATGTGTGTGATTCGGGCCTATGTGTGTGAGAAGCATGTCTCTCAATAACAGAGTGTAAAACAAGATTACTTCATAAAAAAAGTGTGTTTTTTATATAAAGAATATAGACAACTTGAAATATTATTAAATATTACAAAAGTGATTTAGGATGATTTTAAGCTGTGAAAGGAATCCTGTCAGTATTTAAAAATCTGGTGGTGCTCTAGCCCACCACTTTGAATCTGCATTAACTGCAATCTCTGATTCCTATGAAAGTGTGTTTGACTCTTCAAATTTGTTGGGGCCTTTTAGTCTTTATTGGATATGCTGAAGAGAGACAGGGCATGTTGGGAGGAGAGAGCAGGGGAGGACATGCAGGAAAGTGCCGAACCTACGGCCGCTGTAAAAATGACTACAGTCTCTGTACATGGGACATGTGACATAAACGTTAGGCTATCCATTTACATTTTCAATGCACTTATTCATTTTCAAAGCACATTGACGCAAACTAAAGCTAACCACTGAAGCTATCGGGGATACATTTTCTGATAAAGCACAACAATTAAAACTTTTCAGCCTCCGGTGTTTGTCGGTTGATTCAGGTTTGGGTCTTTGTTTTTTTTTTGAGAAGAATGTGACTGAGACACAACAACAGCTGTGAGTCTAGTTGCAAAGGGCATGACCTACAGCCTAGCAGCTTGGTGGGATCTAGGGGAGGGAAAACAGCTTCTTCGTCTATGACATAAAACCCTGCAACACTCATGGAGGATTTTTTGAAAGATCAGAATTATGCAGTGGGAAAAAAATGTCATATCTTTGCAGAGACACATATTTGTTTAAAAATGACATATTTTCTTGTGTACTCTGTAAGCAAATTCCACCTCAGCAAAATTACTGAAACATTTGCCAGTGCATGAAAAAAATATCCATTCAACAGAGTATTGAATCCTTGAAAATAAACAACCACAGCAGCCAAGGATTAAACCTGCAGCCCATCTTAATAAAGAATAAAAAACAACATCCTGCAGATGTGAAAGAGCCCAGATGGCTGGGTCAAGTGGTTTTAAACCAAAAGCCCTGCTGTGTGTTGCTGAACCTCTTTTAGATGAAAGATCCTTATCTGCGGTTTCTTGTCGTGTTCTTAAGTCAATGTATCTAAATTAAAATCACTACTTTGAGAAGCAACATTGTGGAGCGTGATCTGTAAACCAATGCCAGGAAAAAGTTTAAAATATTAAAATTGCATCAAATCCTTAAATATTTGTATTTAGCATACACTAATTAATAAATGTATTATTATTATTAATAATAATAATATTATTATTATCATTATTATTATCTAAGCTTATCAAGTAGGAAAATGATAAACTGAGTAAGTCTGAACATTAACACTGAAATGAACAATGATGCAAGAAGCTTGCCAGAGGTTTTTTTTTTTTTTTCAGAGAAAAAATGACTTCGTTTCAAGGGTGGGATTTTGAATGCTAAAATGCCATACATCATTCAGAATATGCTCATGGTCAGTTTGAATTTGTGAAACTACACACCACATGTCTTCCTATAGTCAACTCTTGCTCACTGGATTGGAGCTTTGTTCAAAAAGATAGTCCAAATGAAAGGCATGAGTTTCAATGGCAGAAGGCCTTTAATACACTCACATTTTACACTTTATGAATACCATATTAACTCGTATAAACTTGTCTGAAGGATACTTCATGTATCTCAGGCGAAGCACAGTTCAGCAGTTTCCTTTCATTGCCGTTTAGAAAATGATTTTTGATTCCTAAGTTTTAGTATTATTATTTCTGACACACAACTTGAGTGCACACTGATAAAAATAAAAAAAATTAAAAAAAACGACTACAGTGCCTTGCCTCTTTGGGAAATAAAACATTGCAGAGAATTACATCTACAGTGTTGGCTTGGGGCTGTGTGCCACTTACAAGGGTTGTCAGGAAGACTTGATAGACAGTCTAATGCTCAAAACGTTGTCTGACCACTTTAGCGGGAACCAGCGTTGAAATCTGCTCTGCTCATTTGCAGCAGACAAGCCTGCTGTCATAGAAAGGAAGAGTCTAGAGAAAAGGTAAGAATAATAGCTCAAACTTGTGAACAATCTCTCTTTTAAAAGGCATTTTTATTGTTGCATCCATTTGGTAAAGTAGCCTAAAAAAAGATAGCTTGAGAGAGAACCCTAGACATACTGCTAGTTTTGATATTTTTTCATTGTCGTCAGCCTATGGACAATGTTACTACAAAGCTCATGACATGCAAACAAACTTTTTCATTTAACATAGTCTCTCAAGACAACACTGTGATCACTTGGGAAAGGCACTTAATTGCTGTCTTCCTGTTGATGAAACAATCAATGTCAGTTTCATTTCTGTTCAATCTGTGAGCAGATGCTTTGTTAGCTTAAAACAACAGGGAGCAAAAGGAAACTGCTAGCCTTGTAAAATGCCTGCCAACAACTCCAAAGCTTTGCCCTTGCAGACAGTTTGTCTGGTGTATTTAAATCAGAAAACAGTGTTCCTTAATTGTCTTGTAAGCTCTTGTAAAGACGGAGCAATGACTCAGCTGCTTTGTTTAGGTGTGTAAGTGAACTTCAAAAAATACAACTTTTGATAAATTAACCAATTGCACCAAGCTGGCTTTGATCAACAAATTAACCTAAAGGGACAATCACAAATGTGTCATCCCCACAACCACCACCATCCTTATTCATGTAGGGCCTGCTCCGACCTCCACCTCAGCGGCAAGGAAGTTTAGACAACAGGAACGTGTTGTTCATTTACTGCTCTGTGTGCCTTTGAATTGCCCCTCGGGGACAAATACAGTCTTTAGAATTTGAATTCCTGCATCTTATCCCATCTCCCCAAACCCATTGTTTTCTATTGTAACATAATAAAGTGTAAGGTATTTTACTTGCTTTTTTGTAAAGCGTCTTGAATTAACATTTGTTATGTATTGGCTCTTGTTGTTTTTTTTATTTGCAGCAAGCCTTTTAACATGTACTTATTTATACTGGACTATGTTTTTTTAGTATGCATATACCCTATATCTCCAGACTTTAGTTGTAGTCTTTACCTCTGAAGCGCCCCACCAAACAAATTGCTTTACTAGCAGTTACCAAGTTCCCAGCATCCTACATGTTAAGTGTTTTGGTTTGCTGTGAGCTAAAACGTGTGTCTGTTGGCTGTGTCTGTGTTAATAAGATGCCTTTCTCTTTCTGAGGCTCTTAGCCTGTTTCTGGTCAAGCCTGCGATGTCTTGGTAATTACTGTAAAACATCCTGTAGCTGTTCTTTGATTGGCCAACCAGAGCAGCGCTCCTGGCTGTCATTTCTTATTTGGGAACGAGACAATGTGCGTGCCCACAGACAGGACTAGATTTGATTGGAATAACACTGGTGTGTGCATGGGGCAGGCAGACATGTCTAACTTGACAGAGAGTGGAGAATGCTTGCTGAGATGCAACAGAAATAGAATCAAGCTACATGTGGGAGAAAAATCGAATCTTTCCGACCTATATTCATATTATAAACCGCATATAAAAACTGATATCGCTCACATGGGGCAAAGAATCAACAAATATAGATTTGAGTTTGCAAATAAAGACTCATGTAACACTTCTAAGGAATTTATTTTCTCATAAAAACCTAAATCCACTGATAATTCCTGTTATTTAAGGTGCATTCACATGTTTGTGTTGTAGATATGTAGAAATGAAAAAAATGTGTATATCTACAACATGACCAAGTCTCAAAGAGAGATGGCGTCGACAACAATTCTGCCTGCATCATTTATCTGATCCCTTGACAAACACGCTTTCTGAATCGCTGAATAATAACATTATTTCTGTTGTGTTAACTCACTGTGGTTCGCTGTGGTCACTTCAATGATCTACAGCATGTTTAACACTTTCCCCGATACAGAATTCTAGAATGGTTGCCAGGAAATTATACATAGTAGTGTAGTATCACAACAATCACATAATCGTGAGACAACTCGTTAACTTCACATATTTAAACTTTGTTCTTCAGTTATACATTCAGGAAGCCTTTTATAAACTTCTATTTAAAAAAACCCCACTTAAATATTGGTTGTTTTCAACAATAACATTTATTGAACAAAAACCTGAGAAAAGTGCATCATCGGGGTCACCAGGTACTTGGCCTCCACCATGCTGATGAGGACCACGTGTCCCACTTCTGCCTCTTTTGTGTGATCCACCTGTAAATAATTATATGAAGAATTAGGGGTAAAACATTTACATTTTTTATTCAACAGTTTGACATGCACAAAGAGAGAAACACTCTTTTTCAGCCTCTTCATCTCATATTTTACCTCGAGCAACTCCGCAAGGTATGAATCAGTTGTCCGAAATAATATTACAGCAACATATTATAACATAAAAAATGAGAAATAAATTATTTCAACTCCTCTCTTCTCACAGATGCTCTCATATTGTAGAATCTAATAATCCTACAATCTAAGATACTATCAAACTAAATACAACATTATGTTTTCATATCTCAACTATTCACCTCGCGGAGCTCTGAATCAAGGAGACCTGGAGCTCTGTTTGGAAAATGACAGTAAAATGTCATTGAAACATTGTTTAGATGTATGTAGAGGTTATCTTCTCTTCTTTTTCACTATATATATATTTTGCGGATGTTCTGATCGTCGAGCATCTAATTCCCTTACGATCTAAGTAACATGCTATCAAACTAAATTAAACACTAAGCCATCATAACTTACCTGTTGCACCTCACGTAGGTCTGAATGAAGGAGACCACCTGGATTCTGAATCCTTCAACTCCTTGTCTGAAGAATCATAGTCTGTAGTATTTACAGACGACTGGGTTTCCCAGAGACATAATATATGTAGACGCCTCATAGACTGATGCAGCATATTGGAGCTGATAAGTGCGGCCAATATCTTGGATGGGTCTCCAATGCAGCCACCCTGCATTTATTTCTACTGAGAAAGGTGTATCCCCAAATACAGTCATCATCAACTCCCCCAAGTTTTACCAGAGTGTCACACGGCTTGGTTACAAATGGCAGTAATGTAGTTATGATACAGGACACTGTCACACATATATACTTTCATGCAAAAATACTTTGTATTATGTTCTAACAAAGATATATGGTAGGCTATGGCATATTGATGAATGTATAAATGAATTAATTTTATATCTGAATAAAGAAACAACTTTGATTGTTCATTTGAATGTATTTCTTCCAGAAGACTCTTTCGTTCTCAGGCCTTTGCATTTTGCTTCTCCCACTCTAGACTCTCCACTCTAGCCAAAGCTTCTCTGAGTCTGACCCATAAACTGTAAATAATAGGCCTTTAGACGAGAAGGAAAATTGGGCAATGCATAGCAGTGGTCCTAGTAGAATGAAGGATGAAAATATTTTTCTTTGATATTCATATTATACCACCCACATTTGTTTGGTGCATAGCACTGCAGGCACACCGTCTTAATTTCTTACGCATACCCTTCTTACACCCAGCACCATGAGTATGAGAAAGAAAGAAAGGGTGCATGTGTGAGAAAGAGTGTCAGTGAAAGGACGTGTATATGTTAATAATTTAATACATTTTATTTATAAGTGCTTTTCAGGACACACAAGGACACTGTACAACAATCAAGTGTTCATGTGTGTTATTTATTTTGGCTATTTATTACATAAAACATTTATATGTGAGTATGTCCGAAAAGAGATGCAGAAAGCAAGGGAGAGATTTTGAAATGACCAGAGCCATGATGCTCACAGCTGTATGGTTAGGGACGTTAAACTAAATCAAACAGAGGCGTGTGGTCGGTCACAGCCTGCCGCTGGAATCTCACTTTCATTTTCTGATTTATAAATAACAGCAAATTAAGCAAGAGCTCAAGTGTTATCATACATGACCGTCAGTTACGATAACATAATATTATAAATGGTAAAATAACTAAAATTATTGTTCATTCTGACTTGCAAAAGGTAATCTCATGCGATCTGTTATCAAAATTGCACCGGTTATTACAACTTAAAGCTGCACAAAATAAAAAATTCGCTCTTCATTGATTCCTATTGACTCTGATGCTAGCTTTGACGGAGGAGACACATCCAATATGGCGCCGACGTTTGATGCATTCCAGCAGGTCATGAGGCACCGATGTATATTATATCTATGCTATATCCACTGTCTCTCATCTCTCAGCTTTCCTGCGGGTCCTCCTCTTTGTTTTTTTTGGGCCTGATAGTACTGCACTATTTCACAATATCTGTCAGAAAGCCCCCTATCGTATTTCAGTGAAAACACCTATTGACGGAAAATCTCGCCAATGGCAGAGAATGAGTTAAGATTGTCCAAACCTGTGCCAGCCTGACATTGTCAAGCGTCATATTGCAACACAAAAATTAGCCTATGATATCCCATTGTCCACATGCATTATAGAAATCGGTACTTGCTTTTGCTATAACATAGGAAAACTATTGTAGACAGACTGTGACACACTTCTCCAAAGGGCAAATACCCCATGACTTTGATTAATCAGTCTATTTGGAATGATGTCACATGTTCTTTATTTTCTCATACAGCGTACAAGCAGAACAGATGGTATCTGGGAGTAACATATTCTCATTAGGAGGTCCAGAATCTGCATATCTGAAAGGGAAACTGGGAGGGGGAAAAGGGAAGGGGGGTAAAATCCTCAGAGTTTTGGCACAGATCAACTCTCTGACCTTCTGTCCAGTCTGCTGGCCGACAGGCAGGAGTAAAAGGATGGAGCGAGGAAGGAAAGCTGACAACTTCTCAGTAGCAGCGAGCTCCTGATCAGAATTGGCCTAATCAGTAATCACTGACATGTTGCATTCACCTTTTGCCAGGCTTGTGTTATCACAGAAAAATCCATCTCCAGCGTAACATGTTGAATAAATGTAAGCCTAAATGAATGTCTATTGTTATACCACTGGTTGTGTATTGGTTTGTGAGGGCAAGGGTGTAGGTGGAAGAAAATTCTCCTGTTGTAACATCAAGAACACAGGAGAAGATCATAGACAATAAAATCAATGTGCTCATTACTGTCAGAAAATACATCACATAGAACCGCAGCCTGAATCCAGCTGCTTGGAAACCCTCATTCTTAGCACATATTGCAGAAAAATTGGATCTTTTGTCAGTGTTCACAATTGAAACATTGCTCTCAGCCTTTGTGATTGTGCATATGTGTATGGCTGTGATATTTCCAGGAGCACATGGTGCTCTTTTGTCTGTCTTACAGCACCTGGTGGCTAAAGGGCATAGCAGGTACCTTGACCTATGTGTCAAAACAGGAAGACAGCTGCCTGCTTCAATCACTGTCTCTGTTGTAATATCATGGTACACTAACAGAAGGTTAAGCAGGTTTTTTTTGTGTTAGTTTGTTGTTGTTTTTTTGGTAAATGACAAGAAGGTACAGTAGTGGCCCCTTGACTGTGACTGAATCATGACAATTTTGGTCATGTCCGCTTTCATTGGGAGTCTCTGCCAAGGTTGTGCTTGTGTGATTTGTTTGGTTTGCAGTCTGAGATAATTGAATCTGTTTATGCAGATGGTGTAGTCCTGCTGCCATCCCAAGTCCATCAATATCAGGTGCAGAAAGGGGCAGCTTTGTTTAAAAAATGTGGAAGAAAGGGTAAGACCTCGGAGCTAAGGGCAAGGTTTTCTACCTTAAAAAGGATGCATTTTTTTCTTTCCCATTTTGAGTTTGTCTGCCTCGAGTAAGCTTAAAATGAAGCTTGACAACAGGCAATGAAAGCTAAGCCAAGGTGCCAAGGAGCCAAGGTGGCTGAACATAAAGATAATGTTAGTTATTTTTACACATTTTCTTTTTATGCATGCACATTTTAAACACTTTGATTTGATCCCTAAGCAGATAACAAGTAGAAAAAGCAAGTATGTACAGTTTCTAGCAAGTTGTCAAAGTGTGGGCTTGGAAGAGGATCTCATACATCCTGAAATAGCTCAGAGAAGAGATTCTGCTCATTTGCGTTGAAAAGAGCCTGTAGTGGTGAATCCGCATTGATTAGGATGCCTTCCAGGCACCTCCCAACGGATGCATTCCAACAGAGCCAGACTGGCTTGGAAATATCCTCAAGTGGATGAGGCTTTAGTGTAAAGGATTTCTGAATTAATGAACTGTTACTTCAACCCAGATACTGGCAATGTGATTTAAAATAGATAAGTGGACAAACATATTGAAGTCAACATTGTTTCATGAGGTATGAATCTTACTCTTCTGTGTTAGTTTTTCAAACTGACACTGAATAGTTTTTGTGCCTCAAGGCAGACATTCAACTGTTTCATAGAGAACAATCAAAAGGGGACAGACTTCTTTTGTAACCTAAAGGTGCACAAAATCATAGTCCATATGCCTCCATTGAATCAGACCCATACTTTCTCCTAGTCTTAAGGGAACATCACTGAATGCAGCCTGTGTTTTGATTCATAACTTAAAAGCAGGAATCTTATTGAGACGGTGAAGATTTGACCCACTCAATTCATGTGAACATCATCTTTGATCATTTTATCAGGACAGGAGCTGAAGTCTGAAGTGACGTATGCATTATGACATTACAATACAAACGTTTCCCCTAACTGACAACAAGAGTTTAAATAGTGCTCAATGAACTAAAAATAACACACAGTATGCGGCCAGCACAAAGTCAAACATATTGCATACCAGCACGTTTCCACATATCCATGATTCAGGGACCACCTGCATCATGGATTCAGAAATCTGTAGAGAGAAGTAATGCAGCTTTATGCCCCAGGACCTGCCTGTGGGAAAGTGGCCTTACAAAGCCCATGTAGTTGAGTCTGACTCAATCTCTTACCACAGCCTCAACTACAGCCACAAACCTCAGGCTTTCTCAGGTAAAACTCAGTTGGAAGCTTTGATGCCAGAGGGCCATGGTATAAATACTGTCGTCGACTGCAGGAGAAAAGAGTAACCATTCCTACCCCTAATTAGAAAGTAACAAAATGAATGATAAAAAATAGCCCTCTCTGAGGGTAAAGATACATAAAAGTGAGAGAGCATGCAGTCTATGGCGGGTAGGTTTTATCAGTGTACTTTTTGAGGACTGTGCCTTTCTTGTTCAAGGGCAAAAGCCTCCACTTAGCAACATATGTTCATATGTGTTAACGCTTCCAGCTATGGAGAACACAAATCATTATCAGACAAGTCGTCACACAGGAATTGTCCAAATCAATAATCTGTGAAATTACTATATTCTTCTACCTGAGAAAACAGGGTATGGGAATTCCTTGCGAGTTAAAACATTCAAAACTTCACAGCAGAGTCATTATTGTTCAGAATAACAGAGTTTGAAAAGATCACGATGAGCTAAATATCTCAATTTTATTTTTTCTGCAGAATTCTCAACATTTAAATCACCTTGTCTTCATCGAGGAAGAACGTCTTAAGCACCATGCATTTTGTATTCCATACATCAACAGTCTTTCCCTGATTAAAGGTTTTGGACACGCTTCTGATACCACATAGTGTTAAACACTTAATATAACTTATGTTGCTTGCCTTCAATCTCTTGGCCTACCTCTTTATCATCGTTCAGAGTTTTAGAGAAAGACCTATCTGAAGAAAATCTACAGTTTCTAAGTCAGCCCTTCAGGCAATGCTGATCCTGGGGTGGTCTTTTAAGATAAGTCACTGCTGGACAATAATTGAATCTTTGTGAACCTGTGTGGAAATCAATAGAATCAAAACTCTATTTTGCCTCAGAACATTTTAGACTGGGGACCAAAAGGCTTCTTAAATTGTTTATGTCCCAGTTCACCAACAGAACTTCATACGCAGGCCTGACCGAAAAAAAAACTGTCTTCATTATCAACTAATACATTGCATTTGACACATTGGCCTTTCTATATAATCCGATTATCATCACACTCAATACAGTTTTCTTTTTTCCACATCTGCCCCATATCCTTGTTTAAAAGACAGAGAGACCAGGGAAGCATCTGGTGCTAAATTAAAGGTCCCTGGAAAGTAGTTTGAAGAGACTGAAATGAGAACAATTACTTGTTGACACAAGCAAGTCACAATTTCTGAAGCGTATATATGATCTGTCAGCTGTTTCATTCTTCCATTTGAGGAGCATGACCTAATCTATGTACAATAAATATTAACTTAATATTCTCAAAATCTTTTATTCTCTCCTTTGGAAGTTGGAAGCTGAGGATGTAATTTTACATATTCATGAAATATTTGTTTTAACTGTATCTGTTTGCATGCTATAACAGACCCTTTAATCGTTTTGGGGTTTAGTATTGTCTGTGGTTCAAGAAAGTGGAGAGAAAGCTGTAATCATATCAAATGATTTGAAACCTAAATTAATTATGCAGATGTGGTTTAAATGGCAACATTTTTTTTTAAAGTTAATTGATTAAGAAATGAATTTTAGTATCAAAAAACATATTTTCCAAATATGATACAGCCTCTTCATAAAATGACTTGGTACAGTGATCAAGGTAAAAGTGTGCCCCATTATTACCCAGTTTTTGCTTCTATGCTCCCCATATTTATGGACTGAACTGCTGACAGTGTTCATGCCAACCCCTTGCTTTTGAGTGGAAATTAGCACTGTGATAACTTTGCAGCTGACCAAAGCATGTTTGGCTTTGGTCATCACATATTTATATCTTAAAATCCTTGAATGAAGCTACATGCTTGCTGTGTGGGTTACCTATACTTGCATCTTTATATCTGAAAACAATGCCTCTGCAAACCATAACAACTGAAATCCTGCACTGCTGAGACTAGATACTATTACCTTGTTTGTCTTTCGGAGGCAGAAGGAAGAGGTAGCAGGAGCTCGCAGATTTTTATTATTTATTTATTTCCTTGTCAAGCCATTACTTACTGACTCTGGTATTTTGACAGCCACCCTTATTGGGGTATGACAAGTTTAATTTAAATAGATGTGGCCCGGTAATGTAAAAAATAAATAAATAAATAAGCGGCTCAATTGCACTGTCTGAACAGATGGAATAAGTTGGTGTCAGTTTCATATATAAAATGTTAAGGCTGCACTTTCCTTACGTCAAACATTTATACACAGCATGCAGATTTTCAAAATGAAGTGTGTGGTAGTTGTGATTCAACAAAATGCTGGTATTTGTGCTGAAAAGCTTGCCTCGGACAGAATAACTGGCCTGCCTCAGCTCATTTCATTCTACGTTTGTTGCGCACTTAATGCTGCTTAACCCTGAACTATACACCGTGGTATAGGAACTCATTGAATTGCACTATGGCTGAAGCTAATACTGACAGGTTTGGAGTGTGGAGTGACTGATTTCCCCTTACCTTCAGACTTTACATTATAAAAACTTTAAGAGGCTGAACTGACAGGTATGCTTTGCTCATCATGATATACAAGCTGTACAAGCTAAAGTTGCTGTTTAATGTGAAAGATGATTTACCTCTGCTTGCTCACTAAATAATTTCTTACATGCAAAGACTAAAAAACAAAAAAAGAAAATGCTTATTTGGCTACAGTGCAAGCTATTAAGTGTACTGAATTTCTATTTTATTCATGTTTATTTGTTATGGACACCTAGAGGATGTATGATGAGACTGCTAACTGCTTCCAGAAATAATGTAGCCACAAGAATATCATGGGTAATTACTTCCCGTGTGAGAGTAGCAAAGTCATGGACTGTATGCAGATTTTTGTATTGTCCCCACTAAGCACTTTGCCCTCATTCACTTAACAAGGGTCATTGTTTTCCTTTAAAGTTTTTTAATTCTGTGTTTGTGACGTTCACTTCTTCTCTTGTTTTATGTCTGCTCACAGTGACTTTGCAGTACAAACAGACAGTCCCCTTGTAACTTTTTAATGACAAAAAAACCGAACACTTGATGATAACTTAGAGAGCGGTCACACTGGCCATCCATATTGTGCCGTACTCAAGCACGATTCCCGCCCACTGTGCCATTCCCCCACTGGCTAGCACGATCCCCGGTCACACTGCATCAGGACTAACAGTGCTTGAGCACGAATAACTGTTGTACATTCCATCAAACAGGCGGACACAGAAAAAAAATGAAGGGACACGCAGTCGAGTCTGTGTCTGTACATTGGAGAGCAACACAGAGAGCATGACAGCTACTTCACTGACTTTGCGGCTTATTTTGAGTCACTTTAATTAGATTAAATTAATTAGAAAAATTAGAGATGTGCGGTCAAGTCAGTGTCTGCACATCAAGAACAACACAGAGTATATGACAGCTACCTTGTGACTTATTTTGAATCGTTTCAGTCAGATAACAGCATATTTCTCCATATGGAAGGCTGTCAGCATTTTGTACACGCGTGCTTGTGCACGAGTATGAAATGTACCTTGAGTACGGATTGGCCACACTAGCCAAACATATTGCACTTTGGGGTTTAAGCGTGCATGGGCACTGTATGGATTGACAGTATGAGCACACCCTTAGAGTCAATTTAGATGTACAATTTAAAAATCATTTCTTCATATACAGTTATGGTATGCCTAATAGCTGCAATTAGGAGTAGGAGTTGGAGCGTCTTCCTTTCTTTCTTTCCTTCTACCCTCACTGTGCAATAACACATGGACACTTTCACTCGTATGTGCAATAATAATCTCAACCAAGTGCAATAATTGCAACAATAATCACTGCCTTTTTTTGTATATTCTGCTTCCTCCATGCATATTTCTGGTATATTCCTTCCAAGGGAAGAGTGTTCTATTATTGATGCTATATTATTCTGTATATTGTTACTTACAATACATTTTTTGTATTTTGTGTTACATTTTTGATCTTTATTTTGTACTATTATTGTATATGCTGCTGGAACCTAAATTTCCTGAGGGAGTCATCCCAAAGGATCAATAAAGTTTAGTCTAAGTCTAAGTCTCTAAGTCTACCATCCAAACTTCTGAAGAAGGCTCAGGATATATTGCAAGCTTTGCCAAAGAACCAGATTCCAGCTTGTCACAAAAAAACATTTAGGGTGTAAATCTCTCCCATACAACACGTTCTTGACTGGTTCCAAAACACAAAAACAAAAAGTTTTTTATTACATAATATCAGAAGTGCAAATGACTATACTGAAAACAGAGCTTAGCCTACCATTTAAAGGTGTACATGACATTTTTCAGCAAAGGTCTTCTTCTACAGAGATTGTCCCCATTCCACAAAGTCTCTTTTTATCCCTCGTAGGGTCTTTGTATTTTAGTTACACCAGTGTCTTCAGGTCAATTTAACCCGGCTCGTGTTCAACCATTCTTAAATAGTTATAAACCCCAAAAAATCCTACTAATCATGATTGTTCTTTGATAACACTTTACACTACTGAACACACATTTTGCACAGTGGGTGGGAAACGAAAGGGAAACTAATGACTAGGTAACCACTAATTATTGGGTAGATATGGTACACATATTTTACAGGGGTAAAAAAAAAGGAGTCGTTGTCTCTCTATCAGAAGGTCGAGGGTTCGATCCCCAGCTCCTGCGACATGTCTGATGCGTCCTCTTAACCCCCCCTGCCCCCCACCCATGCATCCTGCCTGTCCCATCACCAAACTGGACCTGGAACACCTAGATCAATAAAGTAAATTGTCTTCCCCTTCTAGTAAGAGGGAAACAAATACGTAACAACCATCTGATCGCAAATCCCGGTGTAATTCTGATAACACTAATAATACTAGTAATAATGGCCATTATACAACAAACAAAACATGTCTTGCTTGATGCACATGTTTTGTAGAAGTTTGAAGATAAACATTTTCCAGGGACTGTGACATATACTGTATTTCACTTGCTGTGAATAACTGTATACCTACTGAAAAATATATTTCACAAACCGGAAAGGGTAGGTCCAAACTACTTGTTTTAGAATGGACTGAAGTTATATCAGTACAAACATGTGACCTTTCTTCTGCTGCACTGTCTCTGGTGTCTCATCTATGGTGCTAGTTTCTTAGACTCGCTTCAGGTGTTGACAGAAAGTTTGTTTTGTTGGTACACAGGATGTTTTAAAGTACATCTTCCAAATAATTGTATTCTTGTTGTGCAGCCAGAATTGTGTAGTCCAGTCTCGGATTGGAGCACCTTGAGATATGTAGGACCCTACCATGTATAAAGACACTTCAATAAAAGGAAAACATTTAACAACAACCGTAGGGATGGTTTTCAACCATATTGTCCTGATTTGGACCAATAAATACCTCCCAAGCCTCGGTGCTTACTTTACTGCTGTCCTTCTCAACCTTCTAACCTTATTCATTATGCACTTCACATATTCTTAATGTTTTTTTAAAGAAGCCTTAATGGCACTCATATTACTGTCTAATGGTTTCACTCACATTAAGATTCAATTCAAGTACCTTTCGAGAGCACTGCATGGCAAAGCATATGCCTACATGAGGTCTATTTCAACCAAGCATACATTTTAACATAACCAGCAGGCTTCCATACATCCTTTCCTTGATATAGGCTAAAATAAACTAAGAGAACTAAGTCTTTGAATTTGTTTCCTTGCCTGTATGGTATGTGTTTCTTTCTATATATATATAATGGACTGCATGTGTTTGTTTCTGTATTACCATTTTAAAGCACTTGGTGACAAATACGTTAACCCTAACCCTTTTTATATTTACATCACTTTTATACAGTCCTGTGCGCTTTTCAATACTAATTTGGTAAACCTATTGAAGTACATCTTAAAAGAGCAATGTAAAAGATATCTACTGAATGGAACCATGGATTAGGCCCTAGTGTGTTTTAATTAGCTCCACGACCAGAACCATGGTCAAGCTTGTGTTATGGGCTGCTGTATCTGCTGTCTCTTCCCCTCCCTCCCTAGTGAGTTGAGTGAAGACTGGGGTGCAGTTTATCAGATTGTTGTTCCAGTGGGATACAGACATGTGTTAGCATTAGCACATGAGCACCTGTGGGTTGGGAATCTGGGGGTTACAAAAATGTATGATTGTGTTCTTCTGGCCAGGTATGAAAGCTGATGTGGTGCAGTACTGTAGTACCTGTCACACTTGCCAGGTGGTGAGGAAACAGGTTGTACCGCCAGCCCCTCTACGTACTGTCCCTGTAGTGGGTGAGCCGTTGGATCATGCCATTGTGGACTGTGTGGGCCGTTTGCCGAGAACATAGTCGGGTCACCAGTTCATGTTAACGATTCTGTGTTGCAACCTGTTACCCTGAGGGTATCCCCTTGAGAAAAATCACTGCCACAGCCATCACTAAAGCTCTAGTTAAGTTTTTCACAACATTTGGCTTACCGAAACTCGTACAGATGGACCAAGAAACAAATTTACTCTCTAAAAGCTTCAAACAGACCTTGCAGTCTCTTAGGGTAACTCATTCAGTGTCCAGTGCATACCACCCTGAGTCACAAGGCGCCCTTGAACGCTGGCATCAAAATCAATGCTTAAAAAGTATTGTCATCCATCCATCCATCCATTTTCTGCCGCTTATTCGGGGCCGGGTCGCGGGGGCAGCAGTCTAAGCGTTCCCAAGCCAGCCGAGAGACATAGTCTCTCCAGCGTGTCCTGGGTCTACCCCGAGGCCTCCTCCCGGAGGGACATGCCCGGAACACCTCCCTAGGGAGGCGTCCAGGGGGCATCCGGACCAAATGCCCGAACCACCTCAACTGACTCCTCTCGATGTGAAGGAGTAACGGCTCTACTCCGAGCTCCTCCCCCTATCTCTAAGGGTGCGCCCAGCCACCCTACGGAGGAAGCCCATTTCGGCCGCTTGTATCCGAGATCTCGTTCTTTCGGTCATGACCCAGAGCTCATGACCATAGGTGAGGGTAGGAACGAAGATCGACCGGTAAATCGAGAGCTTCGCCTTTCGGCTTAGCTCCTTCTTCACCACGACGGACCGATACAGCGACCGCATGACTGCAGACGCCACACCGATCCGTCAGTATTGTCATGACACCAGAAAAGGTTGGGATGATTTGTTCTGTTTGCTAGTCGTGTTAGAGCATGACAGTGATGTAGGAAATGCTAAACCAATCAAGCAGCATGCATATTGCTGACCTATAGTGAAATTAGAGCTAATGAAGAAAGAGATAGATTACCTGGTAGCAAATGGTTCAGCAAAGCCCAGTCAAAGTCACTGGAGCTCTCCATGTTTTTTGGCATCTAAATCTGATGGTTCCCCTAGTTCTTGTACAGATTTCAGGAAGGTGAATGCTGTGACTGTACCTGACTCGTTTCCACTCCCTCGCATGGAACACTGCATCGATAGCATAGGCCCAGCTAAGTTCATCACCAAACTGGACCTGCTAAAAGGGTACTGGCAGGTACCGTTGGCTCCCAGAGCAACAGATATATCAGCTTTTGTCACCCAAGATCATTTCATGCAGTACACAGTAATGGCATTTGGGATGAGAAATGACCTGAGTTCCAGTGTTACCCCTGTGACGGTTTACACCGACCGTAACCCACTTGTCTTCCTGGGCCTGATGTGAAATCACAACCAGCCTGATGCACTGGGCACTACTGGTCCAGGGTTACAATATTGAAAGCTCAAGAAGGGCGCTGACAATGTGGTGGCTGATGCTCTCTCCCATGGTCGAGATGGAAACATTTTTGTGTGCAGTTTATGAGTGGATGCCAGCTTAATGTATATTGGCGAAGTAACCTTGTTTTTGGTCTTATGGGTGTTGGTGTTATGGGCTGCTGTCTCTCCCCCTCCTTCTCTCTGTTGCAGGTGGCCATGATTGGTGATAGCAGCTCACCTGCTGTAAATCAGGTTGCAGGGATATAACTGCTGTGTGTTGGAGCTGGAAGGTCTCTCTCTCTCTGATTTTCGGTTACAGGAGCTGGAGCTCTCTCTTTGTGCTGGGTCTGGAGGACTCCTTTAGTTTTTTTGTTCATAATTTAGCCTGGTGATAAAATCCTTTTCTTTTTAATTACAATTTTAAGTATGATTTTCCGAAGTGATCACATTAATTAAATTATTGTTCCTCCCCACATCCCCTAGCAATTCTGGAAACATAACACTTGAATAACTATTGGAGATGCTTTTGAAAATGAAGAGATAATAAAATGCAGAAAGGTTTCAAGACCTAGCATTACTGGCTTAACACTGAAGCTTCTGTGTCAGTGACATGTCAACTAATGTGCACATCGACTACAGGAATTAGGGGTCATGGGGTGACAGCTCTCTTCAATGTTTGGATTGCATTACCAATTTAAAATGTTCTGTGTGAGAGTTACCTATTGCTAATTTAAAGACTAAATATCCCCTTATCTCCTCTACTTTTGAAAGAAGGTAGGTAGGAAAGAATACATATTTCTGTCTGCTTTCATACTCATATTCCTGAGACCACATCATTGTTTTCTGTCACATTAACTACCTTGACGCATGAATATTGATGAGACCTCAAACCCTCTCAAACAACCTGAGTTCAGAGAGCAGCTGAGAAGAGGAATGACATCAGGGCTAAGTAAACGGACAGCCAACTTGTTATCTGGCAACATCAGAGGCCCCTATTTGAATTCCAAACAATTCCTCTTTTTGTTTTTCTATGTGCCTTGTTGATCTTTCACCAATGGATGTGTGAGATCACCCCAGGGACTGAGAGACATTTGGGTTTAATTGTATGTGATTGGCAGACTTGAGTGTTGATTTCCTCCTCTGTCTGTCTGAATTTGGGTTTCAGTGAGCAAGGGCCCATACAAAGTACCTTTGAAGAAACACAAAAAAAAACAAACAAACAGAAAAGGCTCAAATAATAGATGATGTTCTAAACTGAGAGGCCTTGAGATGAAGACTATTCCTGCAACCTCTTCAGTTTCAAAATGGTATACTGTTAGTGGTTTTGCTAGTTTTGAAACTTGTTTAAACTGGAAATAATATCTTAGCAGATAAATACAGGTCCATTCAAAAGTCAAGTAATTAATCTTCCAAAGAAAATAAGTCTTCCACTGGTTCTTTATATCAGTACCAGCACTTTATGCTAACAGACTAGAGTCAAAGTTAACCACACAAAAAACATCAAAATTCTTTATCAAATTAACTATTTATAAAAAATAGTCATCTGTATTATTCTCTGTATCCAAACCTTCTTTGAGGCATATTGTCTTGGTTCATTAACATGTTAAGCCATTACCTGCTCTTGATGAACAGCCCTATAGCGTTGAGTCGTTCTTAAAGAAAGACAGCCAGTTAAAGTGAAATTGAATCCAATAAAACCCTGGCATAGCTTATCTTATCTTCCGTAAAGAAAACAATTTTCCATTGCATTAGGGTTTGTTATCACAACAAATGTCCCAGGATAAGTGGTAAAAGTGACTCCCTGTTCTTTTCTGTTCTGATGTGCATGGTGCGATCATCTGCATTTAGCTTCTTTAAGTCACAGCAAGGAAGAGTGATTAATACTGACTTCAAGAATGAGTGCACAAGAGCCTGGAGAGTAAAGGGAAACATAAAGGGAATGTGTTACACTTGATCTCTTTTCTCAGACACTAAATGTCATTTCAAGCCCTGAAAGGCTTTACTTCAAACTGTTACTGCAAGAGGTGAAGTGTTGCAATAAAACTGCATGTCAACTAAAACTATTTAAGTGGACACTTCATAGAGAGCCCCATAAAGTTTTAATCCAACATAGAAAGACAATCGATGGCATTTGTGTGTAGTTTAAAGTCAGTCAGCAGTGACTGTCTGTCTGTCAATCAACAATGTCTCGCTTCCAACTGTATATATATAAAATCTTAAATCTCTAACTTTGACAATGTGTCACAGGATGAAAATTATGTAGCCTATTATGTTCTAAAAGCTGCTTAGCCTATATAAAGCTCCAGCTGTAGGAATTCTGCACGGCTGTCGAGCAGAAAAACACAAGAATTTGAAGTCTACCTGTTTTCAAATTAATGTATTATTATGTGAAAATATCTGATAAACACAAAAAGAGGACACATTATTCAATCATTAAAACCTAATCGAAGGAAACACATTTATTTTTCTAAAAATGTTCTGGGGTTCAGACCCCCACAAAGACTTTTTTCAAATAGACTAAACGTATTCATACAGTTTCTGTGCATTCGAAAACATTATATAGGGAAATACTGTAAGTTTGGTTGAACTGGTCAGTAACTTAGAAATTAGTCTTTAAGATCAATATGAAAAGTATAGTGATTGTCATTTTGCCATTTGGCCTACTCAACATGTGCTCACAAAAAAGTAACTGTCAAATTCACAATACAAATGAAGGAGATTAAATGCACCAATAACTGTGCTACAGTGCAAACAGCGTCTCTGTGATTCACTGATGGTTGTACATATAGTATGTCAACAAGCTTTCAATCAGTTAATTAGGGAAGAGTTGACCCCTTTTCTATGCAAATTAAGCCCTGTTTCCACACAGCAGTCCGGTACAGATCAGTACAGTTTGGTTTGATTAAGCCTGATCCCATTTGTGTTTCTACAACCACCCGTGCCCTATTTTGTAGGAAGCATGTAAGCCGGATGCCGATAGATACTACGTAATAGCATCACATGATTGCAGCTAACCGCTAACTAATAAATTCAACAATGGAGAAAAATGTGGCACAAACAAAACCAACAATGGAAGACATCCAGCAATTCCTTGACTCTGTCACTAGCATGTGACTCTTTATTACAAAAACTCAATCAAGCTTTGTTTCAGAGAAGGCTGTGTGCCACGAGGAGAAATACAGACGTAAACAATTGCCTGTGTGTTACAGTCAATGGTTTAAACACGGCGGGTTTTGTTTGCTGACGTCACACGGGATGTGACGATTCTTTCGACCAATCAGCAGAGTGCTGTGTTTAGCTCCACCTTTTCGGGTCGGCTCGATATTCTTGGCACCCTAGCGGAAGGGTCCCAAAAAGTAGGATGGTACAGATCAGTTATTTGGGAATCTTGCCCAGGATTAGTGTATGGAAACGCTGCAAAATGCACGCTGTACTGAGATGAACCGTTTCAAACCGCTCAGTGGAAATGGGGCTTAAGCCTCAAACTAAAAAAAGCTTTTCGCCATGCACAGATGGAATGGCGATATTAGGTTTAGGTGGTAACTGTACTGCAGTGTTGATAAGAAATGTCCAACAGAAGGGCTCCCCCATCCTATTTTTTTTTCAGATATCTTTAAGTCAGCCACTATATTATGACAGAAATATAAAAATATCCTCATACAATCAATACAAGAGTTGACTTAAGATAAACTTGTGCTGACAGGGTTGACAGTTTGTATTTACTTTAATTTAATTGCCAACTCATAGGATGGGAAGCACTTGGAGAGGAATACAAGGTCCCTGATGGTACCCTTAAGGGTAGTAACCATTATTATTATGGGCAAACAAACCCAGCAACCAGGTACAGTTGGGGCCCATATGGGCCTCACTTGGGCTGGTTGGGCTTTGGGTGGGCATGTGCTTAGAGTGGGCTTCGTTGTTGGGCCCCACATGGGCAGTAGACCCTGTCAACACACCCATGCGGGGCCCATGTGGGTCAAATATGGGCTGGTCAATGGGCCCCATCTGGGTGGCCCAGCTGGGTCCCGATGGAGAAACCTGGGTTGCCCATGTGGGTCTAAGCTAGGGCCCATGTAATGCCCACCTTGAGCTCATCTGAGCTTGCCCACATGGGGCCACCATGGAACCCCTTGGACAAAATTAACCAGGACCCAGCTGGGCCGCCCAGATATCTGACTCACATGGTCCCCGCATGGGTGTGATGACAGGGATAACATGCATTTTGTTAGTCTGTACTGTTTTATGAATTTCGCTTGTGTGTATTTATTTATATTCTCTGGATCGGGCACTCATGTTGAAGAAAATAAGGTTCAGTCCTGACAGGGGGGATGGATCAGGTATCTACAGTATATTTTTATACAGTGTTGCTGATTTTGCCCTCGGTTTGTAAGGATAAAAGCTCTATAATATGGTAGAGTCGTTACACACAAGGATGGAAGTTTTTCTGTCGTCGTCGTTTTGTGAAAAACTATTTGCAAAGTAGTTCTAAATCTACAGAAACATAAAGCAAAAGAAAGGGATGTTCAGATATAGCTGTAGACTGAAGATAGCGTCTTGCATTTGCAGAGAAGCTACTATGGCATGGCAAAAAGGAACCCTGCAATTTAATTTCAGCCAGAAATAAAAAGTTAATGCTTGAGTTTCTCTGTTATGAGGTCTTTTTGCAGCCAGAGGAAGAGTCAATCATGCATAATGAGGATGTACACACACTGCACATTGAGCAATTTGTCTGGTTTAGCAGACAGCCCAGTCTACTATAAATACACTGCTTTATGAGCTCAAAAAACATGCAAATCAACAATGGGATGTACGTCTAGGAAGGGAAAAGAACAACACTACTCCAGGGCTATAGGGGTAGCTACTGTATACTGTCACAAATTTATATAGCCCCAATAAAGTGCCGAAAACTGCCGTGCTGGACCATTTTTTAAACGGAAGAGAGCAGGTAGAAAATGAAAACCCAAATGAGTCAGACCCAAAGCTTATAAGTTACAGAGACTAATTTGTGGACATCTTTAAACTTTTAAACATGTACAGTATGTTACACTACCAGTATGCATCATACTGTATGAGTGCAGTCTTTCTTGCATACAGTAATTACATAGACTCACAAGACCAAGCCAAGAAACAGACAACATGACTCAGAAGGCTTCCCTGCCTGGCCATACACACAAAGAACCAAGGCTTTGGATGTTTAGAAGACCACACACTCTTTTGCACTTGATGAGATTTTTTGTCAAAGTCATTTGATGACTTTGAAGTCGACTTGACAAAATCATGAAAGACTTGCACTTTGACTTTCACACCAGTGACTTATGACTTCATTTGGACTTGAGCCTCATGACTTGTAAATACTTAAGGTTTTGATGTTATTTTAGGGCTCTATGATTTGTGCAATGCAGAAAACATGGACAATGATTAATGACAGTTAATAAAATATAATCGTATACCGAATACCGTAGGATTAGCCTCGACATTTCTTTGATTCATAAAAGAAGTTTTTCATACCAAGTGTTTTTACAAAAAAAACCCTGATGATTTTTAATCATGTTTGATGTACCTGCAGCTTCTCATGTCTGCTCCTCTGCTCTACACACACACACACACACACACACACACACACACACACACACGCAGAGGAACATCAACTGTCCATTTTAGCACAACAGAACACAGTTCATAATGCAGACCTAGTCTTTACAGTCGGAAACACACGTGATTCAATCAAACAGACGTTTCGCTTTTTTTTTTAAATGATTTTTGTAAATGTAACAGATGTTCACTGTTAAAATTTCATTTAATTTGGTGAAGAGAGCTGATGACTTGTTAACGGCTTGAAATTCAAAGGTTATGACTTTTGACTCGACTTGGACTTGTCCGAGAACTGGTTATTTATTTTTAGCACCCCCTTAGCACCACTACAGAATCAATGGTGCTGTGCCTGTCCAGGAATTAATTTACACTGTATAGATAAAAGCAGTGTGTTGAAGTGTGTGTTAAATTCAGCCTCTACAGGGTTTTATAACAAGAACTTGATCTTCAACACAGACAGGATTATTCCCAATCTTGCATCAGGACATGTTTTAAATTTGCTGCCTTCAAAGGTTTGTCTGGTTTTCCTTTTCTCCTGTTTCGCAGTAAATATGTAAGCTGTGATTGAAACCTATAATCATGTACATATATTCATTTCCAGCAGAGATAAGTAGCCCTGCAAGAAAGCAACAACAGCAATTTGAGCAAACCAGCAATTTGAGGAAAAATGTTGGTAACCAAACAGTGAGAAGCCGCTTAGATTTTAATCAATAATTCTGTTTTGTCACAAATCACAAAAATGTAACTGAGTAACATGCAAATGCAAATTTCAATAAGATGCACCATGCTCTGTTACTGGATTTGAAGCTGTGAAAAAATAAATATGGATTATTTTGGATGGATTTAAAATAGTTTGAGCCCTGCTGATATTACTGAGAAATACAGCTGAATAAACAATATGTACCGATTCATTCTTTTTTGGTTATGAGAAACTACAATTCCTACAGTTTAAATTAAAACACTGAATCTTGTTAAGAATGTATGGCTCACACTCTGTATAAGTATTAGGGTTTGGGATATGTTGGCCCAATAAACCTTGAGATATTACAGGAGCCTGAATGGAGGGGAACACATTTTAAACTCTATGGTATTGAAAAACTGGCTGCAGAGATGTAACGGAAATAAGAGTACAGGAAGTAAAACTCCAGAAACAATTTGTGCACATTTGAGAGCAGGTGAAGAGGATATAAGGACATATAGCTATACCAATGAGAACATCCCTTATTTAGCTCTTCTGCCAGATTTTTGATGTTCAAAAATGCATGTATGGGGATACAATTAGAAAGCTGTGGCTGGTGCACAAAACAAGATCCATGGTCAGCTATATGAAAATGTCAATAACCTGTCTCTCCTGTTTAGCATCGGCACTGACATTATTATTTTTTTAACCACAACAACCATTTTTATTTCACCCGATAGAAAGCCATTGGGAGCTGTCATTGTTTCTTTATTGAAAAAAGAGATAGGTGTTCTCCCTGCTTTTTCCAGTGTCTTCTAAACACCTGGGCCACACTAAGCACAGCTGAATCTTTGATCTGGTCTCAAGAAAGCATTTCTTTCTTTTTTTCATTGGAAACATGGAATAACTTCGAATTGAACAGGGCCAGTTGTTCAGATGGCTAAGTATGTCACATCGAAAGGGTAAGGAAGAGAGAGGCGGGAAACAAATTATCAAAATCATTCTTTAACTGTTATGGAATCACTATAAAGACACATTTTGGAAATACAAGTGACAATTTGAACGGAAGCCAAACTCTTCTCATCCAATTCAGGGTTTCACGCTTCAACAAAACTGATATGAAGATGCAATAGAAAAGTTCAAGCTTCTCCACAAGATCACATTAAAAAAAGGTCCACATTTACTCAAAAAATACATTAGCTTGGATGACTTCTGAAGAAAACAACCATAACCAATTCCACTATTTATAGACTAAAAGCTCAATTAGAGTGTTAATTAAATGACCAACAGTACATAAAGTAACAGTGCACACCCTTAGCACATTTTGGTTTGTATTAAATACATTAAATAAAATTCTCTCTCAGAATGACAACAATTCCCGCCCCCCCCCAGAAAGTCAGCCAAAACAGGACATAATTCTATGAAAACAGACATCATATAAGCCTTAAGCAAGACCCTTGAAGTGTAGCAGGGGTACCAAAAAAGCAATTTCTCCCTTGAGATTATTTACAGTATGTGCGCACACTGCTCTCTACATGCACAGTGTCCCCTCATCCCTGAATACTTAAATACATGGTTATACGCGAGGAATAACTCCTTGTTCTCATGTTCACTCTGCTCTGCCAGTTATTTGTTTTGGCATTTTTGCAGAATTGTGAGCTAATAACTAAATATAACAAATATGCTGATACACTGGTAAAAAAAGAATATGGCTATGCCAATGCAGTTTGTGCAGTTTCTCAGAATCAAATCAAGCAAGTTCTTATTTGACACAAATACTGTCTCATACTCCAATGACTTGGATGTATTATAAAAAAATTGAGCGTTTGTGCTCAGACGAGAACAAATCAGACATCAATAAGACTTGTTTAATGAGAGAGTGATCAGACTCTGAAGTGAGAGAGTAAATCTTACAGCTGAAGCAAGATACAGTCCATAAAGCTGTAGAGGTATTCCAATGCTGCAGTATTTAGGTCATTAAACAACTGAGATGAACATCTGGCTGTGCCTGGATTTAAACTTCATTTCTAGTGGATGTGTTAATGTTAAAAGACATCGGATAGCGTGGTAAACTGATGTGTTCCTGGTATTAGAATAGGAGCAACATTGTATTTATAGCCCTGCTCTCATGAACAGGTTACGTGATTTACAGCAGAAGATATACCAGCTGTTTGCTCCAGTTGTTTGATTTCTTGATTTATTTCAAAATCAAAGTGATGAGAACATTTGATTTCATCCTCATTTTCTATATCATATTTCTCAGAATAATTATAAAGCTGGAAATATTGTCCACTTATAAAGTTTGAGCTGGTAAAAACAAAGCCAGGCAAATGCCTCAAAATAGATTGTATTAAGTTTGACTTTTTATTTCAGTAGAAACCCTCCATGGTGCTCAAACTCCCTTCAGTACGATGATGATAGGGAAACATTGATTGACAAATTGTGTCCTGTTGTATTTAAAGCAAAGCACATCAGAGGTAATAGCAATGCCATAAAGCCTCTGCAAAGCTTGGAGCTCAAAATGTCACATGTACAGAGTCTGTGTTTGTTTACACGCTAACAATCTTCAGCTAATGGGGTGACTATGAGCAACTTGCTCTTGAGAAAGAAGAGCAAGTTGCTCTTACACAGCAGGAGTACAGAACTGCTGGTGTCATGTGCCCACTCACCAAAACCTCTCTCTAAAAGATGATCTCAGCTTTTCATTTTGTTAACCATGTTTATAATCTGAAATGACTTGGGATGCTTGCGTTGCTTTTAAATCAAACCCTGCAGAAGATATTTAACCTAGCTTCTCATTCAACAGTTATTGCGTCTCAACCTTCAGATGGAAGTGTGCGTTTTGTTTGCTTTCCTTTGTGATTCATTTCTGAAAGCATTTTAAATGAAATACTTGGATGGAGTAAAGCTAACAGGGTGATACATATTGTATTCTTTTCAGGTAAAGCAATTGCATGCCAAGTGGCTTGAGAAGGGAAATTAGAGTTACCTGTAATACTTTGAAAATATATTTCACTGTGACTCTATTATTTAAAGGACCGAAGCATATTCCTTTTGCATCCTCCTGCGTCATAACTGTAATCACTATAGTTTCAGAACCCCAGTCTATGACCCTTAAAAAAACTCCAAACATTGTGGAACAACTACAGACTGAGCACCGTTAAACAAGACTGGTAATCCTCACAAGCTCCTTGGTGACCTACAGAGCTCTATAAGACTTAAAGCTACATCTCTTGTAATGACATTGTCACTGTGGATGTGTTGCTGTATTGCTCTGGCTTTTTATTTTTATCTAGATTCTGCCAGTCTCTGAAGTTTTCAGGTGAGTTCTGAACAGCCTTTTATGGCAAAAACATAGCAGTAAGGAAACTAGTGTTGCAGAGTAAAAGTAACTCACCTAAGATTAGGAAGAATAAATATGTTATCCCACAGCTCACATCCCTCAGTGCCTGCTACATAGTCATCCCTTCTTCAAAAAGTTTGTAACATGAGAAGGATGCAAAATTTTTATATATATATATATATATATGCTTGTGCAGTGCTTTTTAGCAGGATACGTTAATTTCCTTCATCAAAAAAAGGGGAATACTACATGTATTCTGTAGATATTGTGGACTTTGCCTCAAAGTTGCAGGCAGCAAACTGCTCTTTGTCATAACACTTCATTCTTCCATTGAAAAAAACCCAGTAGTAGTTGAGTTTAAAATTGCCTTCATCTCTCAGAGAATCTAGTATAGTTACTGGATGTAACCCCAGTTCTGTGAGTATGTGCCTACTCTGTATCTTGTATCTCAGTGAAATTTCAAGCTGTAAAGATTTCATGAAGTTTCATTGAATGTTGAGTTAAGTAAAATAATGTTCTAAGTGAAAATCAAGTTGTTATATTTTTTTGAAGTAAATGTATTTATTTGTGAGCATAAGGTTTGCCAAAAAAAAACTAGATTAATCCCCGTGCAACAGCAAAATAATTTATTTCAGTGTCATCTCTCCTAAACAGACAGAGTTTAAAAATAGAATGACCCATGAGACCTACCCTCCCCCACCCCCAGCAGGATATCTTCTTTGTTGTCGATATTTGTTGATTTGTTGTACAGAATGTCATTTCATGTGTTTCAAACACTTTTAAGAAAACAGCTGAAGGAGTGAGGTGAAGACAAATGTCAGGTTAATGTTCATTGCATGTGTTTTTGTTGGAGCACACAATGTGCATACTCGGGCTTATGTTTGCACTAATGAGAGTGTGTTTGTTGGAGGAGGTGTGTCCACATTGATTTATGCTGCTGGGGACTTAATGTTGCAGGATAAAGAATCACTTACCAGCTCAAAAATAGAAGATGGTCAAATGTATAGGTGGAGGGTATATATGAGAAGTTTTAGAATACAGTAAATACATTAACAGCTGTACATTTTGCACAATTCTTTGGAACATAGAATTCTTCTCTGTGTATCAAAACTTTGTTGAAACAAAGTAAAGGTTTAACAGCAAGAAATGAAACCACTGCATGCGAGAATACAATATAATATCAATAAAGATCTACTATTATTTGCGAACAGTGAATTCCTTTAGAAAAGCATTATAAAACTGTAACGTTAATCTAAAGATGTCATGAGAAGAAATAAGGCTTTACTTTTAGTTTTAGGTACACACTGTGCAGAAGATGCTTGGTTTTGAAGAAGAAAAAAAAACTAAATCATTAAAAAAACAATATTAGTGTTTGCTTTCAAGTGTAGGGGATTGCTGTCTTTAGCTATGTTTACATGGACACACAATCTGAATAAAATCCTGCTTAGAATAAAAAAAATGTAAACACATCAATCATAAGTCATTTTTTAATTGGGTCGGGCTCATTCGGAATACGAGAGATGTGGTTCAAGCAGATCATTGTTTGGTTTAAAATTCTACACACATGCAAACGCACACACACGATCAGATCAAGCTTGTCTTCCAGGTTGGGGTGAAGCTAATCTCACTGGGCATCTCTCTTAACTGTGCATGTCTAAAAGTCCTGCTGTAGTCAGGGAAACTCCCTCTGTTAATTGATCAAGTATACTGCTGATAGTAGTACTTGCAAGACAACCAAAGTTACACACATGAAGGAGGAGGATATTAAATTGAATCACACAAAAGGGGGAAAATGTAGGAGCAATATCTGGAGTGACAGTGGTGTTTGTTTAAATTCACAGGTGGAGTCAACTTGCACGGCAACTCTTGTGTGCTTACCAAAACTAGACTGCAAATAATGAAAGTGAATTAAACACAGTTTGAGTTGTGCTTGAAATGTATCTCAATCTAGAAAAAAAAAACTTTTTTTTGAATACACCCATTAAATCGTTAATTTCTCACAAGTTAAATGGCATTTATTGTGCATGTTAACAGGAAGGAACAGCCACTTTTGCTGCTGTATCAGGGAGATCAGATCATGTGCAGGTCAGAATCGTTTCATCAGATAAATGCACACGCACGTCATATTCAGATAGTTAGTGTACATCAATCAGGATGATCTGAATTGGATTAAAGAAATGTTGTACGTGTAAATAATAATATAATAATAATAATTGTAATAATAAATGTTTCATGTCAAATTTTAGTCTAATCCGAGGGAGGTTACTGAAACCCAGTTCTTCTTTTTTTCTCAAAATTGTTCAGTAAACAACAGCACCAAAGTGATGTACTGTATGTGCTACTAAAATATAGTTTTCTCCATCACATCTTTCATCAGACTAAAGAGGAGCAGGGTGTGAAATGCACAATACAAAGAAAGACCCACTCTACTACTGGAAAAAAGATCCATGGTGCTAAGTAAGGACAACAACTCCACAGAAAAACTTAAATTTAACTTGTCCATCATAACTGTCAGGTCATATAAAAGTCATAAAAAGCATATAAATGCCTTAGAGACATGATGAACTTGTGGCACTGCACACAAATGTTGTATAGAGGCAGTCTGCAGCAGAACAACACAACACTGGCATCAACACAAGTCCTGCTCCAGATGGCCAGATCTTCCACTGCCCTTGCCACGTCTTTTGGCTTGTTTCCCTCTTGGAAGCCTGCAGTGGCTCCAGTAGAGGTGAAGCAACACTCAGCCCGTCTCTCTATATTCTCTCAGCCACTAAGTGCAACCAACTGAAAGGATGTAAACACAAGAGATAAAAATGACCATGTTTAGACTGGTATGTTGAAAGAAAGCCCAACCGTCCATTTGGTTGCTTCACACTGCCAGAAGGCAAAGAGAGATGTGCAGTGGGTATATGAGCTCTTGCATTAAAGCCAAGACAAACCAGTGAAGCAACAATTGAGAAAGACCCAAGAATAACGAAACACAGCATTAAGGAATCTGGCACATAGTGTCTCCCGACAGTATGTAGTTGCCAAATAGAAAATAGCTACCACCACATGGAAGAGTCAAGTTCAAGCATTTTCTAATGATGTTGATGATTGTCCTTTTAAGTTGGCTTTCTGTTCTTCTACAAATTATAGATCACAATAATACTAAATCTGAATTTGCCATTCCTTTTTTTTACGGCTTTGCCGCCTTTATTTGTAGAGAATTTAGAGTGTTGGAATGACTTTGGCCAAGTGCAAAGAGTTCGAGCTTTGAACAGTAATTCTTAGCCTGTATAGGATTTAGGACCCATCAACCAATTTTTTCAAAACGATCAACCACTCAAAGTAATTTAAAGAATAATGGGGCAGCTTGGACCTGACGAAGAACAACAAATTACAGTATGTCTACATAACAAAACTCAACAGTCATCTAAAGTACAAGTCAACACGCGCCTTTATAAGCAGACTGATTTGTTTCTAAATATCATTTCAGTTCGAATGGTTTCATCCTTTAACAAGCCAGCAATTTGCTGAACACGACACAGACATTCTGTCAAAACTTTTGCCATGCACACATGCTCCTAATAAAATGGTTCTGTGACACATTTTTGGGTCCTGACCAATCAGGTCAGAAGCCCCCCAGGCTTCAAGGACTACAGTCTGCACATGGGGCTTGCAATACAATCATTGCCATATCCCGTCAGCCTATTATTTAACTGCTCAGATTTTGATGATAAAACTTTATTTCCTAATAAAACTGAGGCTTTTACAGACTGATATTTAATTTATGCTTAATTTGAAAATTATCTCAGAAGAATGAGGAGAAACTGCGATACCTAGAATTGAGAACCATTTAAAATGCCAACAATTTTACTTGTGGCATTTGTGAATAAATTGAAAAAATTTATAACAACATTAAATCCATTTTTCTTTATTTATATTTGGGTTTTTTAAGTTCCATCCTCAAATTGTGAGTAAAGTCTCTATTTTATGAAGAGAGGAATGTCAGTGCAGGAAGCTGAATATTTTTAGCTAATACCGTCAACTCGTGTAACACAGACAGTGTCAACATAGTACCTGAGTGTGGAATGCTTCTCACGTCTGCCCTAAATTCAGTGCTGCAAAAGGGATTGGATGGGACATTGAGGAATAACTGAGAAAAATAAAATAATAAACTTCCTTTTACATATTCACAGCATGGTGTACGATCATATTCCTGCAGCTTATTTTGGGTTACTTTCCACAAGCAGAGAGTCATTATGTTCTGTATTTGGTGTTGGGGAAAAACTGGACGGGGTGGTGAAATATAGGGGAAAGATAACACTGGAGCTAATATGCAGTATTACTTATGCGATAGGCATTTTACTCTAAATGTACCTGACAAGATAAGAGCTCGGTCATTCATTTGAACAGTTATCTTATGTGCAAATGTACAGAATGCTCTGGAAAAAGAGGCATCTCATCCTTTTCGAGCTTTCACATTCAGCTGAGTACACATAAACAATGATGCTTTTATGATGGATGTCTGATGTTTCATGTATATTATGCAATGTCCTGTATTCACTTGTTGTTAAATAACCCTTAAGAAATAAAGCTTTCATTTATTCATTCATGTAACAATTAAGATAATGTTTATCTTTTTGTTTTATCTGTAGTGTGATTTGCTATATAGATTTTACTTGAACTGTGTTTAAGTATATAATATATTACTTACAATACAGTTTTTAGCATGTTGAGCAGAGCTGTTCTTTGGGCCTAAATTGTGATTGCCATTTGAACAGTGATGTGTAACTGCAGTGCAACCTTCACTACAACATCAATGCCACAATGAACCAATTGATCCATCTTCTAATTATTACCTTAAGATGTTCTGTGTGTGGCATCATACCAGTATCCAATCAAATCCAATTAACACTGGTGGCCCCCTAAAGAAAAGTGCATTGTAGAGGGATTACACAGCTATCTGTCCCGCTCTGATTAATGGCCGCAGTAATTAATGCTGAAGGGGTCTGTCCGAGTGCCTCAGTGTGGAGAAGCATACAGCAGCAGTGAGCCAGCTGCAGTGAACACAGCCTGCACTCACACACATGCACACAAGAGCGAACAAATCAAACACCTGGGTCCTCTAATGTTTGCATATGCCATACAAAGTAAAAGGCTTTTTTTATTTGGGAAAGTTGTGCTCATCTGATGCTCGTGGAGATTGGCAAGAAAATGAATTGATGACATATAGAAATCATAATCACAATACTGTTCTGCATGTTACTATTAGACTTTAAAGTTTCGACAAAATATTAACACAAAAAAGAGAATAAAGTCTGCAATTTCAAGGTCCATATTGGACAACCAGGTGAGGTTCGGATATTGACCGAGTTTGGAAATTGGGCTTGTAGATGAAGATGTGCAAGCTCTCTTCCTAAGCACAGCAGAAGTGCCCTTGAGAATAGCAACACATTCTAAACTGCCTTTGAGTCCCTCTGCAGCCTCCTCACTCTGAAATATCTTCACTAACACATTTCCATTTTGCTCTCAGGAGACAGGACTTATGCAATAGTGGACAAAGTAATAAAATCAATGCTGTGTTAACAGTTTCTACGTTCTACATTAAATTTGTACATCTACTTTGACAGTCAACATACCAACAAAATAACAGTCATATGAGTGAACAGTAAAAAATAATAAAGCAGTTTCAGTACATACACGGAGATCATTTATGCAGGTTGGTCGCAGGATATAAGCATCATCAACCCTACTATCACAGAGTTAATTTTCCTGAATATTTTCTGCTGTACTTCTCACAAAGGCCCATCAAGACTCTGCGTGTAAAATTGACCACATTTTCCGTGTGAAGCCAAAGAGAAAGGCGTGCCTGTTTGCAATCACACATGAAGCTTACCTTGACATTTTCCCGCCTTTTTTAGGAGTTTGTGAGTATTTGAATAGGGCTTATGTGAAAAACTTGAACCCAAGAAAACTGAATTTAACAGTTATGGTGAACCCTCTGCCATTTTAATAAGCAGCATGCTGTTTGACTTTGTTTCATACTTAAAATGTGCATACAGTCAAATAGAGTAGCAGTGTGTCTCACACTTTTTCAATCTAAGGAAGTTTCAGTGCTAAGATTGCATTTAAAAATACATTCAACTTGGTGATGTTTTATATATTTCTGAGCAATACCAAATTTGATCTCAATTACAGAAGACTAAAAAGACATATAACATTATGCTCCTTTATAAATAAGCTACTGCTGTTATCAATAAATCATGCTGTTGAATGCCAAAATTGCAAATCTCAGAGTTACAATTCAGGAGACAGGAGCATCCGCAACTAACACTCCACTAGAGATTTGTCAAGCAGATAAACTGCAATGTATAATTGAAGTGTAACAGTCCAAATAATTTATAAAGCAATCTACTTTCAACATCCTCTTCCCGGGATAACAATCATCTGGATCTTCAGTCTTGAATAATCACAGGTGGTTGAAGGCCTTAAACCTAATCTCCAGGATGTGACATGCAAATTCTGAAGGCTCTTCCTCTGCTTCGCTCAGCGTGCATCCATCAGTCTTTTTCAACATCAAAAGTTCTTTATCGTGCAATGTTATCTCATATTTCAAAGGCAGTGGTTGATATGGCATGACTTCGGCCCGATAAGAGCACAAACACCTGCTTGCTCTGCAAGCATGCAGCTTGGAGAACCCTTTTACTTTGTATTGACTCGGAATTGCTTTACCGAAATGTAAGGTCTAATCTCTCTGTTTTTCCACTCTCCAAATCCTGTCTGTGTCTTGGTTTTTATACTGATGTGTTGTAAAGTTCCACAGATTGCAGCTCAAAGCTTTGCAAACACCTGGGTGAAATTGCTTTGAGTTCCTGATAAAAAAATTTATGCATACTTTTGTCCTTTAGTTTTTCAATTTCGTATACACGTTTTTTCTTAGTTTTTTTTGTTTTTTTGGAGTCTGTGAATAAATGTTTTTGAATACACTTGTAGACGTTTGACTTCTGAAACGATACAAACTACTATCACGGCACTCTATTTTTCTCTGTTGGTTAACCATCATGACAGAAAAATTCACAATTCATGAGGTGCAAATACTCAACTCTGAGTATTCTCCAAAGGCCATTTGAAGGGGAGGTGAAATGACTCTCATGAATGATGAATACAAAACTGTTCCCAAAATAAAATGTTAATCAATGTTGTAGACTTCTGTCTTCAGTCTTTCAAAGCTCATACTTTCCATAAAGATTGCACATACTGGCTATAATGAAAAAAAAAAAAAAAAGTATATTCAGAAATATTAAAGGAGCAGCAAATGCAACGCATAACAAAAGCAAAGTGATCAGACATGACTAATCAAATCTGTCGAATCAGTGTTAGCCTTTCCCATAAATATTAATTTCATCAATACTCCTGTAATGTATACTCCATAGCGCAACAGATTAATTAAGATGACTTCAGGGTCATTGACAAGGCTGTCAGATAAAAAGAGTTGTTTTACCTAACAGCATTTTAGAATGAGAGAGTGATATAGCAAGCCAATGCAAAATATGAAAGGATAAACTTACTATTCCAAACTTTAAATATCTCCTTTGTCAGTGATAGTCCAAATGGATTTGCATCTCATTCTTCCACTTTAAGGGCCTGCAAAAAAAGAAAGCAAAAAAAATGTGAGTCTCTCAACACGAAGAACATAGAAGTAAAATTTTATTTTTTCTGCAAATTTCCTTTTACATGTATCCTATGACTTAGGATATGGCTTTAACTGTAAATGAAGTGTTACACAAAACAAAGGGAATAGCTGTAATTAAATAGTCAATTGACAACATTATAAACAAAAATGTGTGATATGTTATACTGATGTGTCTTTTTTTTAATTTTTTTTTAAATTACATGCCATTACAGAACAGCAACTTCTTACAGCCAAATTGTTTCTGAACAATATAAGTCTGGTGGACATAAAGGCCACTATGGCTGCATTAAGCCTTGATCCAATCTGAGCAAGGATAGTTTTGTTGCTGCTCTGGCTGAAAATTGGCACTAATAAGGATGTTTAAAGACATGCAGTGGAGACTATTGACGTCCACGCCTTTGAGACAAGCCTATAGATTTTTTTTTTTTTACTCGATTACTAGCTCCTCTTGCCTTTATTATTAAAGCTGTCTGCAGGCACCATGGAATACAAATAAACCAAACTCTGTAGCAATATATATATCACCAAGCAACCAGATTTGTGCAAGGATTTTTAGAGTTACTTGAATTTTCCCAAATGTCAACTACCCTTGCATTAAGACCATCATGCATGTGCATGCAGAGCCTCAGAGGAGCTCTAACATTTTCCCAAGAACATCTCTACCCATGTGTTCATGAACTGCATTCATGCTTTCAAAAACAAAGTATAATAAACAAATATCATAGGTAGGAATATTTTCTAACTGGTGCATACATCTGTATATTGATGAGATAGCACCAGGCAGAGTAAATCCGTTCAGTTTGCCACGTTTTATTATTCCTCCATTATGCAACCATTGCTAAATGTCATGTAAATGCTTCAATGGATTTCAATTTAATATAAAGCCACCAAGATCCAGTTTGTACTTTGAGTTGATAAAGTGAAATTGAGGGATGAGGAAAAAGTGGCACGGTAGAGAGAACTGCATGGGACACTTCCCTGAGAGTAGTATTATCCAAGCATGAAAACGGAATGTCACGAATGGTGAAGTAGAAAAAAAAAAGTTGTTTGTCAGCTGTATCAAGACTGTAAGTTTAATTAATGTAGCAACAGCACTGCTGCGATTAACCTTGCTGAACAACCAGGAGCTAGGAAGTGTTAAAGGCTGTGTTGATCTATAAGTGTTAAAGCTGACAATAATTGGTTATGTTGGTTTTATATGATGATGAAACACGATACAAATACAATATTAAGTAATTCAGATGCATAATTGGCCAAATTTTAATCAACATATTTCACTCTACTTTGCAAAGATGATAAAAATGTTGACATTAATCCAATCAGGATGGATGCCACAAAGTAATTAGTCCAGTCTTCACCAGGCAACCCCAACTAATTACACTGCATATTTTACTCAAATTGAGATAGCCTTTAGATAGATTTCAGCTTATAAAGTACACAAGTATACATATGTGCAAGTATATCTACAAACGTTGAAGTAAGGATGAAGGAAACATGAGAGTCAAAGCTGATGGGAGAGCAAATAGTTGTTTTCTTTTTTTAGTAATGTTATTGTTTTCTTCAGATTCTTGCAATGGTTTGCATTTTGGAATCGCCAGTGGTCAGACTGATATTTAAAGACTGAGTTTTATTATCCAGTAGTGTTCAAATAGCCACGGGTTGTAGGCCTATGCATGAAAAAAAGAGGGAAGTAGGAGTAGAAAATCAGCTCTTGAAACTTGCTTTTGCATATATCTTTAACAAGTTAACCAGTATTATTTTTTGTGATTGTTTAAAAAACAAAATCAACCACAGCTTTGGAGAAGTTGAATGTGATTTTGAACTTTGTGAAAGGGAATGGATCTGTTCCAAAGTTGGCCAGTCCTCTAGTTATGGATACACATCAGATATAGACGAACAAGGATACAAAGTTACATACAAGTCACATACACCCATTTGTAATGGGTGAAGCATTGGCCCAGAAGAGCGGTCTTCAGGTGGTCCCCAACTTTCACTGGGTGTTTCCAGCTTTAACCACAATTCTCTCCAGTTGGCGGGTTAGCAGTGACTGGCCAGGTCACTGCCCCTCTCCTTCAGGCTTCCAGCTTGTGTCCACTCTCTTATGACAGAGCCAACAGGAGGCTCTCTACGCTGCTTCCCCCAGTCTACGTATGGCTGCTTTTCTCAAGTGGCCTCTCAGCCCAATCTTTGTCATTAGATTCCACGCAGATTCAGCTGGGAATCCTCAACATCCAATTTCCACTTTCATCAGCCATGTTGTCCACCCCTTATCCCGGCAGTCTTGGGCAAGTTGCTGGCTTTTTTCCTCTCTGCAACTTCCTCACAGCCCTCCTCCCATAGCACTGTCAACTCCACCAGGATGATCTTCTTCCCCTCTGGAGACCAAGTGATGGTGTCAGGTTTTTGAGTGGTCGACAGGACTGCTTCTGGGAAGTGGAGTTTCCTCCCGAGGTCAACCTCCATTTCCCATCTCTGGGCTGACTGCAGAAGATTCTGCCTGGCTTGGTTGTGGAAAACCGGTCTATGGCCTTCTTTCACAAAGACGATGGTGCTAAACAGTGGTCTTGCTTTGGCTCGTTGCTTCTTCCTCCTCTCTTGCTCCAGGATGCCAGCTAGCACTGCCAGCACCTTATCATGATGCCATCTGTATCTCCCTTGTCAAGTCTTGCACCCTGACAGGATGTTTTCCATTGTTTCTTTTCCACCGCACAACCTGCACAGCGGGACCTCCCTCATCCCCCACCTGTGCAAATTGACTGGGGTTGGTAGGCTGTCATACACTGCTCGGAGTAGAAAGGATATCCAGAAGGGCTCCAGTTGCAAGCTCAATGGATTTTGCTCTTCTCCCTTCTTCTTCAAGGATTCAGACTGTCCTGGATCAGGGTTCTCCTCTCCCTAGGAGTTGACTTTGGCCACTGCTGGAAGTGTGCAGTTCATAGACCCTGTCTTCCAGTGCAAGGGTTACCAATGATGTCTTTGGTCCTGAGAGAACTTTCTGCCTGGTTAATTGCTGTGCTGGCAGCTCTCTTACAGCCAAATTTTTTATCTAACTCCTGCTTCCCTGGTGAGTTGGTCCTGAGAGTCTCTATATGTCAATGACAGTCTGCACTTGGCAACTTTAAACTCCTCCACCACTGATGATATGGGAGGCTGGAGCTGGCCCGACTTTATGTAAAGCCCCAAGGATGTAAAGCTCAGGGGTACTCCAAACCATCTTCGAAGGTGCTTGTTGAACTTCGTGTCCATTTCCTCAACAGCTGGAAGGGGTACCTCATACACAGAGAGATGCCACATGAGCCTTGGCAGCAGGCCATGTTGGTAGATCCAGCACTTGCATTTCCCAGGCAAGCCGGACTTGTCAATCTTCTTCAGCCATTCTTTAACTTGTTTTCCAGTGTTGGAGATGCTGTTCTTGTAAACTAGCATAGCAAGTACTACAAGTACTATAAATATATAAGCGTTATATAAGGTCTACCGCATTGTTTGCAAGTTTCTTGGTTATTGAACATTAATAGGAATTGAATATGAATGAGACTTTAGACTTTATTGTCCCCGAGGGGAAATTCTTTTTCACCAAAAAACAGTACAGTTTAAGGCACAGGTGTCAAACTCCAGTCCTGGAGGGCCGGCTTCCTCAGACTTTTAGATGTCTCCTTGCTCTAACCCACCTGCTTTAAACCAATGTGTTGTCATTAAGCTCTGCAGAAGCCTGATAACGAGTCACTCATTGGATTCAGCTGCGTCCGAGCAGGGAGACATCTAACAGTCTGAGGAAGCCGGCCCTCCAGGACTCGAGTTTGACACCCCTGGTTTAAGGGCTGCGCTGACAGCACAGGTACATTGGTGTTGTAGCAGCAGAGCATGTGCCAAGAGACCCAAGACAGTATCGGGAATAAACATTTAGATGATAAATAATGGATATCAACATGTGTCCATTAGTTGCTTGCAAAAATTTGTGACACCATAACAGCCTACTTGTATGAGCTGATCAAAATATTGCTGATTTATGCATTAATAATTACTCCATGTTGATTGATCACCAGTAAAAGCAAACAAGGTGAAGGACTGATTAAATTCTCTTGGTGGGTTGAGTAAACTATGTCCTTCATATCTCCCCAGGGGGATAAAGGCAAATAAATGCTGAAACAAAAAATGTTGACTTGAATTGTTTCAAAAGTGGTTCTTGTTAATTTGGTTGTGTCAGCAGAAATATTGTACTGCATGCCCTTGCCTTTGGGAGAGGAATAAGAAAGAGCCCAGAATCTACATCTGAATATTCAATTCTTTGCCCTGCACAACAATCCTTCAAATTAACGATCAATTTAAAGGATGAAGGCTGAAACTAAGAAGTAAACAACACTCAATGTAGGACATTTTTGGTAAACAACATTCCAATTACTGCTTCCCATGTCATACATTTGGTTTTGTTTTACTTGAACATCCGGTTTAAAGTCCAAGTCTTCAAAAGGCTGATATGAGGTCAGAGGTATTAAACATTGCATTTAGCTGTCTTTCATTAAGGCCATAAAGGGAATGCCAGCTGGCCACTGTCTGCTACCTGGCTCTTCATTTTACTGTCATTTCATCCCAGACTCCAAATGAGCACAATGAGCAGAATTTTAGTTACAGCAATTATGGAGGAACAATTAGTGCAATTACAGGATGAAATATTTGGCAGGAGCAAATGCAAGTGGATAATGATGTGAAACTCATTTGCAGGAATATTGTAGACACACAACAGAAGGACAGGCAAAAGACTTATGTGGTTCAGCCATTGTTAAGTTCCTGATTTTTTTTTATTTCGCCAATATACAGAAAATACACTGAATAAGCCTTACCCTTCCATGTTTTACAGATTCACAATTGTGCGTTATCAGCAAAGGTCTGCATATGCTTTAACCTCACAGTAATTGGAGCATAGACTGAGCAAAAAGTAATTAATAAGCTGTGTGATTTAATGTTAGAGCTTGGTTACCATAATAAGACTTTCTCTTGTTTTCACAACATTATTAAGTTTGTTGCCCCTCAGGTAACAAAACAAAATCACCTCCATAATTGAACTAAGGTGCTTAAAATGCCTTTATTACTGTAGGGTATTTGAGGTTTTTAAAGTATATTTCCGAAAAAGTAAATGAGAAAATGTCTATGTTGATATAATGCCCTGTTCCTTTGTCTCTTAAGCATTGAGATGTTGTCAAAGCAGTGGTTGTGAAACTGAGGGTTTTAGTTTGCTGAAATGTTTTACATTAGACCAGCTTGTGTCTTCCAAGGCAGTTTTGCAAAGCTAAAAGGCTTAAAGATGTCCAAGAAAAACATTTGGGTTTAATTTAGAAGGAAATTATACAAGCAAGTATAAAAGTTCTATAAAATTTAAGAACCTGTGAAGGCTGTAGATATTGAATGGCAGTGGTTTATGTTGAGATGGAAGCCATGAGCTTTCACCAACAGACTTTCCAACCAGCCTGTGTATTCTCAACAATCCATGCCCTCTTTTTAAAAATAACTTTTAGACCTTGTTAGCACTAAAAAGGTCTCTGAAAATGAAGTTCTGATAGTCAACAATAATGATCAGCAATGGTATAAAAACTTTTGCTAAGCTGTGAATGTCTTCTCACCCTGAATGCTGCCACAGGGAATACTTGTGCACCACTTCCTCCTTCAGGCCCTGATATATCTTCAACTTCTCATAATCATTCGTGTTGATGTTTCTGAGCCACATGGGACTGGAACTTCCATCAGCCTTACTTTCTGTTCCTTCTCCATCACAACAATGTCTGCTTGGTTTCCCTCAAAAGTTGTTTATCTGTCTGGATCAGACAGTCCCAAAGGATCGTACCTCTGCTGATCTCAACAAGCAATGGCAGACTTGGGCCCTGATGGATATTTTATATCAGCGTTACTAAAATAATTATGTTTCTGAAATAAACTTAACAGTGAAACATGCACAATACTAGAGCAGTAAAGAAAATAAAGCAGCGAAACTCTGCTTAATGTGAACAATGACATTGCCCAGCAGAGTCCTTTGTGGTGAATGGTGTTCACATATCAGCTGACCCTGACACGAACTCTGACGTCTTGCAGACCTACCACTAGAAAAGAAAGGAAAAATACCCCCCGGAAATCCAGCTGAACAGATTTGGACATGCACCCTCCCAAACAGAAAATTTTAACGATTGCAATGAATGTATGAAAGGGGTTTATGAGGTGACATTATAAAAGGAGAAAATAAGAGATTGATGCTAGTGTGTCTCGTGTATTTTTAGAGGAATTGTACACATGAGCATCCATCATTGATTCTCACTCTGGGAGCGGCGGCTGTGTATATGGGGGGGAACACATCGTGTTGGAGAGAATGGAGACAGGAGCAAAGGGGGTTCTTTTCTTTCAGAGGTAGCATGTGCTATTCCAAAAATGAATTCCTTCTAGTATGCATGCGTAAATCTCTTCAGCCCTCATGTCTCTCTCTCTTGGCGGGAAAAGCCGTTCAGAAAGACAGCTGAGATAAATCAGTGTGTGGGGCCCGACGGAGCCTGTGTGGGCTGGGACAGAGATGAAGCCACTGCAAGCGGCCTCTGGCTTTAATGATGTGCAGTGAGCCAACGGAGGCGTGTAAATCTGCAGCTGGCATCTTATTCTCTGCAGCCTCAATTCCTTCCCAACCTCGGAGATATCTCTGTCAAAGTCACCTCTGTGCACCTGTGTCAGCTTCAAGTGTAAAACATCTGTACAGTAGGAAGAGCACAGGCACTCACAGATTCTGCTGATGGACAGAAATTGTTTGGCCAAGTTGTAGCCTCACAAAGATATATTTCGTATAATTATAATCCTGCGTATAAGAGTTAAAGGGACCAAGTTTTGATGAGATGCTTAAAGTAACCTCAGGAGCTGTTAATCTAGTTGCATCTAGGAACAGCATGGGCGTGATAAATCACTTAATCATAACCGAAGCAACATGAAAACACATACAAACAGCAGAATGCCAGTGGCATACATCAAATATCTCTGTAAAAAATCCTCTCCCCTGGAAAAAAAAGGGGAGGCAAACACTCACTTATTTTAATTAAAACAAGTGATGGAAATAATGATGGGAATGACACAGTAATGTAATCAGGTTTGACATCTGTAAAGCCTAAAATCACGACATGTCATTCATCAAGCAAAGAGCTCACATCCTTCTAATAAGAGCCATGTTTTAGTGATTGTTTATTGGAACTTTCGCAAAAATGTGCAACCTTGTGATCAATTAGGTTACACAATGCCAATATCCCATTTCTGTAATCAACTATAAGAGATTTGTCTATAGATTGGAGAGTAATTAAATCCTGGAGGTCATTGATTTGGAAGCACGAGAACACTGTGCAGGATTGTTATGGTAAGCATGTGGATCAGGGATTCGCCTCTGTAAGCAATGGCATTAACAACTTTCAAATCATCACTAATAATATTCACACAGCTTATGAATCCATCACTTATTCTATCCATCTATGTGTCATTTATTACTGCTTTAAAACTGCTTTTCTTCTACACAGGGTCCGAGAAGGACAGAAGACTATTCACGCATGAACTCTGTGAGAAGCACAATCACAAACAGTGAGGTGGTTTATTGCCAGCAGCAGGCCCTGCATATTGACTGACACATTTACTCTCAACTCACATCTATCGGCTTTGACTGAATTTCACCTGACCTGCTTGCGTTGGGATAGCAGAGTCACAGCCACATTGGGAGAGCAAGCATGCTTCCAACCAGCCCACAAACACAGATATTACTAAGACGGTGTTCCCTTTTCTCTTTGATACTTCAGTGAGTTGCCTTTAATGCTCGCTGTCAGTTAAAGGAGACATAACAGTCGGTTTCATTTTAAACATGCTCACATCTAACATGCAACCTCTTGCAGCTGTTTAAGTAATGCCCTCCTTTCTAAAAAAAAAAGAAAATGGTGTGAGACTGGAAGTCTTTTTTATCATTTAGGCATTTTCTAGGATTTATTCCAAACTGTTGTTTTGCTGTATCTAACCATAAAATAACAACATATTTGACTCTACTGTAAAAAGGCTGGTATGTTCTTATCCAAATCTAACCATGTCCATAAACCATGGCATCAAGCTGTTAGTGTATGTTCATAAAGATCACTTTTACTTCTTACTGCCGAGTTTATGGTGTGTCACTTTAGTGTCCCTGAACCTTTGCCCATCAAGAACCTGATCTTCTCTTCAATAATTATGTCTTTTTCGGTCGTGTCACCTTGCGCTACATGTTAACTGAGCTTCATGGTCCTGTTGGATATTTTTGTGCTCTTAATTAGACCTTTTACTTGTGTTCTCTTTTGTCCAGATCTGCTGGTGTGCCTCAGTTTTCCTCGCCGGAGCTTCCAGAGTGACGTTGTGGAGTTTGTCTGGCCAGGCAGCTCCCTGCCTTCACTGCCTGCTCGTTTTTTGTTTAGCATTAAACAGGTGTTAAACCTTTTAGTCCCGTGTAAGTCTCTGCATTGTGGGGTTCAACTGACCTTAACACATGTTTCATTGACATATTAATAGTGGGCACTTCTAGCAACAATTTAAATGAATCAAATTGCATAGCTCATTTGAAAAAATGACACAAAGACTTACAATTCAGAAATAAGAAAAAAAAGTCAGTATGTAGTATCAGTATCTGAATCAGCAATTGGCAAATATTATTATAAGAATTTATGTCTGTATCAATCGTGATTTTCACAATTGTAGTAGCTGAAGTTTTTAAAAATCAGAATTATCAAGTTATCTTTTTGGATTAAATGTTAAATGTTGGAGTAATAACATCTTAACTTGTTACACTTTAGAAAATATTGAAGCAAAGAGGCATAAACACATTGAAGTTTTTCTTTGAACAAGCAAAGTCGAACCTTACAAATAATACAATTATCGAGCAGATTGTTGTAAAAGTCAGGGAGTCAAACTAAGTGACATATAAAGAGAACCGATACTTGCTAGATTGATGATTGTGACAATCCACTCACTCTTTGAAACAAGTTAGTGCTTATTTCTTGTTTGAAATAACACAGACGAACAATGCAGGCCTTATTGACAAAAATAATCAAACACATCACAGCCTATTCCTCCATAGTGTTATTGAGGCCAATTCAATGACAAAACAAAGCATGTGCATTGACGCTGAATGCAGTGCTTACCCCCAGTCTGGGGGTAAAGTCTATCGAGAGTTGAGCTCATTTTGGTGTGCACCGTCAGGAGAACAGTTAGTGAGAAGCAGAACCTGTTGTTTCAGTTTAACTGTTTCTTTTTGTTCCTTTCAGCTGTGTAGTGCATTTTCAGAAGACCAAATGGCCTCGGCTCATTAACAAACAGTAAACTAACTCAACAGTCATGGTTGTGTGTTTGATCAAGAAAGAAAACATTCATACAGCTCCTTACACCGGGGTACTATCCCTGTCAGATATCCTGAGGTCAGACGTGGTTTAAAAAACAACAACATGGAAGTAGCGGGTGAAACAATAAAGTCTAATATACGATGCTATAATGACAGTATTTGCCTTCATATCAATGCAACGTGTAGTTCAGAATGACACGATCAACAACATTGAGACAAACAGACAGCTGTTATGCAGCTATTTAATCACGTGCATGGAGATCGTAGTGGTTGCATGCATACAGTCTGTGCACCATGCAGCAGTGAATTCTCCTGATAACATCCTGCTGCGTTCTCACATCAGGCCCCTGTGACCTGCTGTGGAGAGAATACGAGAGGTCTGGCAGGAGAAACTCTGGGTGAAGTCTGAGAGAAAAAAGGCGGCTGTTTGCTTTCACACATACAGCTCCTCTGGCAAGTTTGAGTTTTTTCAGGAGTTTTCTGTGTGAAGGCTATGATGGAGAACAAACCAAGTGCATTTCTATTCCTTTCATTTGGTGCATTGCGGAATAAAATGTGATCCCATGCATGACCCTAAAGAAAGAAAAAAATGAATGAAAAAAAATAAATCTAAAATAGTATTGCCTCCTTAGTTTTCTTTGTTTTGTTTTTTTTAGTTTATGCCCTTGGAAAGAAAATCATACACCAAGAAAACACTGGAAAGAGAGGCCTGTAAATCTATTAAATTGTCATCAGAGCTTCTTTTATTGCTGTATTGTACATGCAGCAAAAAGCAGAGTTCAAGGACAAACAATGAGAGAGTGGTTCATGAACCGGCCATATTCTGTACCCTAATACCTCTTTAGATTTCACTTATCAAGCCCCCTGTAGTGTTTTTGTTTTTAGGTGCACAATGAAGTGCCCAATTAGAGTGCGATGCTCTGTAGCTGCCTACATCCTAACCAGAATTAAGATGAAGCTTAAAAAGATGTTTTCTTCCTTCTCTGAAAGTACAAGCACAAAGGATAGGGGAAAAGCAGCAGAAAGAGAGAAAGGGAAGAACAAACTGCTGCTGACACTAATGGGAATAATTAGAACAGCTGGAAGAAAAGGAGAAAATGAAGTAATTGACAGACAGACAATTGCCAAGGGAGAATAAAGATTAATAAAAGGGTGTTATGAATGCAAACATTTCCTTTGTCAGATCTTCCTTGCTCTCGAAATGAGGATGTTTGTCGAGAACAAAATTTGTCAGAACTTAGTTGTAAAGAGAATTAAATTCTGACTTAAATATCAGAAAATATTTAAATCTACATTGTAATATTATTTGAATTTACTGAATACTACTGAATTTATTGTTCATTTCTCAACTGACATCCTTGACATTCAAACTCCTAACCTGCAAGATTAGTTGAGCATTTGCTGAAAATGTGTGCACAATTATTCATGTTCTGCAAAGAACAGGTCCAAGCAAAGACAACCAGAGGCAAAACAGTTCTATTTTTCTCTTCATTAGGGAAACATCCAACAGGAAAAAACAAAACAAAACACTGACACAAAACACTTACTATCTCTTCATGTCAGATGTGAAATAGAACTGGAAATATTATCAAGGACTCCAGCTGGCCCCAAAAGATAAGGCAAGTGGCAAAATTCTTAGTCAGATTTGCTTTACCTGACACTTGCACAGACAATCAAGTTTTAGGGCTGATTTAAATATTGTATGCATCCAACATTGTCAGGATGGGCAAAATTGCACAACAGCGGTAAAGCGGTAAAGTTAATGCATGGATGGAAAATATTTTATGCATTTTAAAACCAGCAGGTTCATTTGAATAACTTATTTTGACTTTTGTGAATGACTCAGTAATGACTTTATTACTCGGAAACACACAGTTGAGTTTCTCCAAGCATCTACTTTGTTTTTGTTTTTTTGTTTTTTCTGTAAGAGACTGAATGCAGGTACATAAAAGGATTAACTAATGCACTTAATTTATCTGAGACTTTTATGAACACTTGCTGTGAAACCAGACGGCATTAGCCTGTTAGTCCCCTCTCTATGATCAGCACCGGGGGACTGCCAACATAGGTGTCCTGAAAACATAACAGACCCCTGTGGTGACCCAGAATCAATCAGGGCAGTTTTTTATCACTAATGCTTACGGATTCCTTTTCATCAGAGATGCAGGGCTTGAATGCTCCTCAATGACACTCACGGCAGGGAGTAAAACATCCTATCTGGTGGAGTTTTTATTCCTATTTTCAAAGAACTAACTAAAGCTCAGCAGCTCATAAAAAAAAATGTGTGATGTCATTTCTTCTCAAGGACAAACCGCAGTAAACTTTGTGCTGTAAGCTTTTTTTGTGCCTTATGATATCTCAAACAGAGAATGATCTGCTCTGCCCTCTGTTCTTTGTTTTACAATGTTTCCCAGACAAATGTGCATAAACCAGCAAAGGGAACCAGGTGAGAAGCCTTGTACCCACATGTGGAGGAGAGGCACATCTAATCCTGCTGTTTTTAGCTATGTGCTCTTATCACAATTCACAGCGCTAAGCTGGGAAAACAAAGCCGCAGTGGTATATAGATGCAAATGAAAGTCATTGCGTGACTTTCACTGGCTGAGCGTCGCTGAGGTATTGAGTGCAGTGTACTCCTGGTTAATCTCTTGAGGTCCCGTGCTAATGCAGTGCAATGAGACGGACGCTCTTGAAAATGCAACCTGATCTGCAAAGGACAGGCTCAGCAGAAGATGATTCAGACGTTAGACTCGGGTATGGTGATGAGCCACTACATTTCCAGCTGTCTGCAAAGATTTGACTCCTCTGTAAAAAAAAAAAAAAAAAAAAAAAGCAGGTATGTTGTTATTTAAATCTGACCTCAATTCAAGGATTGACTTTGATTTTATATTATTCTAAAAATGAAATACAGCTAAGTTGTTTGTTGGTGTAATCATTTTAAAAGAGAGCTCCTTTTGCCAATTCCTTTGATTCCTACAAAAGAAAGATCAGTATTTTAATTAAAATCTTGAATGATTTCCCACTTTTCAAATCTATTTTTTAATGCATCCCACGGGGCATTAATTCTTGTGAATGTGCAGTGAATCTGGGGGCAGGCAGAAACATATTTTGGGTAAATACAGCCACCTTACTTAATCCTGCATTGATTTTGCTCAAGTTGCTTAACAAAGTTGCAGCTGCTTGATTTATGCAGAGGTGGGCCTGGCTTTCTCAAAATGTTTTTTTTCTGCTTTATGCAATATTGAGGACAAAACAGAGGTGGGAGAAAGAAAATGGATTTTAAAGGAAACCAATGTCAAAAAAGGATTATAATTAATCTATAATTCAGGTTGTTTAAGTGTTATGAAACACTTTTGCACAGTGGTGTGCATAGTTTTAACAACAGTTTGGGCACAGAGATTGTACATAATTAAAATAACGTTAATTATAGAGTAGTTATCACAAGAGGTTTTACATTCTGGCTGGGAGAGAAGGAAGGACAGGAGGAGTGAGCCGGTCATAACATGCTTTGGCATTCACAGGCAGTGAGCAGTAACTTGGCGTAGACTGTTGATCTGCTGCACCTGTGTCGGCCTCCATTAGCGTACTCACACAAGAGCTAAGTCGACAGGCCAGAATGGGGGGGGGGGGTGGCAGAAATCCGACACTACTAATGACAATATCAGCAGTTCTGTATGAGGCAGAGGATGTGACTAAAGCGTCAAGCAAAGTGGATTTTATGAACATATCCAGAAAGCAGGTATGTGATTTGTGTTGTCTCTTCTGAGTCAGACACTGCTTGAAACATCGTTTGAGACCTTCTTGTCACAACTTGTTAAAAAAAGACTCCTCTCCAAGAAGGAAAAAAAAAAGACGTTTTTTTTCAGCTGTAAGAGGATAGCGTAAACGTTATTGATTAAAGCAAAGGCTATATGTTCCCTTTCAATGGATTAGCAGGAAAATGAGGGGAGTTTACGTAGTAGGGTGGCCATAACTTTCAAAGATAATCTGGTACTTTATCTCAGGCCAGCAGGAACATTTGCTTTTTCTGCATACTCGTACTACAAGTATTTATAGGGTTACTACAAAAATGATAACTATTTGCAAATACAAGTTAAGGATACAAAATACGAGTTCATGTTCACATATTAACTTAATCTGCCACAGCTAAATGTTTGCTCTGCCCTTTGAGTCAGCCGGGCATGAAACGTGCCACCCAAGCCTTTCCAGAGAGAGGCGTGGTCAAACACAGCTCATTTGCATTTAAAGTCACAGACACGGACTGAAGGGTAGAAGGGTTAACACTGTAAGCAAAGTAAAATACAGGCTCAGAGTGGATTTAAAAAAAATGACACTTCATACATGTTTTTGGGAGACTATGTGACCTCTAACAGTGAAGTCACAGTAGCAAAGTTTACATAGTGGCTTTTCCTTTAATGACTTTGAATGGGGTATTTTGATTAGTTAAAAGAACTCAACAATAGGGTAGACTACAAAAATTTTTAACTACTAGTCATATACTATATAAATTCTGTGATAATATCTCCTGGGTTGGAACGCTGCCTTAACAATAAAACGTTGTATTCATCTTGTTCGAGCATGTTTCTATGAAAGCTCTTTAATAAACCACTGGGAACAACAGAGTAATTGTTTGGGGTTGTATTCCTCAGCCAGCTAGGTGAATTAAGTTGAAGCTCAAAGCAGCGTTTCATCACAGAACGATAAAATGATAGTGGGACTGTGGCAAAGACGAAGGGCTATGGATGCATTTTGAATATTAAAAATATTTCAAAGAATATTTTACCCTGAGGTAACAACCACAGCTTTCATACAACAGTAGAGGTTAACCACATTCATTTACTGGGGAGCATTATACGAACATTACACAAATACTTAACAGACCTTAATTTCACCAAATGAGACCCCCCCCCCCAACACACAAATACAAACAGAAAACTGGATGTGACCATGTTCTCTGAAGTTGTTGTTGTTTTTTGTTCTCAAAACATGGACCATATCTCAAAGGGTAATCCAGCTGTATCAGCCTGCAGTTAATAACATGCGTGACTTATTTTTCTTAATCGGCAAGAGAGCACTTGAAGCACTCATTTGTACATAACAAATTGAAAGAGTAATGGCTTATAGTCTGAAAGTACATCCAAATAAAGACTGTTCTCTAACTGTCTCAATATTTCTGTTTAAAATATATGTATTTTCGCTCAAGTGTGGCTCCCTCCTTCGCTACATTTGAACAAACTAAAAAAAAAAGACTGTTGGGTAGAAAAGTTGAGGTGGTAAGAATGAGCTGGCACCATGTGTCAGTAGGTGTTTCTCTTTGGGTTGAACAGAAAAGCTTGAGTCACAATGGCAATATATAGCAGCTCCATCATTAGTTTGTAAAGCCAAAGCCTTTTTTTAGTAGACACTTATTTATGCTGTTGAATATTTATAACTAACTATAATACCCATCATGTGGTAAAGAGAGCATAAACACGAGTATATGACTGTTTGTTTCTTGTCATGCTACATGTTCTTTAACAGTATAGACAACCTCGTCAGCAATATTCATCAGTAACTCAGTTTCTTATAAAGAATGTAACTTCACTATTAACTGTTGAAAAGTGTAAATGAGGCAGTCCTTCTGTCAGTTTTAATTTATGTAATTTAATTTATGATATCTACAGACATGCTGCTGCTTCTCACCCTCAAATCCTTGGATTCATTTGTTCACTCTGCTCTTAGATTTGTAACCGGAGACCAGACACCTTTGTGGTGGAATGGTAGAACCTCCTTTGTTTGCAGGGAAAAAAATCCATAGAAATCATACCAGCCTTAAATAAGACTCTCCCTGTCATCTTTCCATCCCTCAGATTTAGTATTTTTAATTTCTAACTGCAATATTTTTCTTCTGCCTGTGAATCATGTTGCACCTTTAAGAGATGTCTCAAAAATATTGCTTAGCGTCTTTATTCTCCTCCCCTCCATTAAGACTTAATCTGCAGCACAGAATGTTACAGTCCATCCAGCACTTCAAGCATTTTTCAAATATCCCTGCATAGACTAAAAAATTAGTGGAATGATTTGTTGATTTTACACTTTCTTATAGTTAAAACTTTTTTTTTTCTCTTACTGTTTCAGTTATGACTAATTGGTGGACTTTATATGGCAGACAATAGTGGAAAATGGTGTGTACCACTAAACTCTCATATTTTCTCTGACCCAGGCCAGTACCACTCATAACAGCTCTGACCTCAGGACTGAAAAGTTCATGCCGATAGCAAAGCCTCTTGTGTCTCTGCTCCCATCCTTATCTAAGAGGGAGCGGCATATTGCCGTTGAAGAGCTCTGGGGCAGAGCAGAGCTGCATCAGGGGAATGGATGGTAGCCTCTGGGTCAAGTTTGTCTCAATGTGCTGCAGCTCTTTTTGAGGATGTAGATTTTACCTTACTGTCTAGCAGAGACAACTGATCTTTGTGTGTGTGAAAGGATGAAAACACCTGCTGCCAACAATAATGTAGACAAACCTCAAAGCCAGAGGTGTTATAAATGTTGAAAAATACATTGCACAACTTCAATAAGAAAACAATTAAACTTCAAATTAGTTAACAAGACAAGATATCTTAAAGGAAGAATGTGCAACATGTATGCATAAATATAGCAGAAATCCAGTTTATCCTCTTTAAATAACCCTCTGAGTCATGACTTTCTTCATGTGAGATGTGCTGGTTGTTAGAGGTCTGAGCAGTATTTACATCATGTTTACATGGATGGAAAGGCCGGCCAGCTTATCTGCTTGTGCATAAAAACTGTTTAAGTGGGGCACTAGAGAAAGAAAAAAAACATACTGCACTCACTGCTTATTTGAAGTCACGTAAGTGTTTTTAGATCAAGGTCACTGCGTGTAAATGTACATGTATTATGAAGTTACGAGCAAACTAAAGACCGCTAACATTAGTCTGCTAACACAACTATGGAGCCGGAGCCAAGGACACATTTGTCCGCCGCTTCCGCATAGTGCTTAATTATGGGGCTTTCCAATTTAATAACACCTTTCTTGAAGTCATGTGAAGGGGCGCAGGAGATTTGTTGCAATGATTCAAGATAGTTTCATGGTGGTGCTCAAGGGCGACATCTAATGGATCAAAAATTTGCACATTCTTCATTTTTGTGCAATTTTCAGGCAGAGAAAAGGGGACGCTGGGAGAAGGACATGTTGAAGCTGGTTATGCAAGAGAGTCAAATGTTTAACAGAGATTGTGATCTGCATCTTTCTACACAACATTTACACAATCTGAAATACAAGAAGACAGACTTTCAAATGAAGTTTTGGTTCCTCCACTTCTGTGGCACGCTACCCTAATCACATTCATCTGTCTGAGCGGCCTCTCGCCCTGGCTCTCTCTCTCTCTCAGAAGTTATTTCAAAGTTATCAAAAGAATGATGAATCCTCAATTATCTGACATGCGAAGTTATGTGTTTTCTGCTTTAAATCAGACAAAAGGCTAAAAATGCACATTGACTTATTGCTTAGTGCAGGATAACATGATTACATATAGTTTACTGGGAGAGAAACGGCCACTGGGCAGTCACTATTAATATCTGTGGGCTTGAGGGTTGGTGGTGCTCATAATTTTGCTTGACAATCATAGAAAATCTTGCGTGTGATTGCGTATTAGAGAGAGCACGGCGAGGAGCTTGCTGCATCCTACACAAACATCTAGTTATGTGGCAGGCTGATCAGACATCTTTGAATATGTTTACGGTCTCTCTGAATCACCTCAATGTGTGCCAACCTGCTGTGAGTCGAATCAATCTGCAGGATGCAAACAACAGACTTAATGAACAGACCTCACTAGCAAAAGTATCAAACTCCTTCTACATCGCTTAAACATACTGTATGTTTACCTCTTTATATAAGCTGATGGTTTTTAGTTGTGTCTGATTTCAGGGGATGCTGCTTCATCCCCTACATCTCCTACACCCTGCGTCCATGGCAGAGGATGAACCTTGTGACTGAAAATTAAGCGCTAGAAAGAAGTGTGCTCGGTCATCCTTTTATAATACATATACTACATACTCTTTTTATTGTCTGTGTAGGTTCTCAGTCATTCAGGTCATGGTGTATTTGAAGCTTGAGCCAAAGGCAACTGGACTGGTTAAAGATCTTGAAGCTGTTTCACCTCTCCTCCAAAAGGCTTCTTCAGTTCTAAACTATCTGGTGGATGGAGCTAGAGATGTGAGCCTGTGAGGATCATTAGCATGCTAGTCATCAAGGATGACTCACATCCGAGTCGTTAACCTAGTTTCGCCTAGAGTGGTGACCACCCCCAGTCGTCTGTGGGTCGTTGGAGTCACATGTTCCAAGGTGGAACAGGGGATTCTGTCGTTTTGGAGAGAATATAAACACCATTGTAGGTTGGTGAAAGACGATGTCTCAGACCACCACCTCCACCAGTTAAGACATGTTTTTGTCTTTTGATTGAAACTTTTCAAATGAATACAGTTTGTTTTTTTTACTGTCCTCAGTGGACTTGTCTGTGCAAATGTTTGGACTTGTTTGGCTGCTCCCCGGCAACCTCAGGGAGGATTTTGTCTTCCAAATCCCTGTAGGAAATCCTGGTGTATTCAAGCTTTACAACTCAGAAAGCAAGAAAAGGCTGGTGAACGAGCCACCAATTACAATGACCCACGGCTTGATACCGTACTAAAAAACAGTCTTCAACGCAGCAAAATATTATTCAGTCTGTGACAAAGGCTACAGTGAATAAATGGAATCTAGCTCTGGGAGATGTGGTGCTTTTTCATACTCAGCTCTCAACCAGTAGAGTTTGCAGGGCTGCAATCTGTAGGCAGCGTTGTACAGCTCTAACTTAATGCTATGCACTTTTAGTCCACTCCAGGGAGAAGCGAGGGAATACACTCACTGCCTCCATCAAAAGCCATTTGTCAATGTTTTTTAGTGCACATCAGTACACAGAGCTGAGAGGGTATAACCCACTGCCCCCTCACCAACTGCACACATACAGCATGAAGTAAAAAATGGGACTGAATTTTGCAGTGTGTATGTGCCAAAGTGTTTATCTATGGAGCTATTACTGTGGCAAAACTATTTGAAAATACGTACACAGATCCTCAAATGCGTGAATAGATCCCCTAATGCACAAACAGATATACATGAAAAGAGTGTGTGTACTGAGCTGCAAATATACCAATTGCAAAATGTTTACTGATTCCTGACTATACACACAAATCATTGCTTACAACTGAGGCAAGCATTTCCATTGGCTGTCATTTTACAGTTGACTTTTGCAACACTCCTGCCATGCAAGATTCACAAATGCATTGATATATCTTCAAATGCATGTCTGACCATCTGCAAACACAGAGGTAGGGGTTTGTTGCTCGGAGCTCAGGCTCACAGGTTAGGCTGCATACCGCCAAGTCAGGCATGACTGCAGCCTCTTGCTTCATGCCCTCTCGTCTGGTACCTCTTGTCTCATTTGGGGCTTCATGGCAGCAAGTAAGAGGGCACCCTGAAAATGACTATCAATATGATACATGGATATTTTAACAAACTCAAATGAGGCGAAAGTGCATGAGATGAGAGGCTGCAACCATGCCTGTCTCGGTGGAATGCAGCTTGGCAGCTTAGCCTAGCCTCAGTAAACATTTTGCAATTGGTATATTTGAAGATCAGTACACCAATTTGTGGATCTATTCACACATTTGTTGATCTGTGTAAATTTTTTAAAAGATTTTTGCCACAATAATAGCTCCATATTTATCTTAGCATTTTTGTTTTTCATCTCGATTAATATTTTTAAAAGCTTCAGTCAAAATTAAATAGAGTCATTAGACTTTATCAAATATTGAGTTTTCTGGTCCTGTCTTGATTTTGCTTCGGGTGATGAAAGAGACTCTTTTGATTGTTAAAGTTTTTATATTCTCAAGCACTTCAAGGAGGAGGAAATTTGAACCAAATGAGATTAAGAGGTCTATAAATTAGTGGCTGCCATATCTGATTTTAAACTGACCTCTACTTGTAAAACTCTAATGAGTCTTCATGCAAGCACAACGTCTCCGGTTACATAATGAGGATATCTGCTCAATTGATATTTCAAGCACAAGTACAAAACGCTTAAAACCTAAGGTGATTTTAATCAGATGCTGAAAAATATCTGCACACCTGAGTGTGTGACAGGTTAGGGTGCATTGGAGGAGGCCAAAGCGTAAAGACAATAAAGGCTCCTGAGTCTCGCTTTATGCTGATACATTTAGTGGATCTTACAACGATTAGTTCTAATCAACAAATCTGCTGAGATTAATGATAACCTTTATTGTTTGAATTTAGACTAAACAAAACAAGCATTCATACCTGAATTTACAGAGACAACCATTGCATTAAGTTGTATTTAGGTTACTCCTGTTGCTTCATCAGGGGCGTATGAAGGTGTGTGTGAATGGGATTAGCTAATATTGATGGACACTTTACATTGCAGCCTCTGCCCTCAGTGTGTGACTGGGTAGGTGTGACCTGCTTTGAGTAGTCAGAAGACTAGAAAGATGCTATCGAAGAACAAGTCCATTTACTCTACATTTGTATTGTCAACTCCATACATAAGATTTTCTACAAATGAAAACAAAATAGGGACCATATTTTGATTCAACAATTGTTTTCCCATATACAGCATTTGAATTTGAAAACTTAACTATTAACCACAAAAGAGGAATAAATGCAACTTTACTGTGAGTACTTTCTCCAGACATCAAGTGTTTTTATAAATGTGTTACCAGTTTTTGTGCCAACCCCCCCCCCCCCCCCCATTTTTTTTAAAAATCCTGCTTTATAAGCTTTATTCCACATTTTCATTTAAAAAATAAGACCGCAAAGAAAGATGTTCAATTAAAGGCACACTTCTATTATAAACAATGTTCAGGTTTATCCTCAAATGTCATTCCAACACTCTAGCAGACCACCAACATTAAGAGTAAGTGTATTCCCTTACCACTCCATACAAATCACCAATTGGTTCTACAAGGACCATTTGTATGGTGATAAGGCCATAATCAATGTGACCGCAAAGCAGTCTACATGTGTCCAATGATGTGTGTACTTGTGATCCTAAGTAATCATCAAAGAAGACTGTACTACCCATGCTGACAGATGAGGCAGAGAAGCTGGGTATACAGTGTCCTGACTGTAATAGACACTTTAAGTATTGCCTGGATGGCTCTGAAAGCAGAACCATCTCTTGAATGGTTATATGCAGAGCTACACCTTACTGCTGACATCTCCATCATCAAAGCAATGCTCAAACACTTCATCCTGGTGACAAGTGCTGCATCAGCCCAACAGGATGTCTGGATAACATTAGGGAATGTCTTAAGCCTGTCTGATGCAGCTTGTAATGGTAGTGAACAATAAATATTTGAAACATCAATGTAAAGAGTAACATAATCCAGTCAGAGTTTTTTCTTTAAATGTTTTATGCATGTTTGAATGAAAGCTTCAGGGTTTTATAGTGATGGGAAAAGGGGATGGTCCATGAGCAATTTTACTTAGTTTGACATTCACACCCTGTCTAGAAATTTAGTAGATGCATTACCTTCTCTGTTTCTGCTTGGAATAGTTTCAAATAGTGGTATGAAAATGTTACATTTTCTGGATGCTTTTTTTTGCTTCCAACTAATTGCTCAAGCCAAAAACTCAATTTCATCTTGTTGTGCATTCAGCCTTAGCAAAGCACATTTAAAATCCTCAGGTTTTTAAAGGTTTTAAATGTATTATTTGGGAAACATGAGCAGTGCCACATATCTAGTGAAAGTAGTTTTTGTCCTCAGTTTGACAAACGTGTGAGGCTTAGGTGAGTGTAACTTACGAAAAAAGTACCTACTACAGTTTTGCTTTTGAGTGAGTTGGTTGGTGTTCCATCTTAATGCATCAGCAGTCAACAATGGTGGTTGCAGTTATCCCAAAATGAAATGTCAATCATAAATGAGCAAGTGAACTTATAATAAATGTTACTCATTCAAATAATGTCATACAGGTATTATTGTTACCAGCATTTTTTGATGCCTGCTTGGACTATGATTAATATATTACTCAATGAATAAATCAATCTTTCAATCTTTATTTGTAAAGCATCAAAGACAAGGTAAAATTTCTCACTTATTGTCATACTACAAAGACCCAATGTAATCTATCACGAGCGCAGCATAGAACTTAAAAAAAGAGCAGAACAAATCATTGTTCAATCTAGATCAATGTTATGTTTTCTGGTAGGGGTGTAACAGTACATCAAAATTTTGGTTCGGTACAGACCTCGGTTTTGAAGCTTTGGTACGGTACATTTTCGGTACAACAGCCAACAGCAACACAAATGCTCTTTTATGAACATTTATTTAGATTTTTTGTTTCTTAAATGTAGCATCAACATGTTTCTTTTCAAATAACATTTTACATTAAGAATTGTAAAAAAAAAGAAAAAAAAAGAAGAAAGAAATGATATAATGCTGCAACCATCAACAACAATAATCTCAAATAAATAAATAAAAGTATGAACTAAAGCTTTTTAGAATAAAAATATAATTATTAAATCCAGACACATTATGGTTTTGGAAAGCAGTTTCTTGAATGTCCTTCTTTGCCCCCTACCTCCTTTTCCTTATTTCCAGTTATGTTAATGTTTGCGTGGTGCCTCTTCAGGTACTTCAATAAATGCGTTAGCAGCAGTGTAGCCGATGACCGTTGAACAATGTCGGGCACACTGCTTGTGTCTTTGTCCACTGTTGTTCTTAAATGGGAAACTAAAATGTTCCCATACAGGAGACCTCAAAGATAGCGGGTGTCATCCAGCTCTAGCTGCTGACTTGTTGCGGCTGCCATTCCTCGTGCCGTTTGTTGTGTGTTTCCGCTTTGTGGCCCATGTGGGAACACAGATTTAAGCTTTTTTTTCGTGTGTACTCGGACCACATACGACCGTAGGCCCTGTACCAAAACAGTCTGGTCCGAGTACGTGTACCGTTACACCCCAATTATCTGGTGGTTGTCGGAAGGCTGACTATTGAGACAGCATCCACATCCATACAATAACTTAAAATATCATTATAGGCATAAGCACAGCCGAGAGCAAAGTCAGCACTTGCTATATATTGCAAAATGAAACGTAAGTAAACACAAATGTCCTTCAGGTGTCTTAACTTGGATACGATACAGCTATCATTATACAAAAGCTGTTATCACCTTAGTAAAGAGTGCACACTTATTGTCTGGGAAAGCTAAAAGTTCAGTCTGAACACTGACTGCTAAAAGCACCAATTGAAGTTTAAAGGGAATAAAGGAGAATGTAAGATCAGCACCGTACAGTGCCTTTGTGTGTGTAATCTAAGACTGAAATACACTGAAGACAACAGCTTCTTTCTCTGCAACACTGCTGATAAACACCCTCCAAGGCCAGGAGGCATCTCATCTTTATATTTGTATTATATCAACAAAAAGTTCTCCTTTATGTAACCATAATATGAGAACATTTTGTCTCCTGCTCCAGTTCCTTCATCACCAATTACATACAGTGTGCTTGGCAATAAAAGAGGAATAAATTAACAGCTTTAAAACACAAAATGCAAGTGACAGGCAAGTACAAGAGTGACAGCGACAATGATAGGCACGGAGGAAGAGGAGTTGAGAGGATTGTTGCTTCCAGGCATTCAAAAGGGAGTGGAATTCAGTGACTTGGTGTGTTCATTGTGCAAACACCACCTGCTGAAATGAAAACTGTTTGGGTGCTGCAGTTTGCACTCCAGGCTGCTCAATCTTAGCAAGCACAACGTAAAAAACCCCCCAAAAAAACAACTTGTATCATGTTATTAAGCAAATGCATGCAGCTTTCCCAGCAGTGCCAAAGCTAATACTGTGGCAATAATATCCCCACCTGATGCTATGCTACCTCAGGTTCAGTCACACTTTCCACTTATCCAAACCATGATATGTCTGCTTCACACGTAAGTACGGGCCAGAGTGCAGCAGATGGCAAAAGGCTTACAGAGCACATGTGTTGCAAGTTTGTATGAGATGAGGGGCTATGAATTGAGTTATGGATGTGTTACTGTACGTGATGGGACACACATTCAATCACTTCATTTCCCAATGTAAATGTAAATTAGGTTACCTGAACAACAGGGACTGCAAAAGAGATACATTACGGGAACATAATCCTTTCAAGCTACAGTACACCTTAGTGTTTGAAATGTTGGCCTTGTTTTCAGCTGACTTGTACATGAGGCTGGACTAAACTATGGGAGAAAAATTAACTGTCCAGCTGCCAACCGATAATATTTAATATGCAGAAAATATGACAAGAAAGATTATTTACAGGTGCAGACATTGCCAATACATGAGCCTTGTGATGGCAGGTGATGTGCACTTTTTTAGCATTAAGAAGAAGAATTCACACATTTTTAAGTGGGATTTAACATGTTAAAAACCTTTATATATGGTCACAACTCTTTTCTAATTAGTTGTACGGACCAAAGATGAGCTGAAGATTGCCACCCATGTTTAGTCAAGTAGCCAAGTAGTATAGACACATGATGGGTACCACTAGGATATACAAACACATAGTATCATTGTTACTGGTTAATGTTATTGGAGATCTATCATAAAAAAAGTAAAATACATGACATGCATGACAATATATGCAGAAATATAGAACAATGTAACAGCTAAGAACCTTCAACCACTTAAAGCTGCTTGACAAATACAGTGTCAGCACTGTTAATGCATCTTTTCTATATTGAAGTTTTAGCACTGCTTTGCTCTCCGCTCCCTTTCATAAATGCACCACCCTTTGTATATTCATCTTTTGTAGCAACCACTTGGCAGCCAACTATGCATGACTGGTGCCAGCTAGCATGAGTTAACATTAATAAATATGTGCAAGCACTCGGGTAGGTATTGTTGACATTGAAATATGTGTTTCTCTGTATTTTATCCATAATAGATTAGGAAACAGCAGTACAAGTTTGTACAGTAATGTATATTTTATGGACATTTAATCAATGAATAATGCTGGATAACGTAAATGAATAAATGCCTTAATAAACACAGAAACCACTTTGCTTATAATTCAGCTTCTAAGAGTGAAAGTTCACACACTGAATGAATGCAGAGCGCATAAGCTATTTTTCTTCCAGGAAAGCCTAAAATCTTGATAACCTTGATTCAGAGGATTATATAAAAATAATATATATATATATATATATATATATATATATAATTAAACGTCAAAATAATTTATTCATAACTGCTATATCTGTTAGGGTTCTCTGGCTGTCTCTAATGGAGAAATTACAGATAAGACTGTGGGTATATTTTGGCCGAGGTCAGACAAGAATACAAAACAAACGTAGATTATTGCTAACTGATACATTTATTCAGTGATCACAGTTACTTATATGCAGTTGAAAAAGTACATCCCACAAATTCCTTTCTTCTTTGGGTACATCTGTATAAGGCACAAAGAACACGTCACCTCGACTCCTGAACATCAAACATCCATCCTTAGCAAAATCTCTTGTTACAACAGATAGCTGGCTCTGATCCAAATATAACTCTGCTTCTGTGAGATGCTTTACTTTGATATGGTCACAGTTACTCAACCCTGAAATAAGTAATCTTTGACGGTATACAGATTTGAATGATATATTCACAGAGTTTACCAAACTGAATGAATTCATAGAAATTCGTACAAACAATATCAAATACCACTGTTCTAATATGAGATAAAACAATATAAACTATGCTTGACACTGGTGTAGCAATACTTTTTTAACAACATTACATCCAAAAGATGAAGCTAATTTGGTTTTCTCTATAAAGAAACAAATTAAAATGAGCCTCAAACTACATCTAAATTATGCTTTACATTTCTATTCTCAGAATGTAGTTGTTTTGTGCTAACTGATTAAACACGTATGTGACACAACCTCAACAGTCAAGGCACATCAGTGATTAAGTACAAATCAAACGCAGCTTCTACTTAAACTAAACTTCTTGCAGACATTATGATATAGTTCAGACAGTGTGAAAATTCTGAGTTCTCCAGGAGTTTAGAATTATTAATTTGCTGCAGTCACATTTTGAGATGATTTTAGCTTTTCTAAATGGATCAAGTTTAATATTCATGCAGCCAATAAAGCATACTGTTGTCTTGTTTGTAATATTTAGGGATTAATTTTGTCAGACAGAGATACATATATAGTGTTTAGCATTTATCAAAACAAAAACGTATATTACTAAAAAACATATATTATATTTGCATGTGGACACTGCTATTTTGCTGTTTATTTTCAAACACCCACAGAAACAGCAGAATCTCTCTCATCAACCCAAACCCCCAGTTTCAGCAAAGCTCCTCTGACCTCATGCAGTCACTTTCTGCTGCCTCTCTGCTATCCAACCAAAGGAAATCCACTGTCGGGACAATAATCTCTATTCCCTTGGATATCAACGTGTTCTACAGAACCTTCTTATTGAACACCTGGAGACAAGGAATAAGCTGTTCATTGAAGGGCTTTCCTCCATTTCCTTTTAAATGAGCTATTTAACATATGCCAGCGCACACTTGGGCTGCATTTAAGTTCCATTGCATTCATCATGTAGCGAGTGCACGCATCATTAGCACCGCTGCTCCCAACAGGGATTACGTTTCTGACCCTCACAGTGTTGGTGCTTTGCTGTATCAACACAGCACATGCACACGCACAAAGACACACTAAGATAAGAAAGAATATTAACTGGGTGTATACACATGACCTTATGTATCTGTCCAAGCATGCTAGCCTTAGTCCATCATATTAATATGATCTTCTCTGGCATACTGCACAGAGATGCACATTCTTAAATTTATGCTAGTAGGAGATTGAACCAGGGGAGGAGGATCTGTGAAACTTGTATTATGGTATTAAACACATTAAGCACTGAAATCTGCTGAGGTATACTTGTCAAGTACGACGCATTAAGAAAAATCAGTAAGTATATTGAGAGAATATGTAATATTTAAATGTTATAGAAGTATTTTTTGTGCCCATTCAGTCCCGGTTTCACGATTTTGCCATGCTTTCCAAAGTGGTTTCATAAATTATGTGTGGTTTTGTTCATGTTTGCACATGGTGCAATCCCTCAACAGGGAAAAAAATGAACAAGAGAAGACCAGTTACCTCTTAGAGAAGCAATTACAGGAAGCAATAAAGGCGTAGAAGTGCATTGAAGAGAGGCAATTTTTGGTACCTCGCTCCCATGGCAGTCCACTTGTTCTCACTAGCACACAGACATATAGGGAGAGAGATTGGGGGAGCATGGGGGTTACAGTCTCTGAGGTCTCATCCCTCCTCTCTTTCCCTGCCTGCCATTTCTCATTGCAATACTGCATTGTTTACTCTCCACCGATGTGGGAAGAAAATAGTGAGACAAAGAGAAGTAATTTGGACTAACTAGATACTGCTGAGAGAGCACAACAAGTTCACCAATAAGGCCTGACGAACAGTGGCCCACTTTCAAGCTCTTCTAAGGCAGTCTGCCTTAGAAAAGGATAAGAGCTTTGTGTGGCAGAGTACATTATGAATTAGTTAAGAAGGAACTCTACTGTATTAGCATCATCAAATATGACAATGAGCTAACACGTTAGATGAGTTATTTCTGCTTATTGTGTGGGATTTATAATTTCCTTTTTGTTATTCAAAAAAGCATGGTATTGTGCTGAATCTTAACAGTTTGACAGCTTGAGATGTTCCACCTGTATTGTCTCGTAGTTTTTGTTTTTTTAAAGGATGTTGTTCTTTTTCTGTATAGGCTGGAAAAACAGCATGCTGCCTTTATAAATAAAGAAAATTAAATGATCCCAAAACTAACCAAATCTTGAATCAAGAGAATTTATTGTTTCAATCGATATCCTTTTTCTCTCTGGTCAAATCTTGTTTTCGAAAAATACCATGAACAGTTTAATGAAGTTCTAGCGTAAGTTCAGTAAGGAAGACTATAAGTGATCCACGATTCAGGTCTTTCTCATTCATCCTATCTCACGCTATCACATTCCCGCTGTCAGTCTGGGCTGTATTCGGGTTAATTATAGCTGTCCTGTCAGCGGACCTCATCTAACCAATGGCACGGCGTTCCTCCCTCATTTTCAGCCTATCATCGTTCTGCTCCCCTTTTAAATATGATTCTTATACCCTCATTCCTTCAAACCTCCCCATCACCGCCATCTTCAGCAGCAGAGTCATCCATCAATTCTTCATCCCACTCGGTCTCATCAAGTCTTCAGCTTCACCACCACCAGGGTCCGGACTCCATGTGGGGATTTATCCTAATGACGCTGAGAATTTCATTCTCCAAAATCATCATCAACCCCATAGAGTCCAAGCACCAAAGACTTTCTTTCTATTGTAATAAATAATTTTCTTAAGGTCACTTGTCTCTCCTGATTGAACTATTTTAAAAAGAGCTGAACATATTCTTTGCCTATGATACTGCATTCTAGCATGTACATTTTCTTCACAAATCACGTGTCCTATCTATGTCATATATCATCCTTTCCCCAGGATGATCTGACCATATGTTGTCATACCATGTAATACTGTAATGCATTATTTGTGAGATGACATTGTGTTCATTATTTTCCTGATCAGTCAGTTTGTCTGCACATGTTCAGAGCTGATCAGAGTCTTATCAGATCACAGGGAAGGAAGTTGAAATGTAGTGTTTATTCAAGTCCAGGGGAACAGTGATTCTTGTGTGGTAATATTTGGGAAGTGATCTGGCTTTTTTGTTTTTGTTTTTGTTTTTTTTGTGAATGTTTCTATGCAATATTTCATTACACATACAGATCCAAATAATTTAATTACACTATTGTAAGAAAAGGAACAGCTATAAATTGATAAATGCAATATTTGTGCATCATAAAAATGCACAAATGATCCTTTGTGGTGATGGCTGTAATGGTACCTACAATACATTCAAACAAATTTAAGGTGCATGGTTTAAAGAACCAATATGTAAGATATCTACTGATGTGAATCATAGAATGACCTTTCTACATCGTCAGACATTAAGGAAACATACTTACTGTCTGATGCAACAACACAACAATGCAGCAGCCAGTATGTTCTCCTTTTCAGTTTTAATTCAGGAATGTTTTGGGTTTTTTTGCTGTCCAGAGAAGGTTAGGTCTCCCCACAAGTTTGTTTTAGATGCCTGTCGGTTTTACAGACTAACAGCAAACCAACAGGTGTTGCAGCGATTGAAGCAGCAGGAAGAATTGGTTCAGATATAACTGAAGGTAAGGTAAAGGTAATCTTTGAAAACTAGCATGATTTTGAAAGTAGCATCCTCTCAATTCATGTATTCACTCAACCCCTCCCCTCTGTGTTCCCTCAAAAGCCACACCCTTCACTTACATGCCACTTGGTCCAGAAGCGGATTTTAGCTCATGCTTTGAGTGTGGGCTCGTGTATACATGGAGTAGAGAGGCTTGATTGGTTTGTCGAAGTTTTTACGAGTTTACAGCAACTACAAATGTAAAAGTTTTTCATTTCTTTTTCAGAGCACATGAATTATTCATTACTGTCAGGACCTAAAGACCATTTCAACCAAATCTTAAAAAGTATATCTGGAGAAAATTACCTACTCTACCTTTAACCCCTAATTTCACTCAGATCTGTGGCGTATGAATGGGATTAGTTACTTCTGATGGTCTCTACATAAACCACTGTAGCAACCAACATGTGGCTCCTTTCCTGCATGCTATTCCCAACTCTCTCTGTTCCTGATTAATGACTAGATCCACTGTCCTGTCTCCATAATAAAGCCATAAAATGCCCAAAATTAATCTTGACAAAAAAAAAAAAAAAAAAACTCTTCAAAATTGTGTTAAAGACAGCATGATAGTATTTTAGTCACGGATCCCTATGCTTTTATAGGACAAGATCAGCAAACATAAAATGTACAGCTTAGTCCACACAGGTTGCCAAGCTCAACACAAAGTTGAAGTTACTCACAGTAGTTTTTTAAAACCGATGGCTGAATAGTTTATTTAGGCAGGCACCAGCGCGCAGAAAGATAGGGTCTTGGCCTTTGTTCATTTATCTAGTTGAGCTGCCTCATTTTTAGTTGATCGCGTGCATACTGTAAATAGTTTATCAGTTAAAAAAAAGGGATGATGCTGTATGAAGGCTCTTGAACTCACATTTTTGACATTGTTTCATTATAGGTTTTCTCATTTTAATTTTTCCAGTGCTGACCAAAATAGATAGATAGATAGATAGATAGATAGATAGATAGATAGATAGATAGATAGATAGATAGATAGATAGATAGATAGATAGATAGATAGATAGATAGATAGATACTTTATTGATCCCGAGGGAAATTCAAGAAAAAAGGATGATCACAGGGGAAATAATAATTATGGTAAAAATAATAATTTGTTACAAGAAAAAAACAAAAAACATGCTGTTTTATCTAAACAAGATTTAGTTGACTCTACAGACTGTTCAAGTCTATTGTTGAAATGATTATGTTGAAGATGATAGTTTGTCAAGTCTGTGAATAAAAACAGAAAAAAATGATATATTGTGTTGAATGCAGCATTATACTTTGCACGTCCCCTCAGGCTTGTTTTTGTGAGAGATGGATGTTTGTACCTCTGCTTGCACTTTCCCTTTGGTAATATTCATCAGAAGTGCTGGCTGCATTCACTCCATAACCTCTCCCTCTATCTGGCTCTCTGTATCTTTCCTCTCCCTCCCTTCTCCTCTAATGGCTTAAGTCTTCCCTCGGGGAAAGATAGCCAGGGATGATGCTTCTGTGGATGGGTTTAGAGTTGCTGAAGGTCTTTCTTGTCATGGGAACAATATAAAAAATGATAAAGCTGGAATTTTATCAGGGCTTCCTTGATGTATTTCATTTTCTCAAAGCCAAAAGACTGCTTTCTGCTTGGATGTGGCCCTGGTCTGGTGTTGAATCATATTCACAGGCTGTCTCTCCTAGTTATCCTGTTCTTTATTACCTCTTCTGCATTAGCTCTTGCCTTCGCTGAATGCTCAGATGAAAATCACAGCTAAAGTCTTCGGAAGTGCATTTAACACATTGTACTTTTTGTTTTCTAGGGGCAGAGATGTTTTATTGTGTCTTACATTAAAATAATTAAGCAATATAAATCATTACCTTTTTAACATAATTCAATATGTGTTTCGTATCTATTTTCCAATTTATAACATCTCAATTACAAAGGGGACATATTTCATATTAGCTCTCCATAATGATTTACCTATGACTAAAACAAGTCTCTCATTAGCATATTTACATACTCGCATTACTTGATACATGAGTTGCAAATAATTAATTGAGACACTAATCAAGAAAAGATACTAAGGATGAAATGAAGGAGGATGAGGTTTTTAATTTAAGTTGGCAATCAACTGGGCGGTAAATGAGCAAGCATTCGTTATAGCTTCATGCAGTGCTGGTCCAAGACTCTAAACGAATTCTGCCATAACAAGTCAGATGCCAATAAGTCTGAGCCAATATTTGTACATTTGTTTTAAAACTTAAATATAAAAAAAAAAATCAGTACGGTTCTTCCAAAACATCAAGAACTCTTAGTGTCTTCTAATGATCAGCAACTACAGTACTGGACAACATAGATTGTTTTAATCTCAAATACATAGTGATTCCTCAACGTTTCCTCAAGTCAAATTTCAAGGCATTAAACCTGATTGATAAGAATACCAAAGCCACTGTATGAACTGATAAAGAAAACCAGACTGACTATCTACAAGCACCACAACCACTGTTAGAAGGGCATCACTTTTACCGCATTAGTTTACTTAGTTAACTTTTAATATCCCTGCAGAAAAGGGCGGTATGGGTATTGTGCACAAGCAGCATATCACTAACGTCACTAGGTTTTTAGTCATGCAGAGACCTTGCTGTACTAGTTATGATGGGAGTGAAGGTGAAGATCAGTTGCCAAAATACAAAGCACAACTGTTTGCATAGGACCTTGGTTGAGATGGTTTTAGGACTCAATTATCCACACTATTGACACCAAATAGAGGTTTGGGACCAGTGTGTAGCTCAACTAAAAGTCAACACTGTGTCGTGTTGTTCACAGTGGTATAAAAACCTAACTAATAAACCTCTTTAAACCAAAAGCTTCATTAAAAATAATCTGCATCCGTTTCACACAGGTACATTTCAAGTGTTGACCTTGTTCACCTCCAACTGATTTTGTTTTGGAGAACTTGCATTCCTGTAAGTTTGAACAATGCTATGTTAAATGTATGAAGTGTGCTTTTGACTCCGACACTTTCAAGAGTCAACTGGGGACGTTTTTATTTGTCCAGGCTTTTGGTTGGTCTCTTTTAGGGCTGCTATGGTCTCTGTACTGTCTGTTTGTTGCTTGTGATGTTTTAAACCCTGTTTGTGAAGCACTTTGTGGCCCCTGCCTGCGAAAAGTGCTATATAAATAAATTTTACTTTACTTTACTTACTTTACTTTTGGATGCTATCATTTTTGTGACATTTTGAGTACAGTGTAATGCAGTGGTGTCCAAACTTTTTTTCTTGCGGGCCAAAATTGTCGCGTTAGAATCGCTCACGGGCCACAGGGTTTTTTTGTTTGTTTTTTTTAAATATTAGGAGGAACTTTTTGTATTTTGTATTTTTGTCTTCAAAAAATAATGTAAATACACAATAACTAATTGCAGTGGGAAACTGTTGTGTTCTAATTTTTTGTAAAGAATAGTCAGGCTTTTATAGGTCTCCCTCGCTACCATGAAAAAGAAAAAAAGAACGAAATATGCCATCTGATGAGGCCTGGGGCCAAAATCTTCTAATTCTTTGATTTGAAGTCAAGGGCCACAAAAAATCCACTCAAGGGCCACAAATGGCCCCCGGGCCGCACTTTGGACACCCCTGGTGTAATGCATCAATTTGTTCATGTGACATATTTGTTTAACATACTCCAATTTCAAATTTGTGGTGACCACATGTGCGTACGTGTCCTGTGTGTAACTAACATGTTAATACCATATTTGACAGCAGTAACTGATCCAGACACCAACATGGTCAAAGCTATCTCTGCTGATTTGTCAAATGATGCACAATGTTAGATAGCAGCAGAGAAAATGAGATGTCACACTTTAAGTGTGAGTGAGACTGGCTCTCCCAGAATGCAATACGGTTTGATGGATGCGAGTCACACTGAAAAATACAGAATTAGCATAAATGTTAAGAGACTTGTCTTTCTCCTGAGCACTTTATTGGTGACAATATGAATCTCCTTGACTCACAGGACTTTTTAACTGTTGTAAGTTTCATTGATTCAAAGCACTGGTTATGATTCAATACATCTTGCTGCTCCCTGCTTTATGTGTTGCACTCTTACTTTTACTCTGAGTACAAATTCAACCTTGAGGCTCCTTGATAGGACTAAAGATTTTATATATTTTTTTATCCAGGGGTTCACACTAACATTTTGAGGTCATAAATGAATTGTTACATCAAATGTTCAAGGCTGGAGGAAAATGAAAGGAGTTCTATATATTTTCTCCAAAATTGTGAGAACATGAATTTTGTTTCATATGCCTTTCATGATGCTTGTACTGTCTCATCTTAATAAATGAACAACCACACATCAACATGTGAAAAAAGCACTAAGAGCTTTCCATTAGTTAGGTGTATTCTAAAACAAAAAGGAATAATTTACCTTATACCACATGTAAGCAACACGTACCGGCAAGTAACCAATGCCTTGCCTTTTTGAGTTTATAGGATTTACAAAAAACAAAACAAAAACAATCTTTGCGGTGTTACAGTCTGACTGAGAGACCTGCTATTTGATGATTTGTCATTGATATTCACGGCCTTAGTCTAGTCTCGGCCTCGCCCTGTTCTGGTCTTGACTCGGTTGTGATCCCTTAATGTCTTGGTCTTCTCGTGGTCTTGGAGCACTCTGGTTCAGGGAATTATTTAATGTGGTCTTGACTACAACAGCATTATACACACTGTGCAAACTCCCAAAGCTTTTGGCCTTCTGATACCTACCCATGCTTTATTAAGTTTAAATAAAATTAATGTACTATAAAATAGTAAGTTATTCCTTTTTCTGTGTTATGGACTGATTCTAAATATTCTCAGATTTTTTTTTATCATTATCGCCATCTTTATTCAGTGGTCATTTATTCTTGGCCATTTGGCAAATGGAAAAAATCGTTATCCCTTTCAGTGATTTGTGGTAGCTGTCACGATTCCTCTAAGCACATCTATACTAGTGTTCAGCTAGTTTATAACAGCTTGTGTTTGAAAAGTGACCAAATAAACTCCTAACCTATTGTTAACATAGAAGAGGGCAGATGGCTGTTCCGTCATGAGCCCGGGTCTGCTGAAGATTTCTGCCTGTTAAAAGGAAGTTTTTTCTTGCCACGCCATGACGGATTAAGCTGGGCTCTTGTAACATAGCCATAAGTAAGGTCCTTTACCTGCTTTTTGTAAACATAACAATGAGCATGGTCTTGTTACCTGCCCTTTTGTTAATGTTAACAGACAAACAGTAAGGTCCTTTACCTGCTTTTGTAAAGTGTCTTGAGATAACGCCTGTTATGAATTGACGCTATATAAATAAAGATTGATTGATTGATTGAACTATTTGAAAGGGGTTAAACCTGGTTTTATAAGTTCCACTAACACCCACTTTCTTCCTGACCAGACTAATTTCCTTATATCGTGTTTTCATTTTTGCGTGGCATAGCAGGCAATGAATAGTAACATAAAAATGCTTCATCTTATGGAAGAAAAAATCTTTTCTATTCACTTGCATTGCATTCCTTTCAGCGTTGGGTATCAAAAGGAAACCCATTTGCTCCTGAAAAGACTCTCACACAAGAAGGACAGAATGTCACAGGGACAATGACAAATGTAGGACATGTGATTCAGTTTGAAACATGTGAGGGCCTTATGGGAAATGAACAATCAAGGCGGCACAGTTACAGGGCAGAGCATCCCCTATAGAGCCATCTTATGATACTCCTGGGCAGTGGCTCCACCAAACCGCGCCTGTTTTCTTCACCACAGAAAGGTATAGCCTCCTAACCTTGCACACACAGCCTTAATCTTCCAAATGCTGCTCGAGCATTTGAATTTCTGCACATCAATCTCAGGTCCCCGTCCTGCTTTGATTAATGGTCCCCATCTATCACAGTACCATGTGGCGAGCAGGCCTTGCCCTGCCAGACAGCTTTGCTTTAGAATAATGGGTGCACTCCATCCCAGTCCCTACCATGCAATGATTGTGCATCTTTGAGATCTATCCGTCAAGCCGCTCTGTCAAGAGGGACAACAGGGGACAGGGAAGGTGGAGGCAATTGGGACGAGGTAGCATGACATTTATGTACAGTATATAACAGAATAACTATTGTGGCGAGCAGTGCCGACTGATCAACAGAACTATTTTCTCGCACAGACGATGGCGTCTCTCTGGTTCTGTCACACATGGGAGGGTGAAGCCTTGGAGACATTCTGCCTGCCATTAATAACGTTGGCAGGGAAAGGCAAGCCACTAATGGAGACTCCAGGTTCTATTCATGTATGGTCGATTTCTGTCTATTCCAATATTCAAACTATAATCTTCTGAAATCTATGAATGCCCAAACTGTCTCCTGAACACACAAGGCAGCTAAACAGTCTCCCTCCAACCATTGAGAAACATAATGTAAGACTTCTGTTTAGGAAGCACTTGTTTTCATTAATATTCTCAAAATAATTAGCTGCAATTATGCCTGTCTCACACCAAAGTAATTACATGCCACATGATCAAGCCACCTTATATGGGCAAAACGGTATTCAGTGGAGTCATGAGCTATTCATGCTTTTAAACAAGCCATTCATCATTGTCATAGGAAAATTCTCTACCCTTGACAGAGCTTTTGTGTGTCTTATTACAGGCAGACAGGAGAACAAAAACTCTCCGTCCTTATGGAAAACACACAAACCAGCTAAAAATTGCAAAGTCGCTGATAACAGCAGTAATTAAAATGCCATCGTATCACAGCATGTTGCTTGCCAAAGGAACATGTGTGACCATAGTTACTTGTTGGATCTAACTGGTACATCTTGGTAGCTTGATATTCTTCAGCATTGTTTTTAAATGTCGCAGCCCCATTGCATTGCCCACTGGGATCAGTGCCGATATGTGGGAGTATTGTGTTGCTGCCTGTTGCTGACATTTCGACCGGCTGGATATTGCTGCTGCATTCCCCAAACATCACGCTGGTCCACTGCTCATGTCAGTCTTTTTCAGGCATAAAAATAGTTCTTCCCCTTCACACCATCCATCCTCATGGATGATCAATGGAAACAAAGGTGAGGAAGAGTTGAGAAAAGAAAGTATAATTGTTATTATTTGAAAAATTTGTGATAGACTCTCGGTATACAGTGCAAAATTAAAACAGTATCTGAAATCCATTAAAATCATCATAGCATGTGGCTTGATTTAAATTAACTGAAATTAAAATCACATACACACATGCACACATGCAACGATATTAAAGCCAAATACACTACATTAAAATGCAATGTAGATTTGTTTATACTCGTTATAAAAATCATTTTAAATCAACAAAAGTACTCTAACCCTCGATTTTTCTGCAAGACTTAAAAAGTCACCGTGGCTTCTTGAGAATTCAAATCTATTGACACAGCTGATTTTTTTCTGTTGTTTTGACATTACGAAAAATTACAATTGTTACATTTTAATAAGTTGCTATCAAACATCCTCTTTGCTCGTCGGTAATTATCATATATGAATATTAAACCAACAATTTATTTGCTTTTTAGGCATGTAGACAGGCATAAAAGAGTATACCATACATGCACTCAGTTATAAAAAGCATCAGAAGATTATATGTTATTCTATATTGCGCAAGAACACAGCTCTTACAGCTCAAGTGAAACCAAAAGCATCTATGCATTCCCAGTTGACCTTGCCACGCTGAAGGGGGATGATGCAATATAAATCTTAAAATCTTGCACCGCCTTGGTGAATGAAAAGTCACTGGAATACTTTACGAGTGTGGGTTTAAACAAATATACAGCCACTGCACATCTGGAAAGTGAATTTTCCAGCTATGGTTTATGTATTGTGTGTATGATACTGGGTTCATCAAGTTCAAGAAAAAGTACAGGATATGATTTGGGGGTCATTAAGTACTGAATGCTGTGTTAATTCTTATGCAAGAAATTATGAATAGGGCAAAAGGAGTGAGCACGTTAATTTCTTTGTGGATCTTTATGGATGTTATGTGTCTGGATTAAATCTTTTGCTGGATTTGGATCATGGGGAATCTGGCTGATGAAGCAGGAGCCTGTTTCTTACATTATTATGGGCAGAAGAGTAAACTTCTGTATACATTCAAAGAGTAAGAAAATTTGATCATAAAGACACGTATGTTTGTCGGTGGTCCGACAGATAGATTGTAGCTGCTGTGTTGGTTGGCTCTTGAGACAGTTTAGATGGTTGGAATCACAATAATCAGAGCTGTCAAGCAATTGTGATAAACACAGATTAGAACATCAGTTGTTGAAGTGATGTAATAATGAGAAAACACACCTACTGTCCATTCTGCTGGCAGGCGGATGTCAGGAGCAGTGATATATGAAAAAAGCTATGCATTTCTCAGTCACCTCTTATTTAGAGGTTGGTCAGAATATTTTAATGACAATACGTAGCCATTACTATAACTTTGAAATGCTCTACCTTCTAACAGGCTGCATCAGAGGCACAGGATAAGGCCTGCCCTTACAATAAAGACACCAACATAATTAAGATTCCTGAAGAATATAAACTGTCTACTACACAAATCGTCAACTATTAAACTATCAAAATATACAAACTTAGTTACAAAGAAATGAGCAACAAAGTACAGAGTTAAGACTGCTTCTACACAACAAAACAATATTTCACTTTGGCTTATATTTTTTTAAGCTGAAAAGGGTTAAAAAAAAAAAAACTCATTAACTTTACGAGAAATTGGGGCAGGTAAACATTAAGCTCTACTGCCTAACTACTCGAAAATCATTTCTGATGTACTTGAGAAGGCAAACAAGGCTGAGGTTCAAAAGCAAGTCGGTAATTAACTGAATAACAACACTGATTGGTTGCCTTTAGACATCTGTTGTAAACTGTCTTAAGTGTTTTTTTCTTTTGTTTCATATATATATATATATATATATATATATATATATATATACACACACAAAAGTAGGACCTCTACAAACATAGACAGCTGTGATATTAAACTGCATTACAGATCATTGAATCTTCCAGGCATCTGTTTCTTTTTGTTCATAGCAGAAAAGAAGAGAAGGGAACCCTACTTTTCTCCCTTTTTGTGATCTTCTGTGGCCTTAAGCCACACGTGACTTCTAATTTCATTAAAAAGTGCTGCCTTCAGCAGCTTTTGAGCACTTTTACACTAGTGTTCTGGAACATTAACATTAGGATTAGCCTACAGCGCAACCATGCCGGAGTGCATGGCCGGAGCATGACACATCTGATTCTGATCAATTTTGAGAAAAGAAGAAGTCAGACACTGATACAACGTTAAAACCTGCCGGTTTATTTTCAGAATAAAACACTCAGTCTTGATGGTTTAGTAAAAAGACTGTAGGTGTGTTTGTTAATGTGTTTATAAGGTTAATACAGAGTATTATTCTCTGTAATCTCCCGCTGTAACAAGTTCATCTGTAAAATTACCGCTGCGGACTAAGGGTGCCGTAAGGGACTTTAGTGGACATGCAATTCACACCACACCACTTCTTTTTGGCCACTAGGTACATGTGAACCTATTCTACTGATCACTTGGCGTGAGAAAGCACTTATCTGAAAAGTAAAAAAAAAAAAAAAAAAAAAAAACTGAAAAAAGCTTTGGACACAGCTTTGTTATGAGCCATTTTAAAATGTGTCCTCCTTATTCCTATTTCTAAAAGGGTTGTATGTAAAAAAAGGTGCTGGCAGTTGGAAAAAGAGGTCAAGACCATGGCCTTAGAGTTCATCCTTTTTAAGTAGCTTTTTGTTAAAAAATGCACAAAGAATGCACTCCCTTAACAGCTTGTAAAGAGAATTTTGTCTCAGGCTTGAAGTGTGGAGCTCTCTGAGGTCCTGATTGTAAACTGGGAGAGAACTGTCCATGGTGCTTACTACAATCTCATAAGACATATACTTACTTAACATAGCCTGCTGTTACTCTAGGCGCAAAGTTTGGCTCTTTCTTAGAGTAAGAAGAAAACTTTGCATCTTACTTGCACTGTGGCTGAGTCACTGAATTTGAAATAAGGTTTGTATTCTTGTGTTTTCCGAGTTATTTTTGCTACATCTTTGTTGCAAGAAAAAAAATACTGTCTCGGCTCACAGGTTGAATTCTTTACTTCTTCCGCCACAATCACCCAATGGTTTATTCATGAGACATCAGTGAACTTTTGTCATTCTCTGAACTGAGGTCAGTATCACAACACCAGCTGTCAAGTGTAGTTTCTCAGACTGATGCTGCTGATGCCATGTTCACAGAAAGGAAGCAGAACGGGATGACAAAGTGTTTCATCTACACGTTACTCTATTTGGGATGTCAGAGGCTTAGGTGAAAAATAGGTGCAGGTCATGGAGTCATACAGTTCTATCTCAGCGGGATGAAAATAGTCGTTGTATCGAAGATTGAGAGAAAGAGTGCCAGCCAAACTTTAAGCAACCCTTCATCACTCGGCCTCGAGGTCTCCCCGCAGGCAGCAGGGGTGTCACAATCATTCTTCACTGTCTGGGGGTACTACAGACAAGTGCGCAGCTACACGCACAACAAGCAGCAGATGATCTCAACAACACCTCAAGTAAGTTGATTGACTCGCCACAGCAGGACTCTCAAATGTCAAAGCACAGTTGATTCATAACTTACAAGAAGGATGGAGGAGGAAGGACTGTGAAGTGTGCGGGGACACTGCTTTAAAAGATCCTGTAGATGTGGGTGACCTTTTTCAACCTTTCCTCATCAATAGAGGTGCTATCTGTTCAGCAATTTGAATCCCAGAGCTGCTTCAGTAATATTCTTAAGTGACATTCTTTGGGGTTTTTACGGAAGAATGAATGAATTCAGTGGAGTACTGCATATTTTCTCACTGCAGACTGAACTACATAAAACAGGAGATAACACTGTCTGTACCTTATCATAGCATTTTGTTCATTAGTCATTTGAAAAGGACACTTTCTAGAATATGCCTTCAATATTTTTGCTAAAAATGTCGGTTCATATAACAAACCAGTACTTGTCATAAAGAAACAAACTACCCAGCTGACTAAAACAAACAAAGCGCCACGTTAAAATATCTTCTGTTTGTGTGATTATGATGATGCAAGGAGGCCGTCTGTGGCTGATGCACAGAAACCCCATGGATTCCCTGGAGTGGGTCTGGCTCCAAATTCAGTGTGGAATTGGGTGCAGATTAAAGCATCATTAGTCAAGGTTTAAGCAGCTATGCTCTCCCTCCTACTCTGCATCTTTGTCTCACTCCCCCTACAAGTGTGTATTCTAACTGAACATATATCATACACATAAAAGGAACGGTGTTTCTCTGATAGAAAGACACTCTATCATGCACAATGAAGCTGTTTATATTACCTTGTTTTTTGGAACATCAGTATTTGTTTTGAACTAGGTTGTCTTGTGAATGTTGAATATTCAAAATGATCATTCTCAATTTTTTGATGCTATGAAAAAATTATTAACAGCACTGATGACAAACGGAAGCGCACCGGGAGTAGATCTGAGTTGCTGCCGGCAATGCACACCAGACTCCTGCTCCGGTCATACAGGGACCAGACAGCCTTTAGCAAAGGGCCCCGGATCCCATTCTTCCGGAGCACCCCACACAGGACGCCACAGGGGACACGGTCAAATGCCTTCTCCAAGTCCACAAAGCACATGTGGACTGGTTGGGCGAACTCCCATGAACCCTCGAGCACCCAATGGAGAGTGGAGAGCTGGTCCAGTGTTCCGTGGCTGGGACGAAAATCGTATCGTTCCTCTTGGATCCGAGGTTTAACTAACGGTGCGTTATTTTTATCAAACATCAAAGGTATTGCAGTGGAAATAGTAAACAATATGATTTGTTTAATTTATCCATAGACAAGGTAAATATTATGTCATGGTTCATGTCATCACACATGTTACAGATGTTAAAGTTAGATACTCCAATACGCTGTGTTTCCTGCTACAGGTCTTGTTCTAGTACTTTCAACTATTCGGTAAGATTAACTGAAAACTGATTCTCCAATCATTTGTCAAACATAACATTTAAAAGACATTTACAGATGAATCTAATTATTGAATCCAAATCAGGAGATGCCTTGTAGCAGTATTTGTGAAAAATGTTCTCCTGTCTTCTGGGCCCTGATGTTTGGAGTGTGCTGTTTTTACTTTCCTAAGGCATTTTGCTTAACATCACATACTCCTCCACGGGTGACAGAACATACCCTGTGGCACTGCAATTTTCCATGTATTTATTCTCTACCCACTCAGAAGCTAGAGATATTTAGCTTCCTGTTCATAGTGATACTTCTTCAAACTCTTGCATTTGACAGGGGGGCTTGAAGAGTAGGATGAGGCCATTTTTAAATCTGAGGCTGACTCCCACTACCTGCCAGTAACCTCCGTTATATGAAAACAGCCAGTGCACGCACAAACCCTACATCACACAAAGAGTGAGTTTGGATAGTGAGGACATACAGTAGCTAGCCAAGTGCTTGTGTCTTTGCATTTGCACTATATATATATATATATACACTACTATTTAATTGATTGATTTAATCGATTACAGATTAAGTTCCCTGTTCCAATTATGTCAGTTGGGAAATACAGATTTTTGAGCACACATTTTTTGAAAAGTGAAGCAGGCACAAGACGGAGTGGGTGAACTTTTATCATAATTGGTGGGTTTGTTGGCAGGCTGGGAATACGTGTTAGAAAAACACGTTTAAGTGGATGGTGCATGATATGTGACCTTTAAAGCTCCTTAATGTTTGAACATAGATACAGTATGCTGTTGCTAAAAATTCCCCAAATATATATATATTTTTTTATCTTCCAGTAATTAGATATTAATAATAGATAATGAAGTGCATCATTCTCTTAAGTTTTGTGAACTTTGTTTTTAGCCACCTATTTTAGTTACTATTCTCACAAAAGGTAACATAACAGTTATTTAATTTAAAAAAAATGCATGACTTGCACCAAGGATTTAATATTTGCATTTGGAGAAATAGGGGGAACATCAAAGGGAATGCAGACAGGCTACAAACAGCCCTGCGTGTTTAAAACATATGCGTTATACAAGACTTAAAGCCGGAGAAAAGATTGTTGGGTAATATTCAGGGTCAGGTTCAACACAAAACAGCATTCGAAAGCATAAGCATCCTCTGCGTCATGCTCACCTTCTTTTTTTGTTTGTGTGTGAGTGTGTTTTTGTGTGTGTGCGTAGGATATTTAAGGAGATGCAGCAGTGACAGGAGAAGCTTGTGCATAATACCTTTGTTTCTTTTGTCCACCAAATGTAGTCTTTTCCAAACATCTCGACTTTCAAACATCAACAGTGAACTGAGGGAAAATGTGGGAAGTGCTATTAAGAGTACGGTAATACAATCAAAGATGCTCAACGAAAATGACAAAATACACCTACATTTTCCAAGATCTGCTCAAAGTTGACAATTATTTGACTCATAGAAACTTTATCCTGTCCTATTTGTTTGACAAAACCAATAGAAGAGACTGACAGAACATTTGAAATGATAGAATAAGAGGGTTCAGTCAGAGTTTAAACTGGGGAGCTTGCAGATATGTTGTGACACTAATGTATAACTCCAGCTAATTTATGTAATAGCAGTTATATAAGAGAAAAGAAGTCCAGTAAGGATTGTGACATTGTTCACATAAATTGGCTCAGTTGCTTCATACATGAATGAGGAAGCTGGCTGAACTAAATACTGTAAGTATCCAACAGACAATCCATGCATTGTCTTCTTTAACAATGCCTCTGGTATTAGCTCTTGCAGATTGAGTGTCAGTCAGATGTCATATTGTCGCTTACCATCAGTCATGTGTTGTCTTCAGCTGTGTAAGTTCTGAATGTTTCTTATCAAATCAAAAGTGGGCCAGAATCAGCACAGATTGCGTGCTATCCTTTTTTTTCCTGAGAGGCTTTGTAACAGCGACAAAATAAACAGAGACTTGCTATTGCATGGGTTTTGTCTTTTTTCCAGAAAGCTTCAAAAAGAGGGGAAAAAAAGCACAAAACATACAAATGAGTGTGAGCCTCTGTAAAACATCCATTTTCCAGCTGTTGTAATATTTAGTCTTAATTAAAGTCTTAATAACAATGATAGTGGCTGGGCTGATTTTATTATCCAACAACAGCTGATAGTTCTTCTGTAAGTATGGGAAGAAGACCATATTTATATTTTTCTGCAAACAAAATGACCATGTTCATTGAAAAACTCTCTTTCAAGTTGCTTATTCGGTTGAAAAGTTTCTCTCAAAATCGACCTTTATAAGAAAACATTATCTAGTGTGGAGCACCATAATGATACATCTATGATATTTTATTATGGCTAAATGTTTTACTTAATAAATAATGGCGAAACATTATCTGCTAATTGCAAACTCTATGAAGTAAAATGTTTTGTTCCTTGAACCGGCTTCTGACAGATTATGACCATGATCAGTTAAGTGGATTCATATTCATCCCAGGCACAGTAGCGTGCAGTACCGGTAGAGGTTCTATATGAATCAGTGAACAATTGGCCCCATTCCAAATGCAGACTTTGCATATATTATAATATTCATGTATGCTGGTTGCCTTATATTCCAGTTTCATCACAGGCAAGGTGACATTAGTTTGCTCTTGCTGCTTAGGCCCTTGGTGTTTTTTTTTGGGGTATTTTCTGCTCGAGTTGCAGTTAATCATGCATTTTCTACCCCGTGATGTGTATAGCTCTGTGTCAGTATTTTATTTACTGAAACTCTCATGTGTTGCAGTCTATACACTCTTGCATGTAAGCACTTCATTTGCACTAGAAGGATCCATACTCAGGGATTCATATGGAGACTTATTTTGGTTCATTCTCAGATCCCTGAGGCAACTATTTGTTTTTTGAAGTTGTTTTTCATAAAAAAAAGAAGTTATTTTTGACCCAAGAACCGTTTTAAGAATTGCCACAAAACAATAAGTAATTCAGGCAACAAAAGCAATTTACGCTGTATTGTTGTCCCTATTTGACTCCTCAAAACAACAATTCGGTAATGTCAATCTCTTCCTGTGGTCTTTGAAGCTATAAGGCCACGTTTTATGCCCTCCCTCTCATGCATCAGGTTGGCCAGGAAAATAAAGGCATCCAAGCTCATTTCAACAACATAAATGAAGGTGACCTCTGCACAGCAGGATTCTCGCTGCAGAGGCAATGCTTAAGATACTGATTAACGAACATATGTGGTTGCTGCTTCAGTTCTTTCATCAAAGACTCTTTGTAGACACCAAGCTTTGGTTATTATCACACTACTGGTGTCTAAGGCCATTTCCTAGGATCTCACAGCTGCTGTGTATTTATTTTTTTTAAATCTAAGTCCATATGTCTCTTTAGTAATGTCACTTAAATATTTTTTTAAATAATGCTTTTTACTTCAGTTTATGGTCACTCTAAAAGGCAACCATTAGTCTGTACGTTTCTCCTCTGTAAAAAGTTTAGCTTTACAGTTTCTCGTTAATGACTCTTTTGTAATTGCTAATGATGGCAATTAGACAATGTCCTCTTCAGCGCTATTCAGATGCCACAACAAACCTCTTATATACTCTCATTGTATGCATGGCAGACAAAAAAAAAATGGATGAGAGTAGCACGGCACTTCATCTCCCTATCCGTCACTATTTATAGCCCAAACAATTAAGCCCAGAGAAAGACCTTCATTAGCCTGCTGCTATTCAACGAGACCCAGAGTCACCTTGCCAACAAGCCAGCCAAACAGGTGTTCTTTAATAATCACTGCTGAATTGCCAGCAACACTGGTTTGCATTTTTCCCTCCATATGTTTCAAGCTGTTAGCAGAGCTATGCTGAGAAATGAATGACTTTTGAGGCGTTATTTCAAGATCTTACAGTGCTTACAGGTGGTTGTTGGCTGGCTGTGTAACCCTGATTTATAAGGACCTGGCAATGTTTGTGATATCAGACACAGGAGATAAAGCAACACATAGCAGTGTGTTTTCTGCCGAGGTATGACAAGAGACAAGTATAATGATCAAAATAAGTTGTATTTATGTCTGGCTGCTATTGCAGAATCCAGCTTTATGTGTTGCCTTTGTTTGCCCACCTTAGAAGGCTGAAAATATTGTGTTGTCAAACAGGAATTGTATAAGCTTTAAAAAAGGAATACCAAATGTATTGCTCAGGTTGATCACTGTAATGTAAATGACATGTATGGGCCTTTTACATAGTGTGGATTAGCAAGCTGCAACTCTCCTGTGCAGTTTTGCCAAAAGCCAAGAGATGAGAGGCTGGTTTTGTAAATGCCACAGTGTCATGCCACCACTCGCTTCAGTTAGGCTGTGGTTCATTTGTTATCTGATCAAGCAGTGACAGAATATAATCACGAAGGGTTGAGTTTGGTTGGGGGTTGGTTTAGCTTTTTAGTTTCCATTTTTCACTCATTCATCCATTACAGCAAATACATTCAAATAGGTGTAAATATGAAAGCCCTGAAAATACATCAGTCTACTGTTTTCAATATTAAGAACCACCACAAATGCACACACGCTATTTCACAACTAACGCACAAATGAAAAACCATTGTTCTAGAACTATACTAATATAAATCGTTTTCCAATTTAGATATGGGTCGCTATTTTTTTATGTGACAGCAAGCAAGCAGGATAAAATAACCGATGCCTTCAAACTAAGAGTCAAAACTTGGTCTCTGAAAGGCTCACAGTAACAAGACATTTACACCAATACTATGCCAACCTTCATTTTTTTTTACATCTATCTTGTCCCACACAGGACAGTAAATTAATATTACACATATAAGAGAGCCGCCTTTTGCAATATATCTAAACATTACATGGCCTTCTGTGTATCTGTACTTTGCTTCTCTGCCATGCTAGTCTATCACACACTCCTCCTCTATAAGCTGCTCTGCACTCTCTGCCTGGTCCATTAGGAGGCTGTCTGTTGCCGTAAGGGGAATGAGAGGAGTTAATGTGATTGGACACTATGAAAGCCTGCCCCAACTTATCTGCTGATAATATATTCCTCCCACTTATAATGCATTCCCCCAGCTTCAGCCCTTTATCCAGAATGTGCCACACCATACCACCATCTCTGGTTACTACAATTACACAGTCACAACCAGTTAAACCTGTAGTTTGCGCTCGCCTTTTTTCCTTGTCATTGGCTTTATGTAGTGACTTTTTGATTGCTTGTTTGCTTCTTCTATGATCAACTTTACTTCACGTGTGTATGTCTACATTTTTTAGATTGACAACAGACCAAGAAAGAGTCAGTATTTTTGTTAAAATATAAATATAAATTAATGTCATATGCAAGCCCTATTAGTGCTTTTACCGTCATCAAATGGAGAACATTTTCTAGAGCGAATTCTGATGATGTTTTCCCTCTGACCCCAAGGCCCCCTTTCTGGCTATTTTTTACAAGCCAACTATGTTCTTTGTACTGTATTGCCATAGTAAACTACATTTACACCTCATTCGTCTTTGCTTTTCTTAAGGCGTATTACACTGAGCCAATCCAAAGCATCCGTGTGCATCATTTACTGTCATATTTAAAGAGCATCAAAGGTTTGCGTAAATGATGATACACGGTTAACTGTGCATAGAGGCAATATGATAAAAAGAAAGGTAACTACAACACCCTTGGCTGAACAATTTAGATACCGATGACACATCAATTCAATTGCTAATACCTTTAGCATCACCCACTAAATGAACCATTACAGGTTTAAAGTGATATTCCCCACTCTTCATTCACTATCTACTTGCAGCATTACACCCATTTAAATCGAGCTGTCAGTCTGCACTCATGGTGTAATTATGATGAAATACTAATTACCGCACACCTGACCTATGCTGACATGCCCACGCTCTCAAATGTCTGCTCCAGATGTTGGCAGGTACTAAGCATGCCGAGAGAAGAGACCTTTTTCAGGGCTGTCTGCATTAGCACAGGGAGAACCTGTCCTAATAGGCTACGATTCTAAACATGGCGAGTTTGTTTTGGTTATAATCCAATGGTAGGGCCAATGTGTGAGAAAAATGTGTCTGTTGGATAGAAATGAATAAGAGGTTTTATTTTCTGATCTCGTGGGTGCTTTGCATCCCCAATAAAAGGCTGCTGGTGTGGTACACGTTTATTTCTGGAGGTTGACAGCAGGTGATCAAAATCATCATAACAGAACATCTCAGAGGCCCGTATTACTGATCCAATCATCAATCAATTTTTGTAAATAAAGTTTCCACTCAGATCCAAAAACCTTGTGGAGTTTGAGTATTGTCTTGTATTTTAATGTTAGGGCTGCACCACCCCTAAAAAAAGAGTAGATATTGGATGAGGAAATAAAAATTAAAAAACAAATACAACAAGCAACTACATTCCCATTACATTAATAGTGAGGTTAGGTCAGCAAAATGGTTAAGGATGGGATAAGATCATGAACATGGTCCTGAGAATCATAGTTTCTTATAATGTGTTGCTACTTCAAGTTTCACAAGTGCACTTACAAAAAGCTTACAATTTGCTTGAGGGTCAAAATATGTTGTTAACATATTCCAAACTCATGGGCATGCTAGAGTACAAATTTGAGGATCACCAGTGATACCTTTTTCGCACCATCTGTTACAAATATGAATACATGCAGGAGGGTATGTAAATAAACATCAACATCTTTGGTAGCATGAAGGGGAATAACCAAAATATCTGGTATTACTGTATGAACAATAATATTCTTTGTAAAACACCATGACAATCCAACCCCAAATCATCCTTGTTTAAATATTTCAGTCCTGACCAAAGTCCTATGCACTGACAAGACTGTCACATCTGTCAATAGATTCAGAAGCCTATCTAGTTGCTATTGGTTTAGGGACCCCTTCATGGATGCAACATAGAGCATGCAGTCACATATAGTATGTGGTAAATTGCAAATGACATCACAACACGCGAGATGACAACTTTAAGTGGCTCCTGTTCCTCATTCACAAGATGCTTTCCTTGAAAATGCAGAGACCTATCTTTTATGATCCACAGAACACAGTTTCACATATGTCAACGTCTATCCTTATCCAGGCTCTTTGTAGCTTTTGAAACTATTGTACATGACAATACATTAAGGGACTTGTGATTAAATCAATCAATCAATTAAACTTTATTTGTACAGCACTTTTCATACAAGAGAGAAACTGTCGGACTCTGGTAATGTTCTTTAAGTGATAAAATTTCTTTTTTGTAACCTTCCTGAAGTGTGGCTGAAAGCTGAGGTCTGTGTCAAATACCACACCTACATTTTTGATCTGATCACAGGGATTAAAAGACAGTGCTTGTAGTTTGTCCTTCAGTTTCTCTCTCTGCACCCTTATACCAATAACTTAAACCTGAGTTTTGTCCTGGTTGAGCTGTAAAAAGTTCTCTGCCATACATAACTTAATATCTAAAATACATTTAAAAAGGGCATCAATTGGCCCCGTGTCATCAGGAGACACAGCAATGTAGAGCCTATGAAAATTGAAGCCGTGCCTCCTGATGACACTACCAAGAGGTAACATATAAAGGTTAAAAAGTGTCGGACCAAAAATGGAATCCTGGGGAACACCACATTTCATTCATGAACTCTAGATGAGCATTCACCCATACTAATATAAAATGTTCTGTCAGTGAGATGCAATTTAAACCAGTTAAAAACAGTACTAGAGATGCCAACAGCATTACGGAGTCTGTTTAAAAGAATTGTGTGGTTTACTGTATCAAAGGCTGCATTCAGGTAAAAGAGGACTTAGACAGAGGGCATTTTCTTATCCATGTTCGACCTGAGGTCACTCTATTTTGACCTGCGCTGTTTCTGTGCTGTGATTTTTCTAAAAAGCAGATTGAAACAGTTCACCCATGTTGCTGTTAAATTTTGATTTGATTTGATTGATCAATAAAATCAATTTTGCTTCTGAAGTGGACTGCTAAATCGTCACATGATAAGCCTGTAGACAGAGTGAAAGGTTGGTTAAAAGCAGGATTGATTAAATGGTCAGTGGTTGAGAAGATTGTTGTGATTATCATTGATAAATGTTGAGAAGTGAGCGGGTCAGCGACAAGAGGTTTATGTGTATGTGGGTTTAAGATTATTTAGATTTGCACCTGAGGACGGTTGTGCGCTGTGATTTTTAATATGCTCCCTGGAAGTCGTAATAACTGGAATAGATGCATTGTTACATGAATGATATGGTTCAAGTCCGTTAAAATGTGTAGGCCGCCTGTTAAAAGTGGAGCTGGAATAGTGACGAGGACTTAGTGGACATCAATCTGTAACAGACTTGTTGCAACGCTTGGAGGAATGAAGTACATGCTGAATGTTTGCTGACAGCATACGGCTACCCCACCTGTTGGGAGGAATCCCATTTTATTTAAAAAGTGGTGCACGGTCCCCAAACAAATCAAAGTTGTCTATAAAAAACATATTTCGGGAAGCACATGCGGATTGGAGCCAGGTATGCAAGACTGAGTATACAGCTGAAATGCTCACCTCCACAAGCAAGTGTGGGAATCAGTCCAGAAATAAAAACAGACTTTTCAGTGTCTTTTAAAACTGCAAAAAGGAAGTTAAAATCGGGAAGTGTCATTTGTCCCAAAATGCAGCACAATATTTGTGGTGGAGGATGGGAGAGAGGGAAGTAAGTGCTTCGGAGTCAGTACTTGTATGCATCGAGGCCATCCAGGGAAGCGTGGCTGCAGAGACCAAGACCAGCTGCGGGCCCAGGACAGAGGGCAAATGGGCCATTGTCGCAGCAAAGCTGGACTGCATATAGGAAATATCCTTTGACTGGGCAGCGACTATCTCTTCCTTTTTCCGGAGTTCTGATTTCAGGCGGAGGAGATCTTCTTTCAACAGTGAGTATTGGAGACTGCAGTCTCCACACACAGCCATTCATAATTATTTAGCCTATTGTCCAAAGGTAACTTATAAAAGCTGTAGTTCTTCCGAGTGGCCTCGGCAATGTTGGCTCTTGTGTATGCAGTATGTGTCAAACAACTTCGATTTCACAAAGTCTAAAAAGTCAGATTTCAGAAATCCTTAGCCTGGTTGAAACATAAGCTTCATAACAAGGATCTTACTAAGTTGATCAAAGAATGATAGCTCTAAAATAAATACAAATGCCAAATTTGGCAGCGCTTCTGGCAGCTTCGGTTAGCTAATCTCGAGGCAGCAGATCAGCTTCCTCCTGATCAGTAATAAGCCTTTTATTTCAGTCTTTAAAGGATACATTTTCCAACTTGACATCTTTCACAGCGACAACCAAAGCTTCCAGCAACAACCCAAACTTTTCTGCACCTGCTCCACACAAAAACTGATATGTTTTTGAGGAGAACATCATCAGTACGCTTAAAAAGAGAACTGAACAGGTCAGTTCTCTCTTCAGCTCTGTCTGTCTATCTACAGAGCCCTGACAGCCTGCGATAGTCACTATTTCCTTGTTAAACTGGGGGAGTGTAGTGCATAGATAAGCACTGAGATGCTCACAGGAACATCCACAAGTCTAAGGAGCCAGTTACTGAATAAATATTACAACCACTGGAACTCTTTTAAGATCTGGCTCAGTGACTCCATTACACGTTACCCATAGATATATTTCCATTTGGAATCCAATTGATACTTTTGGACAACTATATCACTGTAAGCAAAGAGGCAGCAAAAAGTTGCACACTGAACCATAGACACAATAAAATGTTCATATTGTGTGTGTGTGTAGGTGTGTGTGAGGGTGTAATGCATCATGGCTTAATACAAACTGTGACATATTTTTTGAGTCAGCTATTGTTGTTGTCACAAGCCAATTATTAGCTCAATTACATTTTTTTTTAATGTGGGCTATTGGACAATATACATGATAAAATCTCACTTCATAGAAATATTGAGAAAGCTTCTCACAATTTTGCAAAGCCTAAGAGGACACATTTCTACCCTAAACCAAACAACAGTCTGAAGGCATGAAATATTTATTTTTTTCGAAAAAAAAATATGAATACAAAATATCCTCATGTTGGGAAGACTGTACCTTTAGCATGCAATTATTTACATACCAAAAAAAGAAATTATTAAAAGGGCCGCAGTTAAAAAATGAAGTAGAATTTGGTGGTTCCGGACTGCAAAAGACTGTAAAGGGGCACTACATAGATTTGGTAGTGATTGACTTTATTGATCCCTTAAGGACAAATTATGATTTGGGGGATTGCTCAGGAACCTCTCTGGCTATACCAGATCAATTTCTAGATTTTTGGTCACGAACCCGTGACCCTCCGGTTCCCAACTCAGGTCCCCACGGAATGAACTACTGTAACCCCAAAAGTTGGAGAGGTGAAACAATTCTATGCTATATTTTGTGAAACAAATACACTAACTTTATTGAGTAGAAATGGATCCATGGAATACTGCTTGGAGCTAAAAAGCTACCAGGAGAGTTACGGTTTTACTGTTGCGGGCCCATCGACACAACTTTTTGTGTAACATTTCATTTTCAGTTCTCCAAGGACCAACATGTCATCTGAGGACATTTGAGTATAGACTTATGAACTTATATTGCCAAAGAATCTGTAGATTTCTCCAAAACTCTATCGTGCACATTTAACTGCTCCCAGTATGCTCATTGTTATAGTTTGGACCTATGAGGCAATGTTTTAGTTGTAGTTCTTGTTTTTTCCTCAATTCTGGGCTATTACTAAAACATGGCTGTTGAACATGGGAGGCTCCATGGCAGAGGGCCCTCTCACACAATGGATATAAAAGGCTCATATAAAAGGCAACCTTGGACTGGACCTATTTAATGATGTATTGTCTATTATCAGATTTTTTTTTTCTCCACATTTATTCTTTGGAGTATTCATTATTCTATTTTTGAGCAGATTACATCCCATCTAACCTCCCATGATTCAAGTAAATTTGAGCAATTTAAAGCCCAATATGAGCAATTAGAAAGTAGACAGTACTTGAAATACAGAATTCACAGTCATAGTAACCAATACAAATGCATACAGAAGAAACAAGCTCATTGTGCAGTTATTCACTGATATAACTGTGTTAATAAAGATGTGGTTTTCCCCCCATCTCTTTTAGGTATTTATTAGATTGTATTCCCTCTTTATAAAACAATTCTTAAAACCATCCTGGTTAGCTAAATGAAAAACTTGTTCAAGTCAAAATGTGTTTGAAATACTTGGATTGTAGTCATCAGTGTTGTCCTATGAGCACACATGTAGATTTAGGTAAAAGCCAGATGTGGCTAACGGCAGAGGTCTACTGGGACGCTCCCGTTTCTTGCTTGTTTTTGATGCTGTTCCTATTGTTTTCCTTGTTTAATAATATATGGCACATATGCTTGCTACTGAGACTAATGTACTTGGTGTGGGATTTGTGCTGGATTAAGCATCAAAACAATGGCTGACAGTCTATTGTTCAACACTGGCATGCTCAGCTCCCCATAGAGCTGCTGGTTTAGTGCAGTTTGGGTTAATGTGAGAAGAAAATAGAACCAATATTATGCAATCTAGTCGTATTTGCCATTGTGTGTAGAGTATGCAGTCGGAAGCATGCTGTCTGATGGCTTAACAGTGAAAGACAAAAAAACAACAATTCATGCATGCTGATTAAAATATGATGCTGCTCTGCTCCAATCATCCATGTATTCACTTCAGGCAGACATAGTGTTGTTTACCACAATGACACGCAACACAAACCCCACTCAAAATGAATGGTGAAAATGAATTCTGCTAATTTTTTCAAGTGATGCCATATCAATGGAAGGACTTCACCAATTACAGTAATTGAAGTATCTTTGCTCTGATTTTGATGAATCACTTGATTTTATTATGCATGGCTGAATGCCTTTTTAATGTCTTAATCAGGAGCAATTACCTTCTTTTTATCACTGTATTAAGTGTTTTGCACAGCTCTCTCAACAGTATTGAGCCTGTCCGGTATCGTATAAATTGCCTCCCTGATTGCATGCAAACAGATGACGGTGTGTTGTAGGCCTGTGAGCTACAGACACGTGTGATTGCAGTACCCCAACCCCCCACCCCCCCACCCCCCCACCACCACCACCACCACCAGCTCTCAAGTGTTTTACCACAGAGACCACCATCAAAGGCCATACTTGATTTTCAGTCTGTTTGGTACTTGACAAATGCAGCAATATGTAATTACAGTTGAGATGGTTGGATGTTAGACGAGAAGCAGGGATGTGTGATTGACATGAAGTCCCCTGGAAGATGATGTTGTGGCTTGTTTCATAAGTTAAAATAAAAGGGAGAATATGTTTTCCAAGCGGGAACAACATCTGTCCATTTAGTGGATTAGCAAAATTAACACAGCAGAAAATATCTCACACAGAAGGCTGAGCTTTTGCCACAAAAAAAATGTTTGCCTTTTATCAAAGACATCAAACATATTCCATGTTGACATTTGCATAGAGAGATAACTAATGTGACAGCGAAAAATAGACAGGGCCTCGTAATAGCAGAGAGCTCTGAAGGACAAGCTGAAAGGGTGTTTCCTCCCATTTCTGGACAGAACTGTTCACAAGCTCTCAGACCTGAGTAATGAATTATGCTGATGTCCATGTGGGGTAAATCATGTCATTACTGACAGGTAGCATGATTACTCTTGCTGAAGAGAACTGTAGCTTAGCAACAAAATTAAAAGAAAGTTGTTGTTGGTGGAGAAACCCTGCCGTTAGACTGTCAATTTTATGTGTTTCCTTGGAAGTATGGCTGTGAGCCATCAATCCTTCCCCGTCAGCAGCAAGGATAACAGAAGGGCTAGTATTTGTTGACATAAAGAGATATTGAAATGAATGCTGAATAAAACATGATGTTTGGTAAAATAAGGTGTTGCTACAATATTATTCTGAAACATGTGAGGTCAGAAGGTGAGCAACTTAACCCTGCTTATGCCGTATTTAAAGGTTTTGATGTTTCATGAACATATATTTTTACAGCCAAAAACATGTGAAGAAAAAAGAAGTTACTCACCAGAGTGCTTCAAGTCTTATTCCTGGGTGTCCCTCAAAGGAAATTCTCAAAATTCACCACGAGTGGAGAGAAAGCAAAAGGAAACTCTGTGGCCGTTTTATTTTACAATATAAGATACTTTTGCTCCCGTACTTTTCCTGTTTGTTTTTTCTCCTAACTTTGGCCAAGCCAACTGGTCAGCCATTCAGAAAAAAATGAAGTAAAAGTAGTGGCCCATTTGCGGAACAACTTCTCATATGCACCTCTTAATGCACACAACTCCCAGACTTCCGTCCACAAGATGAGACACAACGCTGTGATAAAAACCCCTGGAGATCTCAGAGAAAGTGCTCAGGAGATTTGCATAATGTGCAGAATGCCTCTTGAGTCTTCTGCTGGTATTATTGTCTGACCTGTATAGAGAGAGAGAGAGAGAGAGAGAGACCAGTCCTGATACTCATTCGAACAACGCTCTCCTTTGGCATGAATCCCCCTTCAAATCAAGATTTAGGAAAGGGTGACAGATGGGCTGAAGAGTGTCATCAGGAAAAGGGAACTGACAAGCTTCAAGGAAAACCTGGAAAAGCCAATAAAGTATTCCGGAAATCATTTTGCTGGTGGCATTAAAGAGGTTCTGTGCTCCCTGTGTGCATCCCCTGTGTCTCCGCCTCTTCTTGTCTACCTTGTCTACAGCTGTGGTGGAGTCACTGAGTGATAGAGCGGTGCTAAGCGCAGCCGCCGCTGTTGCTGCTGCTGCTGCCTCTGCGTCCTTCCTGCTACAGCAGCAGTCTCTGCCCAAATAAATGCCTGGTCTGTCACAGTTCTAATGCTGCAATGCATTAGATTCATCCTTCCTCTCTCTCAAACACTCCCTCCCCTCTTTCAGCTCTCTTCCCTACTTGCTCACTCTCCTTCGTTCACTTGCACTCAGTCACACGTGAGGAAACACGGTGGGAGCTCGGAATACAAATAGGCTGTCTACTTAAAGAAGTGATTGTGCTCCTTGACTGTGATGAATTTTTTTTTAAGCCAAGGTGAGGGGATGGATGGAGTAGATGGGATCTCTGATTCTGATTGACTGGCTGTCTTTGATCTCTCCTACCCACAACACAACTTAGAACTAGGATTTCTGTAATTCTGGAATATTTCTATTTAGCACATTTAATAAAAAAGAAAATGAGAAAGAGGTTTATTTTAAGAAGAACACAGCTGCTGAGTACTTCTGCTCATTGTGTCACTAGTTGTTCCAAAAGTGGCATATCTGTCCCCGCTGGGAGAAAAACAACTCAACATAGCACCAACCATAAAGTACCCGTAAAAGCCACATTCAATTAATATTTAATCCAGGAAATGGACTTGGAAGAGAACCCATATGCTATTTTCATTAAAATAAAATGCGGCAAAGAAGCCAGAAACAAAACTCTTTGAAATAAATTATTTTAAAGTTTTAAAGTTGTCATAGATATTTTTTTAAAGACATTTGTCAGTTAACACTTTAGAAATGGTGCACTTTGCCGCTTTTATTTGGGTTAAATAGAACTGAGTGTCTTTCATTTTAGTCATGAAAAGCAAAAAAAAATTCCACATATATACGAGACTTTTAAAAGAAATGTGACAGGCATTTTGCAATCGAAACTTTTTGAATACTATTTTACCAATAATGAGTTTTGTCATTGACAGAACTATTTTTTTGTCTTTGCCCCAACTACATAAGTGTTTTTTTTACACTTCCATGTATACATACATTAGGCTATACCCTCTGCAGCTATTTGATTGCAGCTTGACATTTCGCAAATTGTCATGGAACATTTCAAAAACATAAACTGCCACTGCAAATATGGAAACAAGCTCCAAGAATCTGAAAGAGTTGCATAACCAGTACAAGCACTGCACATTTTAAAACAATTACTCAAGTTAAAATACAAATACAAAAAGCACACACTGAAAGCAAGTAAATGTTTTTAAATCTTCGTCATTCCATGTGAATTTAGACAACATACAATGTGAAGCTACGAGCAAACTTAAGAGTGCTATCATTAGTCTTCTAACAAAATGATGCAGCTTGAGACAAGGACCAATTTGTCCCATGCTTGTGGTCACTGCTTAATTAAGCTGCATTCCAATTTGATAACTCCTTTGTACAAACACAAGGGGAGAGGGGTTGGAGGTATGTCGCTGTAGGAGAGCAGAGGTTTCAGTGTGGGAGAGGTGTTGACAAAGAGCAGGTTGTTTGTGGTTCATCCTGATGCTCAAAGTCGATATCTACTGGGTCAAAAAGACGTACATTCTTTTTTTTAGCAGGGTCACCAGATAGCTTTGCTTAAGTAACAGTGTCAAAGTGAAGCCTCATTAACCTAGAGATCTCAAGCTCTAAGTACTGTAAGCTGACGCTACCCAGCGCTAGAACTTAGAACCTTGGAGCAGTTGGTTTAAAGATAGACAGTAACTTTTTCCTAAGGAGTAAATGTAATTCAGAGATTAAATGAATACATCGGATATGGACGTAGCGGTAAAGAAGAATATAGTAATCATAGGGAGGAGAATCATTTTCCCAACCTTAGGTTGGCGCCCTGAACCTTGCGTTAGGTTTCACCCATGGACGCAGTGTTGGTCTATTTCATGTTGTAATGGGAGGTGCTCAATGTCCACGGTTCGCCTGTGCAAGCGTGCAGTGAAGGTATGAGTAAGAAACGTTCAGACTACACTCTGCTGTGGGTGTGTGTGCTCCTGGAGGTGATGAGCTTTGGCGGAAGGGCCCAGTTTGAATGTTGTGTGGACAAGCTGCAACGGACAATGCTACTGACTCCCTTCTGAAAGTTCAAAAGTTGACTCCACATAGCTATAGAGCATTTCTGACTCTGACACCAGGAATGACATGGACATGGCAGGAATATAAAAATGGGATATAAAGCCCCAGAATACCAAAAGCCAAAGCAGGTTGCTACCGTCTGCGCTGTCATTGAGTTGAATTTCATCGTTTCCTTGGACAGTGTTTGTCCAGTTAATGTCTACACATAGCCCCTCCCCCTTTCCTTGCCCGGAAGCCTGACAATGTCATCCCATCAAAATTTGTGGTCAAAATGACCTTGTGAATGACTCACTTTTTACAAAATTACTGACCCTACAGGATTAAAATTTAAATGTCATATAAGTGAATTTTGTTTATATCTGTGAGGACATTCCTGGGAGAAATATGGTGGTTGGTAAAATTTGCCTAAAAAGTTGCAGTGATTGGCTCTCGATGAATAGGGATTGATGGAGTTGGTGTGAATTCACAGATGCAGTCATCTCCAACAAGATTAAGCACTTTGTTACATGCTCTTTGTGTTTCATTAGGTTCATTGATATCTGATTTCAGTCCTGCCAATGCTCTCTTTCTGCCTGCTGATTCTACTGGACTTTGTTTTGTCAAATCATGTTTACAAACATTTCAGAAATATCTGTCCAGACTATGACTGTGATATAGAAAGGGTGTAATTTTAGGCCACTGATACTGTACATGGTCCAGCTTTAGACACAATGCTTAAAAGCTGTTGGTGAACTAAAGACATTTTCTAGTCAATAGTGCCAGTGTCATTTCCATTATCATAATGCCAATTCCATTATCAAGCTGTCAAAACGCGCAAGAAAATTGAATTGGCCTCTCAAGATTTGTTTTTGCATGCTGCAACATTCCATGCATGCCTGCTGGGTTAAAGTCTGAGATTTTGCCAGGTTCCATGGTTCAAACTGACTCCTCTGAGCCACAGTCGACCCTTGTTGATTGAAGCCTTCTTACAATAACCATCTTATCAAGCAATATGGTCTTACAGAAACTACTGCCTTGCAATTGACTGCTAGTCAGGTAAAAGAGAATGGTAATTGTTTACAATGTAGTATCATGCACTGACTTTTATTTTTGGTTGATGCTTCGAGAATTCAATTATCATCAACATGATGGTAAAAATGACATACGTTTTTTTTCAAACTGAAATTATTAAGCTGTTGAAACACGCAACCAAATTGAATAGGCCTCTCCAGATTTGTTTTTCATTCTGTACTTAAACTACTACTTCAAAATATCATTTTTCTGTTCTCTCTGTCACGTTGCGATGTACGAAAACAGGGGAGGAGGACCCAAGTGCAGATAAACCAAAATGTAATAAACAAAAGTCAAAACCAAACTTACTCAAAAAATACAAAACCTCCAAAAAGCCATAAGAAGAAAAACAAAGCCCAAAAATCCAGAGAGCATAGAGACAACCCACCTAACACTACAAAAGACAATGATCCGACAGGGGACTGAGGAAAAACACAGAGACTAAATAGACATGGGGTAATCAAACGCAGGTGAGACTAACAAGACAGGTGAGGACAATCAGGGTAAACACCAGACTATGACATATTAAAACACACTAAAGACTAACGTAAACACCAGACTATGAAGTATTAAAACACACAAGGGAAACACTTACAACAAGACTAAATATAAAAATCAGAAAACACTTGGACACAGGGAAACACTAGGGAACAAGGCAACCACACCAGGTATCACATACAAGTAAACACAGGAAACAATACAGAACACTAAGGATAGAAAACTAAAACAAGACAAAACACAGAACCAAACCAAATCATGACACTCGTTTTTTTCTTTCAAAATAAACTATTTGACAATTAAATTGTTGCTCCTTAGCAACAAACTAAATGGGCTTTCTTGAATCTAAGTAGAGGCATTCACAGAGGCAGGTCAAAAATCAGAGACCACAGGGGTCAGAAACCTGAAGGACTTTCAGATCATGTTTTCCAGATGGTACAGTTGATTTTCTCAACTCTGACCAGTTCTTCCTCCAATTATCTGACATTGTTTCCATGACAACTGAAGGGAAAGTGTTTCTATATACGTTCATTAACTGTTTCTCTGTTATAGCCCGTTGTGCTGTCATTCCACAATGGAAGCAGCCTTGTTTTTCAAGTTGTGTTTTTCTTTAGTAAAATTTAATTTCTTACATGATGCATTCTTAAACAAGTTTGTTTTAAAAATTCACAAACCCTGAAGCCCGGAGGCCACCTGGCCAAGCAGTGCGCTCAGGAGTGCTTGCATGAAGAAAAGTGCTGCGCATCCGTCTGGTCTCTATGACAACAGTCTGTTAAAAAGGACGCTGAATGACCGATCAGACACAGAGCAAAGAGGATGTGAGCACAGCGATTCGTATGCGTAATACGACAGGGAATATCATGCTCATTTGAAAAAAATTGGCAGTGACATCAATTTTGTTTTCTGAGAGGTTCAAAGATTTTCAACTTCAACACATGGAGTGGCCGTACGAAAAAAGGGAGAGCTATTGCGCTTTTTTCCCTCGGCGGCTGCCTGTTGCTGCAAATGCTCTCATGTCATTGAAAACAGCTGGAAAAAAAGAAGCTGGCGCTAACAAAAGAAATGATACAAGGCCTTACAGTAGTGCTTTTGTGTATACATTGGGTTCTTAAGTTTCAAACTGTGAGTCTTTCAACACATACACAGCCAAGTGGTAATGCAACAGGCTTCAGAATATGTGTTTGCACAGTTCATTAAGCATCCCTTGCATTGAAGAAAAAAAAACAAAAAACAAAAAAACAGGTGTTAAAGCTCGAAATGTAACAACTATCTGAAATGTAACAACGACCCGAAATGTTATAAAAGAATGTAACAAAACCCAAAATGTAGTAACTGGTCAATAATGTGACCAAATGCTGAGCCCATAATGTAGTAACTTTTTGCCCAAAATGTAACAAGTTGTTACATTCTGGGTCAGTTATTTATCTCTTAAAAATCTAACAACTTTTCACATTGAGGTAAACAGATTGACAACCCAATATGAAAGATCAGTCAATTGGCCAGAGCTTTAACCCTCACAGATTCATAGCATATGATCTGCACATTTTAAGCATCAACACTCACTGCAGTGAAAACAGTCAGTGAACTGAACTGAAGGTAAGACATTTTTTAAGCGAACATAAAAGTTACAGGTTGAGGATCCAGAATGTGGATTTTTGAATGAACAATGTTGGTAGGCCAACATTTCAAAAACAATTTTCAATGTTGTTCATTACTTTCAAACCTCCTTTCCAAAGATGGATTCTTTCTTTAATAGGCTTTTTTTTCTATTCAGTTTCATATGTAAGTTTAGTATTTAATTCAGATTCTATTGCTAGATGAGAGATGAGTAATTGTTGAGGGTCAGTTTTAGCTTCGTTTGCACCTGTTAATAGTCGAGCGAAGTGAATGTGGGATTTTGTACCGTCCTACCACACTGGCATTTTCAAGGAAGAGATGAGGGAATGATTGACAAGGTCTAATGCTGGCTGTCCATCTTCTTCATCAAGAAGAGAGTCCAGTATCTAAAATCCAGGGCCATTCAGGGGATCTCTGAAAAGCTGCAGGGATAATATTTCAGTCTATTCACTCCAGGGACTGCTTATCAAGGCCCTGACACATCAAGGAGATCGTCAGACGTAGTTGGACCGTTGGTGGGCAGTCGTCGCCCTTGCGGTGTGTGTGTGGGTCCATCGCGACATGTTGACCTCTGTCGCTGTTTAATTGAAGAAAAAAGGCAAGAGGAATCTCTCTGGTTGGGCTGTTTGGAGGTTTATTTATATCCAGTTCTCAAGGTGTGGAAAGGCCCCTTGAAGATGCCATTGTAGTGTTGATGCTTTTCCCCATTAGTTCAATTTTTCCTCATGTGTCGTGATGTGTTTTAGTGCAACTATAGTTCTTTGCCGTCTGCTTGGTGTCAGGGCTGTTAAAAGGCATGTAAAGTCTTGGATCTCTTAAAGTTTTAATCACTAATCTAACATTAAGATTGCTTGGCTATATACAACTGTCTTTGGAAGATCATATGCCCACCTCAGATTCAATTTCTACCACATAAAAGGTTTAAGGTTGTGTGTACCACTCTATTGCTTCAGTTTTTCTTTTAGGTCTGGGAAATGAGGAAGCCAATTGCTGGATTTTTAAAATGGAATCCTGAGCCATTGTTGCCTAATACAGAATTTCAGCATTTCAACAGTTAATGGTCTACTTTTTCTTGTTTTGAGCTTTGATATGCTCTAAAACTTTTAAATTTGATGACATGATGAGATTACAGGAAGGCTGTTTTTTCCCCCTGGACTCTTACTACTTGGCCATGTATACGACAGGGTTTGGAATTGTCTTGCTGAAATAATCAAGGCCTTCTCTAAAAAAGTAGTGGTCTATTTAGCAGCATATGTTGCTCCAAATTGTATTTATGGTTCAGCCATAATGGGGCCCACAATTGCAGGTGCCCTTTGCCATATGCACTCGTGTACCCTTATACCATCACGGATGCTGGCTTTTGAACTGTGCCCTGATAATAAGCCGAATGGTCCCTCTCCTCTGTAGCCCAGAGAATGGTATGTTCTTTGAATTCAAACAGAAAATCAAAGATGGACTTGTCAGACCTCAGAACAGTTTATCAACTTACTTCAGTCTACTTAAAATGAGCCAGGACCCAGACATGACAGCAGCAATTCTGGATTGTTTTATTTTTTACATGGTGTTTAAGGTAACATTTGTGAATGCATCTTACTCCCTGAAGATCACAGCAATAATTTGGTTGTTTTTGCCCTATATCCCCCTGCATAGAAAGGTTCATCAGCAGTTGCACTTTTTTCCTACACATTCTTTCAAAGAGCACAGAACCGTTTTCCATAACTACTTCAATAAGACTCAGCCTCAGGTGTTTTTTTTAAGCATTTCACAACTCTTCCAGTTGTTTGTTGCCACTGCCCCCCCCCCCCCCCCCCCCCCCCCCTTTTTTGAAACATGCTTTGAGCACTGGATCATTTAAATCGTTATTCTTTTATGATGTTTTCCATCAAATATGTGTTTTCAATTGTATTTTTTTAAAATGCACACCATTTTTAATTTTTTTTTTTTTGGTTTGAGGTTATACACATCTAACATTCTAAATATTCTTAATTTTAACTTGACATTGACTTTTATTCTTTGCAGTTGATTTTTAGGCAGATTATACTGATTGGCTTATTTTATAGTGTAATGGAAGGATCAAGTGTTTGTACTAGTTAGCTATTTGAAAAAATCACAACTTGTCTTAACTTCAGAGACTGCTGCTGTTTATTATCTGATTCCAATGATTTTAAGCAGTACCTTTTTTTAATTACTAAGACATGGGGAAACTAAGACAGTCTTTAACCTATAATTAGAAAAAACATTTCTCAGTTCTCGAGCAGCAGCTATCTAATCATGACCAGAATAGGTCGCCTATTTTTACCCTTCCAGCCTTTTCTTGCAGTTTTCAAATCCCCTGATGCACATTGCTTGGTGCATGTGCCAAAACTTTTATCAAAAACGGTACAACAATATAATTTTAGTTAATAGTTTCTTTTGTCATAAAAAAAGTTGATCCAAAAATAACAATAAGGAAGGTGAGCCTATTTTTATCTGTAAATCTGTTTTCCTCCTTTTAAAGCCATTACTGTATGGTATTATTAACCTCAAGAATGATTTATTTAGGTTAATGTTATGCATGTAGGTTCTAGAAGTAGGAATAAAAATGCTTGTCTGCTGCACTCATTTTTAGTTTCCCTTGGAAGAAAGAAAATAACCAAATTATCAAGATTTCCTATATTAATGTAAGCTTGATGTCAGTGAACCAGTTTGACATAATTCCTGATCCCAACCTGGACTCACATTTATCAGAATCACTCCAAGGAATCACAGCTGAGGTCTGAATCAGGATAAAAATAATATAGGCTCCCTCTGCGTATTTGTTGCCTCAGAACTTGATGACATGAAAGCAGTCACTAAAATATAGCTTATAAAACTCTCTCAAAATTGGTATTCTACCAAAAAGGAATTTGTTCTGATTATACTTACATTTCTATTTGAACTGACACTTTTAATTCAGCACAGTTCTTTCCATTTGCTTCTGCATGAGCATTTCTGGACAGTGTTTCTAGTCAATAATTTTGGCAGAAGAGCTTCTCCTCCACCAATTAGATAAAATAAATTTCTTTTGGATTAAAAAAAGATGAGACAGACTAAACATACTTTTTGACTATACTTACTGTGTTGTAAGACATCAATAATACATAAATTGAATTAAGTAAGTTAACAAATGTCCTTTCTCATTGTGATGTTTTGTAGATGTGTTTTTGCTAGTAATCAAAGTTTGGTTAAAGCCCTTTGAATGCTTCACATTAAAAGATCAATTCCCGGATCATTCGATTGAACTTTAAACTGGTTTCAAACTTGTTTTCTATCTTTATATTCTATTTATGTTAAATCAGTGAAGAAAAAGCTCCAGTAAATGAGTTGTCTTTCAATTACAGATAATTGTTGATTCATCAAAATAAGGTAACATAAAACCATAAAAACTATTGCTTAATTAAAAATTATAATAATAATAATAATTATATATATATATATATATATATATATATACAGACATCAATTATTGTGGAAGTACTTTTCATCTGTGGAATTATGTAAATGTATTTGTCTTTAAATATTTCTTTTTTCTTTTCTTCATGTTTATTAACTATTAGAAGGACACATGTTTTCTCTGAAGTAGTTAATGCATCATTCCCCCCATTTTCCTAATGAATTACATGGGAGGTGTAGAGAAATGGTGAAAACGGTAATGTGGCCCCACTGACTGCAGGAGCAGCAGTATTCAGGTCAGAGGCGATGAATTCTTGAGGCACTATATCCAGAGTCTTTCTGTTTGTGTTGGTGGAGTGCAAATCAAGCCTTTATGCTTGTGCAGCGCCAGATAAGATCATTAACACTAAAATGCATCTGCCTTTGACATCATCTTGCAAACTAAACAAATTACCCTCATTACTTCCCATTTTTTTATGGTCAATAGCCTACAGTGGATAATGTTCAAGACAGGATTTCCGTTCTTATTGGGGCTTAAGTGCAATTAAAACCCAACACTTCAGTGTGTCACAATAACTAGAGTGAAATAAAAAGCTTGGAAGAATTGTACAAAACAGAGCACAAAGTAATATTTGAGCTGCTTCACTTGTTTTCAGACATTTAGAGATATAAAAACAAAGCCTTTTACTTTTGGATGTGGCAAATACCCCCAAAGGCTCTGGATGTGCAGCCATCAAGATTGTCTCACTGTAACAGCATGACAATGTATTAATCACATGTTGTGTCCTGCAAGTAACATCGAGGGACTTCGCTGAGTGAAACCATGCCCTCGGTGGGGATTTGCCAGTGGGCTGGTCGCTTCAAATGGCATGTGATGATAACCTTCTTGTCTTCTGCTCGGAGATTAACAAGCAGGCGAGCTGTATGGATGGATATGCTCTGGTGGCGAGCGAGGACTTGAGAGACAAAGAGGTCAGAGTCTATCTAAACAGCAGATGGTTTGTCTGGGCTCTTTGGGAGCATGCTGAGTTGGACTGAATACACAAATCAAAGAATGCATATGAGCACTCTCATTAACTGTTATAGAGGCTCGTCATAGAATTACAGCAATACATTGGAAGGAGATTTCCAGGACTTTTCAACTTCACCTAAACATGAATTAAAAAGTAGACACGTTTCACTTAACTCCCTTAAATACTTAGAAAAACAAAAGAGGGAGTTTATATATGTTGAGTCCGTTGCAGCAGCAGTGCTAATTAAACAGACGAAAGCCATAAACAGCACTGCAACACACAAAATTGCAGTTTTACTTCCAACAACAGCTAACATTAAGCCAAGAGCAATGTGGCCCTTCTCCTATACCAATAAAGCCCTGGTACTATTATAATAGATAGATTATAAGCATGGCCTTGAACAGAAATGCAAGGCAGCACCTGCCACCTCATTGCAGTTTGAGTTGTGGCAGATGTTGCTTCCTAAAGCAGCTAAAGGATTCCATTAGGGGGGGATCAAAATACAGCTGAGTTTTTAAAATGAAATGCTCCTATGAGCTTCATATTTCCAACATCTGGAGTCTAAGCAACCATATCAGACAAGGCAATTATTACAGAAGGGACCAATAATGGGTATCATTTGCACAGAATGGAAGTTCAATGATTTCAGATGCAAGTAACACAAGCACATGCTCCCACAGTAAACTGACACTCATTGTAGAACATTGCACATTCATATGCACAGACACAGTGATGTAGTGTGCAGTATTTTTTCAGCTTATTTTTCAGTCTCCATAGGGTGTACCCACTTGTAAATCCCCTCTGATTCACATCATTAATTGATTGACTATAATCAGTGGTATGCTGTAATTGTCTCTCTTGCCTGGTAAAGGGATGACCCTCCCCACTGTCTCTTTTTGGCTAGTACACTCTGACTAAATATGCAAAAGCAGTCTTCCATGTTACTGTTGATGATATAGGACATTCACACTCTGCTGGATGGGCCACATACACATTTGGGGTAAAATAAGGGCCTAATTTACTAAGATCCTGATTAAAGAGTACTAAATTGCATTTTCATAATTGCACATTTAGTTTGTGGGCGTTTTGCGGGTGATCTACCAAGAATGTTTGCATGAATGACAACAGGTGCAAACCTTGTGGAGGTGGTAGTATTTAAGTCTGGCTTTTTGTGTGTTCTGCTGGTTTATGTCACAGAGAGTTTGGACAGAAAACAGGAGGACTGCAAGCAAAAAATAAGTATTATTGGGAATGCCAATTGAACAAACAATATTTTTCAGTTATAGCAGATTAATCTGAATATAACAAAAAGAGAAAAAAAAGAGCTTATAAGAAAACCTCTGCATTAAACAGGGCTTCTTTTTTCTTCCCTCCATCTTTTGAATGAATTGTCAGACATTGCGCAGGAGGTGCAGCTGTGTCCTCTGTCCACTCGGGCCATTTTTGCGAATCCTGACAAGAGGTATCGAAGCAGTGGCGCGGTCCTACAGTGTAGCAGCAGGGGGCTTTAGAGGGAGGAGACAAGTACAATATGGAGAGGGATGTACCGAAAGGGGTGAGCAGGGGGAGAGATGTGCAATCCGAGAAATAATGCCCAGTTATAAATGTAATTATGGCAAAAAGAGGGAAATAGGACAACATAACATTTAAATTCTTTCAAATACAGAGGCTGTGAATGTTCAGTTATATGAGTTTAATCATGGTGTTTCTCTTTGTTAACTATTATTAAAGCCAAAAAAATAAATAAATGCATTGGCTACCATTTTTTTCTTGTCATTCGAAAAGGGAAGAAAAGCGGTGTTAAATTTAGACACCGTCACAATCACTGCAATTTTTGCCTGGCTTGGTAAATCACAATGCGTGTAGTAAACACAAGCCTTTAGTAAATCAGGCCCTGAGAGTATACTCATTTATTCAGGCACCACGACACATAGCTAAAGAACAAGTGTTACCAAAACTAGAATGTTGCTTTAACTTGGAACTATACACTACACAATCAGTGTTAAAAAAAAAAAAACTTATGTTGGAAAATGTCTTTTAATCAAAACATATTTGGCCAAATAAATGACTGCGAAGTGATACAGAATTGTGTTAGCAGTGCAGCTAGTGTTAAAGTAAATTGACTCTGGCAGGTGTCAGGCCCTCTAAAATCAGGGCAAGTGTGAGTTTTTACACCTCAAACTAGCACAAGAGCTTTGAACCTCTAGGAGATGTTGCACAGTCACTCATTTTTAGTGAAAGTTTGTTCTCTTTAATATACTGTAAACATACATGTCATTACAAACACTGTTTTCTTGATCATAATCCAAACTGTTATTCGATAACTCCTGTTATGATTTAGCACGAGACACATTACAAACATCACATTGATTTATTGATAATGTTATTTTCGTCATTGTAAAAGATACTTTGTTTATGAGTATATATATACTTTGTTTGTTGGTTTATTTACTTTAAAACAAATGTAAATACCAATTATTCAAAACAACAGTGCTAATAGACACCTTTTGAAGAGGGTCGACGGGGCGAAATCAGAGGTGGGACAAAGTCATTGGTTTGCAAGTCACATATAAGTCTCAAGTCTTTGATCTCAAGTCCCGAGTCAAGTCCCAAGTAATGACGGGCTAGTCTCGAGTCGAGTCACAAGTAAACACAGGCAACCTTTGAATTTCGAGTCCTCAGCAAGTCATAAGCTCTCTTTACCAGATAAAATGCCCTTTTAACAGAGTCATAATCTGTTGCAGATACACAAATCATGATTTCTAATATGGTTTCATTTAGCCTACTTCTTAAAATAAAATAACATCAGTGTAACTGACTCTGTTTTATTTATTTATTTCTGCTTAATTCTTTTTCTTCCATTTTTATTAGTCTGAATTCTGTGTTGAACAATTTGTTCCACTGAATCAGATCACTGAATCAGATACTGCAGTATCCCGTTTTCTGAGAAACCGGGTTTTGCTACCTAACTCCGATAGAAAACGGGATACTGTGGCATCTGTACGCCTTATCCGGCACGCGTCCTGGTGAGATCGCTTCGTTTTTATTCTGGTATAGCAGTGATTGACCTTTGTTGGATTGCTTATTTTTTTACTCTGTGGATGGACAGAGTTTGTTTTGGATGAGCAAACGGCCGCGTTGGCGGATGTCTTCCTTCTTTTTCTGTGGATAAAAATGACAATTTAAACTTTCAAAGATCATTTTATGTTTGTTTATTATTATTTATTTTGGATTCATAAAGGCATAAATGGAAGTGATATTTTTATTACAAGCCACAAGTGTTTTCATGTCTTTTATATTTCTAAATGTCCACGGTGTTGTGTTGTAAAAAATAAACATGTGCGCCTGCACAAATAAGATGCAGAAACCGGGATACTATTTTTGATCATGTATACAGGAATATAAATAACCAGGTTTCTTTGTGAGCATGTAAACGTCATATCCCGAATATGATCAAAACTGGGATAAGGCTCATAACCGGGATACTCAAGTCCATGTAAACGCACTCACTGATTTGGATCATTTTAGATCAAGTCATGAAATTGTAAAATGTATGTATTTTTTGCTGGCAAAACTTAGTAGTGCCTATGCCACCCTTGCCAGGCTGAAAACATTAGTCTACTGTTTTTAAGGTGCTGATTGTTGATAAATGCAGACACGGTGAGAGTGAATGGAGAAAAGTCGAAATGACCGTCTGACCTGATTATGTACATTCCTAAACATAAAGACTTGGTCCTTACCATGCACAGACCGTTACTATTAAAGTCCATACTGATCACGGTGCGCATGATGGCTGGCGCTCTGGTGTGTGTGCATGCGTTTCAGCTCGCAAAACAAAACATGCTGGCAGCAGAGGAGCAGCAGCGAGAAGCTGCAGGTCCACCAAACTGGCGTAAAAGCCATAATATTAATAAAAAAAACACTTGATATGAAAAGTGTAGGTTTTTTTTAAATAAATCACACCCATCCCATAATATTCTAAGCACCATTGATTATATTTTCAGTAAAACTGTGAATACGTCAGTGTTTTATGCATCGTGGAAATCAAAGGGACCTAAAATAATAACACATTTAATCCTCAAGTATTGTCGAGTCATTAGGCTCAAGTCCAAGTGAAGTCACGAGTCACTAGTATCAAAGTCCAAGTCGAGTTGCAAGTCTTTCACAATTTTGTCAAGTTGAGTCCAAAGTCATCAAATCCGTGACTCGAGTCTGACTCAAGTCCAAGTCATGTGACTCGAGTCCACACCTCGGGCAAAACTCTTTACCTGCACTGTTTAGAAAACTGTTAAAGGCAGGGCAGGTTATTTTCGAAAACTACCATGATTTCGAAAGTAGCATCCTCTCCGTTCTCCGTATTCACCCACCACCTCCCCTCTGTGCTCCCTCAAAAGCCGTGCCCTCTCACTTACATGCGCCATTGGTCCAGAAGTGGATTTCAGCTCATGCTTTGAGTGTGGGCTCATGCACGCATGGGGTAGAGGGGCTTGCATGGTCGAGTGCTGACATTGGTCAAAGTTTTTATGTGTTGCAACAGATTTTCGTTGGTCGGGATCTTAAAAAGTCTATCTGGAGAAAATTACCTGTCTTTAAGTTAACAATTATCGTTAAAGAAAATCTGTCCTTAATAAAGCTCAGCAGGCTGAGAAATCTCAGAAAATGTAGATGATAAAGGGCATTCTGTAGATTTACATGTTTAGAGCAACATCGGTTGCTATGATTAAGTTTTACACCGAGTTCTATGGAATGTAATAGCTACTGATGCATTGAGAAGCTTTAAATGCATACACAATCGAAACCCAATCTAAATTGAATTAAACACCTTCTAGCTCGATGGGTTGTTCCTCCAACAAACAGCGATTTTAATGTTCTTAGGGTGGATCAAGTTCTGAGCTTCAGAAGTATGAAAAGGGCATCAATGGAATATTGTCCTTTGAGTTACTTAAAGGTCACATATTATATTAAAAAAAGGTCATGCTTTTCAAAGAACAATATTTGTCACTGGCCTGTCTCCAAACCCCCCAAATTATGAGAAAAGACCATCCTGTCTGTCTTTTGTCCTCTCGACAGTTTTCAGAAAATGTGTGCTCAAACAGGTAGATTTTCCCTTTGTGACCTGGCAAAGGATAGTAACCCCTTGCCCAGGTGCGTAACACTACCACAGCTGTTTGTTCTGCCCTCTGAGTCTGCCTTCCCTCTGTAAACAATCAGCCATGGAGCAAGAAAGCAAGCGTCATCCCCTTCCAGAGGGGTGTGATCAAACATGGCTCACTTGTATTTAAAGGCTTTACAGGCATGGTCAATTTCAGGATCAGAGTCAGTATTGGCAAGAAACTTCACAGAAATTTTTTCTGGAGACAGGTATGGCTGCAATCTGGAGCCCTCTCGTCTCATGCCTTTTTGCATTACACCTACTCACTCTTGCCTTAGCATATCCAACGGAACATGCAGATCGTCAAAAATGTGAAAACGCAAGTAATTTTTTTAAAATGGTGAGCAAGTCTGTTGTTAGCTATTCATGTAGTTTATTTAGTATATTTATTGTCATTTTCAAAAAAACTGATTTACCATTTTTTATAAAACAAGTCCACAATTTAGCAAAATAAATAAAATTATGTTAGGGATCTTTTTTTAACAGTAGGCCTATGCAGTTTACATGTAATGCACACATTTGTTAAATATTGTTCTAATGTATTAACACTCTGTCTACCAGAATTCCGCAACTACTAGAACTACCATAGCACTGCTCGAACATAATGTATATATAATTTGGATTATCAATAAAAAGATCAAAGAATTAATTGGTGGAATAGGTAAATCAGGACATTTAATGAAAACTATAATGATTGAGTGTTTTATTTATTTTGTTTATTTACACCAAGAGACATCACTCTCTGAACCTGCTCCTCCGTCGGAATCTTCCTCATCAAGGCTCTGAAGCAAGGCTAAAGCCTCCATAACTGTCATTCTCTTTCTACGTGTAATTTGTGTCTCTCTTGGGGTTAAAGTAAAACTATAACTAGGTTTAAGGTTCACAGAGCATAAAGGACAAACAACAACAGAGCCTTAATAAACCATTTATAAACCACTAATAAGTCATTAATAAACTATTAATAAACTATTCATAGACCATTTATAGACCATTATCCATCCATTCCATCCATTTTCTGCCGCTTATCCGGGGCCGGGTCGCGGGGGCAGCAGTCTAAGCAGAAGACACCCAGACTTTCCTCACCCCAGACACCTCCTCCAGCTCTTCCGGTGGGACCCCGAGGCGTTCCCAAGCCAGCCGAGAGACATAGTCTCTCCAGCGTGTCCTGGGTCTACCCCGAGGCCTCCTCCCGGAGGGACATGCCCGGAACACCTCCCTAGGGAGGCGTCCAGGGGGCATCCGGACCAGATGCCCGAACCACCTCAACTGACTCCTCTCGATGTGGAGGAGTAACGGCTCTACTCCGAGCTCCTCCCTGGTGACCGAGCTCCTCACCCTATCTCTAAGGGTGCGCCCAGCCACCCTACGGAAGAAGCCCATTTTGGCCGCTTGTATCCGAGATCTCGTTCTTTCGGTCATGACCCAGAGCTCATGACCATAGGTGCGGGTAGGAACGAAGATCGACTGGTAGCCCAAGCAGCGCGTGGAGGTGAGCCCGACTATATCTAGCCGGTACCTCACAACCTCCTGCACAAGCTCAGGCTCCTTCCCCCCCAGTGAGGTGACGTTCCACGTCCCAAACGCCAGAAGCTGCGTCCGGGGATCGGGTCGCCGAGGCCCCCGCCGTCGACTGCCGCCCGATCCACATTGCACCCGACCCCTACGGCTTCCTCTGCGGGTGGTGAGTCCACAGGAGGACGGGCCCGCATCATCCTTTCGGGCTGAGCCCGGCCGGGCCCCACGGGCAAAAGCCCGGCCACCAGGCGCTCTCCTGCAGGCCCCAACCCCAGGCCTGGCTCCAGGGTGGGGCCCCGGCTCCGCCATGCCGGGCGACGTCACTGTCCTTGATCTTATTCCTGTCATAGGGGTTTTGTGAACTGCTTTTGGTCTGACACGTCACCTAGGACCTGTTTGCCTTGGGTGACCCTGCTGACAACATAGCTCCTAGGGTCATTCGGGTGCTCAAACTCCCCCACCACGATAAGGTAGCAGTTCAGGGGGGAGACCATTATAGACCATTAATAAACCATTAATACACCATCAATAAACTATTAATAAATCATTTATAAGCCATTAATAAGCCATTTATAAACATTAATAATCCATTTATAGACCATTTTATAAACCATTAATAAACCATCAATAAACTATTAATAAACCATTTCTAAGCCATTAATAAACCATCTATAAACATTAATAAACATTAACAAACTATTAATAAACCATTTGTAAACCATTAATAAACTTAATAAACCATTTATAGACTATTCATAAACCATTAATCAGATCGCCAGCTATAGGGACATGGCATGCGAGACAAACAAAAGACCTAAAACTCCACTTAAACCTTTACAACTGACAATGATTCATACATTAAATGTTTCAGAAGAAGTTGACATTGTAGAGATGTAGAGTCTAAAGAACATTTTCAGGCTCACCATTCATTAGATTTAAATCAAATATAATAGTTTCATCTCAGAATCCATTGTCTCCTCTATTGTGTATTGGATCTGATTTTGCCATTGCTATTAAGCTGTTTGTTTATAGGTTTTGTTAAAAAGCATATATAGTTTTATTCTTGCAAGTTAAATGTCTTTATAGGTCTAATTTAATTGCAGAGGTTTCAATTGTTAATGTAGAGGATTCCTAAGTCTTTATTCGGGTTAATATTTACATAAGGAGGGGGTTGTTGTTTGAAAGTAAACACTGTTTCATGACATTTGTTTCTTTGTCAGCTACCACTGGATGCTTTGAATTTCCCTTGGGATCAATACAGTATTCATCTATCAATGCATAGATCTATTAAAAAAATGTTAACAGAACTAAAATCTTGTAACATTGTAATGTTCTGAAATGTCTCTTTTCTTAGAAGCAGAGAGAACATTCCCTCTGGAACACTCCTGCAAAGACAGACAGACAGCCTAGTGCTTCGAAACACAATCCTGATATTTCCTCAATTAAAGACAGTCTCTAAATGTTTTAATTTAGTGAGAAGATGTGACCAAAGCTTCAGTTTATGCATCATGAGTGGCAAGTGGGTGTTTTATTTTAGAAGAACATTTTCTATTTAACACACTGAATACACATCAAATGTTCTACTACCACAACTACTTACTACAACGCTTAACTTCGAATAATATAAAACCAAAAAAATGTGAAAGCAAGTCATGAAGATGTGACCTCTATTTCTGATACCCACATTGTGTGTATGCTTTTGTATGGCTTAATTCAATGAATGAAATTTTAGTTCAGTGCTGCAGAACACGTTATTTCAGTTATTTCAAAAAGCAGAAGCATGTCATTATGCTATGTAGTTACAATTTTTTTTTTTTTTTTTTTTTGTTCCCTTCAGGAAATTCAAGTCATGTAATGTTTAGCCATGTATCTTTCTGTTTGGGCTTAGAGAGTTCCTTGCCAAAAAAGACTGTCCCTTAGGCAATAACCACTTGCATAGGCTAAGCTGGACTGGCCTTGCAAATTTCAGTAGTCTTTAGCACGCCAGCAGAGTGAGTGCTCAGCGCATGAGCTTTGAATTATGAATGAAATGAAAAAATCAGGGCCATGTTAGCATCATCATGTAGAAACTTTAGAAACCAGTAAAACAATCTTCCATCTTTGGGCTTTGATCAGCTGTGTTACCCATGTAACCATGTAATCATCTTTAGACCAAATGTACTTCATGTTTCAAGATGTTGTTTCCTCTGTCAGTTAACCTCTTTATCCATGGATAAATGAATGTTCAGAATAGTTGAGAGGACAAAAAGATATGGAGCTTTCTCTAAAATGTAAACCCATGCACAAACCTACACAAACAGATCCACACACACAGATTACCTTTCCAAAGCAGATATTGACATAGCACTGTCCTATTGTCCTCTTTGAGCCTCTGTCTGAATCCTCTGTCTGTATTTATTTACAATTGTACTCTTCTAGCATGCGCTTCCATGGCAGGGCATTACTTGTATTTCCCTTTATGATTTACTTTATGCTGGAATATGCTGAATTACACACAATTAAACGTTTAGGCTGAGTTTTGTTGAATAACTGGATAAACTGACTGCTGTTGTGGTACACGTGTTTAAGAAAGTAAAAGGAGGTGTACTACACGCCTCCTTTGGTTCAGTGAATGAATGTGTGTTGTTTGTGTGTTCACAATTGATCGGCAGGATACCACAGAAGGTCAGGAACCTCTCTCTTTAAATCTCTGTTAGGCATTGGTCGATTTGACTAATTAATCAGATACACATGCTGTTTAAACGTTGCATAATTACACATGCTGCATACTTCAAATTAGAGATTGCAGATGTAGCGCATATGTTAATTCTCCTGCTGTATGACGACAGGTATTTAATCATCTCAGTGGAGACAACAATGCACCTCTTAAAAACGTCTCTGAATTGAACTTACTTGGAAGACTTGAACATTAAAGAGGACATATTATCCCCTTTTCCACATGTCCAAACAGTCCCTTGTGGTCTAAATGAAATAGTTGCATTGTTGTTGTTCCTTTAGACTCCTAAGTGGAGCATAGGGCAACAGCCACACCCTCAGTAGTGCGTTTGCTGTTTCTATAGAAGTGTGGGTTTTACAGGTTGGAGTTGCTAGCTCCCCCCCCCCCCCCACCTTCCACAATTTTTGGCTTCTGGTCTGTTTTGGAGTGGTTTGTTTGTCCTCTTCCCTAGCCTATTGCCTTCCTGGTACTGGATTACAGTCTCACACCACATCAGGCCAGACAGGCTTTTGGGTTGTGTACCAGCTGTCTCGGCACGTCAAGCCCAACCAACTCCTGTTACTGTGTATTGAAGATACACCTGTGCTGTGTTTTGGTCAAATCAAGCACCAGAGAACTCTTGTGGCCCTGTATAAACCAGCTTTCTCAGAATGCTCTGTTTTGGTGTGTGTGTCTCTTTAAATGCAATGAGCGCCCCCAGAGTGTCCCAGTGGACATTATTCCTCTGCACTTAGAATAGAAATGGCAGACCTGTGCTAAAGTTTATCTTCAGGCTCGGGGTGGAGTTCATAGGTTGAGATACCAGGGGAGTGGGGGGTATTTTGCTTTTTATCAGAATCTAACTTGTGATGCCACAAACTGAATTTTTTTTTTAAATGGAGCACTTTCCTCTGCATTGTAAGACTTATGCAGATGGGTTTTTTTCAAATTGCGTGGGTCGATAGACCCTCCAAAATATATGTTCAAAAACACTGAAGTGGATTTTCATAGTATTTCCCCTTTCATCAAAACCTGCATTGCAGCTGCCTAAATTGTATTTATTTAAATATGCAACCATAAAGAGAAAAAAAACAAAACATAATTTGTATTGCACTGCATTACATTCTAAACGGATACATTCAATTTATGAACAATTATTCCACAAAGATGGATACAATAACTGCATCATTACTTAGGAGTCATGCAATAACTTATGAGCCAAAACACATTTACAGAGAGCTGAGACAATAAAAATATCAATAAATAAATAAAGGTGGCGTTTGATGATAGATAGATAGATAGATGATAGATAGACTTTATTGATCCCGAGGGAAATTCAAGCAATTCATATTTAAATCCCTAAATTGTTTTCACCATGCAGCACAAAAAATAGAGCACTGGTCATGAGCATCATGCAGTTGGCTTACGCATATAGTTTAACCCTTGTGTAATGTTCATATTGTTGTTACTCAGCCAGTGTTTGTGGGTCTGATGGACCCGTTGCATTTTGTGGCTTTTAATGCGAGGTAAAAAAAATTGTCGCATGTGATGTTGTGTCCACTGAGTCCCTGAGACATGTCGAGGACAACTCTCATTCCTTGTTTTTTCTCGGGGGCTCCTCCATCAGGCTTCCCTGTGTAGACTTGTAAGTTCCAAGCATATGAGGAAGTGGCATCACAGGCAGCCCAGATCTTTATACCATACTTTGCAGTTTTGCAGGTCTGCTTCTGTTGTGTTTCTGCACCTGTGGTTCCCACACAAGGTTGCAACATAGTTTGTCAACACTGTCTGCTCTCATTTTCTCGCAAATTTGACCCTCTGTGTGGTACACAGAACATCAATTTCCACACTTCTATTAGCCCCGGGTCCAGTGGACCCGGACATCTTATATGTAATAGAAATGCGTAGGGGGGGTGTATGGTGTATGGTCATTAAATATGTATTCTGATATATGTTATTCACAGAAAATGAGCCAAAGTCAGTGAGTCTCAGTTTAAAAAAATAATTAATTGTATCATTTTTCTTTTAATAAAAAATGAAAACGGGTCCCACAGACCCGAACACCACACAAGGGTTAATGACCAAGCTAGGTTGAAAGTTATATGGTGAAAGTGTCCAGAAGGATTTTTCTTACAATCACTGAATGCATATGCTAACAAGAAAGCATTAAGAAAACAGAAGTTACTTTCATTTCGTAGAGTTATGAAAGTGAAACCCAGAAACAAAATAGCTACTCATCTGGCAGTTTAGGAGTAGTCTGGCTTAGGTGTCTTCTTGCCTGCAGCAAGGACAGATACTGTCAATGCAACCGATTACAGATTGCTGGGCCGACACTGACCGTCTACAAGTACAAAGCAAGGCTCTCGTCAAGGTCTTTTTGAGCTTTGTGGCTTCAGGATATACATTTGCATTAAAATTGTATATTTAATGATCAGTTAGACAAGTTGCTATACATAAACAAAAGCCAATATTTTTTGAGGGATCATTTTCATATTTTTTGCTTTCGTCATTTATACACTTCACTGCAGCTGACGAATGGTTAAAGAATTGTACATTTTAACATTCTTTTTTTTTTTTTTTAAATGGAAGTCACATAATGCTTTACTAAAATCAATTAAAATGTATCAAGGTAAGACAATGAAAACAATCCAACGTGACATTTGAGACCACACTCAGGACAGAATGTTATGATGAGTCTGACAGCTGAGGGTGAGCTTCTATTTGTCTCGATGGTAGAAGGTTTTACCACCTAATGACCACTGTGCATAGTAATGATTAACTCAAGCTCCTGTGGTGAGGGGTGTGGACTTGTGTGCCATTCTTGAGTGGCACTTTAAAGACAGAAGGGATTATTTAATCCAACAATGCTTGCAGAATGTGTGTTAGTGAAGCGTTCACATTCATCATCTTCCAGTTGGGGAAAGCAGTTCAGTGGTTACCTTTTCTAAATTACTTTCAAGCTTGAAATCATGACGTTTCATGACAAAAAAGAGATTTATGAGACATTATCTCGCTGCAATTCTATTTCTAAGGTGACGCCTGAAGGAGGATTAATGTTATTAGGACACGTGGTAATGACTTTGCAACATGTAGGTATAGATAAATATGTATAGAATCATGGTAGTAAAAAAAAGAGAGGGGGAAAATGAGATTTTGAGAGATTTAGATTATCTCCATTTTCTCTGTCTGTAAAATGCAAACATAGTATGAAATGAATAAAACACACAGGACATGTTGAATGAATATGCATGCGCTGGATCACAAAAACAAGCACATTACGTCTTAAAATGTCTTTTCACTGTCAACAGTTGTGCTCTTTGTGCGCTAACTGCATTTGCTTGATTGCTTTTTCTGTTTGTGAATGGTTTGTTTGGAGAGAGGCCTTTGCATGGGGTTTTGTAAGGCGTCACATAATCCTCTGGAAATGGAAAAGAAAGGATAAGAAACAATGTGAATGCATGGCAGAATAGGCATGCAAGGATGCTTCTCAATGGAGATCATTCTGGCTTGCTCATTGGATTTTATGGTTTTGCCATATCTTTGAGTTGGAGCCAAAAAGCCAACCAATGTGACCTTTATTGAAGATAGTTGCATTTCTGGTCTTTTCAGACTTTTGTGGGGTTGTTTTTGGGAAGGTTGGCACAAAGAGGCAACGCAAGAACAGAACAATTGTGCATGTGTCATTTCTTTTGTTGGACTAGATTAGACTGGATTGGAAATTCTTGGCAATTTGGTTTACAACAGCAGTTCACACAGGCAATGCACGATGAAATAATAACAATACATTAGAACAGAAAAACAGATAAATACTCTACTCCCATAGATCCTCATTATAGATCAGTCCACAGTGAAACCCACATGAAATCAGCAAAGCACAAACCTGCACATGTTTCAGAGAATTATGAATGAAACACAAGATCCAGCAATGTTTCCATGGCATCCTCTACCCCTTCCTTGCTTAATAAGACAATCAAAGTGGGTCAGTTATAAGCCTGAACATAGTAAGAAAGCTGCTTTTCACAATCGACTAAGGCCCTTTATAACTAAAGAGGTAAGCATGATAGGGTAATAATCATTAGTCCTATTTCGACTGCCGTTCTAAGGTGCAACATTTAAGTCTGTGAAGTTTCCATCTGAATGTCATAGAGGGGTAATGGGGAGGGGGTGTCTTCGGAGGTACGTAATTCATTAGGCGTTTACACCGGTTCAGTGGAGCCTATAGGGGAGCACAGCACTAACATGTCTGACTGTGAGGAAATGGTGAGCTCCTCCTGTGCTGTTCTTCTGCAATGCCTGAACGGAATGTGAAATTAAATTTATAGACTGGGACAGCAAAATCACACCATATTGGAATCAATGTAAATGTATATGAACGTTATGACAGCTGAGCATATTTACAGTGCTTTGCGAAAAACAGAGAGAATTCAACATCTCTGGGATGGAAACCCAAGTTTGGGATTCTCAAGCAGGCACTCAGGCATGTAATAATAGTTCAGCTTCACAAGCAACATTAACGTTGCTGGATTTGTATCCTGGCCTGATCTAAAGAGTTCTGGTACCAGGTTAACATACTGTTTAAACCACCCTTTGTTTCCAACCCATTACACAAACAATAGTGCAATGACAGAACACCTGTTAGTTACAGTCTGCACAGGATTTTTCTTCCACTCAAATCCCTTTCAGATTTATCTAGGTTTCCACACCAGTATTTATTTTGGAATGTGGTTTTGGTCGTGTAGAAACAGATGCTACTAAATACACTATTTTTCAGGGAAGGCCTTGGCTATTTCAACAAGACAATGTATAACCAGATATGAAACTGAAAAACAGCATGGCTCTGCAGTAAAAGACTTCTGGTGATTAACTGACCTTCCTTCTGTCCTGACGTGTCACCCATTGAACAATTTTGGAGCATTATGAAGTGTAAAGTAAGACAAAGGAGAGCATGAACTGTTGAACAGCTGAAATCCTACATTAGGCAAAAATGGAATAGCATTCTACTTTCAAAATTACATGAACTGGTCTGTGCAGTTCCCAAAACACAGACAGGGAGTAGCTTAAAAACAAAAACATTATGCCACAGAGCTTAAAACATGACCCTATTTTCCTGGAATCAAATTCAAAATAATGTTCCTTGAAATAAAGACATTTCTCAGTTTGAACATTTGTTATCTTTGTGCTATGTTGAATCAAATATAAGGTCTTAATGTTTTGCAATTCTTGTGGTTTTTTAACAACCATTTTACACAACTTCCAATCTTTTAAGGAGTAGGGGTAGTGGTATTTTATGTTATGTAGGACAAGACCTACTTCTGTCAAAAAGAAGAACAGAGAATCATTAAAGGACTATGTTATATCTAAGGGAACTTAAGTTAGAACCGCCACCAAATGAGGTTCATTTTGTGACCCGAAATGCTTGAGTTGGATTTTAGGCTTTTAAAGACTGACGTTTAGGGTTTCAGATGGCCATTTCATGTCCTGAATAAAATAACAACTGAAGCAGTCTCTTCTTAGTTTGGTATTGTGAGAACACACCATACATAGGCAAACCAAAGTGATAACCCATCACAAATTGAAAACAGTTTACAGCAAAGCTTGATAACAAACCATGCAACCAGTATTGTAGTAGATTTTCCTAGTTACTTCAAAATGAATGGACTTTTTTCCCTAAGATTTCTGAGCCTACAGATGAAAAGAGATCCCTTCAACATGTCCACAGCTGTGATATACTGTGGGCTAGAATTGTTCCTGGTGCTTTTACAAGTATACTCTCCATCATTTCATCATTTCGAACATTGTTGTTTAGTTTAGGAACAGTATCAAAGCTACCCATATTCAGATAGGTTGCCTCCAGCTGTATCTGCCTCCTCTGCCCTTCACGTCCATGTTCTGCATATTTAATCCTCCACTCACCCCCTCACTTTGCCTTTTCACAACACTTTCCTCTTCTCTTACTGTCAAGAGCGCCTCTGAGTGTGAATTTTACAGGTTCAGAGATCAAAGCGGAGAATACCAATGGAGATAAAGACAGAAAATGAAAGCAAAGATAAAGACAGTTTCAAATCCCCTCCAGTCACCATATTGCAGTGTTTGTCATTGCTTTTTGTGTTACCCTGCAACCGTATTTTCTTTAAAGACTGCAAAGGTTTCGCACCCTGCAGCCCTACTCGGACTGTAACTTGAAAGCTACCTAGTCATGACAGAGTATCAACAACTGTGTCCCTATGTAGCATCTGTTTGTAACAATTAAGTAACAAACACTTGTTGACAGTGTAAAAACCTTGGTCTTTGCGGCTACAGTCGACATTACTAGATATGAAAGAATACTGTCCCAGTAAATTACTTTCATAAAGAAAACAACAGCCTTAGATCCTAAGGAGATTTTTATTAAAATAAATGGTTTCTCTTTTGCCTTTCCTCCAAGGTTATCAGTAATGTGCAGTTTCTGGCATCCCCAGTGGTTGCTGTTTCGCGAGTGAACAGAGTAAATGGAAAAGATCAAATCAGATATCACACCACATCTAGTGCATTCAAAACACAGCTGTCAGGTCACCAGATTGGTCAAATTGAATGAGATTCTATCCAGTTACTGTATAATTGACTAGATCATTATTGAATGCATAGGTTAATATTTCCAATTGATTCCAGTCAAAACTATAAAGCAATGTAAATTAAGTTCAAATGCTGGTATATACTTTTCATGTTACAGGCAAAACTAGATATCGCTATGTTTTTTTCCCCTTTTTTAAGAGGTAACAGTACTGAAGGTCGTATGTAAAAGGCACAAAAAAGGGCACTTTAGCTCATTGCAATTTCTGTCCTTATGTTCGGCCTGCTTGAATCTGTTCGGCTGGCTCTGCACAGCAGATGGTGCAGAGGAATGGGCAGGGAACAGTTGCTCTTAATTAACCTTTCTATTCTGTAGTGTCATTAACGTCAATCGGGTGCTGTCACCAGAGATGAGCTCTGTCTGAAGAGATTGGGTCAGGGTGCAAATGGAGAGCTGAGCAGAGAAGAGACTATGAGGGTCAGTGAAGTAGACAAGTGAACAGTGGTACAGCTAGAAGACAGAACAGGGTGGAAGGGCAGAGCAGAGGAAGGGGAATGTGTAGGGCAAGGGGAACATACCCTGTGACATTCCTGTGTGAATGACAGATGAAGGGAGGGAATTGGTTCTGGGTAAGTTGTTTTTTCCAACTTTAACAATTCTACTGCCGCGCTGTGGTTGTCACAAGCCAGGCCAGACCAAATGTTTTACCCGCAACAAAAACTGTTGTTTTGTAACAAGACAAAGAGAAAAGATTCGGCAACAACTATATCGAAGTTTCTGAAATGTCATGCTCTTGTTTTCTCTTATATCTCTCCAAAGTAGGGCAGACAGTGTTAATAGCTTTTCTTAAAATGGGCTACTGAAGTGTTTGTCAGCTTCTCAGGCCAAATCCTAGGGTAAAAAAAACTTATATTAGAATGTGAGCGTGCCAGCTCTAGCATCAAAGTAAATCACAGCTTCCCAAAAACTACATTAAAAAATGTTGCTTCAAAAGAATACATTCACAGTTCTGTGCTCATCGTTCAATACAGCCTCCACCAAAACAGACTCTGATTTAAATATATATTAGAAAACAGTAAGGTGTTGCAGAGATTTCAACTTTTAAATAAACTTCTGAAACACTCCATTAAGGAAAGATCACAGTTGTAAAGAGGAGGGGATTTATTATCATGATTCATGTGTAATTGGTAGAACGGAATTAAAACTTCAAGTCACCGACCACAAAAAAATTGATGATCAGTAATGAATAGACAGCAAAAACTAACTGGATCAGGACATCTCTCTATATAGTCTTATAGCAAAGGAACAATTTCCCCATTTAGATAACTGGTGAACTTGAAGTGTATGGACTTATTGTTACAATTATCTAAAGTGCTAGAAGCTGGGAGCACATTTTCTTTGTTTAAATGTGGTATCTCCCCCTGATATACTGATGAGGTGCCCTCTTAGCAAGATCTACTCAACCTCAGCTGATTTCTCAGAAGGCTGCTGTAAAGTCTGTCCATTTGAGTTTGAATTAAAACAAGCTTCAAAAGTAAAAGATGTCAAAGGGATGAATGAGGCACAAAATAAACAAGGTTGGCTTAACATAATTGGCTTTTTGAAATCAGTCAATTTCCAGAATGATTATCATCCTAAAGTTATAGCTCAGCAAAATCCTGTTATGGGGCTGACAAGAACACTGCAACGTATCCGTCCTTAGTATGAAAAGAATCATAATTACACAGTGATACTAGGATTGACATTTTCCTCGTTATGCTCTATTTATTGTTTTCTAATTCCTTCTGTTGTGATACTTGAATTAGATTTTGAGTCTGCCATTGTGAAGTAGTCGTAACCTTAAATTTAAAATTGGACATGTAGCTGTAAAAAATAGGGACATCTTTATTAATTACGTATCTCGTCACACCAATGCCACCCAGGTCATATTGGCGTTAGTCATCAGTTAAGCGACAGGTTAAAACTATTTCAATTTTGCTGCAGGCAGATATGAATAGACGTGCTGCTTGCAGTGTTCTCTCGCAGTGGTAATAGTGACAGATTGATCTGCAAGACATGCTCAACAATTAATTCATGAATGGATTTTCTGCTCTGGGATTAGTATTGCTGCAGTCTCTCAGAGAAGCCTTGGTGTCTCAGGCCTGGAGCAAATTTTGTTGACTGATAAGCCAAACAGAAAGGACATGAAGGTCAGGAAGTGCTCAACAGAGCCTGGGTGACGGAAATGAGGGGCAGATGGAGCAGATGTTGAAGAGAGGAAAGCATGTTTTATAACTAATCCAATCGGCAAGAAGCACCGATGGGAAACATCAAATAATAATGCAAGTGTTTAAACATCCTTTACATTTTCACTGTCAAGGTTACGCCTTTAATACTGAGCTGCAACACTTCACAATGTTTTTTCCTTTAAACTTACATCAGACTTTTTGATTCACATGTTGATTTGTGACTCAGTTGAAATGTATATCATGTGATGCAGCAGCACCTGTAGCACTGGTGGTGCTAAATCAAGTCTGTATGCAGCCCTTTTTATGGTCCCATCTCCATAAAATGGAGTGGTGATAATGTTGTTTCCCATAGTCAGCGAAGTAGAATCCATCCATTACTCTGTGGCATTGAAGGCCCTTGCATCCTCCAACTGGTTACCAACGTTTAATTAGTTGTACATGAAACACATTTCCCAACATCACAGATTAATTTGTTCTAATTCGTTCTCCATGCCTCATTGAAGCTCAGGCCTTATGGACTAAGGAGCCATATTTCATTTTCCCTGATCAAAACACACTTTTTGTGGATTGCATATCTCCCTCTGAAAAAGGAAACCCTAACAGCAAGCATATTCTCTAAATCCTGACATATACAAAGATGGATGATAATGACCAGCCTTTACGTAGCTGTAAATTATGCAGCTGCATGGTGCGCCCTCTCCTTATGGCGAGTCATTAAGAGTGCATCACTAGGGTCTTCCTTCACACCTGGAGAAGCAGGTGCAGGGCCATGACCTCGTAATGGAGTACAAGGTGAGATCCAATAGTAGACAACTCCCCGTTTGGGAAGTCCAGGAAATAGTAGCCGTAGAAGTGTGTGAGGTTGTATATAAATGTTTGCAAAGCACCTTTCAAATCAAACATTCTTTTTGCTGTCCAAATGTAAAAGCAAACAAACACTGCAATGCAGAATTCTTGCCAATTAAAAAAAAGCAGCTTGGAACCGTATCCACTTGAAATACGATTTCAAGGGAATACCACATCCTACCAATCAGGTGATATTTCGCATACAAAGTGTTATTGCCTCTCATACAACTATAAATCATTTATTTAATTACCAGTTTGAAGGAGAGGCTTAGATTAAAGAACTCATTTGCATTATTGAGCATCAGACCACTCTTCTGGAAAATATACGTACTCTGTCACCGAGATAATGACTCAGTCTGAGGAGAGGCACAACAAGATGGTGCTGCATTTTACTGTACGTCATAAAATGAATCAAGGGCATAGATTAAGTTGCTCTAAAACAGGATACTCCCATGAGGACAGATTGGGGATGTAATGACATCTACGTTTTTACGTGACGAGACAAGTAATGGCTGTTGATTCTCAAGTGTCTGTTTGACAGTGGTTGCGACCTTTAAGAACAAAGCACAATACTTACACAAAGCACTAATCACGAAGTATCAACATTCCCCATGCCAGTCTTACTTAAGTGCTTTCTTGGCATATGTCGAGGCGTACTGTGTTTGTATGTGTGTGATTCAGAAATAGTAAATATGCCATAAGATCAAGTTATATCACTTGGCACCTGCATTGAGCGACCGCTCCCAATACTCCACTATCTTTACATGAACAGCAGACCCGTGTCTGTAATCTCAAGCCAGCCATTTGCCATGGCATCTGTGAGGTTAATGGGAGAGGACAAGAGGGGGTGGGGATGCAACAATCATTGCATGCACCTCTGGCTATGGCTGGCATGCCCGAATAGGTATGTGAAAGTGTACTGATTCAGGCTGCTTAGACGGGCGATCGTACGTCACACCTGTGGCAAAGTAAATTTGAGAGAAATGGGCTCTTATAGATGGTGTATTGGTCCTGACTGCAGGCAGTCAGCATCTATTTATGGTATTAATGAGGAACACAAACCAAGGAGCCTGCCTGCAGTCCTTACTTTTGTTCCTTTTTCTTGCACTTTTGCTGTGTGCTAAACCACTCTTAAAGGATTCTCTTTATCCTTATTTTAATCCCAGATATTACTGACTGTCCAAACTTTTTGGTATGTATCTTGAGTGATGGCTGTTGCAAGACTTTTAATCAGTCCACGCCCTTTAAGTTCATCTTCTCCCCCCCCCCCATTAAACTGCTTCCACTGCTCTAAGTCTCCCACGTGTGATTTATGAGGATATTTGACTAAATCTGATCTAATTCTGCAATGTTGAAACATGACCTGCGGGTTAACTTCACAAGTTAATATTTCATTCTCCCCCGCTGTAACTTTGGTCATTGAGTCAGTGTTGATAGGCCATTATTAGTGAGTGATGGAGTGATTGCTAATGAGGAGGATAGAGTGCGAAGCCAAGCCCTATTTGATGAAGTATGATAGATAAAGGAAGAAATTGTCCTACAAATGTGTAATTGAGTTTGAAAAGAAATCATCATTCTGAGGTGAGAGAATATTATAGATGACCCCGCTATTATTTTATTATTGCAGTAACTTCACATATATTATAATTTTAATGATTTTCATGTCATATCCCTTTGCCGTTAATGATGCGCTTACTGGCTATGACATGCAAAGAGGTTAATTTCCTCCTTTTTTAATGTTTTTACATCCATTAAGAGAATTTGACAGACAGGTTGATAATGCCATATCGTGAACGACTTAATGATAGGTGGATCATATATCTTGGTCCAGAGCAGGACCATAAGACAATTGAGTTAAAGTAGGTTTACTGTTCACATTCACAAGAATACATATCAGATAGAAAGAAAAAAAAAAAACCTTAAAGGCTGGATGCATTTCTTGAAAGAGGTCTTTCCTACTCTTTAAACACTATTTATTTAGTATTTGCAGTTAATTCACATAAGTAGTGACCTCACCTCTCTCTTTCTTCATAAATAGCCACTTAGCTTGATTACCTCCCACTCAGCGCTCTCAAACACCAGCAGGACTGTCACAGCCTTTTTTTTCAACAACAGTGTCCCACTTGCTCTGCTGTGACACTGTCTGGAAGATTAAATGTATAGATCACAGTTTCCCAGGCAGACCAACTGAGTGGCAATGAGTTGAGGATAGCATCACCTCCCTATCTGGGCCATGCCACAGTGGAATCAGGTTCCAGACCAGCAGGAGTTGATCAGTCAGCGAGCATGGCATTAATCTGCTGTGACACACTGACTCTGTCTCCCCTTGGAGGACGTCCGGCACTGGGAACAGGTCCAACAGCAGCGCCTATTGCTGCTAGAGTAATGCAGGGTGTCAGAGGAGCTGGCATGGATGGACGGACGTAGTGCGGAGGGATGGAGGTGGACAGACAGAAGGATGGACAGAAGATGCTGGATCAGCGGAAGAGGGAAGAAATGAACAAGGTGGTATGAGAGGGAGGAAATGTAGCACAGAGCAGATCGGGAGCCGAGTGCACCAGCTGGGTGTAAAAAAAACAGGTATTATCTCTGGTGTTCGACTTAGCTATGACTGACTTCATGACTTAAATTTATTGAGTTTAACTGTGAGCGGTCATAGCTACCTTCATGTGTGAACAACATTGACAGAGTGGTTAGGGTTGCCATTTAACACACTTCCATCCTATCTAAAAACTCATCCCAAATGCTGTCATATGACATGGAATAACACAAACCAAAGACAAGACAAATCATTGTACTGATAGTTTAGATTACTGACAGAGTCGCCCGCAGAACATAATGTTCCCACTCCAAAACTGAACAACACCAACACATGATCCCTGTCATTGCATCCAATATCAGGCGAACATGATTTTAAATAGATTTCCTGCTTGGTCTCTGCTGCCTGCTAATATGCTTAAAAGTGGAAGAAGTTTCATTGGAGGCTGTGTTGCGCCATGGAAACACCTCCTATGACCCCATATGCCGTTGGCTGATGAACATTAGTCATGTCTCCACACAGTGTTTTGAAATGCCCTCACGTCCACTTTGCTCTGCTGTCCTGGTTTTTTTCCCTGAGTGTTTTCAATCACAGACAGGCACACATAAGTTTTGTTTAGGCTCCTATTATAAAAGCCTTTATCACAGTTTCTCTATAAATGTATGAGTATGTTATCGGTGTGCTGCCATTGTGCTTTCATATCATGTCTTGTCTGTTACTTGTTTGCATTCATGTTCTATCATGGATACCAGTCTAATTTTCTGACTTACACCTGGGACCCAGATAACACAAAAAGGGCTGAAGACCAACTGGTGTACTTTGAGTTACTTTGGAAAGGAGCTGAGTTAAGCTTGAAAAAATAGTGAAATCTTTATTGGAATACTTTTTTATGTTTTGTCTTCAAGTTTGTGGATGTGATTTTATATCTTTACAGATATCAGCATCTTTCAATTGTAGTATTTTAGTGTTGCGCTTATACAGTGATTTATTAAATTCCACAGAGGCTTTTCTTCAAAATGTGTATACAGTATGTATCAAACTGACAGATTGACACTGAAAAATTGAAAATAATTGTATAAATATGTCAATGTTTGTTCTGATTCTGTGAGAGTTATTGCTTAGTTTGTATTTTGATTTATTGGAAGCTTTATACTGTATTATTAATTCAGGTTAGAATATTTTTTTCAAAGCAAACGCCTGTGTCCATTGTTTCATACATTTATTTATGGTTGGGCAGTGGTGTGAATAATGTAGCCATCACTTCCTAAAATGGCTGTAATAGGTATTTCTGTACAAGAACAATGTATTCACAACACTACGAAAACAATGTTTCTACATAAAAGGGGTCTTTTGTAAGCCTACAGAGAATACGCACCTGAATCTGCATCTGCCCTCAGTTTCACAGAGCTTCATGGAGAATTTCAGGTCATCGTGTAGCTGTCTGGCCTGCAGCTTTATTCTTTTGGTTCATTCTGTTTGCTCACACTGTTTTCAGGAATTTCCAGCAGCAGTTTTGACTTTGAAAAATAATAATAAAAAAAACAAAGTGTACAACTGTATGCAAACTACGAAAAGACATGCTTGGCTAAAGGTCAGCAATAGTGTAGATAAGACATAAACTAAATTAAAAAGGCAATTATTTGTACAATAATCTAACCGTGTAATATTGTAACTTAACTGGATAATTTCTATAGTCAAACTGTGCAATATGATCTTAATAATTCACTGTCCTGTACTGTTTATTGAAACTTGGGACTTGGACCTTTTTAAGAATAAAAACTTAAATATTCAGGGTAAATACCATCGACTGTGGTATTTATCCTGACTGTTACAATATTGATGCTCAAATGTTTTTTGTTTTTTTTCAAAAAATGTATTTTGAATCATATCATAAGCTTTTCACTTTGCACACCAACAATCAGGTCATTACATACCCTAACAAAGTTACTTCTTTATGGAGAGAAGTCAACCAGATGTATTATGTGGCATCATTCACTTCACCAAGGTATCAGGGAGTTGAAATACATGTACTAATTATATTGTGAAATTATTAAAAAAAACCCAATGGAAGCCTTTTATTTTACCAAATATGATACTAAAATAATTTACTAAAATAAACTGTTAGAACAGTTAAGCAAAGAGCAATGTTAAGTTCCTCCCCAGTGTAGTATCACAGGCCTTTTTAGATGTGCTACTTTCATTTAGCATGTAAAAACTTTCTAAAGACACTAAGAACAGATAATTAACTTGTTAAATTTAAATATTAACATGAAAACATCTGTTGAATATTGATGCATTAACCAGATAACTGTTGAGTCAAGCAGCTCTAAGTACCATATTGAGCTGTCGGATAAGCAGTGACTCACCACTACAGATCAAAGCATATCCACATGTATATACATGGATGGGTAGGCAGAGAGATGCAAACACACAAGCACACACACATACAGTCCAAAGAATACTAATGCATCTTATATTTAAAATAAACTCTACTCCAATAATGTATTGTATATGTTTACTTCTAAAAGGTTGTTAAAATGTTCTTCTAAGGGATCGAAGTTGTATTAATGCTATGCTGCGCTAATGGGGTAAATCAAATAGCTCTTGTCTCTCGAGCCCTTTCTTCCCACACCGCCCAGTTTGTCTCTAAGGAATGCCATGCATAAATATCAAAGCAGAAATTACATTAATATTGCACTCTGATGTTGAACTTTCTTGTAGAAAGTTTCTTTGAAAATACAGAAGGAGATCCTATGGTTCCCTGCAAGCTAATGGTCCCAGCCTTTAGTTTACATAATCAGTGTCCTGCACTGGTGCAGTGACATCAGTGGCAGGGTGGGAGAGTAATGGACCATTGCATATGCCATACAGGGGATCAGGTGCATTGAAGTCACAGTTGCTGCACTCCCCCAGGGCTTAAAAGACAAAGGCTGAAGACCCGCCCCACATATGTCAGATAGAGCACCTGCTGCAATGAATAACTACAGAGATAACAGAGACAGGACACATGCCCACCTGCTGGGAGGGCATGCACAGGCTAGAGAGCTTCACAGAAGAGTGAGGACATACAGGGAAACAAACACATACACAGCATGGTGGTTAATTACCATAATATATTAGAACTAAACATAATGGGGTTTTATGTTCTAAGTAACTGCTTTAAAGTAGAAGTAGATACCGTAGACTCAATTTTATGCTGACACAGATTACAATACAGACACTAAAATAACATGTCAGAGGAAACATTTTTGAAAGATTTTTTATTTAAATTTGTCTGTTTGATGGCCATGTCTGGTCCATGTATTTGAAACACAAGAACTTTGGAGGTTGGAGTTCATTATATAGTTTAGCTGTCTCATTTAATGTAGCGTGTGTCACACTTTGCACCTGCTAAATTGAACGGAAAAGTGCTTCAGACTACCTAAACATATCTTAGAGAGATAAGGAAGATATAAATCCAATTCTTACTTAATTAGAAAATGTTATTACATAAACTGAAAACTTAGAAAAAAAATAAAATTCAATCAATCAAGATTTATTTATTTAGCCCCTTTCATACAAATTCTGTGAAGGCTACTCTTACTTTCATTTTTCTGATGCGTCCTTTCATTATGAGTAATATAAAGAGACTTTAGACGGATTTAGTTGGCCACATTTCAAAACAAACACACACACACACACACACACACACACATGCACATCGACGTGTTAGCCTTTAGGGGGATTGCAGGTCTATATATCTATATATATATATATAGATATAGATATATATATAGATATATAAAAATGGACTTTATAAGGTAGAAGTCAGAAAAAGTATATTAAGGATCATAATTCATGTCAACAGCAATGACCGAAAGAGTAACGACAATACAATATGAGGACTTTGTTATATTCTTCCTATGATACTAGAAATACAGTTAAGAACAGGTCTCAAATTAAACACCAACAAGGGTATTTTTTTGTCTTTGGTATTCAACTATGCAATGTTTTGGCTGCCAAGGCTTTGCTGGAAACAAAAAAATGTTTTCCTGGAAGCAAAAAAAAAAAAAAAAAAAAAGGTTTGTAAGGAAACAGCTTGGCAGAGGCAGATATTCTTGGCAGCAGACTTGAGATTTTATACTGCTGCCACTACAGTACTCCCACTACTGCTAATCTAAAACCTTAAAGAACATAGTTTCAAACCATTAATTATTTGTTTTTAGCAAAAATCGAAACGCTGTTCTTCCCTTTCTTATAGTCGTCTTTTTTCAAAATCACAGTTGTTAAAGAAGATTAGTGGCTTTGATGGGTAGCATCAAAATAAATAAATGAGTTAAGAAAGTTCAGAAAATAGGACTTAATCTTCTACCAAAAGCCAGTATGCCAAAAAGTTTTACCCCTAATACCGCATTGACTTTAAACTTTGAAACTCAATGTGAATGGTGGGTTGCAGCAGAAGTTGGGCGATAATGAAAAGTCCATGTTGACCTTAGAAGAGAGTGGTGTCTTTGCTGAGTAAATTACAAAGCACATCTCCACAGCATCTACCTGCTTGTGAAATCTCCACTGCATTATTTCCAACTGAACACTACCATGCATGTTCCTCTCTAAGAGAAATAAATTAGATTGTGAAACATTGGTCAGAGAGTGAAAACCTTGAAGAAAGTCTCGAGTTGTACAAAAAACAAGCAGCTGAAGAACGTGGTAAAGAGTGCATAAATAAATGTTCTGTTTAAATAACATGAGAAAAAGAAATACAAACGCATTATTCAAGGAACAAGGTCATGTTTGAAAAAAAGTTTTTCAAGTCAAAGTAAGATTTTTGTTAAAGTAACGTGTTCTTTCCAGGAATTATTAGATTGCAATTGAAAACTTTCTTAAAGCCCAGGAGAGAACTGATTAACCACCTGTTGAGTCATACACACACAGCCATGACTAACAGCACACAAGTAAATAAATAACAAACAGTGAAACTATTTGAGACATCATTCACAGCCATGAGTCAGAGTGACAACTCCACATGTAAAGGATTGCCTTCAGAGATCAAAACTGTTTTCAGTTTGGTCTTCATTCTTTCATCAAAGGTAACCTCAAGTAAGTCTGGGGTAATGCCAATCACAGAGCCAGCCTTCTTGATCAGTGTATTAATGTTTTTTATCATCCAAACAGATGCTGTCCCAATAATATAATTGTGCAAAGATACTTGTATACCGCATATATTTCAAAGGATGTGTTGATGTCTGAGGATACACCTGTAAAGTATTCAACAACAAAAGAAAATCTGCTTGGTTGGTCCAACCTTGGGCCATGACGTTCACATGAAAATGGAGGCATATCTCTAATAAAACCAAACCTGACCCAATCATCAAACTTCTGTCCCTCGTGTTGTTTTGTTGTTTCTTATGGCAAAGTTCAACTCACAGACATCTGTCTTTTCCAACTGACTCTGCCTCGTCTGTCTGCCTTAATAATACACCAGTCAGTGCTGCACCTGGCTTCAGAACAGAGAAGGGTTTTGTTTGTTTTTATATCTGCCCACCACAAGTGGGTGGTTTGCTGATGAGTGTTCAGTGCTCATTTGAGGATACAGCGTTTACCAAATTCTGCAGGCCAGAGGCTGGGTCTTAGCTCTGTCTTTAAAAAGATGAATAGAAAATAACCGAGAATCACTGGACGCAACATTAATGGGTCATACATTTGAAGAATATCAATTCATAATGCACAAACTGTCAAATAAATGTACAGAAACATAAGAGGTTCACCACATTGTTATCCAAGTGCGAACCCTATAAGCATGTGATCATTGAAAAGAAGTGTATGGGTGGTTGGTGCTTCATATTGAGTACAAACTTTCCAAATGGCGTCTGATGGGGAAGACAGATAGCAGTACAGAGGGCAAGAGGGGCATCATAAATCAACATCTATGTGGGCTGCCACATTTGGTTTGGAGTGATGTCTCTTCAGGATCCCAGAGGCACCAGCTTCAGCCCTCATAGCACTTCTTCTACTCTGTGACAGTGGGCATGATTGCATGTTTCACAACAACACTGCTCATACAAAAGATACATCATTTATCTCTGTCATATTGTTGTTGTGTTTTTTTTTTTTTTTTTTTTGGGGGGGGGGGGGGGGGGTTGAATTAACTCATAGCCAATACTGACTTTCTGGCCTCAGCATTGCAGACAGTGGTACCATGCCTGGAAGTTTTCTTCATGTGATGCAATATGACGCTTTTTGCATCACATGAAGAAAACTTTCAAGCAACGAAAAACACATTTTTCTCGTCTCAGGGCAAAATGAGAGTTGGATTCACGACCATTCAACACTACTACCATGTTTCTAATGATACACAGCTTCATGCAAATGGGTGAAGTATCCCTTTAACTTTAGGCTAAAAGGGAAACACTCTAAAATTGGTAAATCAACCATTTCTCTGGGTTTTAAGGTTCTCTAAGAGATTTGCGTTTGTTCCATAAGGCTGAAGGCCATTGCACACTTGATGCACAGTATAAACACTACAATCTCATGTTATGTCAATCGTGTATGCACAATATCTCCGAATCTTTCATCCATTTTTATTTCTTTTGGAACAGGTTTGATTTTCTTTGTTGTATCAAATCCAGCCTGCGTGTTTGTGTGTGTTTCGGTGGGTGTCTGCAGTCAAACATCCTGCCAGCCACTGTTAAGGATGAAGTCCTTCGCAAAGTCTGCATCTTCAGTGCATAACAGTTAGTTTTATTTTGTATAACAAATCCAAAAAACAGATCTGAAAAAAAGAAATAAATAAATAAAACAATCTCAGTGTGCAAAGAGGCCTGTAGAGTCATGTTAGGATCACAGAAGTTGTAGTTGGATCCAAACAAAGTATTCCCAAGGTGGGAGAAATATGAAATATTCAGGAATTGGTTGTGCTGTTCATAAAGGTCAATCGTACCATAGCTGTTTGAATTTTAATTTTTTGAATGTTTTATCATCATATCGCACAAATTACTCTCACAATAAAGTTATTGAACCTTTTTAACAGGTGAGATGTGTCTGTATTTAGGGTTTTTTTCCATAGCTGAAGCCATAGGTGCCAATTTATCTTCATGCTATGGTACTCAACACCAAATGCCACTTTTTTTTTTTTTTAAACATTAAACACATACATTTTGATACCTCCATATAGGCTACAGTTGCGACTGACATGAATGAACGTACGCACACACCCACTCTGCAGGACACGAAAAGTATGGAAGCACTGGCACTGGAGGGAACTTTAACAGTGCTAGATTTATTGATTATTTATTTATTCATTAAACTTTATTTAACCAGGAATAATCCCATTGAGATTCAGAATCTCTTTTACAAGGGGGTCCTGGCCAAGAAAGCAGCACAGCATGGTCCGCATGATGTTTTTTTTTTTTTTAAACAGTTGTAAGACAAAAATATATCTATTCTGATTTCTGTATTTTCCCCTCCTGCTTCATGTACATGTGGTGAGGAAGAATGAAACTGTAATTAGTACATGCTGGCATATGTCGGTGCTAGGCTTTCTAAGTGGGTGCTTGGGCCCCGAAGCACACAAAATCTGCGCCTATGGTTGAAGTTGTGCTTAGCAAAACAACTTGATGAACTGCAAGTTTCATTTGGTCTCCTTTTCCTTTTTAAGTTGCTTCATTACACATATCTCACATATCTGGTTGAGTTGCCGAGAACAACAGGAATACTAAATAACTTAAAGCTCATATTCAAATTAAAACTGCTTTACAATCTTCCTCTTTCATTAAAAAGACAGAATGGTGTCGGCACTGATTTAAGCTGTACACATGTATATTTTAATCCTGGTTGTGATTGGTCTATTGTTCAGAGCCCAGTGAATAATAGCTGCTGCTGTGATATACAGAGTTTGGTGAGTGCCAACTCCTCCTTAATTTGACTTACAAAAGAAGATACATGCTGACAGAAAACTGTGGGTGTGTTTTTATGCGAGATCTAAGTTTGTGTTTATTTATCTGTGTGAGGGAGAGAGAGCGAGAACATTTCTCTTTAACCTCCCTCAAAATAATACGTGCACTTTAAATATTGTACTTTTTCTTCGGGAAGATTGTTTTTGGAGGACAATTCACTTGGTTCACTGTGGCTCAATAAATAGACATACCTGAACTATAAATTGTTGTTTCCCATGTGCCAATTAGCTTAACCATTTAACAATACACTTGAGTCAAACTATCAGCCATGTGCAATCAATTTGAACAAAACAAAGAGGAACCATGACACACGCATGCATTTTTGCTAATTCAACAAGAAAACATAAACTACATTGACAGTTTTGTTAACTTGGCTCAAAATACTTGTAATAGTAAAGCTCTCTTTTTTCCCCATATGTGTCAAAATGATGATTGATTACATTTTTGTACCTTTTCTTGCATATTAATGAAAAAAAAAGTCTCTTATTTCTTCATGTCAGTCTCATTGGGAGTTGAAAAAGCTTGTTGTGACTGAAGGCAATCTAAAGTAACATAGTGCAGTCAGGGAATGCAGCCCAAGCTCTTTGTCATGAGGAATTAGCAGCAGCTTGTTTAATGTCTTTAGGATTATGATGATGTGAATAGTAATTACGATCATGGTAATGATGATTAAAATATGGATGCCTCCAAGGTAAAACAAAATGGGAGAGAAAAATAGGCAGTAAATGAATTGGTATTTAAAATGATTGACTGCTGACTATTGGGATAGTAGACAAGCTGAAGAGCGATTATGTTTGGTTAATTCACCACAATTGACTACACATGTGGTGGTTGCATGCCCTCAGCCTGCAGTATGATCCCTCATTCATCAAAAAAGCTTTTTGTCTTCCTATTCCTACCATGCTTATATGTCCTTGACTTTGCTCCACAGACCTACCATTCTTCACTTTTTCCATCTCTGTATGTGGGTCATCTCACATTTCCTGTGATGTTTAAATATTGTATGTGTCACATGAATTACCCTTATGAAACACTTCTATTGTACTTAACACCAAAGACTAAGGTTATAGCTGCTTAGTTGATTAAGAAAACATGTTTATAGTTGTGGAGATTAAAAAAAAAAAAAAAAAAAAAAAAAGCATTTCATAGATCAAACCCTATATGGCTATAATGAGGATATATTAAAAACATCTAATCAGGAACTTATACGGTCAAGTTGCACTGGTTACATGGACACAATGTGTAAAAGGGTTTGTATTACATGTATGGCTTAGGTTTGTGTAATTTAGACAGATTGTCTGTCCGAGCCAATGGTTTTCCCCAAATAAATGGAAACTGATATGTTCACCAGATGGCTGTCACAAGCTTTAGTCAATCTCAAATGCTGACAATGTATTACACACACCCAACAGATACTCCACTTGTTTACCAACCTCAGATCTATTATATTGTTTACTGACTCAGAAGGAACACAGTATAAATTTGCATCATATTTGAGACTCCAGCAGGGAAATATAATTGATTGATCTATTTTATGAGAATTACTGATTTGTATTTCTTAACTAAAACTAACTTCACTAAAAGTAGTGCACTCAGCACAATCCTTGGTTGACCAACATTGTGTTTAAATAAACGGCTTATTTTTCCAATACATATCTGCAAGCTCGCACATTTTGTGAGGATTTGATCAGTGATATGGAATTCAAAACAACATCATTCGACAGCTCTTGCTCTGTTTTTCATAACGTCACATCACTTATCTCTTTAGGATGAAGCATATGAGGCATTTAAGTAGTGTGCCAGCTCATTAATAAACACATCTGTTGGAGTGCTACACTTAGTCTACTTAACGCCAAGGCCTTCAGTCTTCCTTTCTTCCTTCCCTGTCATATCTTTTATACATCCATCACAACTTTCACATTCCCCTTTAAGTTCCCGAGGCTTTGAACATGGGCTTGTCTTCTGTTTACGTACAATGAATCACTCCAAATTTGGACATTATGGTATATTATTATAATAGTCAAGGAAGGGATTTTGTTGGACAATTAGCAATCTCTATTCCTGTAAGACTGAAATTGTTCTTTTAAGTTTTTTCCTTTCCTTGTGCAAATGATCTTCAGTGTAATAATATAATTCAGGTTTAGAGGACTTACTAACTGAAACATACATCGTTGATATACTGTCATCGCATACTTAACAGGTTTAAAAACAAGTCACAAATTGTACCACAGGAGATTTCTATTCAAGTTTTTCAAAACATTACATTTTGGCTGCAACAGCTGTTACCAGATTACCAATTTCTGTTGGGGTTTTCCTTTCATTAATAGTAAGTCTTAAATAATAATAACACATGTTATTTATAAGCACTTCTGAAAAACTCAAAGACACTGTACATGTTAAAATAAAACTAAATAAAATAACACACATTGCAACATTACACATAAATCATAAAGGCAAAAAAAAAGGTAAAGCAACAGATAAGGCAGAACACGTATCACAATCATACATTAAAAGCGAAATTGAAAAGGTGAGTCTTGATCAGTGATTTGAATGTAGGGGGTCAGTGCAGTGTTGAATGTGTGTGGGGAGTGAGTTGCAGAGGAAGGGGGCAGCTACTGCATGGGGTTTGGTGCTTGGTTTGAAGTGGGCGAGTCAGGAGGTTGGCATTTGAAGAATGGAGGCTATGTGCAGGAGTGTTAGGGTGAAGGAGAACTGTGAAGTAAGAGGGGGGCCGGGTATTTGAGGGCTTTATGTGTAAGAAGCAGGATTTTGAATTGGATGTGATATGGGACTAGTGGAGATTTTGCAGGACAGGGGTGATGTGTTCACAGGATCGGGTATGGATGAGAAGGCGTACAGCGCAGTTCTGGATGTATTGGAGTTTATTAAGGACTATGGACAGTGTGCCGAAAAAGGATGCTATTGTAATAATTGAGTCTGGATGTGATAAATGTGTGGATTAACGTTTTGGCAGCAGAAAATGAGGTAATTGGTGTTCATTCATGTTTTTATTTAATTGAGTCAGTTAGTTAGGGTGGAGCGGGTTTCAGTGGCGATTGTATTGGAGATGTAAAGCTGGATGTCATCAGTATAACATTGGAAAGGGAGATCATGCTGGTGGGTAACCAAGGGGGAGCAATTATATGATGAACTTATTTTTTCATTATATTAAGACTTATTTAAATTCTGACTGTATTTCATTTTATATGAAAATCACTCTTTTAGATCCAACGAGTCCACACCACTCCAATCCATGAAAATAAAAAGTACATGTTTTTTGCATACAGCAGTCTATATCAAAGCATTATTTACCATCCCTATTCATGCACCAGATTATTTCAAATACCATACTTCCTCTCACTTGGCAGAATGTAACTCAACAAAGCAAACACTGATGTTGCCTGGCCTGGGAGAAAAAGCAAGCAGATGTTGGGGAACTCTGCCAGAAGCAACAAGAAGGTGTGACAGTAAAGTCTATCAGGACGATGCAGCAGGGAATGGATCAAGAGCTCTTTTAGCAGGCGGACAATGACGCTTTCCAAGTAAAGTTATGATTTTTATATTTCCATTTATATCAAGGTCTTTTGTTTTTATTTTAGGAGTTAAAACATTTTTTGTTTTCAAATTAGATTTAATGAACTAGACTAGAGCAAAGGTGGTAATCAACATGCAGACATAATGTTTATACATAACATTTGTTTTGCTCTTCAGATTCCTGTGCAATTAGCTAAACATATCATATCTAGACATATGGTTACAAAGGTTCATGCTATTCTTGAACTGTGTGAATTACAAGCCCAAATAAGGTCTCCTTTGCAAGCTCACAATCTGTACTCAGAAAAAGTAGTGAACAGCAGCTGATAGATATGAAGCTTCGTCCCAGACTCTAGTCTATTTGGTTAAAAAAATAAAATAAAAATCCTCTTCCTGCTTTCAGGATACAAAGTATTGATCGATGCAACATATGCATGTGCTGCGTTGTCAGTGTCTAAAAAAAAATGTCAGTCATCAGCACAGTCGCAACTGGCTTGGATTAAAGACATCAGAAAAGGGGTGGACATCTCCTTTCAAGTTAGGCTCTGATTGGCTATTATAGGATGGGAACAGTGAATTGAAGCTTGTAGTTGGCCAAATGATGTGCTATTCGAGAGTTCTGAGTGCAGTAGACATGTTAATGTCTTGGAAGTAAAAAATAAAAAAAAGTTTAATCATGAACAATTGACTAAATACAATGATAGCAGCTGCAAATATGAATTAATGTGAAGACCTATGGATGTAATGTGTTTGGATTAAATTTAACTGAATATGGATCATTGGGACTCTTTGAGTTGCAGCACGGTGGTTTTTGTTAAAGTATTATGCCAAGAAAAGCGACAGATATCACTATAAACGTAGCTTTCATATGTATATGGCATGAGTTACACACAGCTGTTGTGTGCACAAATGTGTTTAAGAACACACAGCGTGCACGGCACATGTCCAGCGGGCGAGTTGTCTGATCTCTTACAGGTTTAAACAGACTTCATTTGGATAATATCTGCTGCATGTTCCATTTTTAAACACATGCTAATGAATCTGAGAAAACACACTTAAATTTAAGGATGAAAACGTTGTGAGGCTTGTTACACTGTCTTGTGTGTCAGTGTTTTTCTATTTTGTTCTTTGTAATGATGAGGTCCTCATTATTTCCAGAAGTTGCAAATCTTTATAAATGTAACTAATTGTATGCCAAGCTCTGTGTACCAAGCAACCTGCAATTATGAGGTGTTATTTGTGTCCTGATAAATGTCTTACCATATGAACCAGCTGTTCAAGGCTCATTCCCGACTCAAAGCAGAGACCAAGCACAGCTAATGTGAAATGGATAGAAGCCTGTAATTGTGAACCCTGTTCCAGCTGGCATCTTGCCCTGGAAGAAGACACATCCCCTGCCACTGTTCGGGTTCTCAACCAGATCTGCCTGTTTCCCCTCTGCACATAGCTAAACGTTTAACCTCTTCAATGACTTCTCTGTTTGGAAGAAAAAAACACATTCTGGGCATTGCTGGCACTGCAGTGGCGCTACTCCAGGCAGGATCAGTGGCTGTCGCTCATGCTCACACAGATCAGTAAGAACCAAGGCCTGTCAGTCTGTGACGGCACAGGAGCTCAAGGGGACAGAGGGCACATTGGCATAGGCTTCTTTTATTTTTTACTTTTTTTTTTCCCCATGCCAAAAACCAGCAAAACAAATCATATGTCTCAGATCTGTGTGACCTACAAATGAACTTTTTCTTTCCCATATGATCCTTCAAGTAAACTTTGCAAAAAGTAGAATGCCATTGAATAATGTGTATTGAACCTATGACTGTTTTAATCCTCTTTGTTCTTTCTATCTTAAAATCATGGCATACAGAACTAAAACAACAGCTCGTGACAGTACTTTCAATTGTATTATATGCATTTATGTGTCAGCTACTGTGCTCTTGTGTTTGTAATACTTTTCATGTATTGATTTTGGATTTTTCCAAACACGATGCAGGTCTAACCCTTTGTCAAGCAGCAGTTTTATGTTCAGTATATAATGTCTTTACTTATATTTATATTTCACATATATTTATTTAATATATTAAATACAATTATTTAATATTTAAAATGTAGGATGTGTTGTGTTAAGCCTGTCTCCAGACTCAAGAGAACTGGCATGATAAGATGGCACCAGCTCAGCCTTCCTCAACTTAGGGACAACAGTGCCTCCTAGGGTAACACGTTGCAGTGTATAATCTTATGCCTTCCTTTTCCCTCCCTCCTTTTCCAACCTCATTCCTTTGTTTCTCATATTTTTGGGGCAGAGCCTTCGGGCTTTTTGTGAGACACATGATGCAGCTCAGGTTTTGCAAATGTGTAGGAGGCTTTCACACAACAGTTTCTGTGCAAAGTTGTACCAAGTAAATAGAGCAAAGAAATGTGGTTACTTTGTTGGAAGATTAAAAAGAAAGTGACACTGCAATGAGATTGGCGTAAGAATTTTGAGCAAGTTGACAGATATAGGAAGGCATGCAATTAGAATTTTTTTCTTTTTATTTCACGAGCATTTATCTGGCAACATAAATTAAGGCCAGCCTGTTAATCATCTAAACTCAAGCAACCAGGCTAATATAACAATTTCAGGAGATTTTGTGGATGCATTATGATCCTACTTGACTAAAATATTGTTGTTAACTTTTTTATTTAAAATGTAAAGAGCCGCTATTTTTGTTGCAATGTTTTAATTGTTGTATTTACTTCCCTCACTACCAGCCAACATCCTGTTCACATAGTGAGTTTGGGACTTCATGTGGAGGGCCTCATAAATGCAGTAACTATCAATTAGGTTCTTGATTTGAGTACCACATGGGGTACTTTGAGTGAGTTGGTTTGGGATCTTGAAAGTAAAACTCTTAATCACAACTCCTTGCACTGCCAAACCTTTCAGGTCGGTCTCTTGCCCAGAGAGCATTTTTAGAGGCTTTTCTGTTCCTCACATGTCTCCTTTTCTTTTTTTCTTTGACAGTTTGCACTGTTGGTGTTATTGCTTCCTCAATCTTGCAGAGAATTGCCTGGTTATTTGTTTTCCCCACCTTCAGAATTTCCTGAAAGGTTTCCAGAATATCTCAGGCTGACTGATGTAAGCCCTCTTTCCAAACCCCTGCCTCTCCAAGGATTTTGCTTCCAACCTATATGCTATACAGAAAAGACAGACTCCCCCAAACCAATGTCAAAAAGCAGCCTATTTGGTCGCCTGCTTAGCAAGATCTCTAGCCATAAATCTAAATCTTGAGATGTTACACAATGTTTAACATCACTCTCTAAGCACATTTAACCGTGTAGGACCCACATATGCAAAAATGGAGCAACATATTTTTTACCTTCAAAACGCTGCTCTGGAAGGCCTCTAGTGCAGGGATGAAGCTTTTTTAATACTCATGTTCCTAACTGTAATTTTGGGCTAACCTTGCATGTTGTGTGCCATGTATGACACACAGTTCAAATACTATAGAAATACACAACTTTTCTTAAGCATTAGTGATGGTAAGTTCAGCTCTTTTTAGAGAGTCGGCTCTTTTGCTTCAGCTCCCATAGAGCAGCTCTTTCGACCCCCAGATGGCTCTTATTTTAGGATGTTTTGAAGCCTATTTTTTTCCCCCTTAACTTTGGAAAAATAAATGGTTTTTGTGTTGAAAATCCTTTTCTGTTCTTTTTTTATGAGAAAGCCTTTAATTGCCTCATTCTGTGCAGTTATGTTACAAAAGCATTCTTACCGTGGTTTAATATGTTAATCGAACATTTAAATTGCACAAATGCAAATCCAACATAAATAGAAGAAACTGCAAACAAATCCACAGAACAGAACCAGAACTCTTTAATCAATCATCTGCTGTCTCACTCACATGCCGCCTTGCTGCCCAATGAGCTGGGCTAACCCACTGTTAGAGCTAAGCAGCGAAAAGAAAGATTGTGAGCCATCTCTCACTTGATGAAAGTTGGCTCTTCTGATTCACTGCAAAGCATCGGCCCTTAGAGCTGCATCTTTTGATTATGACACATCACTAATGCAGTATAGGCATAATAAGCTCTGCAGAAAATGTGAGGATTTTTTTTTCATACAATATATCTAAGTCTTAACAACCTACTCAAGGACTAAAACTAGTATGAAAAATGTCAAGACAATTAAACTCTTGGCTTATCCAAAATCTTCCATGGATAGAAGAAAAGTTTCAAATGTTATTTTCCACTTCTATCACACACAGCAACAACACATGCTTCGCTAAAATCAATAATAAAAAAATCTATCTTCGGCCTCCATAACCCTTCTCTTAAAGAAAGGCAAAGACCCTGCATCATGTGCATCATACAGACCTCTGTCTTTGTTGAATGTTGATGTTAAAATTTTAGCCAAAGCCCTAGCCCTGGCCTTGAGAAGATTCTCCCTTTCATTTTCTCAGAAGAACAAACTGGTTTTATTAGAAAGCTCTTCCACTGATCCTGAAGTTGTCATTTCTATAGATGCAAATAAAGCATTCAACCGCGTTGAGTGGAATCATCTTTTTGCCCTCTCTCCCCCATTACCATTATCTTTAGCCATTGAACCTCTGTCAATGGCATTAAATCCAGAGTCCCCCGAGCTGATGTCGAACTCAAATTGTCATTTTATGCAGATGACCTGCTTCTTTATGTATCAGACCCACTGACTAGCATAGCTTCAAATTCTGGATTTATTCAATAAGTTTGGCTCTTTCTCCGACTATTAAGTAAATTTTATCCCATAAACCCATCTGCGCTATCACTCAAACAATCTGACATTCCTTTTTAATTTAGTGTGTCTGGGTTTAGGGACTAATGTTTTTTTTATTTTTGCTGCTGTTTGTTGCCCTTCTACCACGTTTATGAAACCTATATACGTGTCTATACACTCATTTCATAATAATTATATTCATTTTTTTTAATCATTGCTATTTTTATGTATTTGTTCATGTTTTAAATGTATTTGTTGTAGCTATTTATTTATTTATTTATTTTCTTTTGTGTTGTTCATTTTATTAGTATTTTATTATCAATATTGTTGTCGGAGACAGTGTTCTATCGTTATTGCTATTCTTAAAAAAATTGAATGATATGTACAATATTTTATTTGTGCAATAATGCATTTCCAAAAAGTGAAAATAAGGCTTATTGGACTCAGCACTGTGCCTCTGAGAGAAGAACACTCTCAGCCAAGTATGAAAAATGTTCACTGCTCTGAAATAACTGTCTGTTTCTTGAAGGAGAGCGCCACTTAAAGGCATGTAGAAAGATGAGAGGCAAACTACTCAAGGAGAAAATAGAACTTTTGCAAGGCAAAGAGCTGTGGTGTTTGAAGCATGGCCATGTGAGTTAAGGTTGCGCAGAGAAACTGTGCTGACAGGTGTGTTCCCGGATGTCTCCTGCTGTTTCGCACATGACAAAAGGAGATGATGGAGGTGATCAGATGGGCAACGATAACGGTCAGAGGCAATCAGTCACTGCTGCTTTGTTCTGTGCATAAAGTGAGGGTTGTGGATGTGCATTGGGGATGGTGCATGTGAAAAAGATAAGCAGAACTGAAGGATATCTTCAATGTGAATTCATTGCATATGTTTAATTTTTTTAACTTTTAAAACACTGACTTACTTAAGTTACAAAAATGATAAATATACATATGTAACCATTAACAGTGGTAACAGTGCCTGATGGAGAGCTTGGTGGCTGTGTCAGTAGGAATTTTTATTCCACGCAGACATTGAGTAAGCTCCTTGTGGAGAAAGAGGGCATCTAAGAGGTAGCGGTGAGCGTTTTTTGTTTAAACATCACAGAACCCATTGTGCATCCTTAATAGCAAAAGACAACATCTGTGTGTGCGACCACATTTTGTTTTAAGGCTAAAACACCCAAGGGTGCAAACAGAGGGGCATTTGCTTTTCACACATTAGAGACAACCACATGGGGTGGTAAAGGAATAACACCAAGGCATTGCATTCATGGATTGATTTCAACACCCCTAGACAGTACAATTTCTCATGTGATATAAAATCTGACAGTCAGACTATTTATGGTTTTCTCAAGTTGTGAGTTACAAACATTCTGATTGTCCATTTTGGTTTGTCTTTGTGGGGGGGGGGGGGGGGGGGAATCTATCAAGACATAACTTAATTTGTTTCCTCTTCCAAGATCAATCCTTGCCACACAACACATGGAAAACGTGTGTCTGCAAATTCAACCATTGGCAAAAAAAGGCTTACGTTGCAAACACACCTGCAGTCAACACTGTCACTGTTGTCGAAGAGGTAAGAGGAATGGGGATATAAGATAATGGGGAATGGACAGAACTTCAGATAGCTATGACAATGACTTAATTCTCTTTGTGTCTCAGCCCTGCTCTCCCTGACCTTTCTTGGTAATCCATTTTGCTGCAGCCCAGTATTTGCCAAATGCCTTCGTCCAGATGCAGCCTAGCTGTGCCGAGGTGAATGAGTATCATTATGCTCTTGAATGTTTAAGCTTAAATGTGTATTTTCAGATCACACCTGATGTCTTTTTGTCTGAACATACACTATTTTTAGTTCCCCCCGCCTTATAGCTATACCCGCCTGTTGCTTTAAAATTTAAATGAGGTCCATATGGAAATGTAAGCAAGCTTCAAGTGTATGTAATGTGCATTGAAGGGTTTCTGGCATCCCTTAGGTGCCTGCCCTCTACTATCTTGTCCCCAAACACATGGAAGCAGGTGGAAGTGGGTGTATGTGAAAAGGGGGAGGAGGGGTTTCGAGGGCGATAATGTACTCTGCATTATTTATTGCTTCTCATCCATGTCACTGCTTTGTGCTCATTTCCCAGCAACATTTTAGAGGTTGAGGAAATAAGCAAGAAAACAATGTAATGGAGAGAAAGACCTTCATCACTGTACAACAGGGCAAGAAGAAGTGTGACAAATGAAGCAAATGCCTCGATTAACACTCACAGCTACCTCTCTTGATACCCGTATTTGCAACCCAGTGTGTGGATCACATGTACAAGAGTCTTAAATCTCAACAGCCAACCAGGGCTACAAGAACTATTCATAATCATATGGGAGATACATTATGTTGGAGCCGCTCTCATCTTCTTTATCCCACCCTCATTGGCTTCTCTTTCATCTGTCAAGTCTAATGAACAGATGTTGCTCAGCTGCTGGAGTCAACATGATGGACTGAGTCGCTGGCAGGCACATCCTTCCGCTGAGAGAAAGTGAGAGGGGTCATCTGGACAGTGAATAGCATGCCAGGGTGCTGCAAATCTTCTGTGTTTCACACCTTATTTCTTCCTTGCCGCTGTCCTCATCCATGACATTCAGGAGTCTTTCTACACCGAGCTGTACTTTCAGCACTATACCTCCCACTGTTCTGTCCGGTCTGAGGCCCTGTCAGCTATTCTGTTCACTGCATCTATCTGTAATATGTCCTCAATCAGAGTAGCTGTCCAATATAAAAGGTCAAAATATTTGTAAAAAGGTCAATATGTGGAGGAAGGGAGGAACGTGTGAACAGTGGTCAAATAAGTGTGACAGAAAGAAGGTTGCATGAAAAGTCTTTCAATATGTCTGATACCAAAAAATGATGTACACAACTGGTACAATGCAGAATCCAAAGCGTTATCACACTTTTTTTCTGATATGGATGGGTCTGATTGGATAATTCAATATACAATATATGCAAACAGAAGCATGTCTCAGGCAACTCCTACCATCCCTGGCTGCTGGACTTAATATGAAAAAGTGATGCAGTATGCACATGCTAAAAGCACAAGACTGGTGGCATGTTTAGACACAATGCTGCACATGCTCACACTTTGTTAACTTAAGCCCCATTTCCACCAAGCGGTCTGGTATGAATCAGTACATTTTGGTATGGATTGATTCAGTAAAGTCTGATCCCGTTTCCGTTTCCGCCGCCAACTGTCTAATATTTGGTAGGCGGCATGTGAGGCGGATGCCGATAGCTGTGTCAGCTACCTAATAGCTTAGCATCATAGCAGCTAACCTGCGGGAAAAAAATCAAAAAGGAGAAAAACATGACATAGTCAACAAAACTAACGATGGAAGACATCCAGCCGTTCATCTACTCTGTCATTGGCAGGTGGCTCTGTTACAAACTGCAAACAAGCTTTGTTTCGGAGAAGGCTGAGGGCTGTGCCGTGCTGAGAAATACAGACGAATAAACAATCGACTGTATATTTAAACACAGCGGGGTTGTGTTTGCTGCTGTCGCACGGGAAGTGACGATTCATTCAACCAATCAACTGACTGCAGTGTTTAGCTCCACCTTTTAGAGTCGGATTGATATTCTTGGCACCCCAACAGAGCGGTCCCAAAAAGTAGGACAGTAAAGGTTGGTAATTTCGGAATCTTTCCTGGCTTTAATCTAAGGAAACACCACAAAATGTGTGCCATACTGAGACAAACCAAACTGGCCTATAAACATCTGCTTCAACAAGCTGATTCCAAATTATCAGAGGGCTTCTTTTATCACCTTATTTCTACAGCATTTCTACATTCAGGATAGTCTGAAGGTAGTCTTTATCTACCCTCAATTTGCTATTTGCTGTTTTCTCCTTAAATAGAAGTAGCTTCTCATGTGTGTCCAAAGGAAGATCAGTCGATGTACAGTGCAGTTATGTCATCAAGCAAGTGGCCTGTTGTAGATCCCTAGGCATGTTTGAATTATGACCATTACAGGCAGCTATTTGTGGTTAAAGACTTAGGCACAAGTGTTTGGAATAAAAACCCTTTTCATTTGAAAACATTGCGGTAGGCAGTTTGCTTTTGTTTTGGGTAAATGCTTTTTTCAATCACAATTTTCGTGACAGAAAGCATTCAAAGGTACTTACCTTAACCTCTTTAACATTTACTCATCGGGTGATATTACCACCATGCCTATTAAATGTATTAGTTCCTTTTAAGTAGTTGGTTGCCGATAGTTTTATCAATTTCCCTGCTGGAACATCGTGCCCAGGAAAGTAAAAGCCTTGCTGGACTCACATTTCCGAGTTAAGTCAACCGTTCCCCAAGACAATCAGTCAAACATCTTCACTTATGTTGCTGTACCCGTTTTGTTGTCTTCCCCAGGACTACACAAATCACTCTCTGTGCTCAGTCAGTGTAACTGTGTAACTACAGGGCACATCTTGTTAGTCATCATTGGTTTCAGAATGTCCTCAACCCTAACTCATTCTGACTGTTACCATCCAACAACACTCATATTTCCCTGTTAGTGAACTTTTGATAGTGTATTGCAGACTAGATAGATAGATAGATAGATAGATAGATAGATAGATAGATAGATAGATAGATAGATAGATAGATAGATAGATAGATAGATAGATAGATAGATAGATAGATAGATAGATAGATAGATAGATAGATAGATAGATAGATAGATAGATAGATAGATAGATAGATAGATAGATCAGATAGTTCAGGAACAAGTGAGGAATCTAGTCTGGAAATTGAGCAGAATGGTATGATTATTATTTAACAATGCTGACAAAGGGTCAGTATGTACAATAGCATTTAAGTTACTTAAGTTTTTTTTTGGTTTTTTTTTAACAGATTAGAGCTGTGGGCTTCTTTCAATTCATGTTATATATGAACACAAGTTACATCAAATATAGTGCACCTTTTGTTTTACATTACTACTTTACCCAAACAGAGCCCTTTAATTGCCAAACTAATGCTGAAAAGGCTCAGACTATGCTGTAGTATTGAATGTTTTGGTCGTGAAAACACATTTAAATCAAGCAAATACAGAGCTTTTCTTCTAAGGAAGCAGAGTTGACTCGAAAACAGTCGAAAGTTGAAACACAGAGCCTATATGCAATGCCCTGTATGGCAAACTGCATGCAATGAAATTCCCAGTGTAATGGCAGATGTCGCGCTGAGGAGATCACAAAGCCCTGTTTCTGTCCCATCCCTGTCCCTGACAGTCTCTTGCCACCCATGACAGATGTGATCCAGAAAGAGGAGCCACACAGAAGCTGTGCTGTGGGAAATAGAACTAGATCACAGCAGGCATAAGGAGTTGACAGAACAACAGAGGTGAGAAGAAGGAAGTTTTAACCATTCAATTATAAAATGTTAAAGGGTAACTACTTTACACAACATAATCAGTTTCTCCTGATGTTTTTCTGTCTCATTCAGGGCTCTTAAATGTTTTTAGTTTGACTTGTAACCTACTAAGACAGCCATAGCATCATTTAATTGACTGGAGATTCCTTATTATTCCTTGCCCATTGCACAATTTCAATCTGTTTCAGTCTATTTCAGTTTATTTTGTACATTCTAAATTGCCTATGTACCTGATTTCTTTCTCTTTCTAATAAGTCCATTTTTGAGAGTTTTTTTATTTTTATTAATCCATCTAATGTGTCTAAATCCCCTAGTTTGTTTCCTTAAATTGATATTTTTAAACCATATACAATACAATAACATGACCTCAGACAGTATTGTGTTGTTGTTCAGCTATAACACTGCATGAGATCAAAGCTGTCATGAGTAGATTCAGTCGTATGACAGCTTCAATGTCAGCTCGAGTGCAATGGGATGAAAATGTTGTTAATGTACAGCACTGACATAATTTATACGTAGTGGTAGGTCAAACACAAATCTCTTAATCCATGCATAGTTGCAGAATCAATTGCTTTTAAGCTATGCATTCTTCAAGTCAGAAGTGAAACGACACAGCAAAAAACAAAAAGGAATTCAATGACCTGGAAGACAGACAGGCTCAGTTACATGTGTGCCTATCAGACTTACTGATATGGCCTCTCACTTTCCTTTTGGATTTTTCCTGGGTTTCTGCATGACGTCCAAACGATGAGGGGTGTGCAGGGGCAACCCATGTTGTCCCTTATTCCCAATTCAATATGAAATGCAATTGCTTTGTCTCACATTTTACTCCCAATATGCCACACTCGACCACCTAACTCCCTTAATCTTATTTCCCAGCAAAGGGCTCCCATGATATGGAGAAGAAGATATGGCTCTATTGTTGAATAAAATAGATGTGGGCATCTTTACAATAATTTCTCTGTAAAACACTGTAGAGTTACAGTCTCAACTGTTCATACTGCTCCAAACAGATAACATGACTATTAAAGCATATTATATATATATATATATATATATATATATATATATATATATATATATATATATATATATACACAGTGCACCTTTTGTTGATTTTATAAAATAGGTTTAGCTTTTCCATCATTATAATACTACAATCCTAAAAAGAGGCTGAGAAAGTTGAAATGTCTTTGAGTTAAGTTATCATTTAAAGAGCATTTCTAAGAAAACCAACATGCTGAAGACAATGAACACCAATTTGACATGTGGCATGTGACAGCCATGAGGCAGGTATAAGGAAATGAAAACAAGATCTACCTTCACTAAAACCATGGTTGACCAAAATTGAGCGAATTTTAGACACCAACAAGTTAACATACTACTGTATCCTTAAAGATGACTTCAAAGTAATCAGGATATACCTTACATACAGACCTGGTGGACTGCCTAACTGACCCCAAAACAAACACAGTTATGGCCTAACATCGTGATTGTGGGCACCAGGAATTTCTTAAATTATTACTGTTTGAAGAAGACTTCCCTTACAGCAGTTTGTCGCACTGGAAACATCTCAAACATGCCTGCAAGTGGAGAATGTAGGTTGCTATATAGACAATGACAAGAACTGTGCATTTAAAACACAGTTGTTGCTTATATGGATTCATATCACTCATTTCAAGATTGATCAGAGCCTTATTTGTACTTATCAATACATCAAAGTGCACAACAAACATATAGTGGGGCGAAGTCCTGAACGCACTGGTCACTGCTTTCAAACTTCCAGACTCCCAAACTGTGACCATTTGGTGCAGGTAATCCGTACTGTATTTTAAAGCTACAGACACAAAGACCCGCGGTTTTGAGCAGAGCTGAGGTAGAGGGCTATAGGCATGCTAAAATACAGGACCAGAGTGGATTTAGAACAAGACACTTAACAGATGTGTTTTGGGGAGCTAAACTTATTTAAATTGGTTGAAAAGGAGTATGTGACCTTAAAATGTAAACCCAGGTGATTCACAACAATCCTACAATATAATAAATAATTCCACAATGCTGCACACTGTGGTTTCAGTAGTCACAACAAATATCTAATAGGATAAGCTTCACAGTGGTAGAATTGCAACATGCACATATAAATGTACTTTTGCAGATGTGTAGGCCATTCCCTATCCTTGTGCTGTCCAAGTTTGAGCAGTGATCCAGAAGGTCACTCCCCTGATAAGGATTTTGCGCCTGCTAATTTGGGATGACAGCCCATGTCATCGAGAATGTTTTTTTTAGGGCCTGATTATCATCAGAGCTGCCCATGCAAATGACAGGGAGACCTTAAGGGATATCATTTTCTATTAAAATATGTAAGAGTCTAATTACAGATAAATGTCACATTAGCTGTGTGAGATATAGAGACCTGGAGTGAATAGGTAGTTGTGGAGAGGGGTTGAAGGGGCCAAGCACCCTCATAAAGTGATGTGTGAAAGAAAGCAGGGTGAATCAGTGGATCTAATAACACTGCCCAACACCATTAATACACTTTAGTTGGTGGATTTTACAGGTAGCATAATGAGAATGTGAAGGCAGAATAAAAGCAGGCAATACAAATGTCATACAGAAATAGGTTTGGATTGTGGAAAGCTACAGGAAGATGGCAGCTTCTTAACTCACAGCTTTATTTGTCAGATATTTCATTGTAGTAAAATCAATCACTGTTTGACAATTTTCTCTCAAATAAGATCAATAGACAATTAAACAGCCTTGTTCATATGATTTTAAAAAACTCTTCATGAAATTAGTCAAAGCACTACATTTTATGGAAAAATAATCACAAACAGTTTTGAGTAATTCAGTCAACTAACTATTGCTTATGGTAAAAAACCTTAAGGTCATGGGCCAGACAAGATTTAGCCAGTAACGTCACCCTTCACTCAGTTCAGGGAAAGAACGTGATGCGTTTTTTTTTTTTTTTTATGTGGAATGATACAGAGCCAATTTAATCTTGAAACCTTCACGAGTAAAGCTTGTTTATTTAAAGAAGGGAAATGTGCACCCACAACAATGCTTCCATAAAAAGAGAGCGAGAAGGTTGTTCGAAGAATAAGCTGTTCTGCTCAAAATGGAAAGTGTGGCACAATGTGCCATTATTGACTTTAAAATTTGAGGTGACTGAAAGCTAAACTCTGAAAACATAAGCAAGCTACTGTTTATTATTATTTCTGATGTCTGATCACTTCTCTCAAGATAGTGTTTTTGTTTTTTTGTTTAAGCCACACGTCACTTCACATCGTTTTTATTTTTAAAGTATTTTCATTCCTCATCTTTTCTGATTCAATCTAACTTGGTTTGGCCAACAAGATTGATTTTGAGTTAGTTAATTTTTGCAAGAGTTGAATCCATTTTTAATCCACTGCTGAGCCGCTGAGACCAACACCCTGCTTCAGCTGTTGAAATCCTTGCACTGCTGTGTGACATCACTTCTACCAGGTTGCTGCGACAATCAGGCCGGCATGATTTCTGGAGGACACAACGGTACTTTTTAATTGCTGGACCACGCGGGGAAGTTTGATATTTGATTAATATATTCAGGTTATAGTATATTTTCTTTATACCTAACTGAATATCATTTTGTTTAAAATGTCGGGCGAAAAAATGAAGCTACTGCATTTGAAACTGTACAGGAAAACAGATTATGAGTTTACAAACTTGATACCTGATAAGTTAGCAGGAACAACAAAAAGACAGAGTATAACTGGGATTACATTTCAAGGTCTCTTCATCTTGTCTTTGACTACTTAGAAGAGAGAGAGGTAAGTGAAAAGGATGAATAAAAAGTATGTGTTCTTAAAAGCGCAGTGAAGATACTTGAAAAGCTCTAACATCCTTTTCTTGACTGAATGTCCATGTAGAGTCCTTGAGCTGTAATGTTGTCGGTAAAATTAATCTGATCGTAAAGGTGAATGATAAATCATTCAAGGTAATATCACTGCATGTTTGTATTTGGCATTACAGTACATCTGATTTCCCCTCCTCATGAAATTCTCTCCATACTTTATAAGTAAATTGCTAAATATTTAATGAACAAACTCATTAAAAATGGGGTTATTTTCAGAAATATCCCCGTTGGATTCCACACACCAGATTGAAACCTCTTTTCAATTACCATCTAGCCCCAAAGAGACAGCTTTTAAGGCCCTCTCTGAAGACACATCATTAAAAAGGAATGAGAGCCTGTCCAAGTCAGCTCTTGTGTTATGGTAGGACACTGTTCCTGTAATGGTGAATGATACCATGCAAAGGAATATTCACTATTTCGTATTTGTATCTCTTTATTTTTGTTTATTTAAGAAAACACTGGCCCTCCTTTCTGCTGTATGGACTTGTGTTATTCTCTTGCTCATTTGGAAGATTAATATTTAGAATTTAGATTTGTAAACTGCTTAAGATATAGAAAATGAGGGGATGCATCTTATGACTTGGACATTTATTTTCAACTAAGTGGTTTGAGTGGTTAGCACGTTTATTTGCAAATGCCCTCCAGAAGGACATGCACAGTGCTTTCACACTTTAAGAAAAATCCTGATATTAACAGGAGGAGCGGTATGAGTGGATGCAAACAACCACACTTTTTACTCAAACTTTACCTAGAGTTTCTCCTGCCAGCCCCCCGAGTATTTTTATCGCAGAAAATCCAAGTGAGCTGATGTGAGAATGCAGCAGGATAGTATCCGAAGAATTCACCTCGGGTCAGTGGGAGAGTCTGATGACATTAATCAATCAATCAAACTTTGTTTGTATCCCACTTTTCAGACAATGTAACAGGAAGTGTTTTACATGGAAATAGATCAAACAGCAACAACATGTATCCCTCCCAATCCCCTACTCCACAATCCATAAACAAGGTAAGATATGTATATTGTATCCTGTGACTGGAGTTAGAACAAACATTATGTTTTCTGTTCACCAGTATTCTTCTTCTCTTTTGTTGTGAGTGTGCTTCAGTCAAAATACAGCAATGATACAAAGGCAAATATTCTCAATATAGCATCGTAAAGCAGACTCCTTTGCTTTGTCCGCTACTTTCCGCTTCATTTTTTTTATGTCACTTCTTTCTTCAGAAGACCCCTTGCCCCCTCATGTCTGACAGAGGCTCCCGCTGTGACGTGCATATGTGAACAGCTAGTTCAAGAGAACATCCAAAGCAGACCTCCTAAAATATCTAGATTTTTCCAGAAGTGCATTTGTGAATACATCTTCTGTCGTCTAATTTTTAATTGATATTGGAAAAACCCACTCAATGTCCTTCTCCTAACTTTGTGTTGTTGTTCAGTATGCATTGAAATATATTTTTTAATAATCATACAGTAATTCATCCTCTTCATACTTGTTTTATGTACAAGTCATGGATAGTAATCAGAAACCATAAAAAAGGACTTTAGAATGAAGAAATTAATGTATCTTTGTCTGTATCCGATGCAATGTTTAATAGATTGGTGATTTGTTTGTCTTGTTGTGATTATATCTGGTTTTGCATTATTTATTTATCACTTCATAAGGCAACCAAAAGGGTTTTCTAAATCAGGAAATTCCAGAAAAGATACAAACACTGTTACACGTGTTGGACATGTATGTGTTAAACACACATGTAAAAACACTTGTTTTACTTTGATTCAGCAATGCAACTAAATCATGACTTAATGTGACAGAAAACAAGAAACGATTTTTTTTAATTTTAGTATAACCAAAAAAAAGGACAGGATTGATGTTGAAGCTCTTAAGTCTCTGAACAGCAAAACACAAAAAACGGATGTCTTAAATGGATGTCCATTGTATTCAATAACAGGCTTTTAACGATGATCGAGAAACTGCAAGCGCAATAACTTTATAAAAAATGTCCATGGAAAAATGCTCTTTTTGAGTCAAATTAAAATGGCCACAGATGGGGAGGAAATCTCCATTGCAGCAGGATTCCATGGAGGTTTGTCCAATCCTTCAACAGTATGTGGACATAGTACACAGAAAGAAGCTCCCAAATCCTGCATCAGGCTCCTCTGAGACCACTGATGCTGCACAGCAAGATCCTCTCCTCTTAGCAATGCCTCAGTTCTTCATAGCTGTATCCTGATGCTTTAGCGCCATTTTGGCATAACAACAACTTCACAAAGTTTTCAGTTCAACTCAACATAACATTGATGCGAAACAAGAATGAAGTAAGGAAATAGGTCATATTAATCATCTTCTCAAGCAGTCACTCTGCAGGAGCATTAAGTGCCTTTATGTTTTTACTTGCTATTATTCTGACCTGACAAAAGTTTTTCACCAACAATTTCTGCAGAAATATTAACATTTACATCTGCTGCGATCATAATGGAAGGATCCTAGGATCATTTGGGTAATCAAACTTCCCCACCGTGATAAGGTAGGAGTTCAGGGGGGTTAAATCCAAAGAAATAATTCTGATTGATATACATTGTTCATGTAAGACATCTATTAGAACAGGTTCCTTAAATAAATAATGTAAATGGTTTCTAGACTCCAGTTTGTGTTGCCCTTTTATTGTCTTCTGACTACTTCAAGCACTTTCACACCTCAGGGAGAGGCTGCTATATATAGTGTCCATCAGTTTTAACTAATTTCAATCATACATATGTATATGCCGCCGGCGAAGCAGTGCGAACAAATACATGTTAAGTGTTTTGTCCATGGACACATTGGACATGTGACTGCAAGGAATTGGGATAAAACCCCCTAACCTTCTGATTGAAAGATGACCCAATTTTACAAATGAGCCACAGCCACCTCCAATAAATAAAGAACCATTAGGACATATGATGTAATGTTATAACCAAATATTAAGATCAAGCTGTTCTTTTTTTTTTTTTTACTTCAGACATTAGACAACAACAAAGTGAATGTGGGTGTTAAAAAAAGAAGAAATTCATAAGTAAATCTTCACAGAGTTGTATTACTCATAGTGCTTCCAGTTGAAGGGCTTGGAGAGTATTACTTATTGTCATACAAGTTTAAGGGCCATTTTTTTCCATGTGAGGTATTTTATCGTGGTAAAAAAGCATAAAGCATATTATCTGAAAATAAAGTACATCAATGAGTGTTCATGGGTAATTAAGATATATATATATATATATATATATATATATATATATTCTTCAATGTCATGATCTTGGGTTTTTACCGATGGAATAATTCAAATGAACTGTTGTGAATGTGATTAAGAGGGACAGCCGATAAGCCAAGTTTGTCTGCAAGTGGATGACCTACAATATTTAGTATAATCAGAAAAAATGGGATTATATAAGGACATGTTCTTCCACTAACCTTAGAGAGTGGGTCAGGGGGTATAAACATTCAAATAAAGACAACAAAGACAGAATCATAATGACACTTTAAGAAGGTGGGTGTAAAAAAAACATTAAAGTAGCCGTAGCAGGGATGACATCAAGGGTACACCAATGCATTTTCCAGCCAGGGCACACACAACTCTGTGTCTATCAGCTGGAAATGCTCCCTAACTTGGAAGGACAACAGGGGTCAGGATTTGGACATCAAGAGTACAAGCTGTCAGTGTTCTCCCTTATTCGGTCCCTTGGTTCCCTTCAGTAAATCCCTGAGTTTGACATCAAGGCCATTGTGATCTGATTTCATCCTATTTATCTAGTTCACCATACCCTATTTTGACAGTTGGAATACTCCTGTTGTTCCAGTTGCTCGGAAAAATAGAGGCTGCAAAAAGTGAGTGTTTGTCAGCCATATTATTAGGTGAAAAAAATCTGTTGTTCCTTTCTTATTTTGACTTTTTTTTCCAAAGCACAGGATTAATATGGATAAAACTAAGACAGACAGAGACAGACACCTTTTATTGTTCAATGTATATTTATGTGTTGGCAGAAATGCCTTGTGGATATTTCACTGAATGCTTCACAAGTGCCCCATATTGTACAATTGCAAATGCTCAACTGGGAAAATAAACCACCAGATGGGGATGGAAGGTGTAAGTGCTAAAAAAAGGACTGGAGGAAAAGCTGTCTCTGAAATATGTTACTTTTTATTTTTTGTACTTGGGGCTGAGCTCCAAATGCGAGTCATTGAACATGTAGCTATAACCATGTCAGACAGGACATCAACAAGTCACAGCTGTCTCTAAAAAATACCCCCAAAAAAGAAAAAAAGTAGAGAAAAACCGTTCAGTGTCTTTTCATAGGGTGGTTATACTAACACTGGGAATGTAAGACATGTTTACACAGAAAATGGGTTTATCGGGATGGAAGACTGCATTTTCTAAATCAGGGGTACTCAAATACAAATCTAAAAAGGGCCAATAAGAAATTTTTTTAATGATTCAAAGGACCATTTTTTGAGGTCGGTCAGGCCAAATGCAATAATAAAATGTCCTTTAAATTAAAAGCAAAAATACAAACTAAAATCATCATGTCCATTATTGTTGTGTCACAGGGCCCGATTTACTAAAGGTCTTAAAACGTGTGCAAACTTGATACCAACCACAAAAAAGTGTTATCTGATGTACTAACAGCCAGCAGTGAGGATTGTTTCTATCATATAAGTAAAACAACACATATTGTCCCTTTAGTACGTTTGCCTAAATGTGCAATATGGGGCATTTCTGCCCTGGAGTGCAAAATACAGGGAGGAGAAAATGCAAAGTTAATTTAGTACATGCATTGTAATTTAGCAAGCCTGGCAAGAACTGGGATTGCGACGGTTTCTGAATTTAGCACCTTTGAAAGGAACGTGCTAATCCAGCAGCCCAGTGTTACACACAACAGGCTGCAGTTAGGAGGAGACATAGAGACAATAAAAGAATGTATGAAGATCGTTTTCCCCCCAACATGTTAAATTGTTTCAAATGACAAAAAAATAAATGGCATGCATTTATTTTTTTTTATTTCAATTCAATATTAAAGAGAAACACTATGATTACATTAATATAACTGAACATGCAGCCTCTGCATTCTAAATAATTTCAATATTGCCCGTTATGTCTCCCTATTTCCCTCTTCTCACCAACATTACCTTTTAAACTGGGCATTTCCTTTTTCCCAGGTCTTGTGACTCCCCCAGCTCATCCTCTCCGGTGCACTTTTCTCTCTATTGAACTCTTGTCGTCCCTCTATAGCCGCCTGCTGCTATGCTCTAAAATGCTTGGATTGGGGGACCTGACCACTGCTTGTACCCCCCTTATTAGATAACTCTTGTCAGGGCATACATGTCCCATCAGACAGTGCTGGACAGCTGTCTGGTGCGCAACAATGGGCGGAGTGGTGCGCCTTTACGCCCATGCCACAGAGGAAGTACAGCTCGCACCTCCTGTACAATGTAAACAATAGAGGACAGAAAAGAGAGGCCCTGTTTTATACCGTGCTTTTCAGATAAGCCAAATGTTGTTTTTCTTACATTCAGATTTATCTGCTATAACTTGAAAATACTGTATGTTCATTTGCCTCTCCCACTAATACCTATTTTTCGCTTGCAGTCCTCCTGCTTTCCGTCCAAACTCTGTGACCTAAACCAGTAGAACACGTAAAAACCTAACTTAAATACTGTGTAAAAGCTACAGACTGAGGACTCAATTTAGTATGTTAGTAGTCTTTAATTAGCAGGTAAATCCGGCCCTTCAATATGTGAACTGCTTCAAAAATGAACGTTAAAAATTGTGCTTGCAGCAGTCACTGACCCAGTAAAAGGCTATCTGTGTATCATTGTTGTCAATATTACATGTATACGTGTGTCCACATGTCCCAACCAAAACATGTAGTCAAGAAATAGCAGTTCGCCTGCCACAAATAGATAGACGGCTGGCGGCCACAAGAGCGGAAACTTTAGCACAAGCTGTCCTATATAATGTTCAGCTCAGTATAAGTTGAAGAAATGTGAAACAACACCATCCATTACATGTGAAAACGGTGCCTAGACCCATCTGATAATTTCATGGCCCTCAGTCACATCACACCCACATATCCTTCTCTAAACTCACTTAAACCTCTTATATGCAAGTTATGGATGCTTGTTTCACTTTGATATATATTCAGTGCTGGGAAAAAGAAATGTAGCCTATATATAGACCTGCCCTAGAAGAAAGAAAGTGCATCTCCCCTGATTTGAATATGTATGTTTACACCAATAAGTTCATGCAACAGCAACAGCATTTCCATACTTGTTTAGTCCTTTGAGCAGATGACAGAGAAGGGCCTTTAGTTCTGGTCCATCAGCCTTTGTAAAATCCATGATATTGATAGCCAGGAGGGTAGGTATGAAGATCATCAAGAATGTGTTCAAATTGTGCATGTGCTTGATGTAAATGCAGACCAGACTAAAGCAAAAAAAAACTAAAAAAACATGCTTGATGCTGAACCCATTTAAACCAGCTTGGCATTTATTGATGCCTTCCGTCATGATGAAAAATCTCAAATGTATTCTGTAATGATGGGTTTGTTCCTTGTTTGGTATTTTGTTTTAGTTATAAGTACATTAAGACTACATCCAGGAGGGGTGCCACCACAGTCATAAGCATCATATAGCACTCCTTTCCCATTACTCAAAACCGTTTCTCATCTACAAATAAGAAGCTGTTGGTCTCCAGAGCAACAACTCTCAGTGGGATGTCATCACAGTGATGACAGCACGTCATTTTAGTATGTAGTTCAGGAAGTAGCAACAGAACAAAAACATTTGTAGATAGAAAATATTACCAAGATAATGAATGATGGAACAAACCGAACATGAAAAATGTTTTTAACAAAAAATGTATACTTTTTGGGGAGCGGAGAGTATAGATTTCATTAGCAGTACAACACAGCATCTTGGATATTTAGTTAACTGTAGTTCACTTCATTGGGAGAGGTAAAGATAGTTGATTTGTTTTGCTGTCACAATTTAAAAAAAGAAAAAAAACTTGCCATGAGTGCAAACTTGATAAAATCAAATTGTCAATTGACATTCTTTTTACAAATTTACAAATTTAGCCTTCCATGACTAACTAGTTAACATCTCTTCTTCAAAGATAACATTTTTAGGTCTTTATGTAGCTTGGCTACATGTCTATAACCTGACCTTGCTGTTGTGTCTCACTAACACACTGTTACGCTGCATGCTGGTTCCTTTGACATCTGTGTGTCAGTGGTGTGAAGGCAGAGCAGCATGAATCTTTGTTGTCTAAGGTCATCTATTAATCCTACCATACAAGGGATATCTACACTGCAAAGTGTCTCGTGAGGTTATTTCATGGATACCTTTTTAAGGTTTTTTATCTGGCCTACTGTTCAATAGAAACATCCTGTATTTATTACGGCCCCCTGTTAGCCAAATATAAATCAACAAAGCAACTCTATAAAAGGCTCACTCATCATATGCTTTGTATTGTTGCTTATTGGTACACCTTCCACATGTAAACATTGTAAATATTTGTATTAGACGTATGTTTATATTTTTTATTTGGATAAAACAAGGAATTCTATGTCAAATTAGGAACAATAAAAAAGTGTATCCTGTAATTTCTACACACACAAACACACAACGCACTCTCACACTAGGCCCTTGTCCTTATCCCGGCTTGAGAACAATTGCCCCCCCTCCACATTCCCCTGTTGGCAGGCACTCATAGTGCGTGGCAGAGGTAGTATGTGGAGGTTGGCACTATCTCTTCCCTGGTCTGATAATCATACAGTATATTTGTGATAAGTTAAAGGTAGCCATTGTTGAGTGATGCAACACCATCACGAAAGGGTGACGATGAGCATTTCTTGCTTGAAAGTAAAGAAGCATGAATTAAAAACATAAGGAGATCATTAGTTAGATAATACCTTGGACTTCTGCCTGTTGGAACCGCAGTGCCATAACAGAACCTGGCAGAAGAATGACAGCTGTGTGCACATGTGATGACGAGTCATGTTGAACTATGGGGGTTAATAATACAACATTTAGGGAATACTTTTTAGGAATAAATATCTATAATAAATTATACCTCTAAAATGCATTAACATATGCATAATGCATTGAATACATGCATAATGTATATTTCGAGTTCCTAGAAAAGTCTATAAAGCATCTCAACCATATATCGTTTAAAAGTCATAAGGGTAATACAAGTCAAGTAGTTGTTGCATAATTGAACCAGCTTGTCCTATCCCTGCCATGTCATCTGATTGTCAGCTTCAAGTTAGATAAAAGTGTAGGAACAATAGCAGCATTCTGAAAGAGGAAAGTGCATGCCTTAAAAAAGTCCTGACACAGAGTGTGTGGCATACAGAAACCTGAGATAAAGCCTTGTTGCATTTGTGCCCTGTACGGTGCTGTAGCACAATCTCCCCCTTAATGATGTGTATTGTGATACAAAACAGCAATTATACTCCAGAAACTCACTTTCAATACAAATAGACATGAAAACACATGTTACTTTATATTTTTTGACACAAGTTAAACCCATAGACTGTGAATAATAGGGTCACACCGCAATTTTGTCTACACTTGCTGTCCGTCACCTGTGTATTGTGTGTTTGGGGGCTGTAAGGAGAAAAGGGAGGGGCTGGTGTAACCATAGGAACGGGGTTGTGGACACATCTTGTACCAGGACAAACTATTGTGTTTAGCTTTATTGAAGATAGCTTGGAGAGAAACAGTAGAGGGTCATACAGGAAGCAAGGAATATCTACTAAATTAACTGCACTTAAAAAAAAAAGCCAGAAAATCCACAGCCTGCGTCTGACAATATTTGTAAGCGCTTTTACAGAAAAAGAAGCACAAAGTCACTTTAAATAAGCACACTTAAAAAACACTGGAGCTCATGCATGAACAACTGTACTGAAACACATCTCAAGGATCTGTACCATTATACCTTTTTGGTACCTCTCTGTTAGGGTGCTAAGTGTGCTGATCTGACTTCAAAGGGTCCCTTCTGTTTACCAAACTTCTTCTTCATGGAACTTAATTAACCGCGGCTTACACTGTGTTGGGTTGCTACGATGTCACACTTTTACATAGCTGACGTGGTTATCTTAGTCTGGCTTACACTCTGTTAAATAAATCAGTGTACGGTTGGCTGTGGAAACACAAGCAAGATCAGGGTTCACCCTACCAAACTGAACTGAACCAAACCAGACTGCTTAGCGCTTAAGATTAACAGGTACCTCATCGCACTGTGTACGTGCATGTTGTACTCAACACCTTGAGATCAGTGTCACACAATGTGGCCAACAATAAATTTATAAGGTTGCAAAAATGGCACAGTCTGCAAGACAGGCACTATCCACAGCTATCCTAGGAAGTTGACTTGGTACTGCAATGTTGAGAAAAGAAGCAGTTCCTTTTAAACACTGACTCAGGCAAAGTTTGAGAGGGTGATATACTAGCAGTCAAAACTGTGCCTCAAAGATTGACATAGGTTTGTATCTAAAAGAAGCTTTTTCAGGAATGTCAATGCTTTGTCCTGTTCTTCTTTCAGTATGAGCTCTCCTCTTACAAAAGTAAATTAATACCCTTCAGGATATACAGTACTAGACCAAAATGTGACAAAGCCTTAAAACGAAGTAAATGTACACACTCAAACAGCACAACAAGACTAAAACAGACAAGCCTCTATGTATACACACACAAATACACATACTGTATATTCACAACCCCCTGGGGAGTATCGTCGGCTCAGCTAACCCATAAAACCCCGGCTTATCGCCTCTATTGGCCTCCTGCTTCTGCAGTTCCCCCAAGCCGTCCCAAGGCTCCTCTGATAATCAGCCGTCTCTGTTTGGCCTGCAGTCTGGGTGAATATCCCTCAGTCTAGAGATATAAGATCCAGGCCTGGGCTTCAAGGTCTCAGTGTGCAAATACAGTGTGGCGAGAGTGAAAAGCTGAGACGATCTGCTAAGGCATCCATGCTGCATGTGAGAAAACACATTCTGACGAGCTGTTGTATACTGCAACTGTAACGTACATAGGACATAAAAAAAAAAAAGAGAGGCCTAAGATTAGAGATCCGAGCCATGTGTGGTGTCATTTGTCTTGGCCTAACATCCCATGCTGGCACTCTGCGGTAGCTAAGCCACCCCCTCTTGTGAAAAACCAAAGCTGTAATGGAGAGCGTGTTCAAGTAAGGAAAATGGACAGTGGGGGGTTAAGCAAAGGTAAATGGAAAGATAAGCCACATCAAGTACAGGCTTATCCAGCCAGTTATAATTTACAAAGCTAATGTATTACAAAGACACAAAAATCCTAGGTGTCAGAAAGTAATTACAAGTAGCTAATTACTCAACAATATATGCAGTTTAACTGGAATGACCAATATGCAAACTCGTCTTATATTGGCTTTTATGTTTATCTCTTTGGGGTTAAGCCAGAAAACCTCCACTCCTCATGAAAATTCAAATGAGACCTGATTTACAATTTATTTAATGATAGCTGTCGACATTTACCCTCATGTATATGTCCTTTTAAATAAGCCAGATTTAAAAGTATCCATCCTCTTTGGTTTGCCACAGTGAGGAAGAACAAATCATAGTCAAGATTAAAATGTATTGAACTATTATAAATGGTGACATCTGGTGCTAAAAAAATCTGCTACTCAAAGATCGATTGATCAGAATTCAGAATCAGCATGTAAAGCAACAATATGTAAGCCTTTCCACCTTAAAATGGTAGTTTCAAAGGTCAATATAATAGCACAACTTTCAACATGGAGAATGGGGTATATCCAACTACCACAAAAAACCACAATTGCCTGTTTACATCACTATTCAACATTTGCAGCAGGCGGCAGTTCTCGCTTAGTGTATACAGCTTTACAACAAAAGTTCACACACCATCCTTCAGCCTCCTTGCTCCGTGTCTGATCCGAACTGTGAGAGCGGGGCCCCTGTCATTATGAAACTCATCATCCAGACAAAGTAACAATTCTGATTAATGTAAATCGTGAAAGAATCATATTGTGAGTTGAGTGAATCGTTACATCCCTACTTATTTATATCAAGTGACTTAATCCAATGTCTAAATCTGTTTGTGCACTGGGTAAGCAAACTGTAGTTGTAAACACCCCAAATGACTTAGCACCACATGTTCTCGGCTGACAAAATAGGGACCATTGAATTCAAGCAGAATTAAAATAAAGTTATAATCAAGCTGTTAAAGATTACCTTAAATGATACATAAAGGAGAACTTGTGTCATCTTTCAGGGATTTTTGCAGAATGAGCTACCTAAACCTGGACCACTAAAACCATTTGTTAAGAAAGAAGATATTCTGTGATTTGTTTTGGTGAATCATATAACATTTATGGTTACATGCATGGAAGCTTCAGATGCTGTTTTTTGTATTCACTTAGATAGAGAGACATCATTGACATTACACGAGACCAGCACAACACGATTTGTGAATTTTGTCAAATATATCTTTGTAAATTGGAGTATTGTGTGATTTACACCCAGCATAGCTCACTAGATTCAACGACATAGCTGTCAGTACATCATAGAGGAACAGAGCTGATTATAAGGGGGTTAAAGGAACCCGTATGATTGGCAAATATGTTACAACCACTAACACACCAACACATAATGAATGCTAATAAATTCCTTCACATCCCACCCTGTTGCCACAGCACAGTTGGCTGTGCTTTGCACAGTGCAGTGTACTGTACTTGTAGGCTGCAGGCAGTGTGATTGGAATACAGGAAGGACAACCAAGTTTGCAGATTTCTTGGTTGAAGTTTGTTGTGGCACAGGTAGCATACTAGTCAGTGGGTAATTCTGAGGGCTGTAAATAACTAAGGTGTCATGTCTTTTTGTGTCTTGTTTAATGCCACATAATGTCCCTATATTGGCCCCTTCCCAGCAACCAACTTCTCGTTGATCACTGTTGCGTGCCTTTAAAAGTATCATCATACAATAAGTTAATATCCAAGGATGATTGGAGAAAAGACAAAAAACATTTAAGCAGAAAATACATTAAAGTAATACATAAAGTAGGCCTACTTTTGAGTTTTTACTTTAAAAACAAAAAGTGAAATTCACATTAGACCAAAGTAATCTTTAAAGAGTAAATGTATCCACACATACTGTAACATAAACATTGATTTATGAGTGATACAATATTTCTATTATCTTAAATAGTTTAGGATTTGGAAAGAGAAACAATAGCCTCAAAACTAGAAAATATGTTTTAAAATGACAAAGGTCATTAACATAGGTTTGCCTCGTTTGGTCACTGTTAAAACTTAAATCCCCTGACAAATATAGCTTTTTTGCTCAACTCCACCCAGACACAATGTCAGAATCCAGACACTGTGACACAGTATGTGTAATTTGTATGGTACCGATAACCTTTGTGGTGCCAGGTTCTTCCCTCTGAGATTCTGCAGGTAGAACACATCCATTAGAATATAGTCCTAGCTATTCTTTATGGTAATATTACAAAGAAAGTCACCTCTTTATCACACAGTTCAAGGAAAATACTATATTTGATCACCTCACATGTATTTTTTTCTTCCCATAATTGTATTTTTCTCACTCTTTTAATTTTCTATTCCCCTGAAAGTTTTACCATCTAGGTCAAGGATACTGGAGGGAGGGAAAATTGCAGTGGCTGCTCCATGCAGCTCGCTTCACAGTAAAGACTCTTCCAAAGACACAATGACTTTCTCTTGTAGTTCTGTATCCATTTTTTATCAATGTGAGGTTGACTGGAGAAGAACGATGAATGCTTAATCTAATACACATACAAGGCTTCTGGGGATCTAAAAGCCATTATATTTTTAAAATAAAAGCCTCTGAAATACAGTATTGTGGAGATGAGAAAATGTATGAAAGAAGCAATGACAAAAGAGTGTAAACAGCCAGCCTCCGGAGTCACTCACAAAGAACCTATCCTGTTTCCCTGGACATATAAATGTGCCACTAACGGCCTCTGATCAGGCACTAATGGTATTCATAGTTGCCATGGGTCCTTTTACTGAGATAATATTTTGATCATTTTTATTCATGATATCCCCCTAAATTGTCCTTGGAAGAAACAGCAGATTATGGCAGGCTACTGACCCGTGGGTTGTGAATAAACATGAAAAACAATCAGTGTTCCATTTAAAAGCAGAATGGCGTGCAGGCACGAGCCTCTGGGGTTGGATTGAAGACGAGGTGGCATCAAAGGAATAATGAAATCATTAGAAATGAATTGATGTGAGAATGAATAATGATGTCCTTTAATTTCCTATTCAGAATATATGGCATTATCTAATATACACAGAGAATTGGGGAGGTCATTTAACTGTACACACAAATATGCAGCAATGCCCCACTACATTATTGTCATCATAGAATCCAGTGATCCTAATTATTGCGAGCGCATCTCACTTTGTGTTTTCTCACTAATCAGCTGCTGGGATTTTTAAGCACTTCAGCTGTGACCCACTTCTTTTTGTTTAGTTTGATGCAATTCACAAAGAAGCACAAGCTCTTCCAGGATGCTGTATTTATTTCCAGAGCACTACACCTTGCTCTTTGTGAGTGCACTTTTTTATATTTCAACATTTCGCTGAGGAAAAAAGCAGCGCTCACTACCTTCATGGCATTGTTATGAAAAGGGACCAGGTGTTTGAACCTTGCTGTAATCCCCTAGCCTTCAACGAAAAGCCTACCTTTGTTTACAGCATGCATGTGTCAATGTGAAATTCTTCACATTAAGCACATGAAGTAATTATTTGATTTGTGTATTCCTACTTATGTTGACATTATTCAAATGGTAAACCTTAAGGACTTGGAAGGGTGGGACAAGGTATGAATGTTGTTTTGATTTCAAGGGATTATATTTCTGTTTTAGCAAGTTAACACTATAGAGTATATTTATATTTTTTAACATACATTATATTCAGTCCTTGAATTAAATGACATTCATTCATATTTATGTTTAGATATTGTCAAGGCCATTTTGATCTTTAATGAAGACAGACAGGAAATGTTGGGAGTAGAGCCATCACTTCCTTAGTAGCACAAAGCATTCAGCTGCTCAACAAGCCGTGATCACACAGCATGGACTTGGCACACTGCACTTCATTGAACTTACTTCACATCCATTTCATGTTGTCATGCAAGGCTTTAGTTTTTTTTGTTTTTTTACATTTATTGTACATATATTACACACTGAAATTCATTAATTCATGAATACAATGGTGGTGAATGCAATTTTCTGCTTTTGTAAAAAGCAGGTCCAATGACTTTTTGTCCTTCTTGATCATAAATATCTACAAAGAGATAATGTGGATGAATAGATATGATATCAAATATAAGTCTTTAATGCTGTAACAAACATTAATCCATCCAAATGTTTGATTTGGAAATTTGGGGGAGTAGTTTGTGTTTTTAATGAAACTTCACAATGAGGGATTCCTTATCTATGCCATGAGTTTTCCTTGCTCGTCTCTTTTGTGAGTGTCTAAAACACATTTCTAGTCTGTCACACTTTCTACTGTGGTTTAATTTCCTGAGAGAGTGAGTCACATATTGATTTTGTCAGTGATGACATGACCTTTTCTCTGGTGCCAACATCAGTCCAAATGTTTTCTACCAGCGCTTTAAATCTCGGCAAGGTTTCTCCAATTCTGTCAAATAGGAGATCTTAAAGCACTTGCTACTGTAACACCAAAACATTTCTGATCTTTTCACAACATCAACCCAACAGACCATGCTGGTCTGCCAGTCCGGGTCCTATTACCGTTCCCCAAATCAAATCCAAACATGGTTGAGCTGCTTGTAGCTGCAGTGCTGCACATTCACTGTAACACAAATAAGTTTCATAAGCAGTTTTTTTTCTTCTTTTTTTCCTGTTAAACCAGCGTGTTCAACAGCTGAGAGCTGGAGAGCTGTCTGTAATGCTGTTTTGTATGCTTGTAAATGACTTTGTATTTGAGTTAGGACCTCCTTGAAAATGTGATGACGCATCTAAAGGGTCTATCCTTAAATGAATTATTACAACCAAGGACATAAATGTTGGAAGTGATTTCAATTACAGATGTTAGAACTACATCATGAAGTGAATTTGATGACTTCCGCCTTCTGTTTACTATGTTTTTCTTTGTCTTCTTAGCTGTAATTTTTTTACTTCTGGTTAAATGCATTAAACTCACTATGCTTTCTTTCCTGTGACAATGTGATTTACTGTGAATTGAATGGTAAACATTGTACGTAGCATTAGTTCAGGCAGGTCATCCAGTCATGTTCTACTATCATGCCAGAGTTTTTGGTAACAACTGATCTTGCACCAGCATCCTATTGGCCAAATAGTGCTTGTGCCGCCTTATTTAAAGTGCTCTATCTGCCTATACCCTTTGATGCTCCCTCTGCAAGTTGCATTTGCAACCCTGCTCCTTTTATGCTGTTGTTCTGACCTAATCAATGACATGCTGTTATCATTGATGCTCTGTTTCAGTTTTGCTGCTTCTTTCCTTGTCCTCATATGTTCGTGAAAGGCAGGAATGTGTGCTATTCCTGCCTAACGCTTCTCACGTAAGCACTCGGAAGGGCAGCGCGAGCCCAGAAAAGAGTCATACCGACAAATGAAAAAAAAAATCCATAAAGTTTTTTTTTTGACACAGTGGTCCTGATTGGAATCAAATAGTGTTAGTCCTACTTTAAATGTCTGTATACTATTTATTTTTTGAGTGAAAGAGCAGCTCACACTGGTGTGTCTGATGAAATCAAGAAGAGAGACTATTTGGCTGGATTGTCAACTGGAGTTTGAATCTATCCTCCACATTCTCTCATTGAAAGAGAAAAGTATAAACAAGTGGAACGGCTGCCTAGAGGCACAAACCGTTCAGGAATATCCATAGAGAGACAAAGGCGAAAGCAGCGTGACGGGATGGAAAGAGGTTGAGTGACAATTCAGAGCGAGAGCAAACAGAGCAAAGGGATGCAAGCAGGTGACTCTTGCTCTTTGAGAGACTGTCTCCGGCAAACAAATTGAGCTGTAGCTGCGCACCTCGGCACAGTAACAAGAGGCTTTTTGTGTTTCAGATCTTGACAGTTGAGTTGAGAGCTGGGCTAAGGGGCGCAGAGTTGGCAGTTACCGTGTCGAGCTGTTATATATTTCCCATCAGTGCTTTCCAATAACATGGGGAGAGACAGAAAAGGGCCCGGTGTCAGAAGATATAGGGAAACACTGGCTGCTGAAACGACCAACAATCAGTTATAAAGGCAATCTTTCTGCTTGTGCACCAAGCATTCAAGCCCACTCAGGCAATTAACTGTTTATCCTCTCACGTGCTTTATGTGAAGGTTAAAGGCAGGGGGTTAAACTGCAGATGAGACAGTGGCACGTCTCAGTGGATTTAAGTTTCCATTATAGCTTTTTTTACACAACATATAATTCTTCGTCTTGGGTTTTATAGTACGCACACGTCATGGCATTTGATTAAAACATAGAATACGACACAAATAAATGGTGAAATTCAATGAGAACACTAGGGATAGCATTGTGTGCATATCTGGATGAAAGCAAAGGGTTTAGTCTTTTGCTTCCACAGGGGTTAGTTGTTATGTAACTTAGGTTAGGGGTTTGCGTCAGTAGACTGCTTGAGTAGGCACACTAAGTTATTCTGACATTCAATTCTCATGGAATCATGTGCAATCATTGATAACATTGTTTTGCATAAACAAGATTGAATTTTAACAAGCACCAGCTACCTGCTCGGCATTTTTTAAATCCCTATTGTCAAGAAGCTATTTAAGCTTCCGTTACTTTGCATGTTGCGTACACACTGTCTGCATCTGTAACTCACAAAATGCATGTGATCCTGTTGTTTGCAAAGGCATGCTCAATATATTCTTTTGTCTCCATCTCTGCAGGTAATATTAGTATAAGGACATCTTTGGGGCCTGATGAAACTTACTTTGCTATTAATGAGCTTTTCACTGATAGAGAGCAGTCCTCCTTAAACTACACAGAAATCCCTACATGTTCAGTACCACTTACCTGTGTCATTCTTCGGAAGACTTCTTTGCCTACATCTGCTATAGCCATGAGTTCCAATCACCCTCTTGGAGGGATGTAACAGCATTGTCATCATCCTTTCTTAGTACTTTTCGATTTGTTTCATTGTTGGAAGCAGACCAGACCTGTTTTCTAATTTCTAGTTTAACAGTTGTGTGCCCTTTAAAAGCATGCTCTTCGTGGATTGTGTTCAACAATGAGCACAACAATTGCGACTAACCATTTGGAACTGGTGAATTGGATAAAACCTCGGAACGTGTGACGAGCTTAAAAAGTAGATTTGTAATAGAAAAAGCCCCTTCTGGTGTGCCAAGTATACTTTTAGGTAAACTTTTCCTGACCCTGAGGCTTGTCAATTCCATTATGCTATGAATTTGTGATATATTACTGTACCTTCATAGAATTTCTCCCTTAGACACATGCTCTATAAATTAGTCTCCCAAATGCTCCCATAAATGTTGCTTTTGCAAGCCACTATAAACATCCCAAAGAAAGCACATGTGCTTATGTGGCTCTCTGCTAGCGTGTGCAGTCACATGTGTGTGTGCGCCATTCATCAGGGAGGTATTGTGAAGCCAGTGAGAATAATTCATATTTTATGGACAAAACAAGTCAAGTGTGTAAAGTTCAACAGAAACATCAAAGAAAATGAACAGACGCAATGACATTTTAATCGAAACGACCACCCATGTAAAAATAGCATTGTTGACAGAGGCATTTCATTTATCTGTAACATATTTTTGTAACCCAAACCACTCAGTGTACCAGGGTAGACAAATGGATTTTTGTTGGTACGTGAAGGTCAGACATAAAGAGGAACAGGGGGAACAAAAGGCTGGTGTGTGTGAGACAATAACATTACAAATTAGCCAAATGTAAAGTGTAACACATTCTATTTATCTTGTAAACTCTTCGATGCTTATGTTTTCAGCAATTTGAGCATGCATTGCATCTTGGTAGTTTTATGACAGTAATTAAATACAGTATAGACTGAATTAAACCACAGGGGACGTGCTTATGGGCAGTTGTGATGAAAACTATAATAACTAAATGCAAATGTTCTTCGAATGTCAGAACTACACTGAAAGGGTGGACTGTAATATCCCTCGATGAGGTGTTTTATTAATTTTATTCAAATATAATGCAATTTTCATTTCACATCAGAGACATTCAGCTGTGTATGATAATTATTTAATATCTCTGAAAATATCACTTTCATATGGAGGGGAAAGAGTGAGGTGCCCCTGGCTGTGAGTGGAGTTGGTCATGGGTTTTTGGACCATTCTTTGAACATCAATCACGGCCTGACACTGGGGGAGCAATGCCGCTCTCACATAGTCACTGACTCCCTCCTGCCCTTAACACTTCAGCACAGGACGTGTTAGTGCACTATCAAAGCCAGAGAGCTCCTGCCTGACGATAGAAGTGGCTGAAGATGTGAGTGTAAATGGGAGGGGGGGAGAAAGGTGAGAATTTGTTCCCTTTTCAGAACTTGTATGTGCAGTATAACTGTGCGAAAGAGCTACACCCTCAGTAATTTATACTAAAAATGCACATTTATGCAATGTAACTGGTTTTAAAACATGTTATTATAACACAAGACTTAACCAATGCATGGTCAAAATTCGGTTGAAAAGTAGTCTGTGAATTTTTTATAAAAAGCAAACGAGTCAAATTTTTTTTTTTTTTTGCTGCATGTACTTTGCCAAGCAAATTACAGAGCGAAACATTGAATATTCATATGCTCATGACAATAAACATAACAGTTCAGTAAAGTTCCTAAAAAATACTTCAAATCAAATTTCAGTGAGTTTTAACAGATATCAGGCTGTGTTTTATGCATCACTGCAATTAAATTAGTCACATGATGGACTATGTTACAAAGTGGTAGTAACAATGTTTTACTTACATATGACATTCAGGATATGCTCTAACAATGTTCAAAAAAGAAAAGGATGGAATGGTGTATACGTTGATAAAACTTGCCTTCTACAGTATATGGTAATTCTTCTTTGTGTACAGCAACATGGTGATCAAAGAGAAAACATTTTATTTGTTTCTGCAGATTTTATTTTTTATTTAGCCTGTATAAGAATGTCATATACTGATTCCCTTGCTCAGCTAATGAAGCGCTAGGCAAACTCTTCATTTTAGCTCAAATATTGTAATTAAGCAATGCACATGCCAAAACTCAACTGCAATTAAACATGATAGCACAAAATAATAAGCACACACAGATCTCAGGTCATCTGCCCCCTTTTCTGGCTAGCAACCCATGGAGCTCTCACACAAATCCTCATCATCTGAATAATTTGAGGCGCCAACCTTTCTCTCGAAATGTTTCTCTCAAAATGTTGACAAACTAACAACAACGTCCAATGTGTTTCTAGTACATTTCTTAGGATAATTTAGCATTTTGAGCATCTACATAATTACTGTCAAGTCTGAATTATGAGTTACAACTTAAATTACAATGGACAAAAACAACATGGAAAAAATATTCATATAGTTATAAGTGGTTTTGTCTTTATCTTTCAAGGTCAAGACAGCGTACATCACTGCAAATATCTTCTGTCCATACATATCTCTCATGTACATAATAAATAAAGTGCACTGTGTTAAACAATGGTAATACCAGTTCTGAAGTATTATTTTTTACCGCCAGTGAGTCATCAGATTCATTGAAACAGTGAACTGAAGATTATACCGACACAACATGATACTTCACAGGCATTTGACTGCCTTACTTTTTAGTGGTTTGTTGATCTTCTACAATTACCGACCACCTTATTATCTCTCCTTTTGAACGGGATTACTGTTCAAGTGTTGTTTGGCAACAAAACAGTTTGATGAGCTATGATGGCTCGATACTCCCTTAGTACCTGAGGAGAGTGCAATGGACTAAACACTCTCATTTGTAACCTTTTTATAATGCCCCCTAATGTCAGCCTCGGAAGATCACCCTATTGATCCAATATAAAAAAGGCTGGAGAGGCTCAGTAATTCTGTTTTACCCACATGAGGGATCTACATTTTTTTGTCTAAATGGGAAAGGTCTTTAGGATCAAGGTAGACAGAGTATAAACACAGAGGGAGAACTGAACAGGCCATCCATTGTCGAGCACAAACTGCTGCAAGTCATTACAAGTGCAAATGAGCCATTGTTCTCTCTTTGTGTTTAAACAGTACCTGCAGACACCTGATATGCTCAAATTCAATGAAAGTGTAATATGTTTTAGGTGTGTAAGGTTTTGGCATAATTAAGCCTCTCTGCACAGCAACAGTTTACTTCATAAATCTGAACATTTGTTCTTTTGTTTGTTTTTATCCCACTCTCTATTTCCACTTTTTCCCCCCACTTGCTCTGTGGATCTCTCCTTGTGCTTGTATTTATACTGTATAGGAGGAACATTGGAGAAGTGATTGAAAAGCTGTCCTGTAGATCAGGGTGGTTTGTGGGGCCTGTCCATGCTCTAATCCATCCTGCCACCCCGCCACACAAGTAGAATATCAAACAGGCAATCCCTGAGGAAAAGAAGAGAGAAAGATGTGAAGAGTACAGAGAAGAGGGGAAAGACTCTGAGAAAGAGATGTGAGAGGAGGTAGAACGTCTAAGAAAGAAGAAGCATCAGGACTAAAAAGGGAGAGGAAGGAAAACAAAGGGAGGCTTAGACGGACAAAATGAAATACGGTTGTGAGAGGAAAAATATAGAGAGGGAGGTCTGAAAAGTTTACACAGGTCAGTCAGGATTGCAGCACTTCAAAAGGAGGGGGGGGGGTTCTTCAGTCTCACTCCACTACTTTTCTCGAATTGACTCTGATTAGCTCTGATAACGTATCTGTGCCTTTATGCTGCTAATAAAAAGGGGGTTGAATGCACAAAGTAAGTGGGCTCTAAAATAAACTAAGCAGTGACAGAGAGCAATAAACAGGGGGGGCAGCAGGTTCAAGATTAAGGTAAAGTTGATACCAAAGTTGTCACCCCCCACAGAGACCTATGGCAATGACTGGTGGAACTATATTGTTTTAAATAGTTTGTACGCTATATAGGCATCAATGAAGATAACTCCAAAGAGTTAGGATGTCATGGGAATTTACTGTCACAATGATAGTGGGAGCAAAACAACAAAAGTACAAGATGAAGTTGATGTGACCCAATTGTACTCGGCTTGCAGCGCAAAAGCAGTAGCAGTAACACTATACTATATAAGAAAATGTCTTATTATTCATATTACTATAGAGCATGCGTCCTGACCATTCGTAGAATATTGCTCACCATGTATCTGTCGGAGTTTTCAAATCTAAAATATGCTCCAATCCATCTCTGTAACATTTACACACACAGGTCAGGCCTCATCAAAACCTCCCTCACACATCGCTGCAGCGCAGATAAACTTAGCTACACACTTCCTTGCCCTGGGCTGCAGGAGGAAGTTCATGGAGGACATTGTGGCTATAGACCAGGGATGTTTCCTCTTTAAGTTCTCGCTTTTTTCTTGTGTAGATGGCATGGAACAGCAAGAACCCAAATAACAGTAGTAATGAAAGTCAGGCTGATGTTGGTCTGTTGGTCTGTGTGCTGACAGCTTTATTAATGGCTTTCCAATGTGATGCATGTTCACTGAACTTTAGGGCAGCTTATAGCTTTGTGCTTTGTAGTGACATGTGATTTTAAACTTGGATTCTTTTGTTGTTCTTCTAGATACACACTCATCCCTGTGTGAAATTCAAAGACAGTGCACTTCAGACTTCATCAAGTGTTCATTTTAAAAAAGGGCAAGACCAACACTATGAAAAAGCAGCTACAGCAATTTCCCATTTCCTTTCTGCTTTTCTGGGAAACTACTGTTGATATCGAAGCGACTAAATGCCTGATCTGATTAAGGATGAAAACAATGTTTCTCAATAGGATGTTCAATTGATGCAAGACTGCTTTAGCGACAACATTAACAATACACCTCAGTGTAACATAGATAAATACAAATCCATTGACCCTTTCTCTCCTTTCTTTTCTTCTATAGTCTACTTATCATTTTAAGGCATGTAAGAAATAAAAACTGTAGCTTTGAAGGTACACATTATGAGTGATGTGCTATGGTAATCAACAACAACTCTGACTTAAATAATGCACTTTTTCAACATGACTTAATGGATGATGACAACCCCAGGCATCATTTGAATCGTCTGTAACCCTGCCCATCTAAAATTTGTTGTGCTTGCAGGAGCCACACTTACACGAGTGTCTTTATGCAATGCCAGCAGGAGACTATAGTGGTGTTTCAGTGAGTTACAGTGAATTAACCATAACTATCATAATATACAGCAGACAAAACATATGTTGTCCCCCATGCGATAAGGAATATGACATCAATTCAGCAAGAAGGGACTTACAACTGTATTTGTAAGTAATCTTACCCTGCCATCTTAATGCACGGTTGATCACTTGCCAGTTCACAATGTACCACTGATTTCTTTTTCAGTCGCAGCATCTCAGAAAATAAGTCTCCCATCTCAAATGAGCCACTACTCCTTTCGGTGATTTCCCCTAAAACTGTAAGCTTGTAAGTTTGCGCTGCAAACATAGCTCTAATAGTGAGATACTGTGACTGCACAGAGTGCTAGAAACAAATGGCATGGGCTCCCGAAACCAGGTCTTAATCATTTTAAATTAGACACACACACAACCCTGACGATTCCCTCACCAGACTCAATGAGTCTCAATTCAATTCAAAAAACTTTATTTGTCCCCAGAAATAGTATAATATAATTATAATATAATCTCAGTGTTATATCAAACAAGGGACAAGAACCTTTGTCCCTTGAATGTCTTATGAAGTCTGTGTTAATAAAGGTTACGTTTAAGTGCCTCAGATTTGATCTTTTCTTGACAGTTTAAATAACACACATCACATGAAATCTGATTGCTTCATATTAGATGTGGGCAACTTTGATAATTGTCCTAACTTGGATACCGGTCATATCTTTTGTAATGCAGTCTGAACAGTCAACTCGGAATGCTTTCGACTTTGACGTCACATGTCACAACTATGCGCTGACAGAAGAGGCAGGAGTGAGGGCTTGTGACAAAAGCAATTCAACACAGACAGTCTGTCATGATCATAGACAAGTCTGCTTTTAACATGTCGTCATATTTTGCTAACTCAGAGCAACAAAAAGTAGAAGTCTTCTGTACTTCTATTTGTCTCTATTGACGGATGACAACTGTAAAAACATTAATAACATTTACTTTGATCCAAATTGCGGAGAACATGAGTCACGTGAAAAGACAAGTATAGTTCTTTCTACATCCAAATATTGCAATTAGCTTGGCCTTTTCCATCTTGCACTCTCATTGTGTCTCTCTTAAACCTACCAGTGTGTGTAGTGTATTCAGTTCTTAAGCAAACACTGTCATGTGAGTTCCACCTGGGCTTTGCTTGCATCAGTTGCAATAAAAACAACCAAGCTACAGTATTCAAAGAGTTTTACTATTAAACTCACCGCGTACTACCTTCTGTAAGACACAAATAGATCTGACACTGATGTGAATTGATGTTACCTTGCTCTCTGATATATCACCCGGGAGAAAAAAAGCTATTATCTTCAAAAGTAGCCTCTCTATTTGAAGTTGTTATTTAACACTTACAACTTTCCTGTTGTGGGTTTTATTTTTCGATTCCATCATGCTCCTTCTCTCAACTTCTTTAAGCCATGCAATTCCCCCTCCTATTAGAGACAAAGTAACATTAGTTTAAATTGAGATAAAACCCACTTCGATACGGAGTTACACTGGCCAGTAATGCTGTCTCCCAGAGTGTCTTCTTTGATACTAACGTGTAGTTGCGAGAATTGAATTTATGTTTAATTAATATTTGATGCTATAAGGTCAATTATGGTATTCTACAGTACTGTTATCCCGAACAATAGACCAGTTATTTCAACAAGAGATAGTTGCTATAGTTTCTATGTATGACTGAATAACAGACTGCAGATGGTTAGTTTCAACTGCAGAAAAACTGATGACACAATATGCAAGTATTGATGCCTTTGTAACTATAAATGAAAATAATTAACTCATTTTTGATAACTTGAATTGTGTACAAGAACCTTTTCAGAAGGTGGACAAAAACAATCATCATGGAAACTAAAAGTAAATCTGAAGCACTATTTTTGGTTGGTGTCTTTTAGGAGACTGTAACTTCAATATAAATCCAAGTAGTCAAATTTGACAAGTTAAATGTCAATATAGCACAGTTATAATGACAGCTATATTTGCTTGGATTTATATAAATAAATGGAAATGCAATTACTTTGAGGCCACTCCACTGCTTATAAGCACTTTACTGGTGGCTGATATGATGTTGACTCAGGACTCAATGTGCAAAATTGAGGCATTGTCACTAATGACTGAGCTACGGTGGCAACCCTGTGCCTGTGAGTGTGTGGTTGACTGACATGCTCATGAATTAAAGTAAACGTTTTCCTGAACAACCAACTGCAGCTATGCTGAGATGGCAATGAAATATTGCTAAAAAAAATATTCACCATAGACATTTACAGAGCTGACCATTTCCTTATTTGCCTCTTTTTAGTAAGCAATAAAATAACTTGAAACACCTTCACAACCCTCAACTAGCTGATTCAAGATTCTCAGACAGGATTTGGATACTTCTCTTGACCTCTGTCTCTGTTATCAATTAAATAAATATTTCAAATAGCACCAACTGCCAACAATTCATGTTGACAGCATAGACTGTAGGTAACAGTGGACAAAGTGACACCACATGTTTGTTTCTGAAGGGCTATTTTGAAAGCCCATCCATGGTGGTTGCCATATTGGAAATACTGACAATCAAACTTTCAGTCAACCAAACAACCCGGTCTAAGCTGGAGCTGAGACCGGGCTAACATGCTGACAAACTGCTACAACGTGGCCACATACAGTTAGATCCTTCACGCCCATAAATGTGCATGACTAATTTCCTTCATAAAATTAAAACGGATGATTAGAAAGATAAAATGCACCCCTGTACAATGTTTGCCAATGAAGATATTATCCAACGAGACCAACATGTTTTTTTTTGTAGCAGGCTGTGAACATGTTGATGTCAGCTGTCAAACAGGACATTCTTAAATGTGACTTCCAGGTCTTTTGGAGCCAGTCTGAAGTGGACACTTGAGGAAATGTATTTTTTTTTTACGTCCTCATTGGCTTCATTTCTCAACACCAGAGAGGGGTCTTTGAACTGCCTATCACAAGCCTCAAAGAGTACAAGTGCTCCAAAGTAAGACTTCAGATGACTTTAAAGACTCCAGAAACCAAATGATCAGAAACACTGCTCCACTCCAGTTGACTGGACGGAAATGGACACCATTCAAAGGGGCGCATCATGCTACATCAGCCCTAAGGCACAGCAATATTGTAGGGCATGTCCAGTTGGGAAGAGGAGGCTTTGGCATTACAAAAAGTAAGCCAACTTAGTGTAAGGCCTCAACATCAGAGAAGCTGAAAGTTGTGGCTGAGGAAGTGTGCTGTGAGGAGAAGGCGGAAAAGAAGAGCAAAGACCATCTCTCTTGCCATGCAGGGGCAACAGACGAGGTGGGTGGCCTGGAAAGAAGAAAATTGAGCTGGAGGGAGCTCTGTGAAATGGAGGCAAGAAATTGTGCTACACAGAACTGGCAACAGACGCTCAACAACAAGAATGTAAAGCAAAAGTTTATCCGGTTGAAGTAGGATGCAGAGGTTTTGTGGCTTCTTCCACGATAAGGCTGCTGAAAGACCTTGACATCCATGGAGAAGCTCTGCGACAGACAATTAGATCAGTCTCTGAAGCAGCCGAAAGAAGCAGCCAATGGTTCTGAACAAGTGGAAGGACCCTTGCTGTCGACCTTTGATGAGGGTGACGGCTAAAACACCCCGTGACTCAAAGGTTCACTACTGATGATATGTCCCATGTTTCATTATTATTAGAAGTCCCTGAGTCTTTCCTGTGAGTCCCTGACCCTTTCCTTATTCAGTCTCGGACTCTTTTCTTATGAGTCCCTGACCGTTTTCTTATGAGTACCTGGCTCTTTCTTAAGGGTCCAAGTCCATATCTTACTATAGTAATAAGAATGGTTGTCTCTTACCCTTTTGATGATTTGCATTTATTAGAATGGTTGTTTCTCACTCTTTTGATAATTTGTTTGTGTGCCTGTAATGCACTTTGGTCAGCTAAAGTTGTTGTAAATGTGCTACATAAACTTGATTTAACTTGCATCAAATGTTTGCTTGGATGATCCGTCTCACCTTCTTTTTGGTGTTGAAAAGCCGAAAAAAAAAACCTGATTCAAAGGTACACAACTGATGATGTGTCCCAAGATTCTTTTCCACGTCTGAGATACAGCTCCCACACTACTCTCAACATTAAGGCAATCCTCATGGTGATACCATTTATTGACACAATGGAACGTTGTCCAGCAAGTCCTGTGTTTCATGATTCTCTTCAGTACCTACAGTAATGAAATAATCTTGTTTTCTTCCCAAATTGCCACCAAAACATAACATTGAATCGCCTTTATCCAATGGAGTCGGAGGAACAGAAGATCAATACATGCAAGTAGCCTTTTTCTGTTCAGAGCATCACTTTCGCAAGATCATTAAATGGACACTGTGACACTGTAGAGAAGGGGGTATAAAATATCAGCTCATGTCATAGATCAATACATTCCGAGATATAATTTGTGATGTGTGTCACAATGTCAACATAAAGCACCATTCAGGCCCCTATAATAACGTTTCATCTGGTAGGGGCATTGCAGGTCAAAAGAGAAAGAGGGCCCATCAGGATAGTAATAGTGCTGCTGGTGAATGTCCTGCAGTGTACTGCCATATCAAATGTTCATGAATCTTATTTTAATAGTAGGGCTACAATACAATTTATTTTTAAATTGGATTTTTTCGCTGAAATTTAATAGTTAATTGCAATTAATCATCATTTAAAAAATTATTTTGCATTATTTGATATGTTTCTGTTTTTATTTGTTTCATATCTTAATCAAAGGGTACTGCCTGTATACCAATTTTAGTGAACACTTACTCACAGGCCAAGGTATCCTGTACTTTTCTGAATCATGATTGTCTCATCTTCCCATTCTCCCGCTGGCCTGCATTCACATTATTCCAGGACCAGCCAGGTCTGAGCATAGGATCATATGTACATAATATGCCATATACTTATAATTCTACCCGACTGCTCCAGAATGGCGCTCCAAGACTAATTTACAGTTTGCACTATCAGGTTAAAATTTGTATAAACTTGTTTGAGCTCTGAATCACCCGATCATCATTTAAGGGTATGCCATGCAATAGAGACGATGAAACATATTTTAATTATTATTATTCTTTTTTTTTTTTGAAGGTTTGTGTAACATTGATTGATTCCCAACAACTACTCATGTATGGCATACATTTTAGGACATCCTCAGGTCCCAGACGAAGGTGTCAGACCTCAGACGAAAAAGCATCAGTTCTCAGGAAAACCTCCGTCGGGTGTCAGACCTCAGACTAAACGGCGTCAGACCTCAGACGAAACGGCCTCAGACTGAACGGCCTCAGACTGAACGGCCTCAGACTGAACTGCCTCAGACTGAACTGCCTCAGACTGAACGGCCTCAGACTGAACGGCCTCAGACTGAACTGCCTCAGACTGAACTGCCTCAGATGAAACGGCCTCACACATATTTATTTTATTTATTTTTAAATTCGGGGGGGGGGGGGGTGACTACAAAAAATACACAACAGTAAGTTTTAGTTAACGTTCGCCGTTCTGTTTCATTTGCTTATGCCATTGTTAATATATATTAACTACAACTTACTGTTGTGTATTTTCATTCCGCGCCCATAGACGCGCCAGGGTTGTTGTGGTCGCATCTTGATGACGTTGCATGTTCCCCGACAACGCTCCGCTCCCCCCCAATTTTAAAATATATAAATAAATAAAATAATTATGTCTGAGGCCGTTTAGTCCCCCCCCTCGATTTTAAAAATAAATAAAATAAATATGTGTGAGGCCGTTTCATCTGAGGCAGTTCCGTCTGAGGCCGTTCAGTCTGAGGCTGTTTCGTCTGAGGCAGTTTCGTCTGAGGTCTGACGCCGTTTAGTCTGAGACAGTTTCATCTGAGGCCGTTTAGTCTGAGGTCTGACACCCGACGGAGGTTTTCCTGAGAACTGATGCTTTTTCGTTTGAGGTCTGACACCTTCGTCTGAGACCTGAGGATGTCCTAAAATGTATTCCGTACTCATGCACTAAGAAAAGACAAAAAAACATTACTCTTAACTTTTCAGGTAGCTGTTAAATAGCTGCCAAAGACTATAATAGTGGCAGGTATAATGTTCTCTGGTCTAACAATGATTATGAAATGAATTATTGACTTTGTACTTTACTTCAAGTTGTTTTGTTCAGATATGACTCTCTTACACACCTTTATTTCTCGATTATGCAAGGCGGGAATCAATTAAATATCATGTCTATGATTCAATCCCAAGCCCGTGCTTGTGCAAGAGCAACCATATCTTGCCAAAGCACACCTCTTTCAACAGTGCCAGGGCCAAGACAGTGCATAGTATTGCCAGACCAGACTTTGGGGGTCTAACATGCTTCAGACACAGTTCAGATTGCCTTGTGTGAGTTCCCCCTTTAACAGGGTACTAGATTTACTATTTCTTCATCTTTTTTTATGTTGCATGTGCAGGTGTCTCTCTGCTTTCTAGACCGCGTAATGTTTTCCTTGTAACACTATTATTGTTGAGGCGGGTTGTCTTGTGTCCCTGAGGTACAGTTCCAACCCATGTATTTACATGTTATGTTTACATGGCCCTGCGTAGTCAACGCAGGCTGTCAATCTGGGTCTTCTTTCCAGCACAACTCTTATGTTTAAACATGAGCAGCTGACCTGCTTCCTTGGCTTCTTCTTGAGCTTGTTTAATGGGTAAGAGGTGATAAGAGGTGAACTGAGCTGTTCAATGTTGGTTGTAAAGCACTGCAGAAATTTGCTTATCTGCATCACAAAAATCAATGTAATATAACTAATTAATATTAAGCTCAGTTTCGTAACATTAGCTCAACAAATGCAAATAAGGTTAAAGGTGAGGATCACAAACAAATCAACATAACTCAAAATTCAAAGGTGTCTCTTCAGGTGTTCTGTGTTGTTAAGCTATCCATTTTGTGATAGAAGACCATCAATCTCATTCCTGAAAAATTTCTTAAGATTAACTTTAAGCCATATTATATTAGTGTTATGGTTTTTTTAAATAAAAGAGCAACAAGTGTTGAAAGACAACAGGTTGCTTTAAACTAGATTGAAATTAATGGAACACTTAAATACATTTTGATGGGTTTCATTGTCTTTAGAGTGGCAGCAAGACAGTAGTGATAACCTAGACTGAACCCATCATTCATTCTTTGCTCAGTAACAGTAATACAGTAATCTGAGTCTGTATTTTTTTCTTTCTTGGTGACCGAGCAGCTACAGTTAATCCTATGGGATTTCAATTTGATGAACCTTATTGATTTGTTCATTGATTTCTGTTGAGGGTTAGCAAGAGACTGAATGTGGTGTTTTGACTCTATAAAAATAATTGTAGAATTGCCTGTTGGCTGAAAATGCTGTTTCTCTGTGAAAAAAAACACATTTCAAGATAGTTTCATTTTATCTTTTGGTGGACTGTAAAGAACTGAAAAAGATTTTGCATTTACGTGTGCCCTTTTTTGAATCTTATACAAGAAGAAAAGGTCCTTATGTATTCCAGAACCTTTGTTCTATCAGCATTTTGATGTAAATATCTTCAGCCATGCAGTATTATTATTAATATAATTCTTGTTCAGGCATCCTATATACTTAGACAAGTTGTGAATAATCAGCATAAAGATGCTATTCTATATTAAAACTTTTCACGTTTTGTTCTCAGACTAACAGAAAAAGGGGCCCAGGAATGAACCATGTGGGATTCCACAAGACAGTGGTTGGGAATCATACACACAGTAACCATCTGAGACAGAGATACAATGAATTAGCTCTATTCAATGCCAACCATTTAGTTTAAATGTCACAGTAATGAAGCTCAATATTATACAGCTCATATAATTGTTTGATTTAAAGTCAACAGCTTTTTTTACTGGTGAATACTCCTGCATTAAGGATAGAGATTACTAAAGTTATTGACTTTTCGCCAAAACCCACTGCTTTAAAAATACAACAGAGGCAGCAGTTCATGACAATTGTGTGTTTGTGCATGTGTGTTTGTGTGACCATGTAAACATAAAGCAAAATAAACATGTAACAGAAACATGTAACAGAAACAATGGCTTGTGAGTCCATGTTCATGTACATAAACACGTGTCTGCAATTATTACCATTGTCAGATATTATGGTGGCTAAACATAATAGGGCTACTATGATGGGGGAGTCTCTTTAACCCTTTCAAAGCCAAACAGCTTTGGGTTCACGTTTAAAAAGATTTACTTTTGAACATATGGCATAACATGTGCTTCATATTAATGAACAAAAAAATAAGGGCAAACATAATTATCCATAACCCAACCATCAACTGTCAGTAATAACCTCAACAAATCTCCAGAGTTGTTGTATAGGAGTGATGTTGCTGAGAATGATATCATCAGAGAGAGAACTGCTGCAGCCATGATCTTATAGATGGGATCACTCAAAGGGAACCGTGGGCATAAGAACAGAGCTCAGCTTGATGCAGGCTGACTACAGCTGAAAATTGGCAAGTGACCCTTGAGACAGGTCAGTCCCAATTCACAGACAGCAAATTGTGCAGAAGGCATTGATTAATGGAAAAGACACAAGTCGTTATGGCCTTGTGGTGTTATCCCTCTGCCTCCTCACTATCCCAGACCCTTTCTTTCTTGCTGAAATTGGACGACTGGCTAAAATAACGGTTCAACAATTGATCTTCACCCATAATTAATGGCGCCACTCAGGTTTAATTTGTGAAGCTTCCAACCTAAGAGGAGGGCAGTTAAGGACTAGCCAGAATTAGTTACAGCTCACAGACAGCTCACCACCAGAAATATGTCAGTGTTGGAAAAAATCATGTTTTCCACATCTGACATTCAGAGTGTTTCAAATACTAGATTTGTAGTTTTTTTCTATACAGAAGATCAAACAGAAGTGTGTTTACATAGATGGCAGTAGTACAATTGGTGTATGTACGTTGGCCCATAGGCTTCTTCGTAATGCAGAACAGGTTATATCAGTTTGTCTTTGGAAGAGGGAGATAACCAACGCTTTTCTAAAGAATTAATAAATATCTTAACTCTTTTTATTCCATGGGCAATTAGTCATTTAACAATGGATTCCAGGTGAATATTTTGTGAAGAGGAGACAATGAGGTGTATAATCAATCTCTGTCCTTTCCTTTTACACATTGAGGTGACAGGTGACTTTTCACATTAGTTTTGTCATTGGTGACTAGCATACTGTGTCAGAATAGACAGACAGAGGAGGACATGTTAAAAATGGAATATGACAGTAGGTGACTGTTATCCATCATCTCTGGTGATTCAAGAGGCTAACACTCATGAGGGTTCATTATTCCAGGAAACAATAGCACACAAGAAAGGTCTAACTGAAAGAGTAAAATGCATCCAAGCTAATGCAGGGGCATAGCCTCTTCATATAAACAGGAAAAAGACATGCTAAGCTCAGAATGTGGCTGAGCCAACAAAGGGCTGTCTATAGTTGGTCGAAATTAAAGCAAATGAATTTAGAAATAGTTTACAATATGAGCAAAGGTCGAAGTAAAAATCTAAGCTGAATGAGCTCAAGTTCTATTAGGTCCTCAACGACGGCCAGGCCTATGCCCCCTGGAATGTAACCTATTTAATGCTGAGACATTTGTTTGTGTTTCAGGAATAATTCAATATGCAATCCTTTACTAGACACAGCCCTCCCTTCTTTTCTTTTTTAAATCACCCATTGTGTTTCGAATGGTATCCTATATTTAGAAAACTGGTGTTAAAAGATGAATGTGTAATCTCTAGTTTATAATTACATAACACTTTCCATTGTGCTTCTGAGATAGTTCAACACACAGCTAATAGTTTTAATCTGTATTTCCAGCAAGTTTTCACAACCCCATGCACAACTGCTGTTGTAAAATGTTTCAGCCCTGCTGTCCAATGTGGCAGTTTTGATCTGTAGAGCACTCTCCACTTTATTAGGTTAGGTTGTATCGTCCCTCTCAACAGCTGTGACAGCCTCAGCTGTGATCGAGTTTGGCTTGTTTTCACTATATCCGCTGTAAACTTTGACACCTGATTTCATTGAAGGAGATGGGATTGGAAAGGTGGGGGACACGGGTCGCCAAGCCCTCTTCTCCACATTGTCTAATATACTGTACTTGAGCAGCTGGTCGTGAAAAATGCTGCTGTCTCTCTTGTCCTCCTCTTTGTTTCCTTCTTTCAATCACTCTCAAGCCCAAAACAAGAACCTGTTTTTTCATTCTTTTTCTATTTACCTTTTCAGAAATTCTTCTGGTTTAAATACTGTATATGAAAAATACCCCTGTTCTGTGAGTCTAGTTTACCCCATTTAGTTTTCTGTTTGCTTTAGCTTATGTGTAAGCCACAAAAACCTTATATTCAGAAGCTATTATATTTTAATGATATACCAAGGAAATTTTTAAACCAGTGGCATCAGAGCATCATCAGCCGTCTATATAGGCCTAAAGGAAATGCGCCGATAACTTAACTAAAAGAAAATTACTTGAAAAATGTTATCCATTTTTGTTCTTAAGATTGACTCTGAATTGTCAATTTTTTCAATCTTGTGTTTATGTAAATGAATGCAATGTGTAAACAAATGCAATGTTGTTTTATCTGTGTCATACCAGTTGCAGTTTGGGAAATCACGTTTTCTGATTCTTCCACGGAAACTCCAATAAGTGTAAGTATAAAAAGGCAGTAAATATAATGTAAGTAAGCTGAACTCTGTTTCATAATAACAACCATGTTGGTTGTTGGACCAAGTTGCCACAGGTCTGTTGAGGACAGCATACCAATGGGAGGACATGGGGATCCTTACCTTTACTCACTGATCTTCAAGGCTTTGGGCTAGTCTCTCCATGGAAGCTTCTCTTTAACCACTGGGTTCGAAGTTCATAGTCATGTTCCTAACCAGCCATTTATTCCTCTACAGGGAGAGAGGAGTATGCAGTCAGTGCCCCGAGGATCGGTCCTCACTGGAGAGAAAAGAGAAGAAATAAACCAGTTTGTACAGCAGGATGTGAACCTGTTGCTTATCTCAGTGTGTGTAGAAAATATTTGACAAAGTAAGAAATCAGAGTTGAAACAGGACATGGGATCAGGACCATGCTAGCTTTGCCATACAGCACAGCATTGATGGTAATTGTGTGCAATGCAGTACATCACAGAGTACTTTTTTACCTATTAGAGATGATCATAGTCACAAGTTTGGCAGACGCTCCAAACTTTTCCTAGCTTTGCCACTGTCTGACTTGTCCTCCAGGGTTATTTCATGTCCTGCAAAGTTTTTTAGGGCATTTAGAGTTCCAACAATTCTCATCTGCTGACAGGAAACCAGGGAGTTTAGACAGAAACATCTCTAATTACCCAGGGTATTGATTACTGTTAATAACCACCCAATGTTCTCAGGTTGTAGTTTAATATATCAGAAGTGAAACTGAGGAGCAAACATGCAATTATGTTTGTCAGGAAATACTCCTGATGCAGTTGCACATTTTTTTGTGGAAGAGTCCTCAGGCCACAAGTCTAGAGATGATCTACACTGCCAGCAGTGAGCAGAAAGAGGGCTGAATGCATACCAGTTGGCCTTTAGAGAAAAAGCAAAATCAATGACATTGATCCGAGCTGTACATGCCAGCCAGCATTCAGGGAAAGTTTCAGAAATTCTTGGCTGAGTTGCTGCTCTTAGTCCAGCATAACCGCAAAAGCAGAGACGGTAATGGAATATCGGCTAAATAAAGGCAAAAGAATCAGAGTGACAAAGCGAGTGGTTGGGATCGAAAAAGCCAGGCTGAGCAAATAAAGGCTGTTAGAAATTGGCCTGTTTTTTTTTTTTTTTACTTTAAGTAATGCAAGAAGTAAACGCAGAAACCGCCCTGAACAATATGCTGATGTGAAGCTTTGTACTGGAAAAAGCACAACTAATTTGTTGTTCAAATGTTGATGAACAATACCTAAAAAACAGATGATCTTAGGAATGCTGTGGTATATTATGTTATTCCATGTCTTATTTGTTATTAAAAACCAGTATGTGAAGCTAAAGAGTTGTGTCTGGTTTTACTCAACTCCTGTCCAAATTTGATAAAAGGCTTGGTTTCATATGACAGGATGTTCAGGACAACTCATTCTTCTTCTCTCCTTTTATTGAATGCCACACGTTATTTGACATTTCATTAGAGTAATAACTGAATATTGTTAATCAGATTGATAAGCTTCAAAACAAAAGCACAAAAGAAAATGTGTTATCATGAACAATCACCACTCAAACATTTCTTTTCCACCATATTTAAATTAATTAGATAGCATTTTCTTCATTATTACTGAAAATGTAATTTACTTGCTGTCAGCCAAATATAATTTCTTCAAGGTAACAGAAATCCTACCAGCACTGTCTTTTATTGAATCCTTGAGCTGTTTCTCCTGACTCCCTCACCTCTGTGGCTCAAACTCATGTCCCTTATTTGCACCGAGTGTCCTCCGAGTTGTCTCCTCCACTTGCGTTTTAGTCCCGCCCACCAGAGATGCACGGAGGAAACGAAGCCGAGGAGAGAGGACCGAGGAAATCAGCTTTAAGACACATGAGACGTCGTTTCCTCAACAGCGTCACATGATGCGACATCAGCTGATCACGTTCAGCTGTCAATCAGCCGAACAGCTGTTTATGTCCACACAAACACGCACTGTATTATTTCTCATCAAACACACACAGTTACAGTGTTTAGTGTCTTTACCTGATAAAAAAAACACCTGAAGAACAACCTACAGTCTGTTTCAAACCAAAAGGACAGTTTCTACTGACTAAAAGATTTCATGTTGAATTGTCTATAATTAGTGTGAATATTGTTATCCAGTTCTTTATACTTATTCTCCCACTTCCGTACGTTTTTTGCTTCGCTTCTACTTTTGCACCGTTTGTGCTACTTTCACCGTTCAACTATCATACTGTTCAGCTTTTTCTGCTCATTATGGCTATGACTTTTCACGTTTTTACTACTTTTACTTTTTAAGTTATTTCACTTTTTCCAGAAAATTCTGCCCCATTGAAATGAATGGGAAACGTTTCAACTTTTCCACCTTTTTCTCAGCCTTATAACTTTTGCTGTGTTCCACGTAGAGACTTCATTTTTACTTTAAAACGTTCACACGTTTCTCCACTACCTTTACTACATTTACATTGTTTTGCTATCTTTTATACTTATTAAACTATACCTCCAAATGTATGGTGATGTTTTTTGCTGTCTTCCACGTTTTTGAATGGGTGTGTATGTGGTGGGAGGTTCCCAGCTAGAGTGAGTGACATCATCGCTAGAGTGCGGCTGAGTTGGGAGATTATTTCAAAATCTCCCGAACAAATTGCTCTAGCGACCACAATTTTCACACCACATGACTAAATGTACCCTCAAAACGTAGGAAAACTTGTCCTCTCGCTCACATTAGGATTTCAGGACAAACGGAGCAACGGTTTGGACACTGTGAGCTTCAAAGCGGCAGGTGGTCCAAAAAACTCTCCATTCGAAACCATTAAAACGAAAGCAAACATGTCTGAAGAACACGAAAATTCTCTCAGTTTTTACATCGCTGTAATTCCGACATTTCTTGGATCCCAGACATAAAAATTACATCAACGTGTTCAGCTACTTCTCCTCTTGCTCATAAAATCATCATTCAGCCACCAACTCTTCATTTTAACCCTTAAAATAAGCACTGAATAGGGAGACTTTTCGCCCCCCAGCTGCCAGCTGACTGCAGTTACCGTAAATTCCGGACTATAAGCCCCTACTTTTTTTCTCACACTTCGCGCACTGCGGCTTCTACTGTGGTGCGGCTTATTTATGGATTTTTCTTGGGGGACAATGAGCTTGTGCCGCAAAAACATTTGTCCTCGTCACATCGGATCTTAATATCACTCATTTTGCGCTTCATGCACGCACCCTCATCATGGAAAACACACGGAGAAATACATAAGATGCAGCTTTCAAGTTAAAGGCGATCGAGCTGGCTGTCAAAGAAGCTAATAGAGCTGCTGCACGTAAAGTTGAAACTGACAGCGACAACGAAAAAGAGACTGAGGAAGTGAGTAATGAAGTCATTCCGAGTCAGTGAATGGATGGACTTTTTCTTGTGAAATGTATTACGGTAATCTTTTTCACCAGCCGTGTTACAGACACTGTTCCATCAAGGATTTCCACTAGGCTTCGTATTTGCAGATGTTACCGGTAGTACTTATTTAATTAAAAGTTAAACAAATGTTTTTATGTCACGTCTTTCTGTGCTAATAGCTCTGTTATAACGTGGACACCTGCGGCTTATAATCAAGTGCGGCTTATATATGTACTAATACTTTTTTTTACTTATTTTTAGCCGGTGCGGCTTATATCCAGGTGCACTCAATAGTCTGGGATTTACGGTACTCTTCATTGCAGTTACACACACAAACACCCTCCCCCACACACGCACACACATGCATTGAACTTTATACTGTAAATCAGGGGTGTCCAAACTTTTTTTCTTGCGGGCCAAAATTGTCGTGTTAGAATCGCTCACGGGCCACAGGTTGTTTTTTTTTGTTTTTTTTAATATTGGAAGGAACTTTTTGTATTTTGACCTCTTCAAAAAATAATGTAAATACACAATAACAAATTGCAGTGGGAAACTGTTGTGTTCTAATTTTTTGGAAAGAATAGTCAGGCTTTTATAGGTCTCCCTCGCTAACATGAAAAAGAAAAAAGAACGAAATATGCCATCTGATGAGGCCTGGGGCCAAAATCTTCTGATTCTTCGATTTGAAGTCAAGGGCCACAAAAAATCCACTCAAGGGCCACAAATGGCCCCCGGGCCGCACTTTGGACACCCCTGCTGTAAATGCTTTGCTTTCTCATTTACTTCTTCAGCTTTTTCTACATTTTCTGCTTCCACGTCTTTTACTACATTTTCTTTATCAGTATTTCTTGTTCTTGTAGAGATACTTTTATTTCTTGTACAAATTTTACTACTGTTTTTCTACTATTTCCTCCTCTTCTACGTCTTATTATTCTGCTTGTACTTCTTTTTCTGCTTCCACTTCTTCTTTTACTACATTTTCTTATTCTAGCACTATTTCTTGTTCTCGTACAGATACTTGTACTTTCTTCGACTTCTTGTTCTACTTTTCTGTGTGTTTTCCTCTACTTCTGCTAGTTCTTCTTCATTCAGCAGTGTTTCTGCAACATTTCAGCAAGAAGCATTCACACACGTTTTCCGCAGGGAAATGCAAATTTTCTAGTTATTTATTATTATTAAACAGTTTTGACTTAACCTAGCCTGTATTTAGACAACAAACTCTGTATTTTATAAACACAGATATTTATGTGTCAGGAGTACTGAAAATGATTGATTAGAATCTAAATGATGAAACTTTGTGAAGATAAATAAGTGAGAATATAAAACGGACTCCTCTTCGTCAAACTGTCATCCTCATCATCATCATCAGACATTCAAACAGTCTGAGGGATGATGAACAGAACATGAAGGATGTATTGATTTTATAGAAGTTATAGAGCTTCATATTTGGTTGTTAATCTTCACATCAGACTCTTTTTCATCCCAGCTCATCACAGACCGACTCTTTACAAACTCACTGATGTTCATCATCTGTTTAAATGTCCCACGCTCCGTTTAGCGTCTTTTTAATGTCCGTCTTTTCTCCGGTATTAAACTCTGCTCATGTTGAGAAGTTTCACTGAATTCTGATCCTGTGCAGCGTCCAATCAATGAGTGATATACAAGAAGGGGGCGTGTCTGTCAGTGAAAAGACTTCCGTGAAGTCAGCTCTCGTGTCTCCTTGGTCATCGCTCCTCGGATCAGCCTCCTCTCTCCTCGATTTTATCAGGTAAAGACACTAAACACTGTAACTGTGTTTGATGAGAGATAATACAGTGTGTGTGTGTGTTTGATGAGAAATAATACAGTGCGTGTTTGTGTGGACATAAACAGCTGTTCGGCTGATTGACAGCTGAACGTGATCAGCTGATGTCGCATCATGTGACGCTGTCGAGGAAACGACGTCTCATGTGTCTTAAAGCTGATTTCCTCGGTCCTCTCTCCTCGGCTTCGTTTCCTCCGTGCATCTCTGGTGGGCGGGACTAAGACGCAAGTGGAGGAGACAACTCGGAGGACACTCGGTGCAAATAAGACACTTGGGATGCACCCACTGCAAATAAGACACTTGGGATCCACCCTGTGTGTCTGATAGCAAAAGGTCCAAACAGGTGTTAAGGATTCCCTGATTGCTTCTTCTTCTTCGTGTGACATTTTTTGATTCACAGAATGCTTCAGCTCTGTGTCACCAACAGCTGGACTGGAGTTGGTACTGCATCTCAACTCACTGAGTTTTGACTGAACAGACATCAAATGAATGAGCAGAAAATATATTACAGTAACAAGGCCAATTATGATCATGATAAGGAGAGGCAGGTTCTTTGTTTGTTTTCGTGGCCTTACATTCAAAGAAAAATGTTGATTAACTGGATGGCTATGTTGTTGCTATTTATGAACAAAATGAATGCAGTGTTTAAGACTTCCTATTGATACCAGTGAGCAGTTGGATGTGGGCTAACGTATGGAAAAGCATACAGATGCCACAGGTGGGAGCACATGTATGACACATGAGCTAATTGATGATCCTTATCATGGTGCTAAAAAGGTGGTTTTGCACCTTCACAGGGTGGCCTTGGGTAGAGCCACATCGGTCCATATGTCTAAACACAGCTCTACATTTCAGTGTCTGGTTTTAAAGCCATACAAAAATAGGACTGTGCAGACATGAACTATCCAGGGGAGGAGATTTTTTTGTATAGCTCCTCTCTTTTTATATCTCATTTAAAAACCTCAGAGATTATTTTAGATAAACCAAAAAAAAACAAGAATTATCTTCAGGCCTGTCTTGTGAAGAGGCAGAAGATTCATTTAGACTTATTCTATCACTGGTGAACTTATTTTACTCCATGTTGCCCTTACAATCCTCATAATGTTAATTGATCAGCAGTCTCCTGCTATTACATCCAATATTCCCTCTGCTCTTTTCTCTGCAGTTAGTGTCACTATGCTTCCTCATCTCTGAATCTTAAGAGAAAAACAATAGTGCTTTATTCACTTCATTTCCCTTTGCCTTACTTAACCTTGGACTCTGAAAGCAGCTTCTCAGAGTTAAAAAAAAAAAGTAAAGTCAGCTCATCTTCTGAAGTTCCCTTCGCATCAAATCCATTTCATTAGGAAGTCTTAGCTGGACCGTGTCCATGATACCAGCAAAATAATAAAGCCTTTGCCTGGCCTTTGAAAAAAAAAAAAAGGATAATATTATTCTCAGTGCAATTACATAACAGAACTTATTGGATAAAGATATAGACATGTATACATGAGGGTTATACGTTTTTTGGAACACTGCAAATCAACAACAAATACTGCTTTGTGTTACAGTTCATACTGTACCAAATGACACGCTTTTAAAATCGTAGCCTGTGTAGAGTTGACAAAATCAGTCTTTATCGGAAAAGATGGCACAACTGTTTACCCGTTCTGTCTCTCACAAAAAGAGAATCTGGGCCATTGTGCTGCTAACCAATTACTCTCTCACAGCCTGATTATGAATATTCACTGAAAACATTAAATATTGATTACTGTGTGTTAACTCAGAGCTTGAATGAAATTAAAACAAATATTAATCAAATGCCAGCACGTCAGCAAACTTTATTAGAGCTGGAAGGAATGCAAACAGATAGCTCACCGTTTTGGAGGACCCTCACCCCATTTATCCACGTCAATTTAAATTTTAAATGCCGGGGCACAAATTGCTTAATTTCCTTGGTTCAGATTTGTATACACACACTGCTGGCTGTGTGAGAAAGGGGAGTTAGACCCGCCACTCGCTGTGTAATTGTTGACCTTCCACACTTGGATGAAAATAGATGGCTTTCCATCTTACAGCATTTAAAACTCATCTCAGCTTCTCACTCTGGCCAGTGTTAATGGACCTCTTCATATGGCCATCTGTGAATCACGAGAGAGGGAGAAATCTAAATGTGAGGAGAAGCTGTAGGGTGTGAAACAGCGGTGCTTTCATGGAATAAAAATGCAATAGGCACCAAAAATGTCAAAGTTTAAAATGTACTTCGGTGCAGGGGCAACTTTTTCTTCTTAGGTCAACTGTGATCCAGAAATAGTTTCAGTGAAGAGTCCAAGAGTTTGCCAGACATTATTATGGCAGATGAACACTGATGACTCATGTTTAGAGACAATTCTATATATATATTCTCCTATATATGAGTCATTTTTTTGTCAAGTAGTAGCGGGGCAGCAGTAGCTCAGTCCATACTTGGGTGGGGAACCGGAGAGTTACTGGTCCAAGTCTTGGTGCAGACCATAATATGGAACTTGTTCTAGTAGCTGGAGTGGTGCCATCGCAGTTCCCAAGTACTGCCAAGCTGCCCTTGAGCAAGGCAATGAACCCCCAATTGCTCCCTGCATAGCAGTGTGTAGCAGCCAAAGTCTCTAAATGTATTTCCACAGGTCATGTGTGTGCATGTGTGTGATTTGGCCTATGTCGGAAGCATCTCTCTAAATAATATGTGCAGAACCAGAATTTCCCTCAGGGATTATATATATATATATATATATATATATATATATATATATATATATCCCCTTCTGAACTTTGAGAACAAGAATCTGGATTTATTGTACACTATTTTTTACTTTCTCTAGCACCTGAAGACCACGTTGCAGTCACAGTTGTCTGAGCTCCGCCTGGAGGGCGATTGTTTGTTTGGACTGTTAATCATCATCGAGCTGCAAATGGCCACTCTGTTGTGTGAGCGGAATCTCGGAGAGTAATCTCCCCATGCAGGACATAATCAGACACAAGGTTAATGAGGGTTTGATGGAAGCATATGCCTCACACACGGCAGTTGTATTGCACCATAATAACAGGGACAATGAGTTAATGGTGCAGGTCCGAAGGCAAACGTAAACAAAAAACAATCAAGAAAAATGTTGGGACAATATCAATTTAGTTAATCTCACTCAGTTGTCAACATCAGCTCGCAATGGCCGCCCAGCTGTCTGTTCAAGTCATGCTGCATCTGATGTTAGATACTTTTGGCCAAGCGCACACTGTTGTTTTGTCTCGCTTGCCTTGATTACTTTTTCTGTCACATGGTCTGATACATATAATTTGGGAGAAAAAGTGGCATCTCCTATTTCTGCATCACTATGACAAACGATGGTAAGTCAAGCTTGACAGGAGAGGGTCCTTCAGGTGAATGGGACGTGACTCGCTTCACATCACTGCCTCCCATTTCCTATCAATCGCTGGGCTGTTGCCTTCCTAAAGCCTAGCTGTGAGGATACATGTTCATCCAAGCAGAAATTGAACAACATAATGACCAAACGCTCCAGATGGATGCTGTGCAGGAAACAGAGTCATGCAAATAAATGTCGATTCTTATTTATCAGTGCAGATTTCTTGATATCAAAGGTATACTGTGATTTTTAAAAAACACGTTATCTTACACTCAGCCTAACTGAGTGCACAACCACAACTATGACAACACCTGTGTCCTCAAGTGGGCAAAACAGCAAGAGACTCATCAAGCTAGGGCAGCCATGACACTCAGAGAAAGAGCTGAGGCACACATTCAATAAGACAGCTTCATCTCACTCATTTCACTGCTTGCCACTCGACATAGCACAACTGCAGCCCACATCAGTGCTATGTTAAGGAAAGTAGGTGACACAGTTCTGAATGCGGTACAGAGAAAAATAGACTTCGTGGAGCTCAAAGCAAATATTTAGAATGATAGATATGGGTATTTAGAGCCCTGTGCACATTACAAGTCATTTTAAAAAGAAAATAATAACTCCTCAACTACTTTATTTATGAATTTTTACCCTGATGAGAAATATACAGAGTGTAAGTTTTTCAGCTTTCAAACAGGCCATCATTTATTCTATCAACAGGGCTCAAAAGTTTAACATCCTACAGTGGGAATGATGGATCTCCCAACCCGCTGTCTCTTCTCTAATGATGAAATAGCCACTTGAAGTGAAGGCTTACCTTGGGAGGGAAGGGGGCTTCCACTGCAGCCAATGGGTAGCATTAAAGTTCTTCCGGTCAAAATGTCCTGTTCCAACGTGCCATTGTTAACAGTCCAACCAACCAGCAATCTGAAAAGCAAGATTAAAGTTTGAATTATAGCGAATAGCAGATTGTTTGCTCGACTTGCATACAGATGTCTGCTCATTTATCAGAACTAAGTTAATGTCAGATGATCACCAATAGCGTCACGTAATCTGTCCCTTTTGCACCCCACACAGACTTGACACAAACTGGATTTAATGCATAATGTGTTGAGATTAGGCTGCTAAAGCACAAATCATGTTCTCCAAGATGACAAGTCCACTGTAATTTTACCAGAACAATGCATGCTTCTTACCTTGATTCTTGGACTTAACAATGTTCAGACCAGAAGCATACCTTGAAAAAGGACTGACGTCATTGTTTCATTGCTTCTGAGCCACGTTCAACAGGGTCACTCACCATGTATTTCCAGTATATTGTGTACATTTTATGTATTCCCCTTAAATGTATTTTTTATCTGAAATACCTCTGTTTATATAACATGTGCTAACATGTGCTTTGTTCTTCCCTTGTAGTTGTTGGGAGTCTGTTACTAGCCCATAGGAACGGTTTCTATGGCTTACCTTTAGAGCAGTATCAATAGTCATTACTGAGGGGGCTTATCTTTAGCCACTGCATCATTGTCCTTCAGAGAAATCAGTGTAAGCTCCTCACTGCCAATTATTCCAAACAAACACCAACTTCAATTATTCAAATGGTATATCAGGAGCAACAGTCCTTCTGGACCAAGCTGTCCTCATCATTGAATTAAGATTTTTTTATCAGTCCAAACTGAATATATCAACATATGTAATGACATAGGAAATATCTGCCTGGATACAAATATGGATATCCAAAACTGGACATATTTTGAGATTATTTGCACACTGAGACAACAAAAGTCTATTACTTGAATCTGAGACAGCATGTCAGTCAAATCTCAATTTTCAAACTTTGGGGATCTGAAAACTATCAAAAATACTGTCTATGAAAGTACGAATATTCTGGTATATGTTCTGCACTGTCTCTTTGATCTTAGTGATCTCTTTCGCAATTGCAAATACAGTTGTGTTCTATAAATCTTTTGAGATGGAGTTGAACAATGGCAGCGAGCGTGACACATTTATGTCGTGATTTAGTCAGGTCAGCCTGAATAACGGTCCAGTGACTTCTTAACTAAAAGTATCAATATATCAATGCCAGTTTCGACTATGAAATAGTGATTGGCCTTTGCCGTTTAGCTGCAACGTAGTGCTGAGTTCACACTGTTGATCGTAAATTAATTGTGGTCACATACAAAAAGAATCTGTATATCTGTTGGAGAGATGTTTAATCATTACAGTTATAAAGAGGGAAATGGTAATTTCGTCAAGCAAAGTAATATAAAAGGAAAGGGGGAAAAATACATGCGTTTAGTTCCTGGGTCGCTGTGCACCATTAAAGTGTGCACATCAGCACCTTTCAAGATAGTAGCGCTATGTAAATGTATAATTAAAGAAACACTATTTGACTGCCATCAACTCCTGTGGGGCCAGCATTAATCCCAGAGATCAATGTTTCTGACCCAAGATATGCAGAGCACAGCAATCCATCTGTCAGCTCAGCCACCTTATCAGTCTACAGGGAGAGCCACTATCGATAATTACCTCCACCCACTAACGGAACACAGACGTTTTCAGAGAAAATTCAACCTCTGTTATACCTAGCTTGACAATTGCAAGGGACTTGTCTGACAAAGAAAAAGCTTTTGTCATACATGTCTGTATCTGGTAAACTTAAACTGGGATCTTCTCATTAGATAGGGATCAGGATTCATTCACATGTCGGCTATTAAGTTTATTTTTGTCTTTTGTGTCCCTCTGGTTGGAATTGTGTTCTTCTTTACTGATTCTGCTCAATGTTAAATTTACATTCTCAACGTTATTAAATGAAATGCATTTAAGATTGTCGTGAAAATCAGAAATCAGTCACAATTTTTCAAAGGGATTTTTTCTAAACTAAAGAGTGCTGGGGACTTCAGACAATCATAATGTAGTTAACTAACAGCAAAGGGTGAATCTAATCGTGAAGAGGCTCCATTTGGCACTGATTGCCCCTGAAAAATGAACTCCCTTCATATCCATAGCTATTGTAAAACTGATGAGCTGTCTGTAAATGGCTCCAGTGATTGGAGAAAAACTGCATCGAGGGAAAAATGTGGCCTTGATTTGGATAGGCAGCGACAGCTGAAAGGAACTCATTCTTTCTACTGTTACTGTGCGATACAAGGTGGTCTACTTGGATTTCTCTTGGCAGAAGCACAATGTGTGTGTTGGGTTAACAGAAGTGCAACTGAGCCTTACACAAACAGTAATGATCAAGTTGGAAGGACACTGAAACACATGTCTTCTGGAAGTGAAAGCCGATAGACAATGCCAGAATGGGACTACAAATGTTCTTTTTCAGATGTCTCCTGGGAGAGAGATTACCATGTTAAATCGAAAATCCTTGTTCATGTAGTAACTGTGAATGCAGTGGGACATTAAGACAACTGGGGAAGGAGATTTTTATTATTATTATTTTTTTTCTGAGAAGTTACAGAGAGAACATTTCAAAATCAAGTACAAGTTAACAGAAACAGGTAATCTAGTCGTAAACTCAAAGGATGCATCGGTTAAAAGGCATAGAACATTTAATACCTGTTTCTTCTCAACATTCACACCAAAGAAATGGACACAAGTGACAGTATGGTGGAACAATCATTCTGGAGAATCCCTGCTTTATGTTTTTCATGTCTTTCTATTTCTTCTGACTTGTTACAAGAGAAACATTCAGAAAGGAATAGTGTTAAAGTCCACTGTACCGTATGTTTCTGTGTGTTTTCAGCTGACGACAACTTCTCTTGCAAACTTTTATCAGACTAATGTGTGCACACAATAGTTGTAATCTCTAAACCAATGAAAGCTCTTTTTATTTATTTAGGCTGGCACTTTCCAAATATGGTTTCAATTGCTGTAAGCATGGCGAATGTTTGAATTACGCTTCCAGAAAAAAGGAAGTTGATGACAAGAGTTTTATAAAAAGAACACCACATTTCTAGTTTAACAAGTACCTCTGAGAAGTCTTCCATTGTTTAAATTTGTGGGTCCAGTTTATAAAATGTAAGGTGAAAGCAATTCTTTATTTTGAGTTACCTTATCATGTTCTCGATATTGGGGGAGGAAGCTTCCTGGTTTGAGCAAAAGTTGTGGCCAAGAGCAGACGAGATTTAAATGCTGGAGCCATCTTGTTGGACCAAACCATTTGCTCTGATATCGTGGGGGATTTTATGATTTGTCCATGTGCTCCTCAGATGGTCCCAGTTTCGGAGTTGGAAAGTCGTTCTTCCAACTAAAGTGTGTTCATGTAAATTCAGTTTGGAAAGTTAATGTTGTAACAACAGCAATAACAGCATTAATTCTACAAAGAAAATGTTTGAATGTCTGCGTACTCCAATGTCAGGAGGAATAAATTCGACGTCAGCTGATCTTCATGTCCATTTTATAACTCAGAAATTTGTGTTGTAAGTTTTGCTATGAAATTTATCAAGCTTGGTGTCCATTTTGTTAACCCCTTGTGTTTAATTAGGGTTGGCAAAACCACACACAAAAATTGAGTCACAGTTGGAGTCTCAGTGTGAGATTGATAATGGAGACACCTGACAATATGATAAGAAGAAGTAAGGAAAAAGGGTAGTGCATTAGTTCAGGGAAATGTAGCCACACAATAAGGAATGAAGTAATGTCTCTTGCTGGATTGACAGCTAGCTTCAGACCATTTTTAAGGACCCTCTCACAATCTGAAAGTTTGTTGAAGAAAAACTGGGGGAAGTTAGATCAGCGCCACTTTCTGCTTCAAAGCAAATAAAGTCAGCAAGCAGTCCAAAGATATTAAAGTAAACTATAAACACTGATGTTGTCTAAAACATCACCAAAAAAGGGTAAGTGTACTGTACATGTTTACTGTATGTAGATGTCAGGGCAGATTGAGGAATTAATGTTATTGGTTTCAGTAGCTCAATAACAGTAAGGCCCTGTGTCCACCTAGCGTTTTTACTGAGCAGAAAAGCGCTTGCTTTGTGCTCGCTGTAAGAACGACATGGCTCCGTTATTTGTTGATGCATGTTTTACTATATTTGAGATAGTTTGTTCCCTTTACTATGAGCATCAATCAGAATATTCTTGCCCTACTTGTCTGGATGATGAGTTTCCAAATTATGATAGCCCTGCTATCACGGCTCCGATCAGACATGGAGCAAGGAGGATGTGTGTAGGCTACAACAAGATCCGTAGGAAACAACAGAGATCCTTGTCCAGGAGTTGCTACTGGATGAAGCCCAGTTCCAGTCATATTTCAGGCTTACTAAAATCAAATAAATGTGATGGTGATTGGTTTGTTTAAAAAAAGTATGCAAACGCCCTCCACCCATTGAAAACAACTGAAAAAAGATGCTAGCGCTACAAAAAAAAAATGATGGATGGAAACAGGGTTTAAGTCATAATAAACTCCTGTCACATTCCGTCAACACATGATGACGTAGAATCAGATAGTTCTTCGTAAATCAACTTGTTGTTTTTGTCAGTCAAATCTGCTTCTTTCCATTCGCTTTTCTTATTCAAGGGACTCTTTGTGGGGTTGCCTAATGCTGACTTGTGAATGACTGGATCCATTTTCAACCAGATGTGTTCACAGGCAGGTTAGGCCTCTTCGACAGGCTCAAGAGTGTAAGAATTGTCTTTGCCAATAATGGCCTACTGGCTCACATTTCACTGAAGCACTGACAAGTAACATTCTCTACTGTTGTGCACTATACTGACAAACAGCCGTACATTGCCCATAGTGTTTTCCCCAAACCTCTGTATATTGTGTTTTGGCTTGCTCTTCATCAAATTGCCTGTGCTACAACATGAACAGGTATTGGCTGAAAGAGATGGTTGATTGTCACTCCAAGGCCGCCCAATTTTCTCCCTGAGACCTGATCTCCACTCTTAGTGAGAGTGAACCTCTGTGGTAAGGGAATATAAGAGTTTTATCACCAAGATAACCTTGTTGTACCAGCCTATTCCAGACTTAGGGCCATGTTTTTTATTGTCAACCTAAATGAACATTTGAACCCTGAATTTTCAACACTAAACTACTGTTTTGATCTAAAACAGTTAAGAACTGTAGTTGGCAATGCAGCATGGGATGCTCACCTTGAAGCAACGAAACAAAGGCCCTAAATAGTATACAGTAAGGAGGTTTTAAATGAAAGCAAACTGCAGTATGTTTTAAAAAGTGGGGGTTGCCTGTGGAACTTGGAGCGCAGTCAGTAGTGGGGTATATTAGGCTTTGTTTCTAAAAATATGCTTATTTTTCTCAGTTAGTTTTCTTTATAACCCCCCCCCCCCCCCCCCCCCCCCCAAAGCCAACAGCTCCTGAATCATTGGAGGATCCATTTGAGTAGCAGTTTTTAGAACACAACACACAATATGAAGGACATGTTCTACACATTGAAACCTGCTTCAACATGTTTCAATTTTCAAAACTACAAATTAGAAGGTAGGTCTTATTGAAATCTTATTTTAGATCTTATTTATATTGCAGAGGAGGTTTGATACAAACAGATCCTCAGTAGCACAAACTTGTCTATTGCTTTTAACATGTCAGTGAGGCCTGGATTTAAATAGTGAAAAAATATTACTTTTTTATTTTTATTTATTTTTTTTGTATTTTTTAGGTTAAAATTAATACAGCCTAAAGGTCAGAGGACCAACACTCGTTAACTTAGCTTAGTTAATTTAGCACAAATAGGTCGAGGCAAAGGGAGGAAAACATGCAAGCCAAGCCTCACAACACTTTAAGATCTAGCCTGCTGATAATGGATTTATTAAAACCAAACTGAAATAAAGTAATTAGAATTAGGTGGGAAGACAGGATGCCTTTAAGCAGTTCTTCTCAAATCTGCGAGAGGCATGGGGGAATTTCAATACAGAAAATTTTCTGACAGGAGTAAAAAAAACAAACGGAGGAGGCGTCAGAGGCAAGAAAAGCAAGTAAAATCTAATAAAGCATAAACCTAATAAAACCTGGAAATACAACATAATCTATTGTGATAAACAGGTAAATGCAGGGTCTGAAATGAACACTCACCAATATAGAAGTATCTCATTTCTTTCAGCCAACTACTATATCATTTTACAGCATTCATACTGTACATTAACAGTAAAGAGCAGGTGTCTCTGCTGCTACAGTAGCTCTTTACTGTTACCTTACAGGAATTGCGTGTATGCAGTGCTTGTCATTGGAGCTAAATAATGTTAGATTGGCTATGACTTTGCCAGAGACAGATTTGGCTTTTAGTGCCTCTGCAGTTGGCAGATCTAGGTTTTGATGATTGTTCTACAGGACATATTATTGTATTTCTCATTCACTTCAGGGTTTGGTTTGGTTGATTTTTTTCAGTGATTGTAATTGCTTTGCATGCCATTGTCTTATTTCATCAATTATGTGGTCAATGTTGTGCTTTTCCTCTGAGCATTGCTGTCAACACCTGTATGCAAGTTGCCAAGTAAATTTGGTAAAACTTAAATGAATCAATGTATGTCAACGCTATCTAAATGTGCTAAGTCTATTATATAGTTAATTTATCAGATTTATCTTGTTTAATTGCTGCTCTGTTATAATACTGCTGACGAGAGAAATGGGGGTCCAACACCTGCCGGTGGATAGAAAGTTGGAAGCACACACACTTTCTATTGACCTCTGATAGATCAATAGACTTAACAAAAGCCCAGAAGTGACTCAGTGGATGGCTAACTGTTTCCAATATGAATAAATAAACAAGGACAAAGACACTGAATATTGTATGAATTAGTATAGATTTATTGTTTCCAGTTTCTAAAGAGTATCCAAAATCCTCCGCCATTTACACAACATTGCAGTCCTCAGGAGATACATTTTTTTGAGTGATTGGTCATTATCACAGAAGAGTTGCAGAGATTGGCCAAATTGTGAGGGCACAAAAGAGGTGCAGCAACTGGATGATTTTTATGGGACTTAAAACATCCCAACTACCCATGGGAACATATTTCTGTTTGCACAAACTATATTGGATTTGTAGACATGGGGACATGGAACTATGCCAATGAACAAGTCTCATCATCAGAGGAGACGATCCAACAAGCTTAGGTTACAATATGTAATCATATTAGCACCACTCACTCACTGAATATTTTGGAAATTACATCATATAAACCCTTCTTGATATGGGAATCAATGAGAAATCAGCAGTGATGGAAAGATGTCTAACAGGTGAATAAATATTGCTGTGTATGATGCCAGAAATCCCACCATGGCCTCATTTAGTGAATCAATCAATCTATCTATCTATCTATCTATCTATCTATCTATCTATCTATCTATCTATCTATCTATCTATCTATCTATCTGTCTATCTGTCTGTCTGTCTGTCTGTCTGTCTGTCTGTCTGTCTGTCTGTCTGTCTGTCTGTCTGTCTGTCTATCTATCTACACACACACACACACACACACACACATATATATGTCTCACTTTCAGTTTAACACATCCACTCTTTATCACTATGCCAACTTTTGTATCACAGTAAAGCGTATGAACTTTTTATGAACCTGATGTTTACCTTCAGATTTTCTTTGGCACAAAGTCAAGTCGCACATAAAAATAAAGGATGGGAACACAGACAGCTCTGATTGTAATGCACCTCCTGCTACAACAGATGCCTGCAGTGTATGACAACCTTTGCTCTGCTGACTTCACCCTTGATAGAAATGTGTTATTCACAGTAATTCTGAAGAGCTTTTCACACTTCTGAGACATGATGGCACCGATTGCAGTGCCCTTTGCTCTTGCTGTCATTATTAAAATAACAGTCATCTTAATTGCCCTTAAGTGCTACATGTTAAATTCTTGAGAACTTGGTGCTATCTCGGAAAAAGGTCTTCTCTTCACGAGTATAACAAACTATAACGAATGAAATAACACCAATCTGAAACTTAAAATTGGAAAAAATAATAGTTAGCATACATGACCAAAATAAAAGTGTAATTCACAAATATTCAAAAGCACTGCAAGTCTATTTTTCAAATACTCTGTGGGCTCGCATCAAGCTGGACATAATAGAACGACCCGGACAGGAAGTCAGCCAAGGAAACGAAAAGAGCTATCTGTCAATTTCAATATAAAACATAATATACATACTCATCGTTGTGTTTTCCATCACTTCATCAACATCACTTCCAAACAGGCACCGAAGGAACAACAAAGTAACCTCAAAAAGGAAAAACAACATTTTGTTTGCATGTCTTTCTCTTTATTCATTGCTGCTCTTCGCTGCAATTTGGGGGTTAGACTTTGACTGAAGAAGGAGCTCGCTGTGAGGTGGTGTTATTTTCCAGTGTACTTGCATCTTGTTCATTAACCTGGGACTATTGTTTTAACTCCTTTTTTTTGACTATTTTCCATTGATATTCTGTAGCTTCCAGCTCTTTTTGCACTGATTTCATCCTCCTGAGCCATTCTTTGAACCAGCCTCTTTTTACTCACTGGAGGTGTTGAACAGCCTCACAAACATATATATTTTTAGGTTATATGATAAAACAATGATCATTACAGTGGGTCTCTGTTGGACCAGAAACTACAGTCCTCTGCATCAGTGTCAGTTCACACTTGCCCAATCTTAGGCATAACCTTCTACACTGCTAAAGATTGGCATTGAACATAAAGGATCTGGATATAAATCATTTGGCACAACGGTTCCCTGCTTTTTAGTTATCTTGTTAAAATGCTTGACACAATGAAATACTGAATCTTACCTATATAATGGAATTTTGGCCACTTGTGAGCAACAGAATAAAAACATAAATGTGAATGGTAGCTGATTTTGTAAGCAGACTGTTGCTTATTAACATATCAAATAAATAAGGACCAATTATAGCATTCATTTGGATCTGTGTGTCTGGCTAAATAATGAATGGAAGTCCAGTCTCTTGCACTTTCCACTGATTGTTTAAGGGAAATATCTGGATTTTCAGCAGGGAAGTAATCCACTGTGTTCACAAGTTAGTCCGCATCTGTGTCTGCTGTTTTGTGTTAAACCGCAAGATAAACACTTATCTGATTGTGCCGCTGTAACAGTCGTCTGCTGTGTTGGGAAATTACATTGATTAAAAACTTTACAAACTGTGTGTTAAATAAATTGAAAAGGTGTTCGAGCTAAAAGGAACTGTAGAAATGGGGAATAATTCTCTAGTTGTCAATACAAGTCAATACAACCCCTTTTACAGTTTAGTCATTTGATCCATTGGCAGGATTATACAGGAGATTAAAGCAGTTTAACATTTTCCAAATGAATAAATGGGGATACAGAAAAGTGGATGAAATCATGCTTTATGCTGTTTAAAACCATTGAGCGAGTGGACTGTTTGAACAGCGCAAATCTTTATTTAACTCTAGAGGTGAGGTATACTGTGTGTGTTTTATAGCCTGTAACAGTACACAGACCTCGAGGGTGTCTCTCAGTGACCCAGTCCCCCCAGAGTGCAGTGGCCAAGTCTTGTCCTCCTGTCCTTCCTAACAATGGGAAGGGTAATGGCCTCCCCAAGGCCCCCTCATTCCGCATGATTGCGCTGCCTGCATCAGGCCAGCCATGCCATAAAACAATTAGCTACATTTATCAACCATGCATCAACTATGTATGGACGATTAGAGTTAAGGTGGGAAAGAGGGGTAGGGAAAGAAAGGGGAGATAGTTGGGCAGAATAAATATGGAACAGACAGGAGAGGCGGATGAGACAGATAAGCACCAGTTGTCATTTGATATGATTTCCTGCTTTATTCAGCTTCTTTATGGAATTGTGTCTATTTTGCTGAAACAAGCTCATCTGTTTCTGCAGACTTGTTCTGAGATCTACAGCAACAAGCTTTCACTTTTTTAAATAATTCAGGTTTGAACACAAATTGGGTTTATATTAACAGTAACTCATTCCTCCGTCAAACTAAAGCATTTCAAAGACTTCTGCTCCAGTTGCGAAGCTCCAGGAAATTAAAATTGCAAAACCCAAGACACGCTTGACAAACTGAAACATCAGGGGAAAGAGAAAATACTATAATTGTATCATTGAAAGCATCACAGCAGGATCCGATCTCGGGTGGGAGGAAAGTTCATTACTTTTACAAAATGCTCATTCATATTTTCATGCTATACTATGGTTCACTTTCCCATCCAGAGCAAGTATCATTGAAATGGTATGCCCTATGCTTTCATGATTTCTCTCAGCATGTGGAGCAATGTAAACAAATACCGTACGTAGTCAAATTATGATAATCGAAAAGCTCCCTAAATCATTGCAACATGGGCTTGTGCGAGTGGAAGTTTAACCCCCTGCCTTGATTTTTCTTGTGTACTCGATTGTACCTGTGGTTTCTCTGAATGACTGTCTAGTTCACCACATCGTCTGTCAGGTGTAGTGCTTCACTATTAAATAGTGACAACAAGCAGGATGTTAGACTGAGAAAGATAATAGTGCTTACAAATAATTAAACACGGGTGGCTTTGACTATGAAACAATTCGATTTTCCTTTCAAGACTTCTAGTGTTTAGACAGCGGAGGGCTTTGTGACACAAAATAACACTATTACTGGAAATCTGACCAAACATTAAAGTTAACGTGTTGCGGTTGGTAATTATCCCCAAGCACAAATAGCAACTCATTTCAGGAGTCATATGAGGCCACAAGGTCTCCTGAAGCACACCCAGCTGCAGTGCCCCCATAATCCTCAGCTCAACATCGATGTCAGCAGAATAGCAGTATATCTCTGGCCTTAAATCATGCCCTCTACTCCTCAAAGTCTTTAATTAAGTCCTGATCGCCCCGTCCTCCGTTCCCAGTATTAGTGTGTTTAATTTCCTGCTGTCATATCGCCTTCCCCTTTGGATATATTATTCATCAAGCCTCTCTTCACTTCTCAGTGTTTCCAGGGGCAGCAAGTCTGCTGCTACAGAATGACTGCTGATTTCGATCCATTGGCTCGGCCATTAAGCGCGGCTTAAAACCATAATTCCTCCAGATATTACTCACAGGTTCAAATGTCAACATTTAGATAAGAGCCAGTTGATTCGGTTTCCCTCTGTGGCTGAGGGATAAAGTTTTAAATGCCTGCTGTTCTTTTGTCTGTGTTTTAATCATACGCTATTTCATTGTATTCCCAGAACAAATAAAGCTGGCAGAATCCAAGACGAGACTGTTTTTCTAAGAGAGGCTGTGGTTAAAACAAGAGTGTAAGACTTCACAGGTCACTCATTGGAAAGTAGACCAGCCTATTCATCTTTTGGATGTACCTGTAAGTCAATCTATAGTTTCACATTCATTACTTTCATTCTTTGATGAGTCAAAGTAGAACTACATCAACTATTCAGCTGAAGTCACTCCCTTGCATTCATTTCAATTGGAATATTTTAACGACTTCTCATTTTTACATTCTTTTCTCCACACACAGTAAAAGTATCTCTGTCTGCTCATAGAACCAATCAAGTGTGGCAACAAGCCACCCACTCTTGTGACATCTACAGAATGACAAACACTCTAGACCATGACACACAGAGTTAGGTGCCACACGTCAACAGGTTGTCCTATCGCTGGGCTATGGACTGTGAGCGCCTGAGTGAAATGGGCAGAGAGGCTCTCTAGTGTGAGATGAGCGGAGGAGACGGTGTTGCTTCTGATCTTGTTGGGTGGCTGAATACTGAAGGACCGTGGCCAAAGCGGAAGCTTGTGGGTCAACATGCCCGCCCAATTTTACGGCTGAGGTGCATCCGTCACCATATATGCTGGTGGCCACTGCAATGCTCCGAATACAGCATCATTTGAGTGGCACTTAGAGGCACAGAATGTGTCAGAATGTGGTCACCGTGGAGGCTTTTTTTCCTCCAGTTTTGGTCCCTGTTCTCTGTTCTTATCACTGAGGCTTTTGTTCAGCCATCACAGCAACATGACTTGACAGAGAAATTCTATTTCAATGTCTCACTGTGACAGTTTTAGATGAAAGATAGGTAATGGAAATAGAGAAGTTCCAAGAGAGAGAAGAAGTAGAAAATCTTGAGAAACAAAAGCATATTGAAAATATTTTCATTTTGTGAAGGGAAAAAAGGTTCAGATTGATTTACTTGCTAACTAAAACATTCAAATGCTAATTTTAGACAAATTGTGGTATACAGCTGGTGGCCATTGTTAATATCAGAGAAAAGTTTTTGAAAATGTAAAACCTAAACTTTATAATATATATATACTGTATATATATATATATACTGTATATATATATATTATATTAGCAGTAATTGCATTTTTTTTTAAGAAATACCTATGAAAAAAGAACAGAACTTTTTTCTTTTTTTTCTCGTCCTAAAGGCCGGTTTACACGGCAGGATTTTAAAATTGTTGGCCAATATCCAAAACTTTAGAGACCACACACATGGCGATAAATAATCGGAGGTTTTACAGTTTTGGTCGTACAGTGTGTGGTGTGTGGACACACGGCAACATCAACACACCACACACGAACCGATTCCACGCGCGAACGTCCCCCGATCAGACGGGAAATCTCACAAAGCCTCTCGAGATCAAACGTGATTCCAGAGTCAACAAAGGGACGAAGAGGACGTAATGGGGATCGTTTGTGCTGTTTTTATGTGAAAAACACGTTTTAAAAAGAGGCGTCGGTCAAAGGAGCGGAGACTACGGGAGCATGAACTATACTTGTTACATGATGATATGGAGGTGAGTTGTTGTTGTTTTGCTACCGGTGTTTTCGCTACTACGTCACCTCACTTTCTGATTGGCTATGCGTCACATTCAACAGGCTCGTGCTCGTTTTCTCCTCGGGGGAAACACCACAGATGTTGAGAGATCGGGCCAAAACATTCCAACATGTTGAATATCCCAGATTTGAGATCGGAGCGGTCCCGACATTCTTCGGACCAGACAAGAGCAGTCTGAACACACCACACGTCCTTAAGATTATTGGAAGAGGAGAATCGGGGCCAAAACTGGCGTAATTATCCTGCCGTGTGAACCAGGCTTTAGCTGAACAGCTTTTTTATGAAGGGGGGGGGGGATCTTGTCCATGCAAACATGATGTAAACACAGCTCTGACCACAGGAAACATCTTTCTAACTTATTGCAGACAGTCATGACTCATGTCAAGAAAACTATGTATGAATGGAAATTTGCATAATTATAAGCTCTACATTAATGTCCATTTGTCACATCTGGATTGGTAGAGGTAGCAGATGCAGATTCTGTAGTTGTTATATTCTGTAGTTGTAGATGTATATCTGCTGTCTGACCAGTATGATGACCAACATTCTGAGACATGTTGTGGGTATGAATTTTGCATAATGAATTACATCAGTTGAAATCTCAGACTGTACCTATTTCATTCAATGGATATTATTTTGAATTGCAAATTGTAATTATGTCCCAGTCTGCAGAAGATGCATAAATAATGTCTTGGGCACACATGCATAATGTAAAAGACAGATTTAATTTCCTTTTAAAATTAATTAGATCATAATTATTATTTTTTTCCCGAAATAATAATAAAAATTAGAACTTCATATTAAACATGGTTTCTACCCCAAGGCAACATTCTTCATAACTTTATAGTTTGTTGTAACAAATATAAAAATAAAAACGGTTCCATTGTAACTGCATCTGCTTTGAAGATTTGAGACTGCATGAGCTCATGTTGTCAGCAGTGATTCTGAAAGTAGATGCCGGGTCTTGGTGTGTCCACACAAGATCAAAGTGGCCTGCATGCTGCTGTGTAATACTAAGCCAAGTCAGGCAAGTAAATACAGACTGAGTGCTCAATAGGATAGCCTCAAAGGGCCGAGGTCGGTTGTGAAACCCACAAGCACCTGCCACAATCACTAAAACCTCTGTACATGTGTTTGGCAACATAACTGCAGGGCTATGCAGCGCCAGGGATGAAGACCTACTTTAAACATTTATTAGAATGATTAGATAAAGCCATCTAGCAAATGGGTCTCTGATAATGCATGTGCTTTGGCCAACTCGACAAAGTCTAACCAGAAAATGGAGTTTAAGTTCAGTGAAAGTGTCGCTTATCTCTACAAACGATCTGCATTTGAACCATATTGATTAACAATCTCTTAAAATGGTTGGTTTCTACGATCCTATTTTGACAAATGCTTTGCTCCTCTTTGGCTCTTCACTGTTTGCCTAAATTCAAGCCTGCTCAAATGTAATAAGAAAACAAAGAAGAAAATATTATTGCTTTTCTTCATTAATTCTCCAAAGGAAAGAACTCAAACTTTAAACTTAGATATTCACATAAAGTTAAAAACAAAATAAACAAAGGTATTTGCAGCAGAACTTTTAACAGATATTATACAGGTGTTGTAATATCTATTGCTCACTTAAAAGTACAACCCCTGTGTAGGAATCATTTCTCAATGGGCCTACCTTGTGTAAGGACATTGGTAATGTTCCAGTGTTTCAGGTCAGTGGTGTGTACTATTCAACCCCAACCCCTGCTCAGTCAGCATTACTCCTAACAGCTGACAGTTTGCAGGACCTGTGCCCCAGGAGTCCCGCCACCTGCCCCCTGAGTGGCTCTGGGTGACAGCAAGCACTTGGTGAGGCCAGATAGAGATCACAGTGGACAATGCCTAGCCTACTCTGTGTACCTTCTCCCCCTTTTTTTGGTTCTACCTTATTGTCTCGCACTGCGGGGTCACTAGTTGCCCTTGTTCGCGCTTCGGCCTCAGACCACACACTGCCCACAGAGGAGGCTGCGGCTCTGTTAGCGGAAGCCCATGTGACATCAGATGGTATTTTTTGCCCACCCCGAGGCACTCCCAGGTCGCCCTGCAATCCTTCAAATTCCTGCAGGTTTGACACTTTGTTATATAAAGGCAATACATCAAGGGGAAGGATTTTTTTTTTTTTGTCCAGAAAAAAGTTGGATGGAGTTGCAAAGTTGAGATGGTGTGGAATATGAAGAGAAATATAATCAAGGATTACATGTAAAGAAATCTTTTCTGTCAATACTCTAAGGGAAATTATCAAGGGGTCATAATCCAGTTAAATTATTACATATAACATAGAGTGGGTATTAACTAAGGCTCTTGTCTGTATTAAAGCTGGAAATGTAATTTTGCCTGGCCATCTTGTAACCATGAAATCTACATGTAGGCTAGCGTTAAACGTAGAAATTGCCTTTGATCTGACAGACTCAAAGAATGGAATTCATGAAGTTATTTAACTGACATTTCAAAAATGAATAATTCATTGCCAGAGACATGGGGGCCCATCCTACATATCATCTCTGAAGTACTTAAACATTAACGGACAGAAAGATGCTGCCCTATTCACGACACTGAGAAATCCAGAAACCAAAAGTGAAATTGCTCAAAACTCGCAAATGCTTGACAGTGATTGAGCTGGCTGAAATGGGCTTACACGGCACATTTGGTAATTTGCACACCTACCTGCTCTTCAGAGCAGCACAATTACAGAGTGTCTCGGGGGCCGTCAGTGCCCCGGTTGCACCCAAGCTGCTTCCTTCTCCCAGTGCCCTGCTCAGCGACCGAGGTGCTGGCGTGAAATGGCTGTTAATTCCTTCTGCTATCTGCCCCTCGCAGAGCCTGTTTTAAGCCTTCATATGAATCTTTTTGCCTGCTGACAAAAATATACGGAATAAGGCAAATCAGAAAGTAAGGAAAAAACAGAGTGACTCACTAAAAATGAAAACATCAAACAAGTATAAAATGCAAAATAGCATGAATGTTGCATTTCCTCCCCATCATTGAAAATGGGTATAGCTCCTGGCACCCACCAAAGAGAAACAAACAGAATGAAGTAATAACTGATTAAAGACAATCACAACTGAGAAAGACTTTGTCAGAGATACTGCATTTGTGACTTCTCTTATTTCAACGTCACTACTTTTGTGTGGAGGTTTAATCAAGAGTTCCGCTACGTACTGTCAACTTCTAAAGACTATGATGTGAATATGTCTGTATATTGATTTACGAATGTAGTCCAAGAAGATCCACCTTGATCAGTGTGAAGCTGTCTTGCGTCTGATGACACCGCTCTAAACTTTGATGTTTTCATTTTCTGAAGACTACTGAGCCAGTCTGTCTATCGTGCAGAAAATTCTGTTCCAACCTGTCAAGGCTGAGTGATTTGGTCAGCTGGCTGTAATGGAAGCCTTGGCCTGACATGTTAGCTTACTACGGCAGCATGCATATCATCACAGTGATATGATGGACATTGGCACCTGTCGTGACATATTAGTCCTACTACTAAAAGTCCTCACAACTGTTTCTGGGATTTTAAGGTGCAAAAGAACATGACTTTCTCTGAAATCGGGCTCCTTAATCCTAACTTCTGAGTCAGATGGGATTATCATCAAAAGATTAAAGATGTCTCTACTTCATAGACTATAAATAATTGTGAAAGAAGTCTGAGTGATGTCACTGATAGATTGTTGCAGGGGGCTCTGAATCCATGGGGGTCGTCGTGCTGGAAATGCCGCCCCAGCCTAACTTTACTATCAGACAACAACAAAAGTGTGTGTGCTCATAATGATGAGTGGATGACAGAGGTGCTGCTTGTCAACCGGCAAGGGCAGGCAACTGTTTGGGACCTTAGATCACCTATGGGCCGAAAACCTTCAAACCACAGCAGTAGCTCAAAATGTACACATTTTCTAGTGACACTAGAAAAACGTCCCAAATGTGGCCCCATCTAACAGCTCCCTCGGTGCCCTGCTTAGCATATCATGTATTACTCTTGGGAAAGTTTGTCAATGAAAATGACTGGAAGAGAGAGAGCGTTGTTACACTGCTTGATGTAATAGTGGTTGGAGGGGCCCTGAATTAGTTTTTGACTATAGGGCCCCAGCAGACTCTAAAATCGCACAGGTGGAGTAACTGCAGTTTTCTGCACTTCCACATTGGCTTAATTTTTCTACACTGGAGGTTTACAGCTTACTTTACGTGCAGGGATGACACTGCATGTAAAAAGCTTACAATCCCCCTGGTATTTATGAGACTTAAGGTGTTGATATTCTGCCCTAGATTTTATTATAATGTGTCGCTGTTATTTTTTTTCCCTCCATTGATGTTGCCATCACCTCTTACTTTCAGTGCATGTACTTTAGTGTTATAATTGTCACTCTCTGCTCAGCTTGAAGTGCACGAAAAAAAAGCATCAAAATGAGCTAAGTAAAAATAGCCGTTCCCTAGATTATGTAAAAAGATGATTAGCGTGTTGATTGTATGAATAATGTATTCTGACGAAGTGCACTCCTTCAACGAACGAGAATTAACCAGGCTTCCTCTTCTTCTGTTGCTACCCACATGACAAGGTCACAAGGAGACATTTAAACACACAATGTTCCTTTTCAGTTAGCCTGCAAAGAATGTTGAGTGGTGCATAAGACAAAATAAATAATGGTGGGAAATGATATGGTTGGAAGTAAAATCTTTTTCCTGCATTGTGCAGATAATCAGAATAAATGGATCTCTCCATTCTTAAAATGTGTTTCATTTCAAATGCACTGCAGAATATGCTTTTGCTCTGGAGAATGATCACCTCTAACTAGATACTAGAGAGGCGAGAGCAGCTTCTCCTCTTCACATACAGTGTCTGCTGCTCGTAAGGATTAAACACCATGATTTCTCTTTTTATGCAGACAGAACATAGCACAATTTGACATGGTTTTCTTGATACAAAAACTTGATTATCCTGCATGTTCTAGCACTATATAAAACGACCCTGCTTTTGTGAACTAATTTTGCCTGGAATCTTCAACAAGCTCCAAGTCATACCAATGTGTGTGGAGAAACATATGGGACTTTAAAAGGTGTGTATGTTACATGCATGTCAACAGCAGAAGAGGGCCACCATGACTGCATCTACACTGGGATGAATGACAGTGCTCTGTTTCCCTCTACTGGTCGTCAGTGCAACTACCAACTGCACCAGATTCTTTCATATTTGTCTGGGTTTATGCATGTTTGGGAGGTTTCTGAATCTGAAAGTGTGTGTGTGTGTGTGTGTGTGGTTGTGTATCCTTGGTGCAGCACAGAACGGATATGCTGCAGGAGATAAAGAATAAGACTGACAGAAGGGTAGTAATAGAATAGCAGTAGAGGGGAATGGGAGGAGGAAATATGGATACAGTAGCAAAAGGAAAGAAGTAAGTGGTTTGTAAATGCTCTGCTCACCAGCAGTTCATCTCTGAAGTTGATGGATGTATGGCATTCGCCTTAAATAGAGTTCTTGGCAGAGGAGCGCAGGGGTTCAGCACAATGGATCAATCGTGACAGAAATCATCTGCTGCTAGGTCAAATCATCCAGCAGCAGGTAGGGTACATCAGTAGGGAAAAAAGAGCATTTATTTCAGTCTTCCGGACTCTTTTTCTAGCGATCATCCCATTGTCAGCTCAGAAAGTGTTTTCTCAAGGTAACGAGTAAGGCTTTGACGGTTCCCCTGCCGGGCTGTCAAGTTCCATGGGATTGTTTTGATGTTAATTGATTGGTTGATAGAGACAGACCAAAACATAGAATACAGCACCCTGCTGGGTTCTCTTAGGTGCAACTTCCCCTTTCCCTGTTGTATTCCTTGAAACTTTAGCTCATCCCAGGGAGAGTGTCAGCATCTCAGCGTGCAGTGAAGTGAGCGCTCTTGTCATTTTCTGATCTCAGTTGCTCTCCTGTTTGACTGGATGCCATGAAGAGTATGTGGGTTTTAGAAAAATAGGTGGTCCAGGCTGTAAGGGTTGCCCTTGAGTAAAGTGTTTATGTGTGAATCTATCTCTCGCTATATCTCCTTACAGCTCAGGGAACAGCACATATATGTGAGAATGCAATACACACACGCAGACTTAACACAACCCAAATGTGATGTGCTGATGCCGAAGTGGCTGTGTAAGGCCAAGGTCATGCAGTCTCATTCCTTTATTCCCATAATCCCCCATGTTGGCTGGGTGAGAGGCCTGCTAATGGCTAGCACTCTCCGAAAGGGAACTACTGCGTTAACATAGACCCAAGGGACTCTCACAGCTCAACACCCTGCGTAAGGAGCATAGCAAGCGGTCTATACAATCCATCAACATGGCTAATTAGGCCCCAATAAATCCCTGGGAGAAGCATTAGGAGGGGAACCAGAGGTGTAGCTGTTGCACCAGTTGAGACACTAAGAAAACTATAAAGTCAGACTGCAGGGAAATTATCCCGCTCGTTTAAATCAATTATAGAAACGGCTCGACTGAAAAACTACATTGTAAAGTACTACTGAAGTTACATGAATTTCCTTGTTAACGACTAATTTTAGAGGCTTCATTTTTGTGTGATACTTGCAAAGATGAGACAGCAGGAACAATAGTGAGAGATTTGGATCTAAGAAAAGATGTAAAAACATTGGCACCTAATAAGTCACAAACAAAATGTGTTCACTGACAGATCTGTAAACAAAAATGTGTGAGTTCTAGGTTGTTTTTTTTTATATGATGAGCAGACTTTAAAACAAAAAAAACTCAAACTGCCGTTATAGAGAGGATTTTTCATTTTCTTTCAACACTCATTACTGGAAGCTTACCTAATGTAACCAGGTTCAGAAGGCTGAGGCTGGAGAAAATTAGAAAAGCAACAGGTCCATTTTCTGACTTCCATGCCAGGTTTTAGCAGACAAAGCTCAACTTTCATAGGACAATAGTGCTGCTTTCCAAAAAAGACTGATCAGTAACAGTGCTAGATTTCTCCTATTTCATCTGATTGTCCATATGTTCTAAGTACAGTAAGGAACAGACCCATACCCCTTTAGTATTGATCACAAGCTGTGTTTCATCCACAGTGATGCTTAACCTTTGCAGTTCCTTAAACTGTATGCATTTGTTCATTTGCAATTTAAGGCAAACCGTGTTCTCCAAAATATCTAATTGTTTGTCAATTTAAGCACGTCATTCTCTGTATTTGCAGAAATTCCTCTCAGGGAACATTTACAATACTTGGCGAGTTTAGGAGTGACTAAGAACATCCTTAGAACTCTAAGCAATCAAGGGACAGAACATTAATCTCTAATGAGGAGGTATGGACAATCTCTTTGCTAGGTATGACACATTTTTTTTTCAGAAGCTGTGATTCGTTGATTTAATAAATGGAGGCTAAAAAGTGCTCCGTTAGTGATAATGAGCAGGAAAGGACAGTATAATTGATTGGGCCCAATCACAGAATCTAGTCAGGCATGGTATATTGATGAACACTATGACATTAACATATCTCTTGACAAAATATTTATCCGTACGTTAAAGTATATAACCTCAAAATTGTTAATATTTATGATTAAATTGGGACAGCCCCACAGAAGTATCTGGCAAGATAGTCTTTGGAACCTTAGATAATCGGGCTTTTGTTGACTTTGGTTGGAAGGGGTAAATCGAGCCCAAAATCGAGAATATTATCTTGTAGTGTGTACCCCGCTTGAGGAGCTCTCATAAGGGCTGATGCTTTGTGAATGAATTGTAGATTGTCAAGGATCAGGTCCTAACTGTAAGGGGATATTCTTAAAATGAATAGAATTTAGTAAGTATTGTAATTTGTACAAATAGAAGCTTTGTGAATACGGCCACAGGGATTCATTAGACTTTTTTTCACTGAGGGCAATTGGTTCGCACAAAACTCCTGGGTCGGTATTCCTAAATATTCTGAGAATCCTCTCAGAGAGCTCCTAACTTAGCTCTAGACATGCTATTGAGGGATTTAATGACAAGGACATTCTCAGAGTGAGCAAGGAAGGGACAAAAACGCTTATCTTAGTGCAAGGTATGACACTTTTTTTTTCAGAAGATGTGACAGTTTCATCCAAAAAAAAAAGAGAGAGAAAAGGCAATCATATAATCTACCATAGTCAGATATTATGTAATTAACAGAAATTAGTATCTGTGGGATAAAGCAAGCATTTAAAAGTATAGCCAACAAAACGTTTAAAATCTTGTGCACTTGTGCTGCAGCCATGTAAAGAGCCTTTATTAGTGGAGGTAACCACATGTAGAGGAACTCAACATGCATGTCTCAATTAACACTGAAAAAAGTATGGATTGAAACGTCTGCACAAATGATTTTTGCATTTTCGGCCCGACTCTGATTCAATAATATTTTTTGTCATGTTTGAAGAACGATTCTCAATTTTCTCCTCAGCTTGAGAAACTCTTCAGCCTGTTAAAAGTCATCCCCACTACTCCTAACAGTTTTACAGACAGACCAAATACAGTAGAAGTGAAAAATGTGTGTTTTTGAGTGTCTGCCCACAGCCCCTTATTATCTTTAATTACTTGTTAATTCTTGATGTGTTTTCAGGAGAGCATTCGTATGTGAAAGGACCATAGACTGTAAATCATAACAGACGAAGCCTGAGTGACATCAGAAAATCTGTTACCGCAGGGGGCTCATCGGCAGCTGCCGCGATGTTGGAACCGCTGTCTCAACCCAACGACAGTCCCAGAGACGAAGCTGAGGCGGGTTGTATGCCTCTTAAAGAACCTTTACATCGCATCCACCTGTCAATCATGTCAGCTATGCGCGCAACAATGGATAGCACATATTGTTCTCAAAATCAAAAATCCAGCTGTTTTAAAAAAAGTCACCCCCGTACATTGTGTGCCAGTGATCAGCATAATTAATCAAACCAATTTTCTTTGTTTTTGTACCAGGCTGGAAACGTGTTTATTTATGCAGTAAAAATACTTTTTTTCCCAGTTATGTTTATATGACTTCCTGTACTTCTGGCGCAAGCCTCAAGCGGACACTTGACAAAGCGGATTATTTTGCACCTCCAGTCTGGAGGTTGCTGCTCGGATAGGGCTTGGCGTTGGTGGTTTCTCAACAAAATTCAAACTTCTTCATATTATCATTTCTTAACGATTGCAAATATATATATATATATATATATATATATATATATATATATATATATATATATATATATATAATATATATATATATTATATCCTCGCCTCCTTGTGTATTTCAAATTGAATGGACTACTTTGCCTCGAATCATTACACATTATCCCAAGAAGTTTCATTTTAATTGCAAAGAATAATACAACAACAGATTGAACAGTTCAAGGGAGTGAATGGTGAACACGCATTTACCTCAGAAAATCACAGTAATTTCCAAAAATCTGCCATAACCTGTAATGTCTTGTCAAAAAAAAACCCAGCCCTATCATGTCCCAGAATGTACAGTAAGAGCACGTTGTGCTCTATTGTGTTATGAGTCTCAGTGTGTTACAAACACAAGCTGAATACATTTTTAGCTGCAGCTTCCTTTCATGTGATGATGTGATCTCAGCAGTAATATAATCAACTATCATCGAGATCTTAATCATCAACACTGGAACACTGTGAGCCAAGCTTTGCAGATTTGCATGTCCCTGCATGTGATCATTGAGAGCTCATACAGATTTTGCTGCATTTTTGATAAAAGACACAATCATCAGCTGCTGAATGATGCCCTTAAAATGAGAAATTCAAGACCCTCAAATAGGGTTGTCTCGCTGTTCCCCATTTTGATCCCTCAGATCAACAATCTGTCCTCTAGGTAGGCGAGAGCAGGCAGGCAGCCGGGAAAATGGTGTAGATTAAAACGAGGTAATGGCACATTTGCTAGGCCTTTTGTGTGAGACGCGCATGCAATTTAAGGGGCTGCCATACAGGAGGAGTTAATATTTCATTGCACACTAGGGAATGGGAATAGAGAGGGGAGAAAAAAATGCATATGTCTCATTTTGCAATCTGATTCGTCTCAGCAAATCAGCCTGAGTCAATGTCATTCTATAATGAACTCTGCTCCACTATTCTCAGCTTTCTGCTGCCGTGTGGCTACCTGCTTTCACACCCTCTAAATGAGGAATATATTGTGATTTACGTATGGCAAGGGGTTAGGAAGGGTCCATCTCTCTTTTTTTTCCCCTGGCTTGTCACATTATATAGACAACTTTTTTTCCCTCCTCTTCTCCTTCCATCTATACTTCTCTCCCCCTAACAAAAAACCTGTAAAGCCCACTCCTGGTACGACATCCTCCCTGTGCAGGGTAAGAGCTCAAGATGATTGAGGGAATGGGAGGTTTTGATTGACTAAGATGCTGAGATGTAATCTTGAGCGAGCTGATATGTGAAGTTTGTGTGCGTATTTGTGTGTGTAAGAGAGAGAGAGAAAGAGAGAGAGATAGAGAGAGGGAAAACAAGGGCTGGGGCAATGTTTGATTCTTGGTGTATTGCATTGCTAGCTCATTTGTTTGTATTTTATACCCCATTTCGGCTCAGATGAGCCGACTCCACACACCGGCTGTGGGTGACCCACTTTCACATTGTGCGACTCTCTCCCTCTCTCTCTAATAATATAACATTCCCCTTTTAATGCATTACTTTGGGTAAATATATTGCACTTTGTGAAAATGATTTAATGCAATACACCAACAAACTAGTTCACTGAGAGGAAATTACAAACTCAAGCTATTTCACTGTGATAGCTTCTCCTCTGCCGCCCCCCCCCCCCCCCCCCCCCCCCCCCGGCTTAGCAATGTTGTACATTAGCATGTTAGCGCAATGCGTGACACCACACTGACAGCACTCTAAACCTCAGAGGGGCTAAAGCTCATCTGGACTGTGAGGGATATACTGTAAACATGGGGTACTTAAACCTGGAAAATGGCCTTTTTATGGACACATGCGGCTAACACATGAACTTGAGCTGTGTCTGCAGTATATTGCTGTTTGGGCTTGCATTTAGATTTGCTAAATTGTGACGTGTCAGTTAATGTACAGAAAATGAGGCTACATCTGAGGGATCAGTATGTCTAAAATCAGCACTGCAGTATACCAGGGAAATCCTTCTCCGAGAGGAAGCTGTAAAAAACAGCTTACTTATCAGATCATATTAACTCACTGGCTTTATTCTGGTATTATCTGCTGTGCAAAGCCACAAAAAAACCCCACACTTCTGCTTTTACCTGCTGTGCTGCAGCATTGTTCTTTCCTCCCTTGGATTTCTTGAGGATTGTTTGCCTTCTGTAGGTAGACTATGAATGTGTGTGTGTGTGTATGTAGGCAAGTGAGTCTGCTCATTCAGTCCAGGTGCAGGCAGAGCAGGTGGGCAGGGCTGCCAGGGGAGCACAGGAGGGCAAAGAGGCTTAGTGGGTCACGCTAGGAAGGGTGGTGCAGCTCAATCATTCCCTTACCCTAAGGGCACCAGAGCTATGCAGCTGTAAAAAGACTGTCATCTGTGGAAATCCTGCCCGTATTCGTATAGCAAAGCTCATGATAAAGTCTCGCAGTGGTTGTTTGTACACAGTGTCCAAGATACACACAAGACTTGACACATTTTATATACCAAACACAAATCATCACTGTCAAACACTTTTTCGATAGTTTCGATCCACTTTTGGTCCACAGCCCATACATGTCCTTAATAACCCTCTCCTTCACACAGCTCCTGCACATGGCCAGGTAGCTGGCTCGTGCCATCCATTATTCCTCGGCAGGAGTGCATTAAAGTTTCATCTCTGCAGCTCAACCTCAAAGGAAAGACCATGACCCCTGATACAGCTGCTAAATTATGGAGGCAGCCAATAAAGTTGTTTGCCTTTTTTTCTCATTATCAACTTTCCCCGCTCACAGGTGAACGAGAGAGAGGTGAACACTAGGACTCATGCACCCTGTAATCCATTTTTACTCAGTTTTCCAAATGATTTTTCTCACTCCAGCAAACAGACATTTGCACTTCTATGTTCTTTATACTCATTTTTAACCCCGCTCCTCTTCCACTTGCTCTCTTTTTGTCCTGCACAAGCAACCATTTAAGCACATGGAAGGACACAAACCAACAAAAACAGAAACTCCCTCAAAAGAAATGCATATGATGGTGGAACAGTCAAGCGAAACACTGCACCGCTTGTCCTTGTCCCTGCATACCAAGTGGCCGTCTAGCATAATAGATTTCCCCCCATGCTATCAAGCACAATCTCTGCCTCCCTCTCCTGATCTCAAAGCTGCGTGCTGCTCCAGCAGCAGTGGTAGAAACACATTTGCTCACACATCAGTATTGTTTATATTTAATCGATGTCGAGGAAGGTTCTGTTCAGGATGGCAGTCATTTGTCAAGTATTAATAATTCAGTCTCACGAACACAAATACTAGCAAACATATACACACACACACACACACACACACACACACACACACACACACACACACACACAAACACACACACTCATGCTGGATTGTATGAAGTGCAGCCTTAACCTGAAGGTGAATACCAGCAATCAGCTTTTATTCTCTTCTTCAGACAGCTCCTGTTGTTCACGGCCTTGTTGTAATTATGAGGGGATACAGGGCTGTGCTGCAACTGCATCAAGGATGCAGATTTTCAGATTTTCAATCTAAAAATTAATGACAAAGAGCCCAATGAGAGAACTACTCAGATCTCTCATTGGTGGCACTGTGGAAGTTACTTTAATCATGTAGTTAAAAAGCAATTGTACTGGTGAACATAATGGGACAAAAGCTTTTACCTCATAGGTTCAAGACACACACACACACACACAATCACACACGCACACAAAGCTTGTGTGTATCCTCGACCAGAGAGAATGGATGATTAAGGTTAAGGTTGTGTGTGTGTGTGTGTGTGAGGGGGAATGTCCCATTACGTACATTGTCAGTGTCCCACCCTGGACCCAATTATGATTCTCGGCTGACCTGGACAGTGTAGCCACAAGGAGAACACAAGGTAAGGACGGAGATGTGGTTAAATCAAGCTTGTTTCACCTTCCTGCTTCTCACGCGCACACCTGACAAACTCTCTTCCTTGTACTTTGGTGTGTGTTGATAGATTTGTAGAGATTGCTACAAAGGATACAGGTGTATGGCAGAGAAAAAAAAAAACAACCTTCTTGATTAATGAGGTGTGACCAGCCCTCAGTGTTGTCTCCTTAGAAAGAGTGAACACTTTTTCTCAGGGGATTTACAAGGAGTAAAAAAAAACATATTCACACACACACACACACATGCAAACGCACACACACACACACACACACACACAAACATATATTGAGAGACAAAAACTCCCTGTGGACTTCCTTGCTAGCCTCAAGAAAGTGCTCATGTTGACTGGAGACCATTAATGGTGTGTTGATGCTATATTGAGGTGTTGCTGCGGTGGCTTGGGACGAAGGAGACAAGTTTTGATGGACCCTTGAGTTGCGGTCAAGGGCAGGTGTATGTTGTAAGAATGTCAGGTGGAAGAAGGGAGCATTAGGTGTCTGCAGTGGGAGTGACAGAGAAGGGAGAAAGAAGACGGAGTGCATGGACGGACAAAGAAAGCGTGCAAAGATAAGTGATGGTCAAGTAATGTGTGTTTGCACATCAGGAATGCAAGGTGGTAAAAAGAAAAATAGGTAAGTCTCTTTTACCAGGGGAGTCAGAAGTTGTTTTCACACTGATGTTAACTTTTTTTTTTCCTCTTCAAGGTTGCAGGAAAAAGCACCCAATCACAAAGTTAACTTCTATAATGGCATAGTGAGTAACTGCACAGCCTCAAATAAAGTCTGGTTTATTCAATATAATGTGATTTATTCATTGTATTCTGCCAGGGAACACCACAAAGATTATGTGTTACAATCAGTTTTCTCAGCCTAATGCATATTAGCCATAAAAACTGACATAGATGCATTTTTCCAGAGCATGTAGATGGGACGCAGGTCCTGAAATGACACACTATTATCTTCTCCTGATGTCATAATAGGTAAACCATATTTCATGCACAGCCAATTGTGAACTGTGCCATTTATCTGTGAGTATTATAATACATCAACCATCCAAAAAGCATTCACGTCATGCCTATAATTCTGAAGGCGCAGAGCTGCCGATGTGTGAAATAAAGGACAGCTTGACAGCACTTGAGGCGTCCCATTGGACCCATGCACAATCGTCCACATTAGAAGACAATGGAGTTCTCAGGGAGGATAAAATGCAATACATCACACGGGCTTCAGTGCCATAAAAAAAAGAGAGACAAAGGGTTATAAATCATTCAAGACTTGTGTGACCCTTTACAAAATCCTTTGCCAAGTTTTCTTTGAATGGCACTTTCGCTGTCCAAAGTCATCCCTTACATGTTGTACTCAGGGAAGAATTCAGTACAGTCTGTTACCATTAGGGATGTGTGTGATTAGTCACCCATGCTATAACAATAATTACAAGGCTGCTAAACTGATTCCTAAAAGCTTTTTCAAGTAGGCTTAGAATCCAAGATTAATACTCTGTCTACCTCGTAATGCAGCCACTTTCCACAAGGCAGGGCTGAAACTCCCTCTGAACTCTCCTGCAAGGAGAAATAGAAACCATCGTAAAAGAAGGCCTCCTTTACAAAAGGATTAGCACAGACAGAATAAGCGAACAACAACAAATCTCAATGATAAACAAAATAGATTGATCAAAAGCAAGTCTAAACTAATGGGTCTTACGAGTCAACAGTGTCCACGGATCTCAAACCCAAAGGCAAAGTATATCAACAAGTTGCAGCCACATCCTCAAAAGCACAGTCTCCCTTGGTCTTCAGTCTGGTTTAAGGTAAACTACCATAACTACTTGACCTGGAGCAATGTGTAACCACATTCAGTACAGGCATGTGGCAATTAGTGGAGGGCGCCTAAGGCATGTGGTTGCACTGCTCGCTTTAGCCACACTTGGAAAACCAGCTTGATAGATCTGCAGAGGAATGCAAATCAGGCCTTCAATGTTTCAATGTTGTTATTATTTTGCTTAAGTTTGGCTGTTTTGTGAGTGTTTCCTTAAGTGTAGACTGGTGCATTAGTCTGAAGCCCTTTTTAGACTTTTTTTTTTTTTTTTTTTTGCAAAGGACCCATAAATAAAGATAGCAGTTATCACGTCTTTGAACATTCGCATTGATTCCACAATGGCATAAGATTGACATTCTGTTTCATTGTTACGGAAGCATGGCACAGTAGGAGCTCAACATATAGACATAGTCAGATATGCACAAACACGCGTCCTGTGCTCCCATGCTGGCTGCGTTGAAAGCATCTCATCTCTGTTACAACCTCTGAAAACCGTACAGAGGTGGGATCGCTCCATTTCCCCGTTATGCCTTGGCAACATTCAGACTGAAGGTGAAACGTCACCATGACGTAAATAACATGGATTGAAACAGCGGTCTGCATAGGGATAGATTTTTAGTTCCTGCTTCATTGAAAGGGAAATGACTCGCTATAGGGGCATCCCTAGATTGCATAAAAGAAGAAATGTTTGCTTGATAGTCCAGAATCACAATGACGTGTAATGTCAAAGGCTGCACTGCAGGAACGCTGCAAGGCCTGGTGCCGAAATGCGTCTGTTGCTGTTGTGTTGCTGTTCTAAACCAGATAAAGGAAACCTAAAGGTCATTCGTGTGGTGACTTTTCTGTCTCTTCCTCATCTTCTTGTAGTCGTGCACCTTTAACAGTGTTTCCTGTCGAGTGTGCTCCTCTTTTTGCTGTTTCTGCACGGCAGGATAAAACAAATTTACCAGTCAAGTATAATCATCTAAGATGTCCAACTGTTACATGCGAAGGACACGAAACATCCTTTCCAATGGTAATGTTGATTAAATGCAAATTAATCGCCCAGTCAGTCATTGATCATCATTACTTTGACAGCTGAACCAGACATATGCCATGCTTCAATCATGTTACATTAGTAGTTCTATCTTCACATGGACATGTGCAAAAAACTGTCCCCTTACATCTCTGATCTATCAGGATTATTACCACTGTTGTAAATAGGCTGTTAAAAGTGTGTTGTTCAAATCAGCAGTTTACCTTAATGTAATTGGGGTCACACTAAGGTGCAGATAAATAGAAAGCTAAAGCTAGCCAAGCTGTGTTTAATGTTTCATATAAATGTACCCCTGGGAGGGTTTACAAGGAGCTTGTTGAAAATGGCTTGATGGATTGAGATTTTACTGTAGGATGTTGTGTGTGCGTGAGTGTTTGCATGTGTGTGGAGGGAATCAAGTGAGGTGAAGCAGTGTTGCCGCTGTCAAGGTCATAATACTTAAGAAGGGTTGTTTTTCTGTTACCCTCCCCCACTTTTGATACTTGTGGAGGGAATATGCAAACACGTGCCTGTGTACATGTAGGTGTGTCTTTAGAACTTGTGTGCTTTGGTTGCATTTACGGGTGTGCGTGCATGTGTTTGAACACAAGTGTCTGAGTCTTCAAGGCCTGCAGGAGATGTTTCTCCTGGGTGCTGTTTTTTTTATCTCATACCTGCTCCATCTCCCTCAGATTTCTCTCTTTATTCAGGTGCCTAATCTGTAGAGATGTCACCAAGCACATATCTTTTTTAGATTTCTGCAGGCAAAGCTGCTGGTTCCTTTGATAGATCCATCTGCCTGGCAATCAGATAAAATATGAGTTGTTGTTCAGCTTAGCCAAAATGAGACATCATGGACAACCCAACCTCTCTGCCAATTACAATTACCCGGCGAACCAACGGAAAAGGTCATACTGTTTGTGTTGTTGAGGATCCTTGCCTAAACCTTTTCCCTTTTTTTTGTTACGCTTTAAAATGTGTGTCTTTAGTTATTTTTCATTTCTTTTCATAATGAAACACTCACTGTGAGGCAGGGAAACAAACCTGAGCATGTAGTTAAAAATTTACAGGTGAATGTTCAAATGATACCCTATCATGCTGAGCTTCTGAACTTTTTCTCATTTATGGGCACCATCTCTCAGGCTTCGAGTTTTTATTCTTCACGTGAAACTGATTTGCAACATTATATTTTTAGAATTTCCCCGTACAAGGTAACCTTTCACGCAAACACTACTTTTTCTCCTCCAGAGTCAGACCTCTGCTTACAGGCATGGACTCAAAATAAGAGTTCAAATTACGACAAGTTCTGCCGGAGACCTATATGTATTCACAACACACCAGCATGCAGTAAAAATCAATACAATACCAGCATGAGGTTTGGCATTAGTTCAAGAGTTAGCTAGCTGTAAGTAGATATAAAAAAAGAACTCCTGAAATAATGACAACTAAAAATATCCAGGTTTAAACCAATTATTATCTGCTCTATTATAGCATATGTATTATTGAGCAAGATACAGTTGCTCGAACCAATCGTGTAAACTATGTTTTTCTCATTAGTAAAATATCATACTAATGAGAGGAACTTCAGACCACATAACTTTTGCTGTTATTAAGAATTTCATTGAGATCTCCCATTCTATGTGAATCAGCATCACATTGTTAATAAAGATTACAGTGCACAGACTTGGAGCACTAACATTTATCAAAGGATTGTAACATGTGTGCATTTTGTTCGAATACTCAGTTAAGAATAGCTTTTTGTTTTAGGCTCTTCTAAAATTAATTACTTTTTAGGGCCCAAGCACCGACCTCAGTGAGAGGAACCTGTTAAAACGTAGTTATTAATTCTTCCTTGCCATAATGAATCGCTTATTTGGAGACTTTAACATGCATGGAAAACTTAACCCAAAATTCAACCGCGTGTGAATTGACATATGAAAAAAAAAATGGCACTACAACCCGCAGGAAACAGTTATTACTTATCCATCAGTTAGTCAATAAAAGTGTTTGCCAAATACCCTAACCCTCACCCTAACCATAAGCATAACCAACGGTGGCTGCACAACACTGCCATCTACTGGTTGTTCAGGGGAGGGCGTATTCGCGTTGTGTGGTAAATATGACTTAAAATAACTTAATCGAGAGAAAAGTCCAAAAGCAATCCACAAATGCAAATTAAACAAAGAAGTCAAGCATTTTTTTTGAATCTTGAAACTAGATAGAAAATACATTACAATACGTGCCATTTATACAAATTAGTTTATTTGAATATGACATTTTTGTATGAATGCATATTTATTCACATTATTTCTATATGTATAAATCTTTTTGAGATAAATCTATCTCCATAGACCTGAACTGCATTTAGATGTTCTGTGATTCTCACAGCGTTACTGTTTGTCAGTACTACGACTTACACAAATTGAACTGCACAGCTCACTGCTTGGCCACATCCCTCTGCTGCTGCGTTCCCTGCGGACACGACATGCCCCGACATACACAAGGTTGCAAGGGCCCTTTATCACCGCTTGCAGCTTTAATTTGGCCCTTGAACTTTACCCGAAAAAACCCCACACACAAATTAAAAAAAAGTTGTTTTTTTCAAAGCAATGCCAAGGCAGTCTATAATGACAAATGATTCGACTTACAATTTCACAAAACTGCTACATCTCAAAACCAGAAACTTGTCAATGTCAACACTTAAACCAAAACATGGATATAAAACAAAGATTCTCTCTTTGTTGTTCCTGTTTACTTTTGGGCCTCTAAAACCAATGAAACTGAACCAAATTCCCTTCAACACAATGTCAACTGTGATTTGAACGGTGGGAGAACCACTGAGGTAAACTCAAAGCCATGCAACCCTGTAAAAAATAAAAATAAAAAAAACCTCAACCGGGTTGCAGATTACCTGACTATAGAGAATGGCATTAAATACAGAAGTACATTTACAAAGCACAAAGTCAGCAGACCCAGCCTGGCTGTGCAGCCTGGGTGATATAAGAAAACATGGCTCCCTACAGCAGAGCTACTCAACCAGCTGTTAAGAGAAAACAAGAGACACAGCAACTCTTCTGAGCAGAATGTTCAAAACTTCAGTCAGTAAGAACTTAATATTTGAACTAATTCAAACACAAACATTTCCAGCTGTACTTTAAAGTGCTGCATAATTCTTCCAGTCTTTTCTTCTATACATTTACATTCATGTGCAACTCATTTGCATGAATGAAGTACATTTTGGGTGAAACATAACGTCTTACAGATTCCTTCATCAACTTATCAAACAGTAGAGACTTACTGAGTATGCCTGCTAATCTATCTTGCCGGATGGCATTTATTGCTGGGAAATGTACACAGCTAACAAAACAGCACTGGGTTATGGTTTGTTTAATGCAATCAAAACCAAACGGTGTTCAGAAGGTTATAGGTCAAGTGCTTAAAAACTCTACACGTGTTATACTTACTACACAATGGCCTTCACACTTAAACATTACATTGGCATTAATTATTTCTGCAAATCTAAATACCTAAACATGAATACTGATGTATATCATTTATACTGTAAGAAACAGGGTTGAATTTTGTGCGTTGAATGTAGAAAAGGCGCCTTTCAGCTAAAGCCAAAAATTTAAATAGCTTTTCTAAAGAAGGTGACTATCTACTGAATATGCTTAACTAGGCTTTGTGTTATGCCCGGTTCACACGGCATGACCTTAAAATTGTCGGCTGATTTCACAAACCTTAGAGACCACACACCTGGCGATAAATAATCGGAGGATTCACAGCTTTTGTTGTACAGTGTGTGGTGTGCAGCCACATGGCAACATCAACACACAACACACACCGATTTCACTCGCGTACCTCCCCTGATCAGACGGAAAGTCTCGCAAAACCCCTCGAGATTGAGCGTATTTTGATTTTTGGATACCCTGCGTGCTCCCGGCATTTTCCTCGCCATTATGTCACCTCGCTTTCTGATTGTCTACGCGTCACTGCCAACAGGCTCGTGCTCGTTTTCCCCTCATGGGCCACCACGCACAATGAGAAATCCAATCCAACGTGTTGAATATCCCCGATGTAAGATCAGAGCAGTCCCGACATCCTTCCGTGCAGACGATAGCAGTCTTAACATGCCACACGCAGCAGGATTATTTTATTAGATTATTTTACGATGATCAGGGCGTCTTTAAGATTATCACAAGGGCAGAATCGGGGCCAAAATCAGCCTAATCATCCTCCTGAATGAACTGGGCATTATCTGTGTCTATGAAAAGGAATAGGATGTAGTGGAAATATTGGCAGAATTGTCATACATCTATTGTGTGTTTTCATTAGGTGATAGCGGGTCCTGTCCCACAGAGTTTCTCATGTTGAATCAGCATGTTTCTGCAGTTTGCCAGAATTCAACATGTAAACATGGCAGCCATTTTCCTCTGAGGTCGTGACCGGCTGAATTTCAAAAAGCTGTTGTAATATTGGCTAGCCTGACAGCCATACTGTGAAGTCAGATCATTGGTTATACTCTAATTGGTTGTAGAGGCAAGAAGGACTGTAGTTTGTATATTGATGACCTCCTTTGGAAACAAAAATGAATTGAATAAAATCAGAGGTTCTATACAAATTTAAATGAGCAAATCCATCAGGTGATATCAAAGTAGAACAATGTGTTTGCTATGATACACACATTGTGTATAATAATAACAATGTTTATATGAACCATTTCTGTGTTGTGTCGTTTTGTAAAAATGGTGAAGCAAACAGTGTTTTGCAAACTCATATTGGGATCTCTGAAGGTAATCATTTGCAACAATCACTTGTCGATCAATTAGCCATCACACATTTTCTTGCATGTTTGTTTTCAACAAAGAGAAAGGGACTCCTTTATTACCAAATAACAAGAGTGGCAAAAACAAATGTAATGAACCATGAACAAAGCCTATGGCTTTATATAATGGCTTTTAGCCCCTTCACAAGGGAAACATCAGATCCAAATGTCATGGAGCATGTGGTGTGTTAGGGGGCTTTCTTCTAAACCCCAGTGACCTTGATGTTATCTTGCACACAAAAGGCTGCCCTTTAAGGAGCACATCAATGAGTAAATATGTAGCTTTGCAGAAAAAAACCCATAATCCCTGTTTGACGCTGAAGAAGCCTGATTACTTTCTTTGCTGTTTGGATTTGATGTACGAGTGGGGGCTGGGAGTCTTTTCCCCAGGAGACATGAGAGGGACATCAGAAAGCAGAGCGCCTGTCATCTTACATCTGTCCTTTCCATCCCCTTCCTCCTGTCATCGACGATTGGATCAGGGATAATGACTCTCACGGGGACCCTTTTCAGGAAGATGGTCATTACGCAGATATGGTGGAAGAGCCACAAAATACAGTCATCCATGTCATGGTTAACAATACACCACAGTACTGCATCGACAAGAAAACAAGATCAGCCACCAGACATGTAAGGCATTGCATCATTTCCTCACCCTTCTGCCCTTTTACCATCACTATTAACCATGATGGAGAAAGGAGATTTGATGGGAAAATAGCTGCATCCATTATTCATCTGGTACAGATACACACAAAACATAGCTAGTTCTAATTTTCCACACCAGCTTTTTTTTTTTTTTTTTACAACATTTGCATTCATAAATCAGCAGGACTGTGAACAGCCCCGATGACCTTTATTATTTCTGCAGCTTCTTGAATGCTTCCATCTGGATTTGAGGGTCAAAACATCAACAAAATAATGTGTGTGTATATATCTATGTGAAGGAGTAGCGGCTCCACTCCGAGCTCCTCCCTGGAGACCGAGCTCCTCAGCTCCATCTCTAAGGGTGCGCCCAGCCACCCTACGGAGGAAGCCCAATTCAGCCGCTTGTATCCGGGAGCTCATTCTTTCAGTCATGACCCAAAGCTCATGATCATAGGGGCGGTTACGAACGAAGATGGACGAGTAAATCGAGAGCCTCGCCTTTTGGGCTTAGCTCTTTCTTCACCATGACGAACCGATACAGCGACCGCATGACTACTGACACTGCACCGATCTGTCTGTCGATCTCACGCTCCATCCTCCCCCCACTCGTGAACAAGACCCTGAGGTACTTGAACTCCTCTACCTGGGGCAAGGATTCCCCACCGACCCGGAGAGGGCAAGCCACCTTTTTCGGGTCGAGAACCATGGGCCTCAGATTTAGAAGTGCTGATCTTCATTCCAGCCGCCTCACACTCTGCAGCGAACAGCCCCATCTGACTGGCTTCCTCACCTGCCAGTGCATCCAACTCGGTTGACAACTCAGCCCCTCTCTTCACCAGAGTGTCCAAGACACGGCCTGAGGTCAGATGACACGACCACAAAGTCAATCATCGACCTCCGGCCTAGGGTGTCCGGGTGCCACGTGCACTTACGGACATCCTTGTGTTCGAACATGGCGTTTATTTTGTGGACAAACTGTGACTAGCACAGAAGTCCAATGAGAGAACACCACTCTAGTTCAGATCAGGGAGGCCATTCATCCCAACCACACCCCTCCATGTCTCACTGCCATTGCCCACGTGAGCGTTTAAGTCCCTAAGTATGGAGTCCCCAGTTGGAGCACTGTCCAGCACCTCTCCCAGGGACTCCAAGAAGGCCAGGTACTCCGTACTGCTCTTCAGTCTGTAGGCCGAGACGACAGTGAGAGACCTGTCCCCGACTTGGTAAACTCCAACACCTGGCGACTGAGCTGTGGGGCTGTGAGCAAGCACACACCAGCCCGCCACCTCTCACCGCAGGCAACTCCAGAGAAGTTGGGTTCCAGAGACCAAGCCATGCGTGGAGGTGAGCCTGACTATATCTAGCAGGTACACCTCAACCTCTCGCACGAGCTCAGGCTCCTTCCCCCCTCAGTGAAGTGACATTCCATGTCCCAAGAGCCAGAAGCTTCGTCCAGGCATTGGATTGCCGAGGCTCCCGCCGTTAACTGCCGTCCGATCCACAATGTACCCAACCCCTACGGCTTCCTTTCTGTGAGGTGACTCCACAGAAAGAGGGGCCCATGTCGTCCTTTCGGGCTGGACCCAGCCGGGCCCCACGGGCAAAGGCCCAGCCACCAGGCACTCTCCTGCGGGCCCCAACCCCAGGCCTGGCTCCAGGGTGGGACCCGACTCTTCCATGCCGGGCGACGTCTTGGTCCTTGTTCTAATGTCCTTCATAAGGGTTTATGAACTGCTTTTAGTCTGACCTGTCACCTTGGACCTGTTTGCCTTGGGTGACCCTACTGTGGGCATAAAGCCCCCGACAACATAGCTCAAAGGATCATTCGGTAACTCAAACTCCACCACCACAAATTTCTTGTGCTTTTCTTAATGAAACAGTACAAAAAATAAAGCTTTACGGCGACCTATATATATGAAGGTATGAGGAACATGATGTCCATTGTTGTGTTTGTGTAGGTCATTCCAGATGTGTTTGTTCACCACCTTATTTACTGATGGGTTGAATAATATAAATGTCCCTAAAGCTGAATCTATCAACAGACTGGAAAATATTCACGCAGCATATCACGGCCGTGGTTCTGATCTAACAGACAACACTGAGACTCTGTGCAGGCTGAGAGATAGACAAATTTATTGGTCAGTGTGGAGCCCTTATATACAGCACAACAGATGTCACAAATTCCTTCCCGCTTTAGATATTTCTGTACATGGTATGAAGAAACACATGACCTTTACTCTTTAAATGTCACACTTATATTTGAGGAACACTTCATCATTGTACTGTCAACTGAGGCCATACATTATACTTTTGTGATACCTCATATATCGTGTTTCTCTTAAAATATGGTAATATCTTCTAAGAATAAATCGTAGTCTGCTAACAGCAAAATCATCTCCACAAGATGTAACCACACTGAACGTATTCACAGAAATTCGTACTATCATTTACTTCTATGAAGGTTTATTCTCTGATGGGCCAACTGCCCAACAGAATTGTGGTATTGCTTAATATGTAAATGATGTAATCTGAAACTAATACACACATGCATAAAAGCACAGCATCTGCTTGTGATGTTCTTGTTTTGGCAGATGGCTTTCGGCTATTTCTCTTCCTGGATCACACCTCTGTATGCACTTATAGCTGCTGGAAAACAAGCCTTTTTCAAAGCCAAGGCTTAAGAACTACTATCTCTCCTCAGCACTTTGAAAACAGAAAACATCATTATTGACCAGACTCTGAAGCTGCCAAGTTAAACTAAGGAAACATGAAGAGAGAGTGCAGGCTTCAGCATAAGACAATGACATCTTGATAAGCATAATTTAGAAATGTCTTAGCTTCAACATGGAGGGATATTTAATTTTCATTACTAAATGGAAGAGTAAATAAAATTATCATAGGGCATTATAAATTATTAATTTGCAGTGAGCTTTACAGAAAAAAACATCAGTGTGCATGAAAAAATGCAAAAAAAATATGCATGAAACAGTAAAGAAGATTTAGTCTTCATTTCTATTACAAGCATCTTATTCATTACCTCTCTTTCTCTCTCTCTCTCAGACGCAACCAACACAGCCTGCATTTTGCTACTACCACTACTCAGCATAAGCCACAGGCAAGGCTGTGCCACTAACACTCAGTTTTATAGTCTTGGTTTATTATACACCTTCCCATAAGGCAACCCTCGGAGACGATGACACCCCAGACACATATTTAAAGGGCTTGGTGAGCTGCAGATGACGGATCCCGGGCGGTGGCAGGTTGTCATCTGCAGGCCTTGTCTCTGTTTATGGGCTGTTAGAGCGTTTTGAACCGTGGGGTCGGTCCTGCTGTGGAAGCACCAACACACTCCATAGGCACACCACAAAATGAACAAAAATAAATCCTAATGAACCTTTTAAGCCTTCTTGTGCACCCCTAGGCTTGAAGCTCCGTGTGTAAAGAGATAATGTGAGGGGACAGGGGGAGAAGTGGTTTCCGCCAGTAGGGACAATGCGAATGGACAGAGGGGCCTGTCACTGCTTTGTAAAACCTGGTGATTGTCCTCTGAGGCGACAGATGCTGAAGAGGTGTTAGTTTACTGCTACACGTAGAACAGGGCAACACTGCTTGTTTGTGTAAGCATGGAAACGTGTGGGTGTCTGGTGTGTACTTCTCTGTCTACTCTCAAACTTTTATGATACAAACACCCCTGGCAGTTAAATAATGGCCAGTTGGAAAACTACAAAGATTCATGAACCTGACAACACTGGTCTGAGGGTGCTTCATTTTTTTCAGCATGCCTGTTGTCAGCCTTGAAACTTCAAATTAGCAAACTTTGACAAAGTTCCTTTATCCAACTGCCCTGTGATCAGCCTTTAGACCAGGGATGGGGAACTCTGGTCACAGCAAGAGCCACATTCATTATAATTGTCACTGCCAGGAGGCTTAATTGTAGGTAACAAATGATTACAGTCAATTATGTCTCAAATTTAACTCAATATTCAAATATTATTATGGACATCATTTCTGTTTTATATGATTTAATGGCAGATTTTGTCATGTTTTCTTCATTTTTTAATTAATTAATGTGTAAAAATGGACTTGAGGGCCATGTTGAGGGTTGATGGAGGCCGCATGTGGCCCCCGGGCAGCCAGTTGCTCACCTCGGCTTTAGAACTAAATCAAGCCCACTTTCCGTTTTCTCTGCTCAGGTCTTGACATGCTTATTTTTCCCAGAGCTCTGGAAAATGGAACGAGGAAACACTCCTTTAAGTAAGGAATGCCTTTTGGGTAGGCCAAGACACAACATGAAAAACAAAGAATAATTAACGCTTTCACCAGAATTATATATTCATTTTTTGATACAGAAATAATAAACACCAACATATTAGTGACTATAAGAATTAGCTTTAGGGTGAAACAGGCAAACAAACGTAACAAACAAAATAGAGTCTAACTGATAAATCAAAGAAAAGGGCGGGGGGGGGCTAACTTACCTCCCGAACTAACAACAAAGATGAGAAAACAAGGTTATAGTAACTAGCGATTCATTATGATTAACAAAAGAAACATGGCATGGTAGTTGGAGTTTGAGGTAGATGGTGATCCACCTGCACCAGAGCGACATCATCCTCCTGCCTTTGATAGTGGGGAAGACATCTCTGTAGCTTATCATTCACAGGAGCGGGAATCGATAGGCCATTTGGCTCCTGATGCTGGCACACTTATTTACATACAGCAAGAGAACACAGACGCAACCAACACAATCAATAACAAAATACATATTATCATCTCAGTCGTAACAGTTGGGCAAGCTATTTGTAAAATGCACTTCGCTAAGCTACCAGTTATTCATACGAAGTAAAACTCCACTTCACTGTGACTACCACCATTTGTGTGGCAAGTTAGGTTGCACTAAAACAGAAGATGAAGCAAACTACATCAAAACTATTTTCTTTTACATTTATCCAGTTTTATTATTAAAGCTTTGTATATTAGATACATGCTAAAATAAGTTCATATATCAACAAGAATTGAGAGAATATATTTCCACTGTTGGAAAAACTTAATATTAAAGGCTTATTATATAGACAGGTTTAAATCACATAGTAGTTCAGCCTAGCCTTTAGTATGATTAATATGGTTTTATACACTGGGCTTTATGATTTTTCTTGTACATAGAAGACAGCTAAAAAATGGTTTCGTTGCAAGTCTTTCTTGTGAACCACTTTGCAAGTACAATTGTCCCTATGCTGTAAATGTCTTTTGATTATCAATAAAAAAATACAAATGTTGAGCTACTGAAATGATTTTCTGTTCAGAAAAAAACAACCAAGCACCTCCTTAAATATCTACTGATGCCCTATAATGATAGAGCGGTTACTGCCTTACAGTAATGTTTTATCATTACTGCATGAGGGGCTATTGTGTTAGCTCTCTGTACAGTGCATGCTGTTAGCTCTTTGGCACGTCAGTCAAAAGAGCTTTGCTATCACAACTGCCAACAACTGGAAAGAATAACAAATGCATTAATTAAATGAAGTCATGTCCACTTTCTACGAAAACCTTTAAGAGTATTAGAGTCATTTCATAAGCCTCTTGATTTGAAGATTGCAACGGTCGCAGAGTTTAAGAAGAAACCTCATCACCCCCTGCCCTCAATCAGAGAACATGTGGACAGAGGCTCTGTGAAAGCGGGCACTGCAGAGAGCAGGCAGGCTGAGGAGGAAGGTAATTGCTGCTGTCTCACCTCAGCGCTTTCCTCATTCGAGTCTGATTAGCTCCAATAATGTATCTCAGACTTTTCAGCTGTTCAAAAGAAAGGGGACTGAAAATAAGCAAGCAAAAGGGGCAAGATGGTGAAGAATATGTCCCCTCCCTCACAGCTCTTCCACATCATTAATCTTTCTCTTCTTGCTGTCGTCTCAGGAAAGTGATTATGGTGACTTAATTGTATTTGAGGAGTTTTTCTAAGTTGTATTTACTTTACCTTAAGAGAACTTGTCAAACTTTGGAAATGTGGCAGTATTTCTCCTGTGCCACTTAAAACTCTGGGACTGTCTGAAACTTGTCGACAAATATATAAGCTGAATTTTATTGATAAGAATAACATAATCACACAGAAATACATTGCCTTTCTTATATAATGGATACAATAAAATGTGTAGAAATAACAAAATATTTTCTTTTATATTTGTCAAAGTAATAAAGAAAATAAATATTTTAATGTTTAAACCAAGTTGTGAGCAAAACATTTGCATAGAATCTTCCAAAGCACAGGAAACTAATTCTCTGTAGGTTGTCACTAAGAGGGATAAAATGCTAATTTGCTTATGTTGAGATTAGGGTTAGGGTTATTAATTAACACTGACTAATTAGCAGTAACCTTAAAGGGACAGTTTTGTGTTTTTAAAGTGGGGTTGAATAGGTACCTGTCAACAGTAAGCATATTAGCCACAGGAGATGCCAGTCAGCTCTGCCCCTTTAAGCAAAGAGCAGCTGGAGTGCCAACAATAAAGATACTGCAATGCAGATAGTGCTGTTTGCACTATTTAGCCAGTATTCCGAAAAACTGAGCCAAACAATAGCTTTGGGATCAATGTATGGTGTATTGAAAAGTTGTCAGTGCTTTCTGCCAGTAAGCCACTTTGTTTAAGCACCACTTTGGAACATAACATAGGTGTTCCTCAGCCTGCAACGCACTGATCAGCTATTTGGGTCAACTGGTATTCTCAAGATTAATTTTGCAAAGTAGACTGATAATTATTGAAACATATCGTGGGTTGATTCATTTTACAATAAATAGTACTCTTCTGGTTTTTCATTTTAATTTGTGAAAGTTGGAGAGGGTCCATAAAACAGTTGGGATCAGTACTACAGACCGCTGGCTGGTGAGCCAGTATCCTCACCAACCAACCAGAAAGGTGCTGAAGTATTGTTTTTTTCAAGTCCCACTCGTAACGCTCTCTCATGTTTGTGCACATGGGTTCTGAGTGAACAAATATGCACTCCATCTCTCTTCCAGACCTGTTGAGCCTCTATTTGTAAAATATTTTCCTCTATTTACTTCAGTCCATAAAATGGTAAATAGACTTAAGCTGTAGCCTTTCCAGTCTTCTGACACCTCAAAGCGCTTTTACACCGAATGTCACGCCTACCCACTTGCACTCATTCACAAACTGATGCCATTGGTTTCTATGTATATTAGCCACCTCAATTAACTAATCCCATTCATACACATTCATACGCCCCTTGCGCAGCCGGGGGAGCAATTCAGAGTTAAGTGTCTTGCCCAAGGTCAAATCGGATGTGGCTTGCAGGAGCTGGGTATCGAGCCCTCGACCTTCCGGTTGAGACAATGACTCTACTAACTGAGCCACAGCCGCCACTTAACCATAAAGTTGAACTTACCTAACTCCACAGGTATAGTTCAAAAGTAAGGTTTATTGACAGTCCAGTTCAATACCAAGTGAGTCCAGAAAACACAAGCAAACAAGACCAAATGAGCACCCAAAAGACGGGGTCAAAAGCAGACCAAAGTTATACACAGCAGCTTAAACTCACTGGAAAAAAAAAAAAACATTAGGATGAGGTATCATGGAGGAATACACAACAAACTGGCAAAATGAGGGCGGACAAACGGGGATTGAAAACATAGATAATAAGGAGATAGCGAGATGCAGGTGGGTTCGAACAGGTCAGGGCTCATTTCAATAAATGAAATCTAGCAAGGAACTGGAGAAAATTAACTTGAAAAGGGATAGTGCATTATCAGCCGTGAAATGAAAAATACAACAGGGACACCAGGCGACAGAGATCACTGAAATTACGAAAAAATAATTGATGAATTCAGCACCACAAGCTAAATGAGAGCAAAGTTCTCATTATATTGTTTTAACAAAAAGGCTGAAGCAAAAACAGTGTGTTATTGTATAATAAAACAATTTATTCATCAGTAAAAAAAACTTTTCATTCTCAGAATTAGTTCATTTGCAATCACATACCACTCCCCCAGAGAAAATGATCTCAATCCTCCTCGCTTAGCAACACAACGAACAAACACATTGAACATGCAAAATGTCCAGTAGATACCCAGTGGTCATCAGGAGCTGTCTCTTTCCTTCAGCTCAGACAAAAGCTAGTGACATGTTCATTAAGCAGCAGGGATCCCATTACTGCACTCAACAGCCTTGCTGTCACAATGCTCACACATAATTAGTTGCACATGCAGCCCGTGGAATGCTAATTGTTGCTCTCCTCCCTTCACTCGCTCATTTCTTTCTACATACTTTCTCACATTATCTTTTCTTAAAACCTAATTTGTTCCCTCCACAGGTGGCATGGTGTGCAACTTTTAGACTGTCAAAGTTGTTCTGAAAAGCTTTCAAATTACAGTTCAAATTTCCCTGCTGAGAGCTTATTAATTGAAAATGGAAAGTGAGTGAGTGAGTCAAAAAGGTGAGGAAAGGTAAGGGTGGCAGGCTGGAGGGCTCAGACAATAATGACACATTCAAATGTGCTGGAACAATACTCCCTCTATCAATCCCTTTGTCACATACTGTGTTACTCTTTCTTTATTATCCTTCATTAGCTTCGTGTTTAGGGGAGAAGGTCATGAAAAACAGTATACTTATTAGGAATGTAATTGCATTCACCTCCATCCTACATTTGCAATTATTGATAGTTGGTGTTGAGAGTTTGTTCTGAGACGTCATGATGCTGCAGAGCCTGGTAACACATCATGATATAGTCTAATACTGAATAGAAAATAATTTTTGAATTTTTTCCCTGTTTGTTTTTTTTGTCTTCATAGAATCCTGCGTGGTGCTGCTTGCAACTTCCTTTTTCAGTCCTGTTAATTGAATCATAATGATCTATCAAGACAATGTAGCACAACACACAACATTTCTGCTATTGGGGAAATGGTTCTTTTGGCTTGAATTATCAGTGTATTCAGAGCAGTTTGTGTGAGCTTAATTGAAAAAGGAAGCATTACAAAGAAACAGACTACTTACTGTAATTATATTAAAGTGTTGTGTCTTGTTCATGTGGTAACTATAAGACTCTGGGAGACTCTTAAGACTGATGGAGTCATGAAGGACAAGACCTAAAAACACTGCAGGATCATGTTAAACTTGTTTTGAACAATCATTTTCACATTTACAACACATCTGCAAGTTATTCAGTGACAAACTCATAGACTCAACTGTAACTTGTATAATAATATAGTCACCTTTGAAAAACATATTAAACAAAATCTATTGAATGTCATATTAATATAATGTATGATAACTCATATATTAATAAACAATAAAAAAACCTATATTCCTCTGTCATTTATCTCAATCAATCAATCTTTATTTGTATAGCGTCAGTTCATAACAGGTGTTATCTCAAGACACTTTACAAAAAGCAGGTAAAGGACTTTACTCGTATGTTAACATTACAAAAGAGCAGGTAGAAAGATCATGCTCATTCTTATGTTTACAAAAATCAGGTGAAAGACCTCACTTATCGCTATATTAAAAGGGCCCTGCTTAATCCGTCATTGCGTGGCAAGAAAAAAACTTCCCTTTAAAAGGCAGAAATCTTCAACAGACCCGGGCTCATGACAGAACAGCCGTCTGCCAAAGCTGTGTCTAGCTATAGCTTTCAAGCTATTTTTGAAAGTACATAGTGTATCTGCCTCCCGGACCCCGACTGGTAGGCGATTCCAGAGAAGTGACGCCTGATAACTGAAAGCTTTACCTCCCACAGAAGGAGGAGGCCTGCATTCTAGGAGTGCAGTGTTCTCAACGGGTAGAATGGCACCATTAACTCTTTGAGATAGCATGGTGCCTGACCATTCAGAGCTTTATAAGCGAGGAAAATGATTTTAAATTCTATTCTAGTTCTATTTTCAAGTTAAACAATTAACAGCAAGAAGAATTTGTAAATACAACAATTTTTACATCAAAATTATTTTTACAATTGAGCCTGTAAGTCTCTCTTGCGCTGCCCTTTAACAACCAAATCAACAAAGCCACAATGCTGTTCAGTCAACAACGTCATTGTGCTGTTTTTGCTCAAAGAATAAGTAGAATCAACTTTAACTTTTTTAACAACTGCTCTTCAGCCTTCCACTTGTAGCCAAATAAAATGGCAGCATTTCAAACATTATAACCAAAAGAGTTGTGTACATTGTATGCTAGCTTAAAATCACAATACTGTAAACAAATATAGACCAGACAAAAATTGCCAAGACAATCAAAGAGAGTCACAGGTAACTTAACTCTAAATATTCTGGTTGTAAATGTATTTTCCTCGATTGGATGCGTAATATTTTCTTGTCGCTAGTGTATTTTAGCTTTTAAAAGTGTCTCCCCTACCTTCCGTCAAGTCAAACAAAAAGTTTATAACGCACAAGCTCTAGCAGCGTTGGCAGACTTACATTTAAATCAGGTATCCCAAAGGTATTCTCTTTGTGGCCAGACAGTACAGTGGGAGAAAGTTGGCCTACAACAAGAAGCTATTTTATTGATAATAGGCTATAACTTTGAAAGCTTTTGGATTTAGCTAACTAAGCCAACCTTAAAGTTTTAAGAAAAAGGACTGAGGATCTGTTCCAATCTCTTATCATTGGAACTTTACAAGAGATTTATAGTTTTACAACTGGTATGGACAGGTCAGATGATTACTATGACCAACAAAGGCCTATTAAATTGTAGAATTGCATGTTAGAATGATATTTACTACGGCTCTAAGCTTGTGAATGTCAGCTTTTGATTGTTGGCCCGCAAAGAAGCAGTGTCAAGATGTTTTCTACTACATTATTACGAATGATGCTACTAATATTTGCCTTCAATGTGTAATTAATTACACTTCTGCCTTCCAACGTGCATCAGAGAAATCATATTACCTGAATCATATGCACACAGTTAGGGGTAGCTGGTAATTTCAGCAAAAGGTTGACAGCTCCATAGCTAATTCACTAAGACCAGATATCAGCCCCCTGCTTACACAGGTGGTTAGCTGACAGTTTGGCTCAGCCTTCTGCTTCAACAAATGTTCATTTCAAAATTAGCCATTCGTCAGGTTTTTTTTAATGCTAGTTCTTAACAGCTGACAATGTGTACCAGGTAGGTTATGTTGTTTTATAATGGTCTGACAAATATGTGATACATTGTGTGTGTCCATGGTAACCAACGTGCCAATAAGCCTTATCAAAACCTGAATAATTACACGTGAACAGCTCATGTACTTTACATCTGTGCCACGGTCTCTCTGGTTTCAGGAAATGTTTTTACCAAATGTGTGGTATTTCTCCAAAACATAGCAAATCTTTTTTTTGTTGCTTTGCACTCAGTTATTTTCAAAACAAAACTTAAAATTCTTATCTTGCACATATTCAAATAATTTCAGTGTAATGTGTAATTTCTAGACATATTTTTTAAATGTCACATTTTAAATGTGCAAACATCCGAGAGTCACTCTCTTATAACTGATAACCCATGAAAGCTTTTTTTCAAAATCAATGACCAAGCTTAGGCGGATCTGTAATACAACTCTTTACTCTCATGTTTGTTGTTGCAGCCTCAGAGACGTTTCATGAAAAGGTCCGTTACGTTGATGTATTGCACCTGAATAAGTTCGGACACTGTTAATCAAGGAGTCATTGACGTCCATGAATATCCGTGTTGGTGGTTCATCTCTGAAATGTGTTAATTGAAACACAAGAGGGATGCCATTAGCTGTGGCTAACCAATTACACAGAAAAGCCCTGTCACAACAGGCTTGTCCTGCCCTCTTTGCAGTCTGGACTGACCCTCCTTTCTTGTTTCTTACATGTCTTACTCTCTCATGTACCCTTTTTACACCTCTGTGATATCCCCCTGAGGCTACAGATAGCGTGTGTTGGTTATTTTATCCTGTATGAGAATCACCATCTATAGGCTTTGTCGTCATGTTCTGTCATGATAGGCCTACATATCTCGTCTCCATTATTCACTCATACGTACCCTTGATTCCCAGCAGAATATGAGACAACAGGGACACCTACAGGTGGAAGAGAGGCAACATGCAACATGCCTTACCAAGTAGTGTGGACACTGTGAAAGAGAAAAAAAAATGTTCTTCACATCATTCATACCATGCTGAAGGGCTACATTACCTGAACTTGCAGTGCTGAGATGTGCAGAACTTGCTCTCTACCTGCAGAACACTGTCAGTTGCTGCACAAATAGACATGTACTGGTAAAAAGATCATAAAAGGAAGAGGATTTTGAATTATTCATGTTCCTATCTCATCACTGTAATTACACAGCCATTGTTCTTTGACAGGGAGGAAACGTAAAATTACAATTTAGGCAGTGAAATCGTCATTTGTTACAGTAATTGACACTAATAAAATTATTTTTCCCCTCTTTCCCCTTGGATCATATGCTAATCAAAAATGTGAAGAATCAAAGAAGACACTAACAGGCATGATAAGCAGCTAATGAAAGAGGGGAGGCAAGCGGGACAGTAATAGACATTCTCGCGCTAATAAGTTCCTGTTCATTAGAGCATGCAAACTGTATCCTCCTCCTGTCTTGTCTGTTTCTTCTGACTGACAGCTTTGACAGCCTTCCCAGTCAAAAGGCAACTTTTGACCGTATCCTCAAATGAAGCATTAATATTTCATAGTGCAGCTAAGCAAGTCATAAGCCTCTTTATAAATGGATCAGTAGTGTACTATTATTGGAGAGTGACATAAGCCTCTGCTTAACTCTCCAATTTAAAAATAGATGACACTGCCTGTAATGCCAGCATTTTGATGACATTTTCTTGTGTCTGGGAGGATGTCTTCACTGCCTCTCACCATGTTGGTAGACTGACTCACACAGAGTGGAGTTGATATGACAGACTTTGATCTCTCGCACTCTCTCTCTCTCTCTCCCTCTTTTTTTTTTCATTCCCCCAGTGGACTTCTGCATATGTCGACCCACATCCATCCTGAAAAGGCAGAATGAAGATCCATGAAATGAGATGCCAAATACTTGGCTCTCCTGGTGAAATGGTGAAAAATAAAAGTGATAGAAAGGGAACGAAAAAAGTTTGAGAAGCAGGACAAAACCATTGGCCATTATGAGATATGTGACTTAAGTACCGTGCTGATGTGCCTATTAATCTTACTGCAATAAAATCTGGTCAGGCACTCACGGTAAGGACGGCACCAAACATGGCCTTGGTTCCAAATTACACCCTGGGGGGGCTTTACCCTTTAAAAAAGGTAGCGAAACTGCTGCAAAAAAAAATCCAGCAAATTGCACCTGTGTTACAAACAGGCAGTAGACGGGCTGCAGGGAGAGCCAGAGGCGACTTATCCACAACTTTTGCAAGTACAGAGCAGTGTTAGAGAGGGATCAGGAGGACTGGTGGGTTTTGCCATTAGGGGGACTTTCAGAGATAATCATGCTAACACTGAATTCCCTCATTACCTCTGAGGCTGAGCTGCGGGCAGCAGTCCAAGTCACACTTACACACTCCGTGAAAGTGAGAGTGAGCTCAGCGTGAACTGTGGAGGGCAGACGACTAAGCCAGTATTTTGACAACCTGAATCTATCAAGTGAGGAATTGACCATATGTAGGCCACACAATGGTAATTTTCAAAGTGTTCAAGGTTTGGTTGTTATAAGAATCTGACAACCTCTATTGTTCCACTGCAAAAGAAGTCTTCTTAAAATGAACAACAAACAAATAAGAAAATAGATCATGATTATCAGGCAAATCATAGTGTCGTGTGTAAAAATATTTTTAATACCTCATTAGCAGAGCAGCAAACTTTTAGGCCATTACTATGATTATAGCTCGAGACTTTAACATGATGTTAGGAAAGGCTTATAGACTATCCCTTCCTTACAGAAAAGTTTACTAGGAAATTAAGCTTGTCCTATTGTCTAGCTGTTTTGCAGTAGTCAACAAGCTAACTCTGTTGTGCCAACAGCAGCCTAAAGTTTGCAAGACATTTTGCATGACATTAACAGTAATTGTTGTCTAATATTGAAATGAATTAGATAGGGTTTCATGATAAAGTTGCTACAAGAAAGGCCTAAATTGCTAATGATATTGTATAAAAAGAATTACACTAAATTATAATAGTGCAAGCAACATTGAAGTAGCTATCAGCTCATGTTAGCTGATTTACAACTTTCCTATTAGTTCATGCTGAGGTCTGCTGCTATCTTAAGTTAGCTCCTGGTTATCTATTTTAGCTTGGGCCACCTTCCTTTCAGATTTATATCCACTGACTTTTCAGGTTCATTGAGCATGACAGAGGAAAATGGCTGCTTCGTGAATATGTTGTTGGCCACGTCATCTTTAGATGATTAACTGTTTGGCGTGACATGATGACACCTTGTATAGCCTACATGTAAACTAATAGATTTTTTTAGTTGTGCATTACCTCTTATTTCCCCTTCATCTGCCACTGTAAGGGACCTCTAAGAAAAACCTCACACTAGTAAAAAGAAGTCTGCCTACTCTAGCCTGTTACATTTCAACATTACTCATAGTCACTCCAATTACCAATACATGTCTTGTGCCGCTGGCACTATTGTTGCTATTGTTGTGGTACAATGTTACAGATCAGATTTAGATCTCAGATCAAAGATGTTTCTCTTTTTTTCCCCCTCACAAACACTAATTAATAACATCAAGCAAAAACAGAATTCTTGAACTCCATCTTATCACTGACCAAACTGACAGTGTGGGGTGGACATAAAGGGTGCTACATGTGTAGCCTCCTTCAGCGATATTGTTTGTTTGCTTTGGAAAGTCGCACTGTGCATTTGGCTAATGTGAAGGGGGGAAAACAACCAAACAGGGCAAACATGTTTTGAGGAATTCACTTTCACAGTCTGTTATTGCAGGTTCGGAGTTCGCAATAGCTGATAAATAAGCAGTTTTACACTAATGACATTGACTTATCTAAATGTAACATGTCATTCACAATATTTGTTGGTGTTCTCTTTAAAGACAGAACATTTTTATAATACAAAGGCATCCTCATTATGATGATTAAACTTCAGCTTATATGAACACATATAACACACTTTTGATTCTCCTCTCTCGTAGTTGTTCTTTAGCTCTCAGTTTGGTGTTTGAGATGCATACTGAAGTTAATTGTCATCTGTCAGTCTGCACTCAAACACCTGTGGTTCACAGCATGATGGCAGGAGCTATTATAAGAGCTGTTCAAAGTGTAATGTGATTGTGATGAGGTGAGGTCATCCTTAACTCAAGGTGAGATTTAGAAAAAAAACCCTGTCCTGTAGTCTATAGTTAATCATCTGTCAAACAGACACAATGTGGGAATGCATTTAGGCATCTCAAAGCTGAAAGAAGACTCAGTAGAACAATTAGAGACCTTTCTAAACGTGTAACCAAGATAAAGGCATTTTCTTACAGTCTTTTCAGGAACATAGTCACAAGTGTTTTTGTGTGTGTGTTTTTTTTGGGGGGTTTTTTACAAGGCATTTCCAGCGACTTTGATGATTGAAAAAGGAAGGGAAAAAAAGTCTCCCTGGGCCTCTTTCCTAAACTGTCAGCACCTCGTTCATCATGATGAAATAAGGTAAAACAATTATTGTGAAACAAAGTAACACAGGAGGAAATTTCTCTAAAGGTTAGCTACTATTTCAAGCAAATAGATGAACACAGCTTTCAAACCCTTTATTGTTTCCTCTTTAGGGCTTTTGAATGTGTTAACACTGTGTGTATCCAAGTCTTCTTCATCTTTCCTGGTTAAATGAGTGATTGTGTGAGAAAGAACGTGAGGAAACAGTGCCAATAAGTAATACACAAGTTATGTCAGGTGTGTGCTGGTTTCATGCCTGTGTGTGTGTGTGTGTGGGTGTGTGTGCGTGTGTGTGTGTGTGGGTGTGTGTGCGTGTGTTTGTGTGTGTGCGTGTGTTTGTGTGTGTGTTTGTGTGCGCGTGTAAGTGTAGGATTACTGTTGTGTGGGTGTGCATTATGCAAATCTCTACCTGGTATGAGCATGGACAGGTAGGTTACCGATTGGTGAGGTATAAGGAAGTTGGGAAAATAAAACAGTCATTGTGGTAGGGCAGCACCTAGTATGACTGCATGCTTTCTTCTGTTTATTCCAAGTCTGGCAAGCTGAAGAACGCACCTTGATTTACCTTTACCACCAGTGTTTCAGTTTATCTGGCCCTCCAGAAGCTGTCTGTTTTGCTGTGTGGAGAGAGGAGCTACATAAGACATCTCTGACGCTTGATCTGAAGTCATTCTTCTGCTCTGGTAGGCGGCCCCACTGATGCAGGTTGTGTTATGCTTAAGAAGCTTTTAATATCTTAACCTTCTATGTATTGTTTTTTTTCTTATCTTATGATCATTTTTGCATAAATACACCACGGAATTGTGGCGTCCAATCAGTATAGACCTCATATTTTATTACATGATCGAATTTGTTGTCCTGTCGCATTAAACATGAAATCAGATCAACGAAATGTAAGACTCAATTTAAGAAAAAAACAACTCAGAATTTAAAACAACAACTATATAATAAACTTGACTTTATGTTTTCTGTCAAAATGTCCTGAGGATAAATCTAATCCATAGAATAGTTCTGTGCATTGGAATGCACATCAATGATTTTACTCTAATGTGTTCATCCGTACTTGCAACTCTTAATCAAATAGTCTGTATAATGTATGGCATATTCTATGTATAAGCTGTTGGTGGTTTAAGTTGTTGATCAGTTTCAAACCAACAATGACAATAGATTTAATGTTTGATTTAATGGTATGATCGGAATACAACAGTGCCTTGATTGCTTATCTCCTCATGTTATCACAAAGGATTATACAATAGTGAACTTTTTTTTAATTTTTTTAACTACACTATGACTCAGCTGACGGAATATTGATCCAAACCTTTGATAAAGACAGTCAGTGTGTCTATTATTAGCCCCTGCTGTATTGGCAGAGAGTATACCTGCCTTGTTGTTGAGATACTTCCCTGACAGTGTTAGACTGTGTCGAGGGTTAACACACAGCATACGGCGTCTGAGCAGACTTGACAGACTGTCAGCTTTGGAGCTGATCTACTTCGGCATGATGGCATGTGTCACTTATTCCCTGAGGAAATTTTATTCAGGGCACGTGACTTTAGGTTGTTATGAAACTGATCTGCCAGATCTTATAGGAAAATCTTTCTTGTCTAGTTACACAAGCACTGCAGTACTGTAGTGTGGTTTTTGACCCTTACATAAAGGTGTGACTAATATTATCAATGGAAGAGGACCATGAGAAGAATTTGTTTCATTTGTTGTAATAAGACTTTTTTATTGACCTTTGGCAACTTGAATAGGACATAAAACTCAATAACCTTTTACAGCACTAGTGCTAACCGTCACTAGGACCTTTGGTGAACTATTAAATCTGGGGCAGAGCTAAGTTTCCCAATCCCTGTATAACATTACTAAAAAGTTTAAAGTTGTTAGCACTCAAACGGCACATGGATTGCCATTGCAATGATGAGAGGCAAATGACCCATTACTTATGGCTGTCTGGGATGTTGTGTCTTTTGTTTCTAACATTCACTCCATTTCCATGGAACAGAAAAGAGTAACAGCAAACCTGTTCTTGGTTATTATAAATGACTACCCACTTCTTCACCTCCTAGTAGAAAGAATACATTGGAGCGCTAACATTTTACAAGGTTAATTTCCATGGGATGCAAATATGCTTGTGGCTAAGCCTGAAACATGTCATTATTTACCTCTGTATGTATACTGTACATCGCTGCAAACTAGAGCAGGAGAGAGAGTTCAATCTGAAACAGTGACAGAGGTAACTACAGTACTGTTTTTAAAGTTAGTGTAAAAGTATATTATTAATTTAAAAAAGGCACTGGTGATAATCAAGGACTCTAACATTTGCTGCTGTTTTTATTCACCCATTTGCACTGTGAGCACCTATATTTTTGATCACTCAGATCTTAATTAAAGAGACTATTATTTTGCATCTATCTCAGCCTGTGGACTTTTTTGAGACTTCTTTCCGCAGTGGATTAGGTGTCCTCCAAATGTTCTTTTGTACATACATATTCAGATGTCACGTTTGGTTGCTCTGAACAGTTTCACACCATCATGACATAAGAGCGTCACGTGAACAAATAACGGAAGCCCAAAACAAACCAAAATGAATACGAAATTATAGTTTAACAAATGTAACAATGCTCTGTTATAACATAAAACTGACCCGTCGGTCTGTAATGTTCTACATTCGGCAGCTTTTACATTGCAATTACTGAACAAAAATTCCTTAAAATGTAGTCTTATTTTTTATCCTTCTGTGATGCTTATGAGGCATAAATGTGTGACGTATATTGTGTATACAGTTCAAAATGGAAATATTTCAGACCTGGTAGATTTTGCAACACCTGTATTGAGTATTGTCGCACACACAGTACTGCTACACAGCTACTGAACACAGGGATTACTTAAACACATCCAGTTTTATGTAAAGCCTTGTTTTGCTTTTCCTGAAAAGCAGCATTAGAATATTTTGTAAATTGGAAGGCAGCTCAAGCATGGAGGAAGATATTATGGAGATAAATTGTACTGGACTACATGCATGCATCGTTGTCTTTTGTGTGAACCCTTGAAATGATGGACTTCTCCACAGGTTATAAAAACTACCAAAAAGAGAGACAAGTTACTGATGTATACACATTCAATTACTATAGTAAACAAGGATGCCATCAGTTGGATTTTAGAGTCAGGTTTAATTTTTGAAATTATAAAAATAATAGCTTTATTGTACATACACATTTATTACAAATAAACAACTGTATTATGTTTGACATTATACCAGATGTTCTGTTAATACTTCCTGTAAATTTATAATCAGCCCAGCTGGCTGTGCCCCAATGACTCTGGTTCTGCTTAAGATTTCTACCTGTGAATAGGAAGTCTTCCTTGCAGTAGTTGCAGCGGCGTGTCCATACTTTTCTGACTGGGGTGGCCCAGCTGGGGCACTGACTTATGCAGGGGTGGCAAACACACACCAATTAATATCTGCCTTTTCTAACCTCACTTTTTATATCTAAAGAGAGTGAAACAAATCTAATGTTTATTAAAACAAAAGGTCATGATTGAAAGTACTAAAAAAAAAGCACCAGTCTTTTAAAGAGATGTGCAAAATATGTATTTACAAAATCAAGAACGAACAAAAGACATAACATGAGTTCCATCTCTGACAGTGCAAATGGCCAATCACAGTTTTGGATTTTTGGGTTGGCATCTGAGTTGGCCAATCAGATTTCTAGGGTGGTACACGCCACTCCTGACCACCCCTCTGGACAGGCTGACAAGCTCTGTTTAAAGTGTTGTTTGCTGCTCTGCTACATTAAAGACTATTATTTTGTTTTCCATTTATCTGCACAGTTAATTCCCCCACTCCTGCTGTGCCTCTATGCCATGGTATATCAGAGTGTAGAAGCTACATCATGAGTGTAACTCCATCCTGCATTCTGGACAGCCAGCTGACCACCACCTGGGGCCCGTCTAACTCTTACCCTGATGGTGAGACTCTTCAACTTCACCAACTCCATCCTTAGTGATGCCCATTGGGTGCCTTTCTGCCATTATGTATGCACCGTTCACTGACATAAATCCGTTAATTAAATTGTCAGGATAATATCCAAAAATGCCTTGAGAAAATATGTTAATTTCTTCTTGTGAATAATTCTAATTGCTCTCTATTCAACAATCCACTTCTTGTTATCAAACTGCAACGCAGAATGAAATCATTTAACAATTAACAGCTGATGTATTGCTCACCTGGTGAGCCCAGAGATCTGAAACAAATGGCATGAATTAGAGATTCCCGACTGAGAAGAGCTCAACAGCTCTCTCGGTTAACTGCTTCACCAATTAATTATTGGCAAAGACCTTCAGACAAATTCATGTTTACCTCTTTAGATGCCTATTTATATTCAAATTTAATGAGTGTTCTATGTTTTAAGCAGAAAATCTTTCTGTAGTTTCAACAGTGGTGTCTGGTTACACAAGTCGCCTGTGGCCCCGGGATTCCCAGCCTCAGTTCTGGACTAAGTTCCAGGTGTGGGAGTGGCTGCAGCAGGTCATGGACATGCACCAGATTGACGCCTCCAACGTCCCCTTCGAAAATTTCGACATAGATGGCCATCAGCTCTGCAGCCTGAGTTACCAGGACTTCTTCCGTGCTGCAGGCAGCGTGGGACACATCCTGTTCCACAGCATCTCAGAGCTCAAGTGGGGTGGTGCGTTGGACATCTAGGAGGGGGGCTTGGGGGGGGGGGGGGGGGGGGGGATCATTAAGCCCAATGAAAAGCTGAGAAGCTTCTGGGAAAGTGTTTTGCTGAAGCGTTTCTTGGAATGGATCAGAGAGCCGGTCAGGGGTCACAGTGCGGCGGGCTGGGGGCGAGAGACAGCATGAAGCGAGGGACATGATGGATTTGTTGTTTGCTCTTTGTTGGAGAGATTCTTTGAACAAAGCAGAGAGGGGGTGAGGCTGAGATGAGAATTGTGTGTTAAAAGTATTAAAAGTGGTTTAACATCGGCAAGCGGGAAGTAAAGTTAAAAAAAGAAAAAAACATGTATACCAGTTTTTGAGTGAACATCATTGGGTAATTGGCTGAGGTACATGATTAATAGCTGACGTTTATGACAGTTCCTAGTGTCATAAGACCAGACACAACAGGTTTAACCTCCAGGTTAACGAAACCTGTAGTTAACTGAAAATAGGGCACAGAGCTGCTATTGTTCTATCTGAGAAAAGAGTGTGTTTCATATGCATAGATATAATTATGACAGAATCATGAAGCCATTGTTGCAGGTAACAGTGTGGGAAGTTTTTGCCTTTATCAAACAGATGATCAGATTTCCCGTCTAGCTTCCTGTTGCGAAGCGTTTATCGCTTCTTATCTCTGCTTGTTTTTATGCTCAAGATCAACAAAAAAAAACGGGTTATTTTACTGCCAATCTTAGATTATATATTGAACAAAAAAATTGTTTTTAAAATACAGCATCATCCTGTTTGGCCAGTAGAGCTGTATCGAAATATGTTGTGTAAAAAATGTCTGAAGATTAATGGCTAAATACAGTATAAATGTATGAAGAATCCCGTTGGATCAAATTCCATCGATGGACTTTCCTTTAGCGATTGTTTGGTTTGTATGTAGTTGTTTGTGTGTCATGATGAGTCTGAAAGTAAATCATCTCAGAAATGTCTCTCAATATGACTGAAGTTGTCCCCTGGTGCGAATAATTCACTTCCTTTTTCTTTCTCATGCACAGGGCAGTACCATGTGGATATCGAACAACTGGACCTCAAACCAGAGTGTAAGAATCTCTCACACACTTTAAGAAACAAAATAACCTCATAAAGACAAACAGGCTTCCCAACAGACGCTCAGATAAATGAAAATCATGTTTATGTCCTCACCCACCAACCTTTATAGTCGACTTCTCCTGTCCATTCCCAGATGTCAGCTATCCACCTGGAGGTACGGTCATTTGATTATTCTGCTGCTCTTGCTTGGTTTAAAACACATTTGCCCAAATCACTGACTTTGATTCTATTGTTTTCTCTCTAGACATCTATGATCCCTCAATCCACCTAGCATCTGTTGCCTCTCCCACCCCATCGAGTCCTGGTGAGGAATTCACAATGGATTTCAGAAACATGTTCATGCTGAACGGTTTGAAATGGAATCACTCTATTTAAGATAAATACATATATTTGATGCAACATCTCAACTTAATCTGACTTAATTCTCTCAGAAATCAAGAGGTCTAACAGTCGTCCTCATCAGGTCAAAAAACACAGTGAGTATTTTGTCGTATTTACTGAACATATTTCTTGAGGTATATTTTTTCTACTGTTTAACGTGCTGATTTTTTCCCCCACACGCAGACCCAAGGGGGACTCACTTGTGGGAGTTCATCAGAGACATTCTGCTAAACCCAGAGCGAAACCCGGGGTTGATCAAGTGGGAGGACCGGGATGAGGGGGTTTTCCGCTTCCTGAAGTCGGAGGCTGTGGCACAGCTGTGGGGCAAGAAGAAGAATAACAGCAGCATGACCTATGAAAAACTTAGTCGGGCAATGAGGTAAACCTGTGCTTGTTTTTTGTTGTTTTTTTTTCAAAAAAGGAGCATCTCGTTGTCTTTCACAGGAAGTAGCTGGACATATCATGATATATCTTGTTAAATGTCGCTGCTATTGATTCTAATGCTTTCAAAGACTTTGGCCACCAATGTAATCACATTTCTTTTTTTTTAATCAACATTTCTTTGTAAAATGTTTTGATACTTCTCTCCTGTGTTAACGTTCCTTCACTTTCAATATATTCATCCCACATGTCCACAGTGGTGTTATTCAGTCTAGAAATATGTTGTAAAATGTGTGCAGGGGACAAAATTTACCCTGCATTGCTTTTAATCCAATTAGCTAAAGCAGCTAATGGTGCACTTGCCTGTAAAAAAAATACCTGTTAACAACATCAAAAAAGACTTTAGAACAACTCCAGATGCTTATAGGTAGTATCAATTAGTGTGAAACAAATAGAAAAAGTGATTTAAGCCCTTTCAAAACTCATTTTCCCATCACTGATCACCTAATGGACTCATTTAAGAACTGCTCTTTGTCATCACTTTTCTCCCAACTGAACTGAAAAAGGCGCTCACCTCAGAAAACCTTCCTGGCTCTCGCAGTCGTCACAGCTTTACATTCAGATGAGCTAATGGAGAGAGCTTAATGTCATTGTTGTGCAAACCACTGGGACCTACAAAAAAAAAAGTGCCCACAGGTATCGTCACTGTGACCATAAAGCTGATTTTCTCTTCGCTGTGGCGCAAGCAGGAGGATTTGCAGCTTGGCGGCATCACGGCCTAGTGTGCTCTCCTGTTATGAATAACAAAGGCATGACGAATAACAACCACGCTTATTTGGTTTTCTTGCTTCTGAATGCATGAGATCAAACTGGAAGGAAGTTTGAAACATTTCATTATTTATATATTTTTGAAATAAATGCTATTTGCTGAGGAACATAGGAACTTGTAACTCCTCAAAAAAAAAAAAAAAGGTTTCCATCTTTCACAGGATGAAAAACTGTGAATGCAAAAAAAAAAAAAAGATTCAATGGATGCATACAAATGATCTATGATGCAGCAGCGGAAGAAAAAAAAAGTGAAATATGATGACAAAGAGTGACAGGACGGGGCTGTTATCGCCAGCAAATTCTGTGGAAAAAAAGCAAAACCAGCACTATGTTAGTATTCCTCCAAAGAAAACCTAAGTCCATAAACATCAAACGAGAGGGAAGAGTGTGGCAATGTGGGATTTGAAATGTCTGAGGAACTATTTGAAGCCTTAGACCACCAAATAGTTCCAAAAGGACAAATAGCCATACATATATTCAGACAACAATAGAAAGGTTTTAATAGCATTCTTTGACATCAACTATTCCTTTGAATCATCCGTTCATCTGTGTCCTCCGTTTCAGATATTACTACAAAAGAGAGATCCTCGAGCGCGTAGACGGACGCAGACTGGTTTACAAGTTTGGACGGAATGCCCGAGGATGGAGGGAGTCAGAGAAATGATGCTTTCATTCATTGAAGTTTTCTGTGATGGTTATATTCAGTGTGATTGTTTTCTGTCTTGTCATTTTAATGATCTGTTTTTGATAAAAGACACATTTGAACTGTACACATATTGTAAATAATTGTGTGTTTTCCCTGATTGTTTGTTTGTACTCTTCCCTTGTTGTGACACTGCACTGAGACGTTGTTAACCGTGCCTTATTGATAGCGTACCTCTTACAACTGTGCAAATACGCTGTTAGGTAGGACTGTATATGTTTTGTTTACATACTATTTCACTGAAGAAATGACATCACAAGCACAAAGCGCTTACATTAAACATATGAAGATGTTGGTTTTTTTCTGATGTTCTTATTCATTTTCCTTCCACACACAAGTCCTAAAATAGCATGTGTTGGTAGCATGTAACGCACATGTGAAAAACATGTCTGTGACACTTACACTGACGTGTCCTTTGGGAATCATGTTTGATGACTGCAGGAAAACATAGTCAAATAAAGATAAGAGAAGCCATATGCAGAATGCAGAAATGAAGTAAATATGTTATGCATAAACAAAGAGAGATATTTACATCAAAGAGACAGTTTGCTTTGTGTGATTGTATTCATTTCATTGTGCATCTTTTGAGCAAGAAAGTGTGTACGTGTGCTGACCCTTAATACAAATAAAGCTTGATGCATTTTATTTCATGGCTTTGTGGGTTTTTTTTCATTTGAATTATGTGAACTTTGTTGTCATTATGGTTGAGAGAGAAGAGGACGGTCCCTGATGTTGCTTTCTGTTATCAGTCGATGAAGAACATTGTAGCGGTAAATGGACTTCAGCTTGCATAGCGCTCTTCAGATTTTTACATGTCACACCTACCCATTCACACACTGATGGCCAAAACAACCAATCCCATTCGTACAGATTCAGACACTGCTGACAAAGCAGCGGGAGCAATTTGGGGTTAAGTGTCTCGCCCAAGGACACACCGCACATGTTGCTGCAGGGGTTGGGGATCGAACAATCAACTTTCCAGTTAGAAAAAGACGACAACGCTACCATCCATGAAGTTAATTTTTTCAGCCTTGTTGCAGCACCTTTTGTCCAGGCTCGAGCTTAAATAGGCTATCTGCAGAGAATCTAAATGTGAAGCCTTTCACTTAGAGATAGTGAAGTTAGGTTATTTCTGTCATCATGGCAGGTGAGAGAGGGCGTACAGTTGAGTGCTGGCAAGTTCGTGTCAAAGTGGTTCCTGCAGGCGGTTTACAAATTAGTGGCTCTCGATAGTGAACAAGATAACAGCAGTGTCAATGAAGGGCGTCTTTCTCTGGTTTGGTTCACAAGCAAATCTGTGTCTAATCTTCTCCCTGATTTATCTGTCACTTTTCATGCTCTGTTCTCACACACATCAGTGTCACCAACCAACACTGTCACGATGCTAAGTGGAGCCAATGACACCACGTCACTATCAAGAATCGGATCGAGTACGCTCTACTGATGGAATTTCTAGCCCGCAGACGAAGCGTTTCTTCCTGTTAGCCGGAAAACATCTCAGATTAGACAAGTTTGCTCCTATTATTTAGTTTTGCACAGGCGGTTGGATGCGATGGAGCGAATTGCGTGCAGAGAGACCATCGAACAAGTGACAAGCGCCTGATTGGATCAATGTAATTGTCATTGATTGCCATATTGTGAAACAACATGAAACAAGCAAGCGATGCAGTTCAAATTGGAGTGCACTTCCATCAAATTTCATTGTTTTCAGTCTGTGTAGGAACATGGAGCAATCACACTTTGTTTGGTCTCACGCAGCACTTAATATGATACATAACATCCACTTTACATTTAAAATGCAAATATAATCAAACATCTCTCTGATTAATTCTTTCAAATATTTATTTTGTTCAGTTAAAGTCAGGGCCATGAATTACAAAAGTTTAACAAAATGAAATAAATATAGAAAACATTGATATTGTGTTGGATTGTTGTACAGCAAAAGAGAGCAAACGATAAAAATAATTCCATTCTTCATTTGTGCATTATTTATTCTTCACTTGTGATGACTTCTATTTTTGGAGCTTTTTATGCATTTCTTCTTGAGACAGGAAAGTAGATCAGGGAGAAACTGGGGGGAAATAATATTCAGGGAAAGGAAAATACTTCAAATCAACATACTCTAGGATAATAAACATTTTTAATTCTGAATAATGTGAACGCTGCTCATATAGGCGAGATACAAGCACATGTTTGGTGTCTCTGAGTGGCGATAAGGACCTGTTTTAAACAAATTGTTTTCACTAATGCAGCACAAAAAAAAGCAAAGAGATGGATTTTCCTAACAGACCAGTGTCCTGTAAATGCAAACGTCCCCTTTACATACCCGAACTGTGTGAGGATTCAAGACAACACATCTGATTCATATCAGCCTTTAATATGCATAAAGTGAGGAGCCTTTTTTGCATGCTTTACCCAGCTCTCTTACTCTGGCATCTATTGAGAATAAACTGGAAGTGCATTGTTGTCAGTTATTTGGGAAAGCACCGTAAAACCAGCGTGACAAGTATATTCGCAACGCTTGCTAGTAGGTGCACTAGAGGCAGGCACTGATGGCACACAGACAGCACCCAAAATATGCACCCAAACGAGTTGTAATTGATCTGGGGAGGAAGAAAAACCACACTTGCGCATGCTGCAGAGGGATATTTAATCCATGTCTATATGAGCTGTGTGCTGCTTTGGTCAAACATCAAATTATGCAATGAGTGGTGCCAATGATTGTTTTGGAAAATGTTTGCAAAATGTAAGAACAGGTACAATCTTCTAGAATCACAATCTATTTCTTTCTTGTTCCACGAGGCTGCAAAGATGACACAATGGATGCCTTTGTTTTGATTAAAGAAAATAAAATATACAATTTCCGGCCTTTATCTCTTATTGTCAGAAAATAATTTTCAGATTTGAATGAGCCACGCAAGAGCTGTTTTATCATTTAAAAGTGAGGCCATTAATTCAATCAGATAATTGCTGGAGGAAGGACAGGGAAGTGATGAAAGATAGTCTGATCAAGGGCATAAAGGCATCCAGCTGGGATTTTGTGTCTGTGTCCCCAGCTGCTCAGTGGGGCTATTGTGTTCTCCCAGCAGATACACAGCTCCGGCTTATCATGGCCCCTTATCACTTTCTCTTCACACTCAAATGAACCTGTGAGGCATTCAGCCCCAACTGTGGATTGGACAGATTAGAGCTGTGCTGCTAATGCAGCATTACTTTGAGTGGAAGTGTGTCACAGCACTGAAAGAGACACTACTTTATGAAAGACAGGGTAACAACAATGTCAATAAATCAAGCAGTCTATGGTTCAAAACAAAAGGACTATTTTTTAGAATCGCACCTACACAAACAACTGATAATGAAGAATGATTTAAGACCTTTTCTGCATTTTGCCATGACCAAAATATGAGGAAGTATTCTTGCTAAAGAATGTATTGTTCAGCCAAGATGATATAGTGTTTACTTCCCGGTAAGACGTTTAGGCTGTCAATAAATGGCCATTTCCCATATCTTTTAGGCATTTATTTAGCCTTCAATTTCCTTGTTTTAGAGAGCTTTAAATAAACAGATGATATGAAGACTGATACGCTGTCACAAAAGACGTTTTTTCAAAAAAGTCTGTATTTAACAACTCTCTGCAAAAACGGGTATTTGGTTTTCTTTTTACATTTTACACATTTAAATTGGATAAAGAGACCTTTGGATTACAAATATTGCTTCTAATTGTTAAAGTGAATAAATAAAACGGAAGTCAGGTCACAATACTTTCACATCTTGATCAGATTCTTTCAACAGATTAATAGCAGATTATACTCTTTGAGCAATGTGTAGTTAAACAGATTAAATAACCGTGCTACATGTAAATTCACTTTATATAAATTATTTTTTGTTTTGTTTTTATTTTACACATTGTAATAAGGACAGACAATGATGGATATGAAGACATACAGTCTATATTTACTCAACATTAAGGTGTGTTAACAAAGATTTGTTTGAATCATTGTCTTTGAGATGGAAAAGCCCTTTCTTCTCTCATATTTCTATTCATAGTAGAAATGTACACAGCTATTTACACGAAAAATGATTTAATAAGTTGGATTTTTTTTAATCTAAAAATTGTAACCTTGATTTATGTAACCTTTATTATGTTTTAATTTATTGATTTATTTTCTATAGAAACAAATAAAATGCATTACTGGTGTTTCAATATAAAACAACATTTGAAAAGCACATGAAACAAAATCGATTAATAAAAAAAACATTAAAAGTTGTGAAATTCATTTGGATTCTCTATCAAACATACAACCTGTATTTTGACTCTCCAGCAGAGGGCAATGATTCACAGAGTCATTGGTGTCTCTATCATTTAAACAGAGCAGAACAACACTATCAAGGACCCTGAAGGACCCAAAAGCCTGACTTCTGGTTAGCCTGCTTGTTTGTATCTCACTAACCCTTTCAGAAAATATTTGTAAAAAAAACAAAATATTTAGTCTATCTTCCAAAGTGTCCGCGAGGTTACTGGTTTATGTAACTGTAGGTTTTTAGCAGATACATTTTATTAAAGGAAGTCATTCCCAGATCTGCCATCTCGCCGTCAGGCGGCTCTGTGGACTCGTCTCGCCGACGGAGGACGACAACATGGCGGCCTCCTTGCGTCTCGGTCGTCAAGGGATTTTATTTGGCCTTAGATTATCTGGCTTTAATAAATGTTTATGGGCCACACATCCATGGCAGGAGCATGTCAGACACTTCTTCCAGTCCCCATGGTTTCTCGGTGAGTGTTGACAAGTCTACTATCAGAAAAGCTGTTGTCCTTGTGTCTGACAGCGACTGACATTTACTAGTTAACATGTTTCTGTTCTTCATGTGATTAATTTAATGAAATCGTTTTATATCACACTAAAAGAATACGTATATTGTTAAATGCAGAATAGTTTATGACGTTTCTGCTGCCTGAACGGTGAGGTTTGTATTCAGCCTGGTGTCACGATGATCCGAGCTCCTTCAGGACTGGATACATTTTCATTTAGTCTAAACTCATGTTGTTTAAGTCTTTCAAAGATTGGTTCATCTAAATTATTTGTGCAAGTTTCCAACTAGTCCAGGGCTGTCCAAGGAGCGGCACGGGGGCCATTTGCGGCCCTTGAGGGGATCTTTTGCGGCCCCTGACATCAAAGCATTTGCAGATTCTCCTTCAGATGATTTTGTTATTGTTCTTCTTCATGTTAAAGAGAGCTGATTTTTCTTTTTTTTGTTTTCAAAGCTTTGACTATTTTTTTTTTACAATGAAAATAAACCTTTGCATTTTTTTTGCAAACAAGCAGACCGTTTTTAACCATTAATAACCTGAACCTTTTTCTCAGAATCCAAACTGTAATATTTAATTTCCTGTTATTGAAGGGTTTCTTTTGTGAACCTTTTGATTCAGATCCACACATCTTTACTATTTGTTGATAAAACTGTAACTAGCAGTTAGTGTATTGACTTTATTTTTATAGAGCTCAAAATACAAAATGTTCCTTATAGTGTTTAAAAAAAAAAAAACAACAACCTGTGAACGATTCTAACACGATCATTTTGGCTCATGAGGAAAAAAAAGTTTAAACACAACTGAACTAATCCAACAGTGACTCCACATCCACAAAATCATCTCTGGAAAACAAAGCCCTGAACAAGTCAGACATCACAATATCACCTCGGAGCTTCGTCTCGTTCTGCTGTTTCTTTTGAAAACGACACTTACAGTATGTCTGGCACATTGTCTGGTGAGAATGTGATCAGCAAAGTAGAGTGTTGGCAAATAAATGGCCATGAAAAGGTTTGGGAGCAAATATTGTTTCCTAAAAAGAAAGTTAAATGAGACATTTTTTTCTCGTAACCTTTATCAAAAATAGGATCCAGACATGTGATTTATCTTTAAGTGAGAAAAATGAAGAGAGAGAGAGAAGAAAACAAAAAAACTCCTCCCCATCAGTTCAGTGGGAAGTACTACACCATTACTTCATGAACAGGAAAAGATTTCAGGTCATAAGAAACTCAAGGTTTTCTTGTCTTGTTGGTGATGTTTTATCAACCATGGCCTCTGAGTGTTGTTACTTTTATTACATCAATGATGCCAAATGTGATTTTTTTTATGTTTAATTGCTGAAGGGGTCGGACACTTACTTTTGAACAAGTTGTATTTTTAAAAAAGTGTTCAGTCGTCTGTACATGTTTGAGTTAGACTCGGAGTCAGTTCTTCACATCGTTCGGTGCGTGCACCCTTTACAAGCTTTTCATTTGATCACAGCATTGCTCGGTGTGTGGGCTCGACTCCCATCGTGTTGAAATGAAAACACTGAAGTGAGATGAAGAGACTGAGAACGTTTTCTAATTGGACCAATCAGTTCTTGATTTTTTTAGTTTGTTGAAAGAAGTGGTTAAAAAAAAAAAAAGTGAATTCACAATATATAGTAAATCGCAAAATGATTACGATCAGTCTTATCTCATCGTGACTTCAATATGGTATCGTGGGGCCTCTGATAATTCCCAGCCATGGTGTATTGTTGCTGTTGAAAAAGTTGCATTATCACTAATCATGATAATAAAGTCTCCATTGAACCTTCAGACGGGAGCGTTCATTAAAAGGTTCTTAAACTGACCCACCTAACCTGCTGGCAGCCATCCTTACCACGCTTTCTTCGTGGTAAAGCACGTCAGAATACCTGCAGACAAACGGGTATCACTTTGAAACTGCACCTACTTTTATTTTACAAGAAGTTCTTCATTTACTCTGCCTTTGACTATGGCTCAGATCATGGGAATCACAGTGATTGGTAGTTTTGCCCGCACGTCAACAAACACAGTAAAGACTCTGTTATGATCAAGACAAGGTGAGATTTCAGTCTTCTTGTATGGGCGTGCTGGTGTGTGATATTTGTAAATGTCCAGCAGATGGCAGCAGCACTCAACATGACACGCCACACAGGTTTGTGTTGTCTTCAGTGGGAAAGTGTTTTTAAAGCTCAACGTGTTGATTTCATTTTCAAGTATCGGGAAAAACCCGACACATGGTGTGTTGTGTCAGTCTGTTTACATTCTTCTCATACAGTATGAATAAATGGGAGAACTTATTTTCTTGTGTTGATTTAATGATTCCAGTCTGTCTATAAAGCAAAGTTGTCAGACATTCGCTTCATCCAAACAACGCGCCGATGACTTTTCTCGTACCGCCACGTCTGATCAGTAAGCTCACAGACTCCCTCGTGTGTGGCACCGCTGCTCAGACGGAGTGAAGCGGTGTTGCTTGCCCCCTCTGAGTGTCTGCAGATGGTGACAGAGGGGATGTGACGGCAACTCGAAAGACCTGCAAGAGCACAAGTTCCCGCGCAGCCTCTGGTGAAGTGTCAGACAGGATCACAATGACCGAAGTGAACCTGCCAGCATGCGTCTGTCAAAGCCGCCCCGTCTCTTCCTGCGATCTGCTCCTGAGTTGAACACGTTGCGCGTCCCCCTCGGCCTTCTTCTTCTTCTTCTTCTTCTTCACCAAAACCATGCTACTTCTCTTGAGTGTGACGTGATTTATTCAGACAGTCATCCTGCCGATAGTGAATGCCGAATAATCCTGGTTTGTGTGAAGGTCCTGCGTGTGATTTTGGTGGTCTAAAAACAATTCTCTCTTCATCCTGTAGGTGTCAGCGCACTCAAGGTGCAAATGCCCGCCCTCTCCCCGACCATGGAGGAGGGAAACATAGTGAAATGGCTGAAGAAGGAAGGTAAAATAAAACGCATGGAGGAGAAATGAAAACAAACTCATTCACGATACACATTCATGCTCGACTTTTTTTTTTTTTTTTACTAACCTGCTAAAACAACTTTTTAGCAGCTTATCGGGCGAGGCGGTTTCATCCCAACACACGGGATTCTCCCCGCACCCAAAAAGCTCGGGCGGTTCTCCCTCCGCCGACGGACCAACTCGAGCACTAATCATATTCTCAATGACATCATCACGTTGCTCTGTTAGGCAGACTGAGCGCTGGAGCACCTGAGGGGCTTCCTCTGGTGGGTAATTGGCTCAGGGAAACAGTGCAGTCACTATTCATCAAGGCTTAGCAACTCTGCTCAGCCAGGCGCCTCAGCCGCACACTCGTTTATCAGGAGGCGGCACACTGAATTCTGATTGGCCGCCGCGCTGTGTTGCCATGTGCTTCTTTGTGGGCTCGGGCTGAGATATTCACATGCGTGTGTAAGTGAGAAGGGGGGGGGGGGGGACAAAAAGGGGGAAAGATGAATTGTCAGGGACAAGAAAAACACATCCCCGCTTCCTGGATGCTGTTCTTTTTTTTTTTTTTTTATTCTTTTTTTTTTATTAGTTGATTTATCACTGTGAATTAAAAGGGACTGAAAAGAAAACGTGTGTGTGTGTGTACCAAGAACTGGTCTCTTCTTTTGTGTGTAGAAAAACACACATCTCACTGAGTCTGATAAAGACATAAAATTCCCTGTTTTGGTTTAAGGAGAAAGAGGGGGGGGGGGAAAGTCTGATTTTTGAGCAGATTCCTGTGAGCAGGTTATGAGAGCGTTGGCCTGCAAGCGTCCATACACTCTGAGTATCCTCTCAGTTGTTTAGCCCATTACCTTGCTGACTGGGGGGGGGGGGGGTGATGGAGTTGTCTGTTTAATCTTTAATATTGCACATCACACCTAACCCCTGAGGTCACACGGTGTTAAAGCCTCATACAAATCCAATCTTGACTACTACCTCCCGCTCTCGGGGGGCTTCCCACGTCAATACTCCACCCTGCCCCTCACCCACCACCTTATACTTAACCCCCCCCGACCCACTCTGTTTCTATTTCCCACCCATTTCTCCACCTTAAACAAACACTACACACACACACAAAAAAAAACGTGGACGCGATCTTGCGGTCTCAGGGTTCCCTCTCTGTGCTGCATGCGCACGTGATGCTGCCTCTGACGGCTTCTTTCTGCCACTAGATAGAAATGTAACCTCAATGTCAGATAGGGATAACCATTGACCTTTGCCTCATACTGTAGCTCACGTTTTAAAACAGGCATGTGTCACAAAGACGTCTGCTCGTCACTCTGTTTCTCTGACTGAGATTTGCTGCACGTGTTGATTAGTAGAAAATATCAGTTCTGGGAGGTAGATTACATTCTTCACCTTCAACGTAGAACTATTGACTTCAAACAAATTTTCTCTGTAAATGTGACTGAACAGAAAAGCATTGTATTTCAGGTTCCCCTCCTTTTTTTTTTTCTTTTTTTTTCCGTCCAATGAGAAAGCAGGGTCCATATTGTCGAGGTAATTTCCATCGGAAAGCAGGTTCCCTTCGTGCACAAACAGCTGTATTTCAGAATGGATACATAAGCACAGACGAACTGAACCGTCGAGTCCTAATTGCCGTCCTTTTTCTCTCGCTAAGCGGATGCTAATATATTCCGGCTCTCTGCAGTGCTGGACCAGTGGGAATCTGCGGGGATTCTAAGGATAGGCAAAGATCTCGCACTTCCATCAGACACGCTGCCTTTCCATATCTCACATTCTTTCCCATGAAACATTGATTAGGGCAGTTTGTTTGATATGTAGGCCAAAGCCCGAGCAGATATTTTCTCACATAACCCTTTTGTGTCCATTCATTGAAATCCCTTCAACCAATTTGCTCTGCGTGTGTGTGTTCCCAGTTAGAGAGAGTGCTGGGTTTTGAACATAATGCTAATTATCGTCGTCCAATCAGACACTTCAAATGTTTAAAAAAACAAAACAAACCAAAAGGTGAAAGAGTTTGAGTGTGTGTCTGTTCTTCCTCAGGTGAGGCCGTGGCAGCAGGTGACGCCCTGTGCGAGATTGAGACGGACAAGGCCGTCGTTACCTTGGAATCCAATGACGACGGCGTCCTGGCGAAGATAATGGTGAGTGAGAGAGACGCTCATCAACATGTCCCGCGGTACGCAACGAGATAAAGCAATAAGAGGTATACTCCAGGATTAGGTCTGTGCGATAACTAATTAAAAGGCTGAGTGAGTATTGAAGTGTGTTCAAACAACGGCATTTAATCTGCATTAGTGGGTTTTTTTTTTTTTCCCCTTCATCATGTTTTGCATGTTGAATGCATTCCTGTTAATTTATGCCTAAATGTTGCAGGGTTCCTTCTTCGCCTGTGCTAATTGGCCGCGCTACACTGACAGCAAGGAATTTGACGTGAAGTGTCTTCAGTGACAAATATGTCCCTCCTTCCACCCCTCATCGGCCTGTTTGTCTTTTGAATTTTTAATTAGCTGCCAAAGCCACGGCGATGGCTCGTCTTTCATCAGAACTCCAGCACATGTTTCCGCCCGCCTGTACAATCAGATGAAGATGTTTCATCTTCTTTTGGCGCGTTTAGCTGTTGTTGTGGAAGAAATCTGCCCACAGTATGTGAAGTGGGAGCCGTCGCTGCTTCTTTTTTTTTTTTTTTTTTCTTTTTATTAAAGGCGTTCAGGCGAGATTGACTGCCAATGATCTTGTTTGTTTAACTTTAACGGTGACAGTGCTGTGTCTGTGCCGTCACGCTGCCTCCACAGAGAGGGACTTTCTAACAACACACGTTTTCCAGGCCACGTCTCTTTGGACAAGCCTGAGTGGAGCCGTGTTTAATTCCATGTTGCGTCTTTCGACGCGACAGTAACACAAAACAATTACACAGCAACACCAAAAAGAGGAGGCGCAATCTTCATGAAGGATGCACGTACACGCATACGGGCAGAAACAAAAACCAAAATGGCTGAATTAAATCAGTAAATCATCAGAGGGGACTAGTGTTTGATTTAGAACCCTAAAGCCTTTGTGTGTTTTTTGTTTTTGCCTCTTACTTCCCTTGCATCCGTTCTCCCACATTCCCTTACTCCATCCTTGTCTTTGCCACTGTGGGGATGATGTAGTTTCTATAGCAACCACCCAAGAATTGGGGGTAGGGGGCTTCACGACTGAAGCTGGCAGAGAAAGATGGTCTGCATTAGATAAGCCCCTGAGCTCACTCGCTCTCTCTCTCTCTCTCTCTCTCTCCCTCTCTCTCTCCCTCTCCATGTGCTGGTGAGCGTGTGTATCATTAATAAGAATAACAGCAGCTAGTGGCGGTATGTGGGAGATTTGCACCCTCCGCTCGTGCAGCCTGCCCAGTGCAGGGTCAGAGTGCATTAGCTCTTAGTGGCGTAATCGTGGCTCCCCAAGCACCCAGTGGGTTTCTAATTCAGAGGCTACTATAATTAGCTCCTGCGGCCAAATGTTTTGACAGGCAGCAGTAGACGTTGGACTTCCTGTTGTCCACAGGGGTCATTTATGGGTGGGGGGGGTGGGGGGGTGGGGTCAAACACTGCTATGGCCCTCTACCAATGTCTAACCGCTGCTCTTGGGGCTGAGACAACTAAGGGGTCGGGGGGGGAGGAGGGGGTGTTTATTGGAGCACCAGTACCATGAACGCAGATTACTGTATCTCATCACACTGCGTTGCTCTACCCTGACCCGAGGGCTTCAATCTGAAAATCTGCCGTGGGTACAATCAATCACAGGCTGTAGGAAACGACACGCGTGTGCGCACATACATGTAGCTCCTCTGTGTTCAAACGACTGGTGTGGAGATGGATGCTTCTCAGAGAAAAATGGAGGCTGCTGGTGTTTAAAAAAAAAAAAGGATTGATAGGCACATCAGAAGGTAGTTGAGCATGGATGAGTTGATGATTGATTTAATGAGTAACATGGCAGAACAGGAGCCTAAAGATATATCGGTACATTGATGAAGATATCCAACACATTTTGCCGCGCTCACCTGTCGGCTCCCCATTCATCACTCCCTCTTTCCCCCCCTCCCCTCCATCTCCACGCACTGTCCTCCAAGAGATCAATTCTTCAGTCGTCGCTTTATAAATCACTCTCTAACCTTGCTGCATTCTCAGGTCAAAGCAGGTGAGTGTGTTTTTTACTCACAGGCGGCTGGTAAAAAGCTGAATGGAATCTGCCTGTTCTGCATATTTTCCTTCCAGAAAGACGGGCGTGTGAGTGAGTGCATTTGTAGGGGGGGGGGGGGCTGCTGGGATTGATATGGGAACAAAATATTTGAATGGTCATCATCACGCGTGAAGACAAAACACCAAAAGTGGAGCGTAATGCAGTTTAAGAAGGGAGGCCATGAAGGAAAATTACCGCAAAAACGTTTGTGGTCAGGGAGAAAAACACGTCGACTCTTCTTGAGCTTTAATTTACGATTTTTATTGGGCTGTTGGTCTGTTACTGTCAGGAAGAAGGATGTGGCTACAATCCCTCTCTGTGTGAGATCTGTCACGCTGTATCGACCGGTGGGTGACAAGCCCACCCTCTAAACAAACACTCTCCCTTTTTTTTTTTTTCCTCTTTACAAGCGTTCCTCGGTTAAGACCAGCTTCCCTTCTGCAACAAAACATCTCCCCTCCTACAATCCGAGGCTGATCCTCCACGAACTCGTTACAGTTAATAGAAATGTTGATTACTTTGCCTCATTGTTACTGAGCTGTGAGACTCTCGGGAGGGGGGGGGGGGGGCTGTATGAAAACAGTTTCTGCAGTAAGTAGGTTAAACCTCGTAAATGCTCTCGTCTGACTTTGTAATATCATTAGTGGAGCTGATGGGCTCTGGAGAGGGTCCCTTAAGAGCTCCACATGAGATCTGTTGCACTTTCAAAGAGCAAAATGTTTATTTAAAAAAAAAAAAAAAAAAAGACTAAAGACTGGGTTACGCTGGCGCGGGCCGTCTCTTCACTTCACATCAGAGAGAGGACGACTGTGAGGACACGACATGAAGCAGTGATAGAGAAGCACTGATTGTGAAAATCAGGGAGCGATACAAATACAGGTGTAAAAAAAACAACCGAACACTGAAGCTCACTGGAGATTCAGAGATTTATTAATTTCATGACTGCTGTGTGATTCTTTTTTTTTTTTAATCTTTTTTTTATTTGAAGAGCTATGCCATTGGATGCATTTACATTGTACTTCAGACAGGCAGAAGTAAAAAAAACAAACTGCTTAGCCTGTAGTAAGGAAAGTGAAGAAGTGGACAGAGGAGGAGTTTCAGGCCGGCTTTGATTGCACTGATTGGAGTATTTTTGAAGCTTCACTGACACTGTGACACCTCACATCAGCTTCTCTGAGGACGTGTGTGCACGCCAGATCCTTCTGCACAACAACAACAACAACAACAACAAGCTCGGGTTTACACTCCAACATACGAAGCCTATTCCAAATATATACAGTGTAAAGTTCAAGACATCAAATGCAAAGAATGTTTTCATCATCAGTTATGTGTTTACAGTGAAGAGGATGTTATGATTTGCTTTTCAGCTTCATGGTGTTTTTTTTTTTGTTTTTTTTCTTCAAACAGTAGGGAAGCCTCTGTTGACTAATTTGTTGGACATTTCACCCAATGAGCATCATCTATGCATCTATAGATTTCAATGTGTTCTCCAACCATTTGATGGCAGTGTTGAGCCCCCCACTCTGCCACTGATGTCCCAGCTCTCCATGCAGTCTGTACACAGTGCAGGTGGATATACTGTGATAACGCTGACGTGGTTCACTTATCTCTGAAGCAGCGAAGTCGCCCAGTGTAACCGCTCTTGTTTTTCGTTTTTTTTGGTTTATTTGTTTTTCTGGTGTTATTTGTCCACAGTGTGGTGTGCACTGACGTGATGTCCACAACTTCCACTTCTTGTTATGTGTTGCCCGACAGACATATGACCAGCGTGACTGCAGCTCTGTTTGGTCGATTCATCTTCCCCCAGCACTGGTATCTGACGCCTCCTCCAGCATGTATTTGTGATCACCTCGGGAGGTGGGAGTGGCAGCAAACAGGAAGGTGTTGAAGGATTCAGTGCTGCTCTGCCTCCTGCTCTATTGAGCTTCCTTTCCTACATTTGTTCATCTTTTACAATTTAATAACATTTTTAATGGGTGTAAATCAATGTGGGTGGGCTCTCTTAGACTCTGTAATGGGATTTTGTGGTTAAAAGGATTATCAGTCAACATTATGACTCACTCATGACTATTGTCTTTACGGTCTGTTCTCCTTCAGGCTGTTCGACCTCTTCCCAGTTTGTAGCTGTTGATGATGACACACGTGAGCATTTAATCATGTTTAGGTGCACTAACTCTACACTGCGAAGAATAAATGGCGGATGGTATATTGGCCCTTTCTTTTTGGCCGCTCGGCACCGACATGATTCCCGCTCCAGTTACACTCAGATGTCTCGATTGTCTGTCCTAAAAACATGTCACAAATCCCAGTTCTGCTCGTGTCCTGACACTGCAGTCACTACATCCCTCAAGTGCCAAAGGGCTTCTGTTCTGAATGTAGAGACAAAAGAGACGGCTTCCTGAAGCGACGAGAACGTTACAGTCGACCTCGTCGCAGCCATCATTTTCTCTTCTCCCTGTGTTAAACACTAATCAGACCTAATTGTTCAGCCAATCAGAGGCTGTTGTTTCCCTAGTAGTAGATGCTCGGCACTTCTGCGAGTTGATTTGCTGGTTAATCCTCCTTGCCTTTTATCTGTTCAACCTCTCTGCAGGACAATTAGGCTCTGCACTATACGAAGAGGAGGCATGGAGCTGCAGCTTCCTTCTACCAGTGAGCGCAGGTGTTCATATCTCCTGCTCTTCTTTCCGGTTAGGTGGAGACCATCATTGTTGTGCTACTTTTGATTTAGCAAGCCTGCTAGAGGGAGCGGGGTGCAGGCACAGTTTGTTGATAACTGGATTTATTCATTGTGCTTCCCATTTGCTCCATTTTGTTTATCTGTCTGTTGATATAAATTGCAGTTTATCAACTATGGGCTGGTTAATGCTGTTGCTAAATTATTAAATATAAAAAAAATAAAAAAACAACAACACATCCTCACATAGGCTGTGTCTTTTTCCATTTAGTGCTGTTCTTTTTCACCCTCTTGGTTGGCTCTCGGCGCACTAAGTGGATACCTTCTCTGAAAAGAGATGAAGTGCAGCAGGCGAGCTCTGTGTATTGGGCCTGGCCTTTCATTTACACTGATCAATATTGACTGAGGAACAACACCTTGCGCAGCTTGGGGAGAGCAGCGAGAGGCTTGCGATGGATTGGGATTACTCCATAACAAGATAGTGAATCAATAGATGACATGCGTGAAAATACATTGGTTTCACTGCAAGAAGCTCTTCCAGCTCGGCCAGATGTTTTGTTTAAAGTGGACAGGAAGAAAATGAAATGATGGAGATTTAAATGAAAAAGGCTTTTTCTTTTTTTTTTTCCATTTGAAGACGATTGACCTCATCTTTTGCTTTTCACTTCATACAGTGGGAGACCTTCACCTGTTTACTCTCAAGCACTCTGATTATTCTCCTCTGAAGTGACTGAACTCATCGGGTCAATTGTCTCCACGTACCGAATAAGTGCCTCTCTCGCCCTCTTTGCAGATGGAGGAGGGCAGTCGCAACGTGCGCCTGGGAACTCTGATTGCCCTGATGGTGGAGGAAGGGCAGGACTGGAAGCAGGTTGAGATCCCCCCTCCAGATGCTGCAGCTCCACCTGCTTCAAGTGAGGCCGCTGCCCCAGTTGTTCCCCCAGCCGCTGCCCCCTCTCTACCTCCTCCTCGTCCTCCACCAGCTGTATCAGGACCGTGAGTGTCAGCTTCCTTATTTCTGGTAGATGAAATCTTGTTTACACTATTGATGCTCGAGCATCTCAAGCACACGCAGGTATTTAGAATGTAGGGGCTGTCATATTTAAAAAACAAACAAACAAAAAAAACCCTACAGTTTTTTTTGATTACGTCAGACCAGAGCTTGATTTTTATTTAGTGCCTGCTCTTCTTCACTCACCCTTACTGAAAGTCGGACTGCACGTTTTGTGAAATCCTACTTTTCTCTCTTTTTTTTCTTTCCCAGTTTACGTTTGAGTCCAGCAGCAAGACATATCCTGGACACCCACGGCTTAGACCACAAACTGGCCACACCCACTGGACCAAGAGGACTTATCACCAAGGAGTGAGTGTGAATGAGAGCTTTTGTCTGAAGAGCTAAAATAAAAAACGTGTGGTTGTTAAGACATGCAGATCAGATAATAAGGGTAAAAAATTAGTGATGAAAACATGTCAGTTTTCAACATTGATTACACAAGAGGTGACGTGTAGTTTTTTTTTAGTGATATAAAAGGCCCAACGGCATACATGAAGAGGGTCCCCTTGTGGCCATAACAACCAGGCCAAGTGTGTGAAGGACAGACAGTCAGTTAGAGCAGAAGGGCTTATAGCCATGTGGAGGTAGTGTGAATAAAATCTGATAAGTGACAAAATGTGTTGGTTAGGATTTGAGGTTATTTAATCCTGTTATATGGTCATTTCACACTACAAGAAGCTGAGAACTCTCTCTCACACACACACACACACACACACACACACACACACACACACACACACACACACACACACACACACACACACACACACACTTCTAGCAACCTGCAGTCAGAAGGGACCTGATTGCACACTCCCGTTACCCACCTTACACCCTGCTGGGGAATCTCATTAGGTAGTTTCTGTCGTCATGGTAACCCAGTCTCCAGGACCCATAGGTGACCATAGAAACGCTGACTATATGTTTTGGTAATGTAAGTCTAAGAAGTTGTAAGGGTTGTTTTTTTTTTTTTTTTTTTTTAATATGAAAATCTGAATGGGGGGGCGACGATGCATTTAGGGACCGCTGTTGAGAATGTTTTCTGCTTCTCGGCTCTTTGTTATTAAGCTGTAATTAATTGTCAGGGTTAATAAACGTGAGCAGGTTCTATGCTGCAGGGTTGTCAACATGATTTCTGGGTTTTGAAGCTCAAACTACGTTTAATTAGCCAGGCAGTTTTAATTGCACCCTTATGTGTTGTTTTATCAGTGTGGCAGTTTGAGTTACCTCTCCTGTGTCCGACTCAGCTTGCCAACTCACTCGCTGACACCTAGACTAACTAATCAGCCCGGCAAGAGTGCAGAAAGGATGCTGAAGAAAGCAGAGGAAGGTTTTGACTAGATTTGAAAGACTCTTGACGCAGTTTGCATCTTTGCAAAGTGAATCAAATGATGTTCTTTTCCAAAACACTTTGCTGGCCAAGCCCACAGCCAACACGAAGTACACAAAGCTTCACTTTGATGGTGCTACCTTGCTTGGTAATGGACAGTTTGTTCTCTCCCCCCCCCCCCCCCTCTCTTTCTTTTTTAGTTTTCTCTGTTTTTTTTTCTCTGTAGAAATTGTCCTGCATAAAAATCAGACATCTCTGGAATTCCCATTCAAAATTAAAAAGAAACAAACAAACTACGTTAAGTTTAGAGTAAGTTACATGTTATTTAACATCACTTAAACAGTCGGTGGGCTGTTGTAACATAAGCACTACAGTTGGATGTTGTAGACATGCTGTTATTATCACCCCCTCAGGTTTATCCCAACAGGAACCTCCAGCCTTGAAAAAAAGCCAGTTCCAGCATAATAAATATGTTTACAGCCTGATACAAAATACAGTTAGCTTTGATTGGTTGGTGTCACACACTGTTATCCATAGTGGGACGTGTGGTAGACATGATTGACAGGTGGGTGTGATGTCACGGTTCGTCATTTGGATGACTGTAAGTTGGGCTCAGACAGTGTTTCCAGCTGCTGCCTTAACAGACACGTGACGTCACTCAAACTTCCTGCATTAATATAAGCAGTGGATGCGTCTATCACGCTGATGTTTCCACACATTTTGGACACACTGAGAGCTAACAGAGTTACTGTTAGCTTGATATAGGAGGTTGTAAGGAGCTTTGCAAGACATTGCACTTCTGTTCTGGTGGGAAAACCGAATCTCCCTGGACAGTAAAGCGACATATGGGCTTAGCTCTTTTAAGAGAGGCCAGGATAGACGCCATTCCCCTTCCTTTGTCCTGCGGCACATCAGATAAGACTGAAAGCAGGGAAGTGTCCCCCTCCCATTCTCAGTTCTACTCCACTGAGGGCCCCTCTATAGAGGGCCTGAATAACAGAGGTCACGCAACCCAGGAGTGAGATCATAGCGTGTTACGTAATCTACATCGAGGTGTAATTAGAGACTGTTTACAAACAAACACATCTATAGCACTACTTTAATCTTCTTTATCCCGGTCATAAAAAGCAACATTAACCAAGAAGTAAAGCTCACCTTGTCATTGGTTTTAACGTCAGTATACCATTGTTTACTTTTAGAACTGGACCGTGTGTGATTTAAAAAAAAAAAAAAAAAAAAAAAAAAAAAGGAAATGCTGCCGTTAAAGTGGAGAGGGTTTCTCTTTTAGGCATCATGATATGTGTAAAGAATGAGTTAGAGCAGTGAACGCGCCATGACACATGAACAAGTATGTTCATTTATGCACGCTGCTATTTGATATGAATATTTATCCAAGTTGCATGACATTGATTTCATATATTTTTTTACTTCCTGCTCCATGAAAGGCACAACTGTGGCAAAAAGGCGTCTGTCCCAGAGAGCATTTAATAAAGACCGACCTTGACTAGTACAAGTCTTCAATGATGAGGGGCTTCTCCTGTAAAACGTGACTCAACCAACCACATACAGTATGTGTCCGACTGAACGGTGAAAGCTGTGCTGCTAGAAGATGATGTCAGTGCTCTGGCTCAACAGTCATTTCCCTACATTATTGTGTGTGTGTGTGTGTGTGTGTGTGTGTGTGTGTGTGTGTGTGTGTGTGTGTGTGTGTGTGTGTGTGTGTGTGTGTGTGTGTGTGTGTGTGTGTGTGTGTGTGTGTGTGTGTGTGTGTGTGTGTGTGTGTGTGTGTGTGTGTGTGTGTGTGTGTGTGTGTGTGTGTGTGTGTGTGTGTGTGTGTGTGTGTGTGTGTGTGTGTGTGTGTGTGTGTGTGTGTGTGTGTGTGTGTGTGTGTGTGTGTGTGTGTGTGTGTGTGTGTTCCTTCCTCTGTAGTTTCAGAAGCACTTGTTGCAACACTTCACTGCAAACGCATTCAGCTTGTGTCAACTTCCTCTTGTGTTCTTCTAACCTTCACGTGTTGCAGGCTGTGCACTGAGCTTCTCTTGCCATTTAAAGGGATACTTCACCCATTTACATGAAGCTGTGTGTCATTAGAAACATGGTAGTAGTGTTGAATGGTCGTGAATCCAGCCCTCATTTTGCCCTGAGACGAGAAAAATGTGTTTTTCTTTGCTTGAAAGTTTTCTTCATGTGATGCAAAAAGCGTCATATTGCATCACATGAAGAAAACTTCCAGGCAAAGAAAAACATATTTTTCTCGTCTCAGGGCAAAATGAGGGCTGGACTCATAACCATTCAACACAACTACCATGTTTCTAATGACACACAGCTTCATGTAAATGGGTGAAGTATCCCTTTAACACAAGTCAGCATCTCTAAAGAGTCTTTTTAGAAATGAGCAGTCAAAGTAGAGCTTACTCCTCTTTAGAATTGGTCTCTATTTCAGACCATGTGTTGTTTACATTCCCTAATGTGTTTTTTTTATGTATATCAAGAAGGCATGCAGTTACCATCCAGCATTTTGTCCTAGGTGGCAGTAGAAGGCAGAGTGTATTCACGTGTGTGTGTTTGTGCAAGCTGCCTGAGTCCCTTTTTAATATTCTGCTCACTGTTTCTCAGTCTTTCAGAGGCTTCTTTGCTTTGCTTTGTCAGTCGGGCTGTAAATGCTTGGTGTGAACAGCACATGGTCGGCTCCACAAAAGGTATCATGGTGTAATTGCCAAATGCCCACTGTAGGCTGCTGTTGACTTGACTTCCTTTTGAATTCATAGTGGATTGTTTTTAATGTACTATCACTGAGGTTTAGGACACATTCACAAACCTTCAGTTGGAGAAAAAAAAAAAAAAGAGTTGGCAAATCTGTTTCCTTCCCTATTTTGCTACTTGTTTTCGTATTTATTTGCATGTCCTGTAAAACGTCTTTTAACGGCTACGCTGCTTTTTCTGTTTAATGTCATGAGATACTTCGTGTAGTCCTCTCAGGTTATCTGGGGGATTTCCAAGTTGCCTCAGTCCCTCCACAAACAAATACCTCCTATCATTCAGAGAAAGGAAGGAGCTTGTGCTAGAGGAAGAAAAATAAAAGATGCAGCTCTGAGAGGAGAGAATAGCTGGGGGGCCCAGACAGTTCTGAGCTACACGGTGAGGTCAGAGGCAGCTGGTCCAGACAAAAGACTGCATGTGTGTGAGTTGTTGGACCCCTGTGCATTGAGCTGGAACCAGAGAGCTTCAAGCAGGAACACCTGATACCTGCCCCTCCCATCTCTTTCACTGCTAGGACTGCTAGGAAAATTAATGGGTGTAAAAGAAAAAAAAAAAATCCAGGGCAAATCATTGTGCGGTGTACTGTAAGCCGGAGGAAAATAGAGGCCCTCAATTTGATGTTAGGCCATCTGTAAGTGGAAAATTCACCTCCATCAGAGATGTAACTAAGTCGTTTAAGCATGCAGGATAACACCATGCATCCAAAGCAAAAACAGTAATGAGTCTATGATATCTTATTGCTTTGCCTCAGGTATAGAGTGAAGGGAGGGTTGGTTAATAAAAAACCAAGGGTTTGAATAAGCTGCAGCTGGCACCTGATCTCGCCCTAAGCCTTACCCTGCTGGGCTTTGTTTATGACTAGCAAATGATCTCCTGACGCCAATCCACTGGAGAACAACCTGAAGTTACCTCTCCCTGAGAGCGATCGCACAGATGAAGTCCTGACTAAACCAGCTGGCCAAGTGGAAGGCTAATGGGTTAATAATGCAACTGAATAATCACATATATAATGAAATCACATATAAATGGTCAAAGGAAAAAGAAATAAAGAAATGACTGTAATTATAATGAAGAAGGGAGAGTTTTCTTTCACTGGTAAAATTAGGCCATCATGGGTAATCTCAGAAAATGAAGACAAATCTAGAGATCTAGGTGTCGCTTGAAGTAGCATAGTTAATTCTAAAAGTTCTCAATATTTTAGATTTCGGAGGACTAGGGCACACTCGAACAACCTGACCTGTTCTTCCACTGTGATGCAACATCGGTTTATTTACATCTTGTTGCCCAAGTACTTCCAACCACACCAGCTCTCCTCGCTCTGTCGTCTGAAATAGAAATGATGGAAAAGTTGAACTCCTTTTTTTTTTTATGTCGGGATAAAACTGAGCGTCAACCATTCCATCTTAGATGAACAAAAAGTGCCTTTTGTAATGTTCCTTACTAATGCAGACCAATGCGTAAAAAAACGTGATGACATACTGTAGTGAGTTCATATGATTTTTTTTACATATTGTGATCGAAAATGTTGAAAGGATTGTCTGTCATTGTTTTGTGTTACGATTACAGAGATGCGTTGAATCTCCTGAAGACGTCTCCTGCTGCCAAAACAACAACAACAGCCGAAGCTGGCCCGCCTCCCCCGAGTCCTGTCCCTGCCTCAGTAGCAGCCCCTCCGCCCCCTGGGAGCAGACCCAACATACCTCCTCTTTCTGTACCAGGGAAACCAGGAGCACCTGTGAGCACTACTAACACTGTCTCATGCTTGTAGAGACAAAGCTCAAACACACACCGTCAGTGTAGTGTCGTGGAAATGACACGAGACACAATCAGCCACAGTTCACTGCCCATCTTCCCACTTATGGTTTGTGTCGGAGTCATTTCACTTATCTCAAAATGTTTTTTTTTCTGCTAAATGTGAGTATTGACGTCACCAATCGGGATCTAAAAAAACAAAAAAATAAAATACACGTATCATGTGATCAGCTCAGAGAATTCCCCCCCGAGTGAGTGATAGCTGCTGTCACACATTGGTGTTCCCCTGTTGTTCCTCTCCAGACGTCCTCTTCTCCTTTCATTATGAATTTCTTCTCTTTCTCTCCCCCCCCCCCCCCCCCCCCCCCAGGGCACTTTCACAGAGATCCCAGCCACAAACGTCCGCCGTGTGATCGCTCAAAGACTTACGCAATCGAAGACCACCATCCCCCACGCATACGCCTCAGTGGACTGCGACATGGCTGCTGTCATGCACCTCCGCAAAGACTTGGCCAAAGGTGAAAAAAAAAAAAAAACCTAGTGTTGTGAGTGTATTGCAATAGCACTGCTGTTGTCATGCCAACAAGTTAAATGTCCATCAGTGAATGTCTGACAGTTCCATTTGGAGGGAACGTTTCCGTGACAATGTAGATTTCAGGGACTTCACATGACTGCTGGGTTGACAAAGAGGACAGTCTTTTGCGTTCGAGATGCTATGACGTATGTTTACTCAGTCATGATCCTGTGGTCCTGAAGATGTATGCAAACCAGACCACATAAGATGCGTCAACATCCGACACTGATCACACCTGGTTTCTTTCTAAAAAATAAGGCTGCTTTTGATAAGACACCCACATCTGCTGCATCTGCTCGCATGAAATTGAAATTGCTCACTCGAGATCAGAGCGCTAAATAATTCCACTAGTTCTGCCTTCTGTTGTCAAAACTTTGGTTGGCGTTATTATTTTATCACGACACTGAGCTTTCATTGGAGTATCCGTTTGTGTAAAGCACTCTCCTGGAGTCAAAGTGGTCCGTTTAATCTTTGATGCACCCAAACGTAAATGACTGATAAAAGCATGATTAAAAGTATTTTTTTCAGAAAAGGCCCTGTGTGAGGGTAGAGGAAGCTAGATGAAAAGACCTTAGTCACGGAGTCGCCCTCAGTGAATCACTAAGTAAGGCACTGTACGTACGAGTGTTACAGTACAAGCGGGCTCTTCCCCTTGTTTGGAAAGAAACTTGATATTTTCAGCCTCAGACTTCCCTAGCAACTGTCCTACAGCTAAACCACAGCTGCTTGTGAAACAGCCCTCAGGATATGTCTGGTGAAGGGTGTTTCGTACCACAAGCCGATAACGGGAACAATGCCCACGTGTTACAACAGTCATTTTTCAACAGAATGCTACTTCAGGCCAAGACAGAAGCCGTTTTTAACGGCTGCCTGTAATGCATCCCTAAAATGTAAGCCGTGCTCACTTAACACTGTTTTTCAAGTTGATGTAGCAATGCTGCTTTTTTAAAAAAAAAGTTTAAACATTTAGTTCGACACGTCATCGCACGATTGGCTTTATTTGGCGTAACAACGTTGCCCGTCTGTCAAACAAGCTGTAAATCTCTCTGGGTCCTGTCTCTGTGCTGGAGGAAATGGGACGGCCATTCCAGACCTATTAGCGAGCGGGTGTGTGTATTGAGGGATTCTCTCTCCCCCGGTTGTTTTTGCGGGGCCTCTTTGTTCAGGAGCAGTCCGATTTCACGGTTAGCACGTTAATCATGCCTCTCGCAGCATTCATAACCGTCTGGTGCTGCACTATCGGGCCGACGCTGGTTAAAGTTGGCAGCGATGCCGAGCCCTCCGGGTCGTCCACACAGAGCTGGGAGCAGAGCAAATGCTTTCGACTGAGTCTATATGCAGAGACTGATTCTGATCAGCTGGAGTCTAAGCCAATCAGATTTAGGCGATATAGGACCTTTTTTTTCCCCTCTCTAACTGAGGGAATGTGTAGTATCAATTATTTTCCCCTCTTGTGCAGAAAAGCCTCATAGACGTATCTGTGTTCAGCCATACCTCTGTCCAAGTCTTAAAAACTCTCCAGCTCTCTTAAAGAAGAACAAACCTGATATGTTGATTGGTGTCAGAGCTTGATTGACTGTTTCCTCTTTTCTCTTTTCAGAACAAATCAAAGTGTCCGTTAATGATTTCATTATCAAGGCAGCAGCTGTTACACTGAAAGTAAGTATTCCTCAGAATCTGCTATAAATGCTTCAACAAAAAAAAAAAGCCTGTAGACAGAAATCTGTCGTCCATACTGTAAACGATTACGGTAAGGTTTCAGCACAGATGGTTTTTCTTTTTGTAAATGTGGTCGACTTGAGCTTTTCTTGGGCTTTTCTAGTCTTCTGACGACCAAACGTCACATCTACCCACGGACACAGGATTCAAGATTTTTATTTGTCACATGCTCATACAGATGCGCAGTGAAATGTAAGGACTGTTCCGCAAGGCCATGCAATAACAATAACAATAAGCATTCAATTTAGTAATACACATATATACAGCAACAAATAAAAATGAGTTATTAGAATTTACAAAATGAAATGTAAAAAATATAGAATAAATAAAATATAGTATATAATACAGAGACCATAAATAAAATAAAATATAGACAAAAAATATATACTGTATTTAGAACATAATGATGACAGAGGCTGCTGTTGCATCTAATTCCATTCATACACGTATGAAGACATAGACAAGACATAAGACTCATCGGACATGTGACTGCACAAGCTGGGGATGGAACCCTCGACCTTCTGGTTGAGAGACCACCCACTCTACTACCTGAACTCACTCACAAACACGCTTATTTGTCTTTTCTTTTTTTCACGAATGAATGCTTTATACAGTTGAAAGGTACGCATTGAGCATGGTTTGAGAAATGTATGTAAGGCAGTGGATGTGAAAGAAAAGAGTCAGTCCTCTGGTATCCATCCCTCCATTTTCTGCTTCTTAAATGGGCCCAGGGTCAGTAGTCTAAGCAGAGACACCCAAACTTCCCTCGCCCCAGACACTGGGACCCCGAGGTGTTCCCAAGCCAGCCGAGAGACATAGTCTCTCCAGCGTGTCCTGGGTCGACCCCGAGGTCTCCTCCCGGAGGGACATGCCCGGAACACCTCAACTGACTCCTCTTGATGTGAAGGAGTAGCGGCTCTAACTCCGAGCTCCTCACCCTATCTCTAAGGGTGCGCCCAGCCACCCTGCGGAGGAAGCCCAATCTAGCCGCTTGTATCCGGGATCTCGTTCTTTCGGTCATGACTCAAAGCTCATGACCATAGGTGAGGGTAGGACCGAAGATCCGACCGCTCAATCGAGAGCCTCGCCTTTCGGCTTAGCTCCTTCTTCACCACGACCGATAAGACGACCGCATGACCCGCGGACGCTGCACCGATCAGTCTGTCGATCTCACGCCTTCACTGTTGGGACATGGTCCTCTGGTAATTGAGTTATTCTTGCCCAGTCTGTGTCAGCAGCAGATGATACGAGCAGCACTTATCTTTATTACTTCATGCATTACTATTAAAATTCATTTTCTGCCGCACCATGTGTTTTGGCCGTACGCGGTAACATGTTCCAGACATCACGGGAGCGCAACACGACACCCTACAGAGTGCATGAAGACATGTATGAAACACGGCTGCATGAGAGCCAGCAGCTGAGAAACCTGTGTCCCAGTAGATGTGAGGAATGTGGAACCAAAATGTTGACATGTGCCTGTTAATGTGAGTTTTTAATGCCAGAGATAAGCACATGTACACATTCTCACACAGCCAAAGTATCCCTTTGGATTGACCTCTGTGATTGACTCAGGTAATACTGGTAACGTCTGAGCTGCAGCACGTTACCCTGAGATGACCTAAGAACATCAGGAAGAGGCTTCTGATGTCAGTCCTCACAAACTCGTGTTGTTAACTGCATGGTGGAAAATAATATTTTGTCACAAGTGTTCTCTAGCGTTTGTATTTCTTTGCTCCTTAACTTTTTTAAATCTTCCGTTAGTATCAGTCACAACATGACTTGACCTCTGACTTTCCTATCGTAGGAGATGCCTGAAGTGAACGTGACCTGGTCTGGGGATGGACCCCGGGCACTCGATTCGATCCATATCTCGATCGCAGTGGCCACAGACAAAGGCCTCATCACCCCAATAATCAAGGATGCTGCGGACAAAGGAGTCCAGGAGATCTCCGCTAATGCCAAGGTAGGAGGGAATAAGGACAAGAAAGGCATCAGGTTTGAAAAGTTTTATCTCACGGCCGATTTTATCCTGAGAGTTATTTCATCTCGAGTGTGCCTTTTTGTCATGTGTTCTTTGCCATGGAAGATTATAACTCTGAGCTATAGGGACCTGCAGCGTGACAGACGTGTACCTTAAAATAGATAACGGAGACCTGAACTCAACCCAGCTGTATGGGAACACAAACACTGTGGGCGTCTGTACAGATGTCCTCACATTCTGCCTCGAACTTTCTTGCAGGCAAAGGAGCTTGTGCATTAGCTCGGGTCGAGTAGATGGTAGTGCACACAGCTGATTGTGTTTGGGATAGTTTTGTTTTTGGGTTGTCAGCTTGCAGGTCTCAGCTGTAACTGGCCACAGGCGGAGACCAAAGTAGCAATGGTCAGCAGATGGGGACAGACAAGTCATCATACATCTCATATGAAGGTGCAGAAATAAACATGATGATTGGTCTTCATGACCTTTTTTTATGAAAGCGAGACACAAGCAGTCTAGTGATCCTAATGAACTCTAATTTAGTCCTGTCATATCAGCCAAGATACAAAGAGTCATGAACAGCTATTCCTTACAACACTGGGAGAGTAATGAGCGGTGCTGTGTGCTGCAGCTGTTATATTAGAGAAAAGGAAAGGGTTTTAATTTGTGTATCATTCTTTATAAGTGGTAGAAGTCGCACTGTTTGTATTATCCTGACAGAGAGGGAGGGAGAAAGGGGCCGAGTCATTTAGTTCATATAGACTCATTTTCTTCCAAATTGCAGCATTTATGACAAAGCCGTAATGGCTCCATTGGTGCTCACAGGTCATAGATGTTGTTGCTCGTGCACGACAGTGTTGTGAGGTGTGCTCACGATATGATGCTTCAAAGTGCTGTTGTCAAGGTTAGTAATCTGTCCTCATGAAAACATTTACAGGATACGGGATTTTTGGGGCAGATACCAAATATCGATATTTGGGAGAGAAAATAGTGTGATGCCGATAGATAGGCCGAAGTCTTTCTTAGATCCATGTTTGATCAGCTATCAAAGACTTGTGGAAAAGCTTTCGAGCATAACCTAGTCAAGACGGTCCCTTAACTGGTCAGTAAATGCTCATTAACGTTCGTCACTGATTGACACTCTGGAAGGTGATGATGCTTGTTTGGTCCAAACAGCACACGCCACTGGTGACAGCCAATAAGAGAACCGATAAGCCCCGTTTCCACACAGCAGTCCGGTACGGATCGGTACAGTTTGGTTCGATTAAACCCGATCCCATTTGCGTTTCCACAGCCACCCGTGCCCTATTTGGTAGTCGGCGTGTAAGCCGGATGCCGATAGCCGCTATGTAAATAGCGTCATATGATAGCAGCTAACAGCTAACCGCTAACTAATAAATTCAACAAAGGAGAAAAACACTACACAAACAAAACCAATGCTGGAAGACATCCAGCAGTTCATCCACTTCATTGGCATGTGACTCTTTATTACAAAAACTCAATCAAGCTTTGTTTCAGAGAAGGCTGTGTGCCGCGAGGAGAAATACAGACGTAAACAATCAGCTGTGTATGGTTTGAAGACGGAAGTGACACAGGAAGTGACCTTTCCGGGTCGGCTCGACATTCTTGGCACTCCAACGGAAGGGTCCTAAAAAGTGGGACGGTATGGATCAGTTATTTGGGAATCTTGCCCAGGATTAGTCTATGGAAACGCTGCAAAATGCGTGCCGTACCGAGACGAACCGAGCCAGACCGCTCGGTGGAAACGGGGCTATAGTGTTTTTTTTCATTTTATTTATTTATTTTTTCGGGCTTTTTGTAGTCTTTATTGTGGAGGAGGGTGGATAGAGTCGGAAGGGGAAGAGAGAGTGGGGAGAGACATGCAGGAGAGTCTGCCACAGGCCGGACGTAAACCCGCCCCCACTGATAGTGTTGTTTAACGATAATCAAATGAAATGCTATTTGACTGATAAATAAATCCAATAATACTGAAGCATATCTGCGATTAATGAATCGGGCTCTTGTTTTTATATGAAATCAGGATAAGTGTGAACTTTGTCAAGCCAACATTCTCATGGAAACGCATCTGCAGGTGTAATCTGAAAGTCCAGGTATTTGAAATGTCCAAAATCTCTTCCCTCGTCTGCTGGATGAAAGGTTTCTGAAGTAACTTAGTTGTGCCCCTTTGTGGACAAAAAGAAATCATAATGCGGTGCACATGTTCTTGTTAAATAACTTGAAACACTTAAAGTGTCTGTCGGTGCTTGGGAATCAAACCGCTGCCTAAAACATCCCCACCGCACTATTACACGCACACAGCAGCAGCAGTCTCTGTAAAACACTGGCGCTGTAAGCAATCCACTTAAGCCTTCAAAAGGTGCTCTGACACCCACTGCAACTCGGTGGAGTCATGCTGCTGCGTTGAGTTAAATTCACATTTTTGTGGTTTGAATGAAGCGAACAGAAGTCGCCGCTGGCTGTTGATGTGACGGAGCGGTACATGAGACTGCTTTATACTTGAAAGCTCTCATCTCTAATGTGCCCACCATGTCCCACTGTGTTTCCTGATCCTGTGAGTCATCTCTGCACTTTCTGTGTTGGTCGTGTCCCTGTGTTAACCTTTTGAGAGCATTTCCATTCAAATAGAGTTCAGGATGGAAAAAAGACATTGTGCTCATTTTTATTTTATTTTTTTTAAATTAAAAAAAAAAAAGCAGCATTGCCATTTACTAATATATTTTAAATAGTATTCCTTTTATGACGTAGTAGTATACAGATTTGAAAGGAGCACACTTGATCTGTGACACGATAATAGTCCACTGAAGGTCTAGTGGATGCTCTTCATGCACACATTCTAACAAAGCAAACATGATACCTACAGTTCATGTCTTTATTGACAGTTAGCGACAAAGGTGTCGTTCTTATTCATGCTCTGATTGAACTTGAATCCGATGCGTTAGCTTTTCCCAGCCAGATGTCTCTCCCTCCCCTCTGGGTTTTGGCAATTCCCTTTCTTCATTTTACCAGTGCACAGTCTGATAGTTTCCATTTATCTCAGTGCTTGCTATCGGACATTTAATCTTTTTTTCAGAACAGGAGCTTCTAGAATTGGACCCTGTGGCCTCTTCCCGAAAGGTGTGAATGATATAAAACTGGGACTTAGGGGCTTTTTACACTTGTAAAGAATTGTTCTGACGTCTGTTGTGGCTAGTTGTCTTTTTTTTTTAAGATAGACGGGATTGGTTACCGGGGCTGAGCTGATAATCATAGCATGGAAGCTGTTAGGGCTGGGAATCTTTAGGTGTGTCACAATTGGATTGGATTTTGATTCTTGGGGTCACGATTACATTGTGAATAGGGTCAAAATGATTCTGGATTCATTGATCCATGGATTCAAGGTCTATTTATGAATTAGTATCTACTCCAGTCATTTGTGAGACTTGCTGAATTTATTGTTGCTCTATTTGGCACATTCTACTGAGTGGAAGAGCTTTGAAAAAAAATAAATAAAAAAGTGTATATATATATATATATATATATTAAACATGACTTTATTAAACATGACTTGTTTTCCTTTTTCTTAGCACTGTTTTTGTCTTCTGTTCTGTCAAATAACCTTTCTTGGATCTTTTATTTTCTCTCACTCTCTCTCTGAGAAGAAGCTTCAGAGATAACGTTATATGATTCATATTTCCATAGGCGCTGGCCCAGAAGGCCCGGGATGGGAAACTTCTACCCGAGGAGTACCAGGGAGGCTCATTCAGGTAAACATTAGACGTACATTATTGCTTAGGTACTGCAGAAGAAGCCTTTAAAAGAACCATAGCATAGCAATGGTCTTATTTTCTCAGTATAAACTGTCCATTTCCTCAGTTCAGTGAACTGGTTTTTATCTATGTGGAAACAGTGGTGCGTTCATAGCTCTTGATTCTATCTCACAATTTCCTTTGTAGCTCAGCAGTAAAGATAGCCATCGTAAATTTCCGCCATTATGAATGAAATCCGGTTCGGCAGATATTCAATACATTATGCATATTCTACTTCTCACTAGGACCTGAAGTGAGCGTGGTCCCGGGCGACAAGTGCCATCAGTTACCGTACCATCATTTGTAGAAAAGTGAGCGCTCGGCTCTTCAGCTCATTAGAATTAATGGTGTCATTTGGACATAAATGGGGTTTGTGTGTCAGGCAGGAGCGATGATTTCTTATGGAGATGTAGCCCTGTTCGTCCTCCTGAGGATATATGTGTACACCCTCCCTCTATCTGTATCGTCAACCCCCCACCCCCCACCCCCCACCCCCTAAGCTACATTTCTCATTAAGGCAAACAGCAGACTGCCCCCGGGTCAGTCTTGTTCACCATTCGCCATCTTTAGGGAGACATTTGGAGGCTGTGCAAATCATCACCCATCAGATTTCTATTTGTAAAATGTTCGTGGCCAATGAAATTTCTAAGCCGATATCACCTCCTCATCTTTAATGCACTCGCTCTTTGAGATAATGGTTTTTTACTAAGACGCTGGTTTAGTGCCAACATTAGATCTGCTTAGTTGATTTTTATGCATGTTTTTTTCCCGTTTATCATGTATGTATGTGTAACCTCTTCTCTGTTTTTTTCCCTTCCTCCCTCCTTTTCTCTATTACACTCTCTGGCAGCATATCTAACCTCGGGATGTTTGGTATCAGCGGCTTCAGCGCCGTGATCAACCCCCCTCAGGCGTGTATCCTCGCCGTCGGGACCTCCAGGTCTGAGCTGGGACTGTGCGAGGAGGACCAGACCCTGCGCACCCGGCAGCTAATGACAGTTACACTCTCTAGTGACGGACGGCTGGTCGATGACGAGTTAGCCTCGCGGTTTCTTGATAACTTCCGCGCAAACTTAGAAAAACCACAACGCATGGCCCTTGCCTGAAAGAAAAAAAAAAAGAAAAAAGAAGTGAGTGAGATAAACAAACAAAACCTTCATAATAAAGTCTGGATTGTGATTTCACCACCTGAATGATCTCTTAAAAAAATGAATTCCTGTCCTTGCATGGATGAAGGCTTGTACATAGTATAAACTTCTGTTGGGGCTTCCTTCAGATAGTCACCAGGCTTTGTGATGGAGGTTTTAAACTGGCCTGCTGCTGATGCCAGAGTCCAGCAGCGCTGCCAAATATTACCACAATAATAGAGCATCTTAAATCCCTCTGTCACCCTGATGTTGTAAATAAAGTGGTTATTCTAGTTCAGGTTCTATTTTCAACTCCCAGTGCATCTGCTCTAAGTCACTATGAACTCAAATGTAAAACCTACGTTTATTGGTCCGATATATTTATTACTGATCATCAGCTCTATTGTAGTTACTTCTAAAATTACCACTTCCAAAAGTTGGACAAAATTGTTCATGTTGATATGTTTTAACTTATTTCAGACAGATGCTTCGACAACACTGGAAAACAATTTTTCAAGTCCATGTGTGTACAACGTACAAAAAAAATTAGTATATATAGCTTTTGGTTTCCTTAGATGCCAATAAAACACACTGATCAAACTTGACTTGTCTGTGCCATCCATGAAAACACGTTTCACCTCCTTTCCTCACGTTACTCCGCACGCTACATGGGAACGCTCAGATATATTTGTGTGTATTTCCTATTTAATTAGAATCTAAAGCGATTACATAACAAATTTGCTCATGGAGGCCAATTAGGATAATTTGTTGGCCTGAGTATACAGGTCAGCCTCTGCTGGCAGATGTTTCTCTTTGCTGTTAGCGTGGGCAGCACAGCTGTTTACATATGTATCAGCACCAGTCTGACACGGCTTATCCCAGATTTGCATGAGCTTGGTTTGGTATATTTGATTTCTTTTGCAGACAACGCCACTGAAAACGAGTCAGTCATGATCTCAGTGTTTTTCTTGACTCCAGCGTGTGTTTCTATTTCACAACATATGAGGCCAGTGTGTACAGTGCAGTGATCCAGGTGCAGTTGGACAAGGCACAGACTGCACTTGAGGCCTTGTGTTTTTATGTACACGATAGTTCTTAGTATAGTTAATGCAGAATGTAAATGCACAAAAGTGAGTGGAGGTAGAGAAACTGTGATCATATGTCATGCTACTAGAGCCAGGGCTGTCGTAAAACTCCCTGTGACAGTTACTTTACTAACATTGTGTCCAACTCTCCTTTTTACTGCATCTCTTCACTCTCTAAACCACTTTCAAATGACTGAGGAGCAAGGACATTTTGTTCACTGGTTGCTGTGGTATCACATAGAGATGTGTGCGTTTTGCATTTAGCAGGGAGACATGGGGAGGAGGGTACAGGCGATTGGCACAGCCCAGCTGTTTCCTACAGTATGCTCACTGTGCAGCTGGCTGTTTGCAGACACACACATACCACATACACCTTCCACAGGGCTGGTTGCCACAGTGATGGAAGGTACATTCAAATAAAAACTGAGGGAGGGGAGAACAAAACGGTGTCCTTTAACATCGAAGCTTGAGTCATAATCACCAAACAACAATGTGGGCAGGAGTCAGGGATGTTCATTTACAGTTTTTCCATCATATCTGTCATTTTGTTTGTTGATGAAATGTCACACTGTCAGTTTTTCATCACTTCTGTCTTTTTTTTTTCTTTTTTTTTCAAATAACATTGGAGCCTTATTGCACATTCTTACAGTGTCTCCTGTCAGCCCGACTTATCCCTCTCTTCCTCTTATCTCCCCCTTATTGAATATAAATGTGTTGTTGCCCCGTGAGCCGTGCTCATAATCCAACTGCTGAGTCTTTATCTGTGAGCACAACTACGCCAGCTGTTAGGAAGAGATACATTCACTTCATGGAGTCACCGTAGATCAGGGCAGAAATTGAAACTGCTTAAGATGGCAAAACCTATATGTCAGCTGGCAACGAAGCACATCAAGAAAAAAAAGAAAAGAAAAAAAGACAGGAAGTTATTGCAAATGAGTGTATTTACACTTTGGGTAGGCATTTTGTGCTTTTTGGCACCTTTAGATCAGATGGCAAATCTACACTTTGACAGGAAATCAGTGTTCAAGTGCTCAAGACAAAGCGGTTTCATTTTCTCAGAATTGTGCTTCACTTCTCTCATGTCATTGTACCACTTCACCCCCTCACCTAATAAGGTTGCGCTGTGCGAAATCCTTCAGACCTTATATGTGTGCTGAAAAACACTGTTGTTGCTGTTGGTGAAATATCCCTTATCTTTACATACGCCTCTTGGTTTGTTCTCTATACTTAGATGGTGAAATCATGTTCTGTTGTCAAACTGGACCTGCTGCATCTCATTTTGCTGTCAGCTCAAATAGAGAAGTTAAGCAGAGCGGTTGAACAATGCCCTTCCAAATATCAGCTCTGCAAATGCACCAAAACACACACTGACATTTCCTTGGCTCTCCTGTCACAGTCTGACATTTACGCCTCCGACTGCCGGCCGCCAATCTCCGCCCGGAAATCTTGTTATGTGTAACAGCTGGATAAGAGAGTCGCCAGACGTAAGGCATCAGATGTGTGTCCCAGCAAGCTTTTGATGAACTGTGTGCAGGGTCTTGAAGACAGAAAATGGGGCTCGGGCTGCTGTGTAGGTCAGACTCATGGACACGCAGCACGGTGCAGGGTGATGGAGGCAGTTGCTATGGAGACCAAAGTGGGCGAGTGTGTGCTGATATTTGGATGTCCTTCATATCCGGCGTCTCATGAAGGTGATTTTATAAACAGGCAGACTCAGTGGCTGAAGCCCATGTCTGAGTTTTTTTTTTTTTTTTTGACACAATAAGAAGCTAGAAACACATTGATCCGATAAAAACAGGGTGGAGGCATGAGGTGCAACTCACCTGTTGTTTTTTTCCCTTTTTTATATTCATTGATGTTTGATAATCTCAGTAATTTATCTATATGTAACAATGTGGCACGCAGGGCAGAGAGTTGGTTAGGGCTAATGATTTGCTGACATCATATACAACCTCCATAATTGAAATGAAAATATTTGATCATCATAAATAAAGAAGAACTTGTGATTAATGTCTGAATAACACTGTAAATGAATCATACAGAAATGATGTTTAAATGTGATAACGTAGCCTCAGGATCCCTCACCATCTCACTTTGTCTAGTCTCTACAGAGGGAGACAGATAGTTCTGTGTGTGAACCTGCTTTATGAATGATCATCAGGATTGGTGAGAGGCTTGCCCTCATCCACATTATCTCACGCTCAAGTTTGTACAGCCATTGTTGGCAGGATTTCCTCTGGTCTGCTCTTTTCCCCTCTCCGCCAGCACTCCACCATTCAGTCACCTTTGATATTTCACCAGTCTTTTTTTTAAATGATTAATTTCCCCATGTTATGACTGAGAAGGAGAAACTGGCTCTTTAAGCCAATGTTCTCAAATGAGAAAAGTTGGCAATACCCTGTAACTAAAAACAAGCTCATACCTCCATTTTGAAACTTGTAAAAAACTGGGATGCAAAAACGGGGAACTTTACTTCAGAAGCTTACCATGAAATTACATCTCATACTCACACTTCCCTCTAATTAATCAAACCATGATGTTGTTTCCTTTAAACACTTCCTGAACAACCAAGAGCTTCCTGTTTGAGTGTTCTGAGAGGAAGCACATGTTAATCAACAACAAAACTGAATGTCGTCTGCATGTTTCACCTGTGAAGTTAGAGCGGTGTACTGTATCATCGCCGAGCTGACTGAGAGTATAACGGACCTCGCTCAGGGATGACACAGGGCATTCCTGATGGCTCTACACAGCACTCTGTGACACTCACTGTCCAAACACGCCAGCTCTGCTGTCCCAGCACCCAAACTCAAACGAGGCCTTTCATTGTTTTGATTGCACAAAGCCTGGCTTTTTGAAGCACTCCAGTCATGCTCCCTTGATGCTGGGACAGCTCATTCAAGCTGTGAAATCTCAGGTTTAGGCATATCTGTCAAATATCACTGAAAACGTCAAACTACGTATGCCCAGAGAAATTACTTTTCCAATTAAAGTTCCAGTGAATCGTCACTCCCAAAATATATTTCACTGGTATGCACACATACACGGCACCAACACCTCTATGTTGCTGGATATTTTGTATGCAAGGTAAATTCATGGTTAACTCCAGATATTGCTGTTGCAGCCTGTTTTTAAGTTGGTTTTTTTTGGTTCATAGAATTTCAACTCAACCACATCATGTGTACATATAAGTCCATTTTGGTTCAGATCAGACAGGTGGGTATTGCTTGGCTCCAGTTACATCCTGGTGAAAAGCATTTGCAAGCTCCGATATATTCTACTCTTGGTCATCCCACTTTCTGGGTGCAGATCATGCCATGCCAAATACACATAGCTTGCAATGATAGTCCTGAATTTCCCTCGGGATCAATAAAGTATCTATCTATCTATCTATCTATCTATCTATCTATCTATCTATCTATCTATCTATCTATCTATCTATCTATCTATCTATCTATCTATCTATCTATCTATCTATCTATCTATCTATCTATCTATCTATCTATCTATCTATCTATCTATCTATCTATCTATCTATCTATCTATCTATCTATCTATCTATCTATCTATCTATCTATCTATCTATCTATCTATCTATCTATCTATCTGATAGTGAATACCAGTCCTAGAAAGAGTTTTTTTTTGTTTGTCTTTTTGTAATTAATAATGTTCATTCTTAAATTCAGTGTTGGTTTTCTTCACCCATAGTTAGGGAGAATGCCATTGTCACAGAGAGCAAACTGGGTGAAAAGGTCACAGGAATCAATAACACATTTGTCTAAATGTTTTTTTCTTTTTCTTGTCATAGCGAAACACAATGAAATGTGTGGTAACTTGTTTGTCATTATTACTGACCACTATTGCTCAAAGTCATTTAACACCAGCAACTGAAAACCATTTAGTTATTACCATCACACCACATCTGAAAAACACACTCGTTCTGACTGGATATTTAGGCAGTGATGGCTGCTTTCATCTGCCTCTGTGCGTATATGGTCATCTTGAAGTCTCTTTTAGTCACATTCCAGTGACTGTGTGCTGGTCGGAGGGAAAATGACGCGTTGACTAAAAAGGAATGCTGAGGAGGTGCCATACCACAATGATTACCAGCCATGAGGATGTCTGATGCATGTGTGTGTCCTCGTTGAGGAACCATAATGGAAACCTTTTTTTTCCCTCTGAATATATCGGCTGACTCAGCTGTCTGATGTTTAATTTAGGGTTCAGTCATACCCATTACACAGCTGTTTTCTTTTTTATGCTGCTGTAACGTCACATAGATAATAATCCTGCACCCTGGTTGTTAACTCATTGAGGTTGGTTTTGGGAAACTTCTTGTATTCAAGTCACTTGACAATTAAATAAAAATAAAGAGAAAAGTCAGCACTTTCAGCTAAGTTAGAGTTGCGTTTTTTGTTTTTTTTTACAGCTAAGACTATTACTTAGATTGTCAGTTTATGAAGTGCCAACTTCAAAGGTGGAAATGCTGCCGAGGTTAGTAATTTTGTTTATTGTGAAATGATCAGGGTTGTCTCATTGTCTTAGTTGGTTGGCATTGTATGGGAAAGGCGTACTCCTGCTACCAAGAACAAGTCTATGGGAGGTTAACTATGCATAGGACAGGACAGAACTGTGGCTATAAGGGAGTAAATACAGGAAAGTTAGTAATGTAGTCCCAAATCCAACTAAAGGGAGGAAATGGAAGCGTTCATATACTTTTAACAGAACTTGAAAGTAACCTTAACCCGTTTTACCAAAAAGCAACAAGAACACAGTTTTGCACTGTGTGAGTTCTTCTGTTGAAGGTGGGCTGTTTTGGGTGCGTTGGCAACTACGGGCCATAAGTAGGGCAATGGTGGGGGGGGTTGGGATGGGATAAGGGGTGCCTTCACTCAGCACTTACCCCTTTCATTAGGGCACAAGTATCTTGTGTTTATGTAAAATGACCCACATTCACGCTCAAACATAAGTTCAATGGTCAACTTGTGTCCTGTATTGGTTAGCAGTGATTGATAGTTTTCTGCATTTTGTCTTGCTAGAGTGTTTACAATGTACTCATTTATTCATTGAGCCTCCTTGACACTGTGTGTTTATAATTCAGTTGTTAAAAATGAGCTCCATCAATCACAGGCAATGTTACACATTGACCAGAATGTTCATTAGTGAGTTGTCTTAGGGTCAATATTGTCTCACCAGGAAGAGAAACTAGGACAGACATTGTTCTGAGAAGGTAAAAAAAAGAAAACACTCCCCCTGGATAATCATTTAGAGACTTTGTCTCTTTAACTTTTTTTTTTTAGTCTCACAATTTTTCATTCACTTATCAGTCTACATTTCACTGCCCCCAACTTGATTTTTGTTTTGAATTTGACCTTATGATTGGACTTGAATTGAATTACATTTTATTCAAGTCTTAATAATAAAATATCACGAACAGAGGGTATGGTATTTTTTATTTAACTTTATTATTGCTGTGCATGTCATGTGCTGATTGTTTAGAGAAAACATAGAACTTAGTACAACCATGACATGGTTTCAAAGGCTATAAACAAGCGTGTTTCTTTGCTGTTGATGCTTTGCTTCAGATGTGTCACCATGGCAACAGCTAAAACAGGAAGTGGGAATCAGATGTGGGAATCATTCTGATGCTGTATTTTCCATTTCAGCTTTATTTTCTCATTTAAATCATAGGTTGGTGTGAATTCAGACATCACTTAATGTGTCAATACTAAATCTGTCCAAATTCAATATCATCTGTTAAATGTATAATTTATTCATTGACACAAACCTAAACTCTCTCCAAATAAATGTATGTTTTAAGCTCTTTTATTTGTATACCATTTGGGTTTTCTATTGTGAAACCATTTGAGCTATTGCAAAAACATTCAGTTTGCCCAAAAACAAAAGGTCATTAAATGCTAAAGGAAGTTAAGGTTGGACTGGTTCCACTGGGCGTAGCCCTATTATTGTCCTCAGAGTGAGTTCCACATCTTCCTTTTCCTACATATGTTTACAGTGTTGATCATTGTGTGTGAAATACATTGTTTTTTGGGGATCTTATGGAAGTTGTTTTGAGGTATTTAGCCATGGCTAAAATGATGGAAGAGTCTCTCTGTTGTTCAATCAAAAATTTCAACTATTACTACAACTAATCTGAAAATATCAACAAACTGTCATGGTTTTACATTATCTATATAGATGATGCAATTGTATTCATTATTTGTCATTAGTTAATTTTTCATATATGCAAGGGTTAATGGTTTTTTCCTTTGGTAAAAAAATCAGCCTGTAGACTAGCCTTTTGTGTTTAGTTTCAGTAAACATTAGCCGTATGATTGCTAAAGAGAAGCATAGCTTTTATTAGTTTTAGCATGTTAACACGTTGATGCTAGCATAATGTACAGCCTTACATTACTGTTAGCATGGCTAAACTAAGTCTTGTTCATTTACACTACTTGTGATTTAAGGCCTTTGCATGTTTGTTTTTGCTTTGTTTGTTTGAGTAGCATCTACCCAGCATAATATCTGTTCACATTGCATGGAGTTTTACCAAATACAATTACTTTTTATTGCCCTTTTCTAAAAGGCAAAATAAGCTTGAAATGCTGTAGAGTATTAGCTATACGTGAAACAACTGCAACTAAAGAGATAGTTAAGTTCTGTACACATGACTGCCTGGTACTGGCCCTTCCCATTAGACACTCTGTACGGCTTGTTGGAGAGGAAGACAGAATTAGACAGCCGTCACACATTCTTCTCGTAGTTGTTATTTTGTGGTATTGCACAATCACATGCAAACACAAGATGCTGTTGGAAGATTCGGAAAAAAATGGATGACTCCATCTGTCACCTTTGAGAAGTGGCATGTTAAACATAAGGTAAAAGTGGAAAGTTTCACATCATTGAAGAAGAAAAATAAAAAATCTCCTGCTTAAGTTTTGTTTGTTTGTTTTTTTAATGTATATATATTTATGGCATCCGGCATGGTTCCATAGGAGGCTACTTACCTAACTAGGTGTTATTGAAATTGATTTCTAAAATCATGTTGTGTCAATAGAGTTCTATGTGAAATAAAGGCAATTTAAAATCAGATGTTACATAAAGAAGTATTTGCTATTTTAAAGTTGCTTACAATGTTTTGGATGTATAAATGTTCAAGGATTGAGTTAGTGGTCAGTAAAATGTATGAGACTTCATCCAGATGGTAAAACCAAGACATACAGATAAAGAGAAAGGAAAAAAAATTAAAGGAATTGACTGAACAAAAGACCAGATGGGCTCTCAAAAAACTGTTGCTGTCAGGAGCAAGAGAAGAAGAAAAGGGAGGGAAAGCAGGAGACAGAGAGGGAGGGGAAGGATAAGCAGCCAGACAGAAGCAGATCACCTTCTTCTAATCTGTTACAAACTGTGGAAGCAGGAAGAGAAGAGAGAAAGAGCGAAAGAGGCTGTGTGAGGTGGGCTGGGAGGTGGAGCATGGGTGGGAGAGGCAGAAGGGTGTGTGCTCTATGAACCACTCTTCCCCTCCACTCACTGTGAGTGTGTGCCATAGCTTCTTTCTCATTCGGGCAGAGAATAGAAAAGTTGGAGCAAAGTCTGAGTCAGCTCCAGCAGCTACCAGACACTCACAGTTACTCCCTCCCCAGTGACAGGTTTCTTTTTTTTTTTGGACTGCTCTCTCTCACTCATTCAGTCTCTCTCTTTTTCCAACTCTCTCTCTCACACACACATTAACACCACACCACTCTCCTGGCAGAGAGAAGGCAGCACCAGTGGAGAACTGTTACACACCTTTACTCCCAGCTTCTCGCCCAGCCATCACCAGCTATTTTATCCAGGATGTGGACGCTTCTCTTGGGGGTCACCTTTGGATTACTGGCCTCTTCCAGGTCGGAGCAACTTCAAGGTGAGGAGACTGTGACTTTATCGAGTGGACGGCTCTTTGTTTTTAGACATCCTTATTTTGCTTAATTGTCTACCTAGTTGACTTCAAACTACACCGTATTTAGTAGTTATTTTTCCTGTTTGAGCCTTGTGAAGAGTTTGAATGAGTATGAGAAGAGAAAAGGAAAGAAAGAAAGAGGCTGTGCTCTGTTGCTGCTTGTAGAACGGATGAGTGGATGCCGGCAAGAGAGCGTGTGCTACTCCTGCGCAGACAGGCTTACGTCTGGCAGTCTGAGACTCATGATAGACACAAAGGAGAATCTTGCTCACTCAATGTCTGACACACATTCGCACCCAGGAAAGTGAGCCTTATTTATCATGGTTTTGGATAAGCTGTACAGCTTTCGTCTTTTCAGAAGCCGTGCGGAATAGAGATTTTCCTTTCTTTTAGTGCCACGCTTAATGCTTTATTCTCTGACACAATAGATGTTCAGCAATCCCCCCCCCCCCCCCCCCCCCCCCCCCCCCCCCCCCCCCCCCCCCCCCCCCCCCCCCCTTCCTCAAATATCTCCCTCTTCTCTCTTTGTCTCACATGTGCTTTTTGTGTAAGCTTTAGATTGGCTGTGTTGCTCGAAGCAATATATCTCTGGAGGTGTACTGAATCAAACAGGTCTGGCTTCGTCTGGCTCTGCTCCCTGAGGAGGTTGTAATAGGGTTGTTCACAAAGACTTCCTCTGGCAGGCACTGTGCCAAATAACAATCAAGCTATAAATTTGACCAGTAGTTAAAGGCAAATCAGAGGCTACTACTTCGACAGCTTCTATGTGCACTTTATGTAGGATAAGGCAAAGGGGGACCCACACCGTCCCAGAACCAGTCTGTCAACATGTGCTCTGGGTATGGTGAGGTGTGTGTGTGTGTGTGTGTGTGTGTGTGTGTGTGTGTGTGTGTGTGTGTGTGTGTGTGTGTGTGTGTGTGTGTGTGTGTGTGTGTGTGTGTGTGTGTGTGTGTGTGTGTGTGTGTGTGTGTGTGTGTGTGTGTGTGTGTGTGTGTGTGTGTGTGTGTGTGTGTGTGTGTGTGTGTGTTTGTTCATTCATTCATGTAATTCTGAGTTTTAATTTGAGAGTAAGTGATGCAAAGTGACAAGTGTGATGGTGTCAACTTGTCCGAGTGCAGAAGTTGTCTTCAATCCTTAACCCTTGTAATCACAGTTATTCAAGCCTGGAAGCCAAACATTAGGTCTGTGTTGTTGATTGTTTTTAATGTTTATATTTGAAAGTACTACTGTAGAGACATCTAAATGTGGACAGCAATTAAGTCCAAAACAAATTTCCAATCCAAAAAAGTGCATTGTATTATATTCAATCATATATCATATTGTAACCTATCTTACTGTATCATAATATATCAGACAAGGTTTTCTTACTATTTTATCATTTACAGAGTTAAAAATAGTAAGTTATATATAGTAATTATTTATTAAAAATAAATAATGTATTGTGGTTGGCAAGAAATTCAATAAAACTCCAATTTATGATACTCAAATGGATTATAACCCTTGAATAATTTTATTTTTAATAGGACTACAAATGTTTATTATCTGTAAGACAGATAAACTAAGTGCTCTTAGTTGGATTTCCAATTTGTCAGATTGTCAAGTTATAGCAATAACAAACATATCATTAGTCAGAGGAGTCCTGCTTCTCCTATATGCAGAGGATTAGTCTCACTCTCTCCCAGTATCTCCCTCAGTCAAAAGCATTCACTCATTCCAACCTGACGGCTGGACTTCCTGCAAATGTGGCCGTATGTGCCTCCTTGGCAAAACGACCACTCCTGCATGCAGTTGAATCATGTTTCAAGGTGAGGGGTGGTCAAGGCACTGGGCCCTGACAAAGAGGGCTTGTGCATGTACAGGCTCTGAATACCATCTAATGCCACCTGAGACTCTAAGACACGTGTTTGACTTTTCCTTCCAATACCCTCCTCTGGAAACCAACCACCCTGAAGCTGGAGAGCCCTTCACCAAGATCCTATGTAACTCCTGTTTTTAATTCTGTCGCATTATTATTGTCTTAACTTTTTGAAGTGTTTTTTTTTGTTGTTTTAATTGCTTGAGGTTTTTTGCATTTTATTTCACATCATTGCACATCATATTTGTAAAAACATTTTTGTGAGTTTCAGGGTACAACCCACACTCCCTCGTTTGCTATTCCCCTCAGTGTACACTGAAGTCTTTGTGTCCTTGAGAAACATGCCCAGAAAGATCTCTGTAATGTAAACACATCCTTGAATGAGGCAGTGATTTTCTAACACACTGTATCATCAGCCATAACAGCAGATTACTCCACTTTGAGTTGAAGCACAAAGCCACTGAAACAAGCATGTTGAGACGAACAGGAGGAGTTTATCCTATTCCAGACATTAGAGGGCGAAAGAAAACAAACCAGACCGATATAATTATCTCTAGAGGAGCAGTCAATGTAAATTATTAAGATAATTTGATCAGACATTTTACACCATACCTGTTGTCTTTCCCTTAGTGTTGAGCAACAACGGACAATAACTTAGTGCAGGCACAGCATTAACAGCTAACTTGGCATCATGTTGCTTCTAAAATGTTTGTATCACAGTCGCCTCTTGACAGTTCAATGACATTTTAATGCTGGACAATTAACACTCGAACTACCAAGGCAGTCATTTTGACTGTTTTCAAAATTTGAAACATCATAACTTGGTTTAAAAAAAAAAAACCTATGTACCAATAGGACCCTGACTTTTCCTAAATGTGTGTATATTTCATTCTAACATTTTTTTATCATTAAAATTTCAAAACACAAATGACATATGAGTGAAACTACCTCGAACTACCATTAGCAGTCAAATTGACTGCATGCTTTTTACAGGGGGTGTAATTTGCTACATTTCCCCATCCTTTTTCCTGCTCTGTTGTTGTGTTTGTTCTTTATGCTCTGTGAAGCTAAAACCTAGTTATAGTCTCACCCCAAGAGAGACACAAATTACACGTAGAAAGAGAATGGCGGCTATGGCGGCTTTAGCCTTGCTTCAGAGCCTTGATGAGGAAGATTCCAACAGAGGAGCGTGATGTCTATTAGAGAGTGATGTCTCTCGGTGTAAATAAATAAAACAATCAATCATTATAGTTTTCTTTTAATGTCCTGATGTATATTTACCTATTCCACCAATTAATTCTTAGAACTTTTTATTGATAATCCAAACATATGAATACTTATACTCATACTTATTTATTTTCATTTATTGTGATTCATTTATTTATTGTTTTTCCACGTTTTCACAGTCTTCTTTAGGTTTAATAAATGCATGTGATGCATGCAACATGTAATTATGTTTCATCGCGATCTTAATATCAATCATAATCAATCGTGATTGTGATTTTTGCCATAATCAACCTCTTGTGTCTCGCCTTCAATCTAAACGGTGGGTTGGTCTACACCTGGTTAACTGCTAGACTGTGTTGTAGTAACAGAGACAACAGGGGTAAATAGGATCGTTGTAAAATGTTGGGGATATCAAGACTGAACACTGCTATGTTTGTGTGTGTGTTTGTGTATGTGACACACCCACAGTGTGTTCACACGTCATGTCTCTCATGCTTCAGCAGGCAATAACGAAATGTAAGCTCCCATACTGGGAAACCTGTATTACATTGTCATGAATTCTATGTATAAGTACCTAGGCCTAATGACAGCGGAGCTTCATTAGAGCGCTGTCTAAAAAAGGGAAAGGGTGCCTGAATAAATATATTCAACAAAAGAACATTTAATACCTTGCTTTATTAGTTCTGTTAAGCATATATTTAAACTTCAGACAGAGCTACAGATACTCTTTTCCTCTCTGTTTGCTAAGCTACGCTAACGGCCTCATGGCAATACATCTTTCTTGTCAAAATGTCTTTGTAACAGTAAAATATTTTTTTCCAAAGACTTTTCTCAAAACATGGGTAAAACCTTTTTTTTTTTTCTTTTTTTCAACAGGAAGCTTACGATAGTAATAAAAAGAAAACTAAGGTGTTATTAAGAGCAAGGACCTTTTTTTAACTGTGCAATTTCCTCTAAAGTCCCCTTTATCTTCAAATCTGAATGCTTGAATAGAACACTCAAGGTCAGCTATCTTATCACAGATCATCTATCTGAATCCACTGAAACCTTCTTTTAATTTAGAGAGCTTGAAGGCTAATGTTTAATGAAAAAGAAAAGGAGAAAAGAATGCCTGAGCTTTTTTCTGTTTGAAAGAAAGCAGCCAGAGTGCTTTCCAAAGTGTATGTCAAGGTTGAAGGTGTAGAAAGGCTGAATGGGGTGAATGAAAATACCACAGTAGGGCTCTGAGAGTCCTTCTTGTGACCTTTAGATAGTAATCTGAGAGTGTGTATGTTTGTGTGGGTTGATGAGTGTGCACAAACATATTTGCACACAATCTCATGTCTCACCTGTTCCACTGGCCCGATGGACATGTGACCAAAATAAGAGAAATCCCTGCTGACAGAGCAACTTCCCACAACGTTTGGTGATGCTGGAATCTGGAAACCAGCTGATGACTATGGCTTAAAGGATTTTACAGTTATATGCTGGAAAGTTTACAGTGTATTCTGGGAAGTTTAGAGTAGATTTGTCTGCTCTATCATGTGATTCCTGCACCCATGATACATGAGAAAACATAAGTGACAACATTCTCAGTACGGTGTCTTTCCTTGGACAAGAACAAACAGACAAACATTAATTAAAGATAAGAAATTCCAATATAAGCCATTGTTGTGTTTGTTCCTAAACTCAACATCAGGATACTTAAAACATCCTTCTTCCATGCTGCGTCCTGCCCTGACAAAGGTTAGGACCTGAGAAACTTTAGTTGTTCAAGTGTGTTTGTGTGCATCTGTGATCTGCCGGTGTGTTCGGGCATCAGCATGCAGGGGGTAATTTGTACTTTATTGCTGGCATAGAAAAGACAAACAGAGAGTAATGAGATAAAAACAAGAGAGAAGGAGAGAGAGAAAGTGAAGTGAGAGTGGAGAGTCGGGCTTGTCTATTATTTGTGGAGCAGCTGGAGGTTCTGGCAAGAGGCTTTGTTTAAGCTCCCTTTCTCCCCAGTTCTGCACATCCAGACTGTGCAGTCTCCTTGGTTTCAACTCTCTATTAGGTGACAATGGAGTCTTTGGAAGGGCCAGTGCCTTGGCAAAGGAGGCTTCTCAACTGTATAAAGACGGCCATGACTGTCCCTCTGCATACTAATGATTCCTCCTCAGACTCATGTCAGCTTGCTTTTCAGCTCGCTGATGGTTCGCTGAGCTCACTTTGATCTCCCCGGCAGTAAAGCAAGGCCAGGGCTGTTGCCTTGTTTCATTTTTTTTTTTTTTTTTTTACTTTCAGGGACACCTCACCATGTGGCAGCGTGTGTGTGTGTTTGTTTGTGGGTGAGAGAGAGAGAGAGAGAGAGAGAGAGAGAGAGAGAGAGAGAGAGAGAGAGAGAGAGAAGAGAGAGAGAGAGAGAAGAGACATACAAAAAACACCTCTTACAAAAAAAAGGTACTGGCACTTACTTCCATTGGCTGATGCCACTAACAGCAGAGAGCTCAACTTCCTGCTACTGCTAGCTGAGTGTTTACTCATAACAGCCAGTGGAAAATGTCTTTTCAAAGTCAGCTTTCTTCGCAGCAAGGCAATAAACATGGCTACGAAACAACAAACAGAAATGATGCCAATAACTTACCATTTATAGTCTTAACTTGAAGGCTGAGTCCTGTTTTACTTTATATCAGTTACAGGAGAAGACAACAGCACACGTGACTTTACAATGAGAGAAAACAAAGTCTTTGTGATCTTTATATTTCTGTTATGTTTTCATGCGTTTACATGCCACATGATAAAGCGTGATAAATGGCCGTATGGTTGCAAGAAGATTCTCTGACTTGAGTCAGTTGAAAGGGTTGTTCTGTGTTTCATGGTCATGTGATAACTGTGTGAGCACATACACGCACCGTATGAAACAATACCTCAACAGAGACCAATGTGGAAGTGGTAGTGGAGCGGGTTTCGTATCTCTCTGATGCAGTTTGCAAGAAGCTTCCCAGATGTGTATGTTAAATTCATTGTAGGACATGTGATTGAGACAACATTTTACTGTACAAATTGGGTTCATTTAGTCAAGGTTATTTGGAGCTTTTACAACTCTTTATTAGAGCTTGAATGGGAAAACAAGTATTGTAAATTTTGATTTATGTTGCACTTCTAATTTAATTTTGAAATACAGCCCTGCCACTGTGAGCATGAACCTTTTATACATTTTCACTAAACTGTAAACACTGAAACTGCTGCTTTGTTACATAATCCTAAAGTATTCCAGTTAGTAGAATTTGATCCTGAAATCAGTGTAAACTCCATAATAGAGTTACTTTAACTGTATGAATAATAGTCGTTGAGTTTAATGTGCAGGTTAGATTTGTCTTTAATACATGAAGCTCCAAGACTTCAAAAATAATGTATGCCTGTGTTCTTGGGTAATTTGTTCCTGTACACGAGTGCTGTTATTCCTGAGTGACTCAGCATCACACATCATTCCTATTCTGTGAAACACGCACTAAACAAATCAGGGTTTCTTCTACATTCACAGTATGGATTGGAGTATATGTTGAACTCAAATATTTTATTCTCCGTTTAACAAGTTATTGTACATTTTAAACAACATTGGGTAGGAACCCCGAAGGCACTGTGGATAGAACTGTATAATAAAATTCCACAGGAACGCAGACTCAATCCTTTTTGAGTTAAGAGGACGCACACTTCACAGGCTCTTCGAAGTCTGTAATCGTCTATCAAAATATCTCCTCCTCATAAATGGAACCCCTCTTCCCAAAATGCATTCCTTGACAGTGTCAAGCAACGCATGTTTTTGTGCACACATGCCTATTTCAATTTGGAGTGATCTACCCATTGCACACATCCTGCCTACTCATCTGTCGTTTTGTTGGCCAGTTCTACATTTTTGTTTTCATGTCAGAGACAAAAGAGTTATTTCTTTGATGTGTGGTTTCTTTGGTCAACATTTTTAAATGACAGTGCACCAGATCTCATTTGATTTTGTACAAATGAAAGATTTTGAGGATTCCCACCTCAAACACAGTCCCAGGATCCTCTTTTAGTCTCATGTTCATTTGCTCTATTACATTATTTATAGAAGATAAATATTGTTAATATGAGTAAGTAAAATTCTACTACAGACTCAGTAAAACGTCAGTTACACAGAGTAAGACTATAGGACACGATGGAGGATGATATACTGTACTGTACAACCGCCAATAGGATTTTTACAAACTGGCAACCCAAATGTGCCAGCAAGATTTACTTAACAATGATGTGATAACTGTTTAAAACTGTTGTAAACAATTATAAAACAAAAAGACTTTTATTTTAACCTCATAAGACAAAAACTATTTTCAAGGTTTGCTTTATTTTCATATCACAACCTCATAACTTTATCTCCTATGTAAGAAATTAAACTTTTCGTCATGAGATCAGCGGCTTTTTTAAAGTGTTATAAAACGTTCTTGCTACGATTGAAACTGTATTTTCTTGGCAACTAAAACATACATCACTGTGAATATGTGTGTGATTACATAATTGAGTATATATATGTATATGTACACACTTGTTAGCAAGTGCTGTGCAGAACAAAAAAGACTCTGTCATGAGGCCTTTGGGGGGCTGAACTGGACATTACACTGCTTGTTTCTTCTAGAGAAGTCATCTGATTTCACTCATGACTCCATGTGGAATGACACAAAACAATCTGTATGTGTATAAATTAGGATCTTACTTATTTTATTGGTGGTGAAAGCATTCATGTGCACCGTCGAGGTGTCTTGTGGAAAATCAAGTCGAGTCAGAAGCATCCATGTTCATTTAGAAAGAGGCATGGACTCTGTGGTGACACATCCTGTGAAACGCTGATTCCGATTTTTCTTCTTTCTTATAGTGAACTCTCGTAGCTGCAGCTACGCTGGTGTGTTTCTGGTCCAGGGAGAGCACCGTCACTCGCTGAACTTTGACATGGCTGGAAAGATGTGTGAGCAGCTACAGAGCACCTTGGCTAGTCAAGAACAAGTCCTGGAGGCCTATAATAAATCCATGGAGACATGCAGGTGAAGCCTTTTGTTTTATAATTAAATCATTGTGTAGGAAAAACTGATGGCCATCATATTATTCATTATAAAATAAATACATCATTATAAGCTGAAAATGTAACCCCCAATTTCTCTGGATTTTTCAAGAAGTTTGGTCCTCTTGCATCTTTTTTACATTTCATGATTTGTTTTTTAAAGGTCACAGAAAACGTTTTTAATCCAAGTCAGCATCACAGTATCTCTGGAGAATTGATACATCATGTGGTATACTAACAGTGTACATTGCACATGAAGGAGACCAACATCTGTTCCTCGACTGCAACTTTTCTTTTCTGTGTGTTTAGAGGTCTATTTCTTGAAGAAAAGTTGTGTATCAGGCAATTGTATCAAGTTTTTTTTATTTCAAAATATGTGTCCTTACAATCCTTTTCTTCTGTCCATTCAGGAACGGCTGGACCAGCAATGTGAGCATCGTCATCCTCAGACACAGTCAACATGAAAACTGTGCGAAGAACATGACTGGGTTCATCGCTAATCCAAAAGTAAATGCTGATCAACCCTTTGATGCCTACTGCTATGACGAGCAAGGTGATCATATGCAACAGAAATACTCTTACAAGATACACCCTTCAGTTCTTTAAATACATAGTGTATGTCTTTTCATCCATTTATTTTAGTTGCATATGATGACTTCCCCTTTCTCTCCCTCCAGATGGGCCGGGTAGAAACTGTAGTAAGGCTTTTACAAATGAACCAACAAACTCAGGTGAACCAGGTTGGTACAACATACATGTTAATGTTAACACAGTACCTAACACAACACAACCTAAACAACATCCATCTGATCTACAATGCTGCAGCCAGATTCATAACCAGGTCCAACAGGAGAGAACACAGATATTACAATCACTTTACTGGCTCTTCACTTAAGAATAGAATTTAAAAGTCTTGTGATCACTTTTAAAGCATGTGAAGGGTGAGCACCAGATTACATTGCTGACATCCTGACCCCTACGAGCCCCCGTGCAACCTCAAATCCTCCTATAGTTTGTCACAAATATCAAAAGCTGCAAAGGAGGCCTTCAACACTTTACTGAGGATAGAGTAGCAACAAAATTGCCCAAAATTTCTAGTACCTTGGACTGGAAATGGAGAGCAAATACAGAGATAGTTCTTTCACACAGACAGACAGACAGACAGACAGACAGACAGACAGACAGACAGACAGACAGACAGACAGACAGACCAGTCACACATCAGTCACACACACCTGACTGTAGTGAGTGGATTCTCTCACCAATCTCACTGAGTCAGTGCACTCACAAAAGGTGACCGAGATCAGAGATGTTATAAATATACCTTTTGGTAAAGGACACACTAAGGCATTGAACAATAAAGAAATGGCAGGACAGATGGGACAGGGATAATAGTGGAAGGAAATACTACAGTACATCGAAATCTATAAACATGGTCGGTGTAAATATGAGAACAGAAGGAGCAGACCGTTTTAACCAGACTCAGGTTTGATCATACAGGGTTAAATAAAACATTGTTTTTGTTAGGTTCAAGGGAAACTGATTGATGTGTGGAATGTCAAATCATAGAAAATGTCCAACACATGAAGTTACGTTGTACAAAACATAAGGCTAAATGTTTGGTTTTTTCGAACGTTAATTTCTGGTTGCAGTAAAGATTAGCATGAATAACAAAAGAAACAAACAAAACTCACCTCTAGTCACAACCAACACCATGGAAGCTTCTGTCTGCATGGGCTGAGGTGAGACCTGCAAATAAACTGTCTCTGCCAAAACGAATTGAAAGCTGGACAAAGTTACATATTACAAAAAATGTGGCTGCCTAACACAATGTTAACTTTTCCCTTCATTTTTAAATAGCAGACATAAGCAGTGGGGGCACTTTCCATGACCTCAATGCAGGTTATTAATCTGTATTATAATTATGTATGTATTATAATGTAATGTTTTGTAATCTGTATTATCCTGCAGATAAACTCTGGATTTGCAGTTATTTTTACTGCACATTCACAAATCACTTTCTGATATGGAAACACAGGATAGAAATAGCTCTAATATGAAAAGTATTCTGATGGATTTTAATAACATTTACAATATCAACAAGCTTAAATAGAAGTATTCAGAATTTCAGGGGAGAATGGTTCAATCTGTCCCCTGCTTTAATGACAAAAATATATCCCATTGTGTTACATTCTTAAAATTTGAAGAAGCATACAATATATAAATGATATCAAATATTCACCTAACAAAGTATGATAACAAGCAAGATGTGAGTCACTATATGCTGCATTGTCTAAAAAGCACCAGCAGCTTGCTTTTCAAGTGGTTTCAGCGATTTCATTGAGAGATACAAAACAAACTGCCAAGAAAATGAAAAGTTATCTTTTCTAATCAGCTGACTCCTCAACAGAGCCCACAATAGCTGAAGATCAAGAAGAGAGCATCTCTGATACCACAGTAGCACCCGGTGACGATGCCCTTGGGGATGGGACTGGAACCACCCAGTCAGTCACTAATCTTAACACAGAAGTGAGCCAAGTGGATCCCACTACGGGGGATCCTGCAGCTGAGGAGACCACCCACATGGGGTCTACCTTCACTCCTGTGGAGTTGGATCAGCCTGCCGGGTCTGGGATGCTGCCGGAGGGGGCCTCTTCTACGGCCTCTGTTGGAGAGCCTGAGGAAAAACATGCTACGACTGAGAGTGACGGACAGAATCAGACCACCGAGGCTGAGGGAGAAGGTGCTGGAACAGAGGGTAAGAGAATCACAGGTAGACACAAAACAGCACAACATCAAAGAGTAGTTTGACAGAAAACTATGCCAGAAAACCATGGTGCGCTAAGAACACAACGCAAAGGAGCATCAAAAACACATCTGTGGTGCTAATAAGTTATTTCATACAGTGGAAGGCAGTATGTGAAAATGAGCGCAGACATTCCTGTACGGTACTTTCAGTATTGTTATAAGTCCCTGTTATCTGGTCTACACACATGGACAAGTGATAAAGTGTCAAATTTAAGTTTGCTTACATTATTAAAGTAAAGACTCTTGCATGTTATGACATCCTGAAATCATGTGCAACAGGTTGTGGGAGGACTGAAGAAATGTTTGAAGAACACATGATGCCCCCTTGTGTTTGGTTTAACTGTGGACTGAATTTGTTACACAGCAGGCCTTAGGGATTTTTTTTGTTGTGCAATTGCAAGTAGTAGGCTTTGCATATTATTTTAAGAATCACATTTAACTAATAAAAGTGCATTTACTATATGTATGCAATTCAGTTTTGGGTCAAATTTATCAATATACTGGAGTTTAATCTATAGGCCTACATCAAATTAGCATGACACATAAACATTGAGGAAAAGTATTTTTAGCTTGCAGTAAGTGGTCCCAAAAAGCCTGCACCCTCCTTTAGTGCTGTAAACAAGTATAGTATTAGCAGTAAGCCAAGCATCAAATATTTGCAGTATATGATATGATACAGTCAAGAGGATACTTAACTTCGTATGAGCGTGTTCTTCTGAGTTAATTGTTTCAGTGAAGTACCTGTCTCTGAGGTGATTTTAACATTCATCTTGTGTTTTTGACATTCAGCCCCTCATCCAGTGCAACCTAATGGCAAGGGACGAGTCCTTGGTCCTGCTGAGAAAGAGCATGACAAACAAGGCGATTCATCAAGTGAGTTTGACTATGTTTGGATTATTTAGTTTTTCCTGTTTTGATGTGGATTTGCACTGATTTCTCCTTCTGTCCCATATCTTGTTATTTCTCCCTCTAGGCTGGCTGGTTATCATTGGAGTGATTGTTGCAGTTGCTGCTATCCTACTCGTGTGTGCAGCTGTTGCTAAAAGAAACAGGTATGGCTTTGATGACTATTTGCTTTTTTCCACCTTCACTAAAAGAGCCCTCATCCTGTTGTTACTAAGCACAATGGTCAATAGTCACAGTTCCAATTTTCACACAATTTGCGGCAGACTCAGGGCTCAGTGATAAATAAACGTGTCTGAATGTGCCTTTCCAGCTGGTGCGGCAAACAACAGACCCTGATAATTACACCCAAAGATGGCGGTGAGGGGAATGGGGCAGCGGCATCAGCATCCAGCTCCCACGCCCAGGAGAGAGACCAGGAAATGGTGACCCTCATGAACAAGGAGAAGATCCAGGAGAACGGCAACACAGAGGAGTTCACCGTCATCACACTAGAAGAGTCACCGGATAAAGAGCAACTGGCGTGAGAGAGGAGTGTAGAAGAAGAAAAGAGGAAAAGGAGGGATGTAGAACAGAGGAGAGATGTTTGGGAGTTTGTTTCGGGGGGGGGGGGGGGGGGGGGGGGTGTTAGCTCCATACTCTGCAGCTAAAAACCTGCTTACACTGAGTGAAGATGTTTCTGTGTTTTTTGCCTGACCTGGTACAAAGTGTTGGACTGGGTTTGAAGCTGTTGAGACCGAGTCTTTCAATGTGACACTGTATTTTTTCCCTCTGTTATGGCAGGTCGGTTTGGTCTGAAAGGCCGTCAAAGAGTGTCATGCATGGTGGGGCATCAAGCAGGGCCTGTAAATGGGATGTGTTTCTGTTTTTTTGTGTTTGAGAGATGTATGCTTTGTGTCTGACAGGACTGGATCGAAGCCCATTGTGCAACGACATACTGATATCATAAATTCAATGATTTAAATAGAATTGGTTAAATTTGAATTGCACTAATTCAGCCTTAATGAAATAAAAAATGAGGAAGACTATGTTACTTCTTCGAAGATCTTTCCAGCAAGACAGGCTAAATAACCCTTGACATGTCCCATATGTTGCATCTATACGTTCTGTTGTAGCTGTGTGTACATTTCAGACATTGCCTGTGGACTGAAGTTTTTTTTTTTTTTTTCTTTTTCAAGGAAACTGGGGATATCTTAATTTATGCAGCTTTGATCCCTTTTTCTTGGTCTCTGTATATAAAGTTTGTTATTTGAAACAGCTTAGCAGTAGCTGCCAGTGCATTTTGTTGTTTGGTAGAAAAATGGGACTTTATATCCTTTTTTTAAAAAAAAAAAAAAAAAAAGGAATGTGTCATTTTTGAGAGTTATTTAATCAGAATGTGTACCTCTGTGGTGAACAATTGTGAATGAATTTTGCAATAGTCAAAGAGAGGTTGAGATTGTATGAATCAAGTCAGTGTAGAGCATCCACAGATAGGCAATCAATGCAACATTGAAGTCAGCTTATATATATATTTATATTAAGTTGGAAAAATGATAATGTGAAGAGTCTGATGTTATCCTGAGGGTAAGTGGAATGACAGAGAAGATGTATTAATTATATATACACAGTGTGTACATTGATCAAAGGAAAAAACTCCAAAACAGAATTGGACACACCAAATTAACAATTGTTCGATGCAAAACCTTAAGCTCAATTGAAGTAAATAACAGCCTAAGATACTAATGTGCACATATGATAATGTGGGGCCCAAGTGCTGTAAATTCACAGCCATGTTAAAGCTTTTCTTCACATGAAAGAAGCCGTGACAATATGGGGGAGGGGTTTCTATGAATGAATCCTGCGTGCTTTCCTACAGACCCCAAAGTGCCAGTCACTCTGTATCTTCACACACTGAAACAATGCTGCAGCTTTTCTCCCCACCTTCTCATTGGTGAAATATATCATACAGTGTCATATTAATGTTATTACATCTATATCTGCTACTTTGTCTTGCTTTTCGTTGTACATGAGGGCTTACGCTGGATTACAATCAGCGCTTTTTTTTGTTCCCGACTTCTGACTTTTCCCTCATTTGCTCATAAATGATCCATTTTGAAGACATGTAGCACATGTATTAGTGTAGAAAAGTTTCTATGACGAATTAACAAAAGATGTTGCTGAATGGATTTGTAAAGTCATGACAAAATAAATGTGCATAGAAAGACCTGTGCAGGAATGTGGCATTCATTCACTGATTACTGTGAGTGTGTGTGCGCGCGTGTTGACAAAAGAGAGCATGTGAATGCTAAAGACAGGGAATAGGAGCGGTTACATTGCTATACACATAGCTGGAAGTGAGGTTTCCATGGCAGTGGACTTGTTAAAGCAGAACATGTTAACGCAAGAAATTAAGACTAAGATAATGGCAGCCATTTTGAAAGACAGATGGCATCTTTCCATAAACTGCCAGAGTTGTGTTGTCAAAAAGTTTTCTTCTCTGACATACACTGACAAGGGAACAATAACTGCTTCATTATTATTCATGTAGTCTGCTGCACAGTCAGTCACTAAACACTGTTCTGGAGCTGATCAGATGTTAAGCTGCCAGAGAACATTTGTTATATTTAATAGGGGATTCTGATCATGAGGAAGATGCATTATTTTTCCACTTTTAATGTTTTGTAAGAGACTTTTTTTTTTAAATTTCAAACAGTGGTTACTTGTGTTTGTGGAATAATAAGCACAGAAAAAAGGTAGCTTATCAAGGATGCCATCTTTCTCTTTAATGATTGTGACTGTTTTGTTTTTAGTTCTTGTATTAGATGGTGGGGTAGGACAATGGCTAGAGTAGGAAATAAGGAAGAGGCCGTAAAGACATGCTGACATGGAGGTCAAACTTGAACCTGGGCCATCTGTTTTGAGGAATATCCTCTGTGTGTGGCTGACCCAACCATTAGGCCATTAGCGCCCCCTGGCCATTGAATCAAACTAAATAGATAATTGTTTAAATCCTTTTACCTGTTGTTGTTGTTTTTATTTTTTTTGATCTTGAATCCAATTGGACTGTTTTCCATCCCTGTACAGGAACAATGTCATTCTTCTAATTACTTCCGACCACCTGGACCTCCACCACCTCCATATGCACAATTCTATGTTCATGCCAAAATTAATTGGCTTTTTGTGCATCCACCAGTTGGTGTTGCTCATATTAGTGTGGAGTTTAGACATTGATTCCGGTGTCTCTGTACTCAAAACTTCAGATTAATTGACTGAGCATGCTCTTCCCCTGTGAAATAGTTGATAATCACTCAACGTCTCCTTTTCATTGAGCTGGGGAGCATTAGTTAACCCAGTGCCTACATCTTGTGACATATGTTGGGAGGCCATAGTCTATGTCACAGCAGGTGTGGGTGTTGAATCTGACCACGCCCCTTTGTTGCATGTCATCCCCACTCTCTCTTCCCAACACTTCATGTGTTTCTTCAGCTGTCCTATCTAATAAAGGCAAAAGGCCAGACAACCCACATATAACAGCTCATTGTCTGTTTCTAACAGTGACTTACTTATCAGAGTTAATAGCGTTTACTTCTGTTGTAATAAACATAATCGGAGTATGTTTTAATTGAAATAACAAATCAGTAACAGACATAAAATTGTGTTTCTGTGTGATGTCTGAAACATCAAGTTAAATACACAAAACTCAAGAAAAGCAGCAATGTTTAGTTATGAATAAACATTTATTAGTTATATTTGTATATGTACACCAAAGGTACAACACTTATTGATATGTAGAAACAGATTTATTTTTATGTATACCATAGACCAAGGAAAGTATTCATATATTTTTTGTCTTTTTTTTTCTCGATAGTGTATCTCCCGCACACATACGCTCTGCCTTTACATCAAAATTACAACAGCTTTACAAAGAGGGAAGGCCTAGAAAAGTAAGATCAGGAAAGCACGTCGTAGGCAGGAGTGAGACAGGTTACCAGCTCTGTTTAGGAAGTTTCTTCAAAAAAAAAAAAAAAAAGGAAGATTCATTTCAGTAGAAAAGGACAAGCTCAAAGATACACTGGCTCATTGTTGTAATTCCGTGTCATCATTTTACGTTTAATCACGAACATTTATCTTGGCTAGTTTGTGCATAAATTTCCCAAAAAAGGCAAGTAGAGTAAAAGGCAGTTTACTGAGTGAGATTATTAAAAAACAAAAAAAACCCTCCATGATATGGATGACAGGTGTGTGAAGATGCAGCATGACATCTAAATGATCCAGATATCCGGGTGTGGCTGCTTAAAATGCACGTGCACCAGGTGAATAAAGATGCCTGAGACTAAAGCCAGTTCTCTCCTTTGAAAAGACAAAATGGTTCTGATGAGTCAACCTGAGGAATACTTCTCTATGCCGTCACCATCTTTTGAATGCATCTGATGTGTGTTCTGTCTCTCAAAGACGAGGCTGTGTTTGATTTCTCACTCTATCCTACATACAGGGCATTTATGACCTTTTTTCCTTTATTTGTCTCTCTTTTCATCAGCCGTCACTGCTGTTTCTGCCAAAATAACTCATGTTGGCCCCCTCTATCAAACCATTAACTTCCCTTTGTTCTCTTGCTTTCTTTCTTTCTCGCTCTCTATCTTTCTCTTCCTCATGCATCAACAGCGTCTGCTTCAGGAACACTGTCATTTTTCCAGAAAATTTCTGCATCGCCACTGAACAGAACATTTATATATTTATTTATGTACAATGAAAATGAATGCACACTGCTTATATTTCCATGGAACAAACATTCAGAATGCTTACATTAGATTAAAAAAAGAAGATATTTATATATTGGTGTGTGACAGGTAAGTATAACAACTAGTTAACAGCTAGGAGAGAATAAAAAAAACAAGCAATTTTATTACACGATTTCCTCTCTATACATTTTTCGTCTACTCTAACTTTATTCAGGACATAGATGATATTTTTCTTCTAGAGGATTACATTAAAAATGTCACAGCAATGAACCTATAATCCTACATAGCATGTCAAGCCCCCAAAGGAAAAAAAAATGGAACAAACAAAAAAAAAAACATCTGTTACCTACAATATATACACAAAGTGCAAGTAGGCACTTCAAAATATCATGCTTTTAAGATAGTGGTGCAAAAAAATAATTATACTTTTATTTTTATTCATGCCTCTAAAACCGTGAATTTCAACATAATACTGGTCCAACACTCAATCCCCATTGACGCTGTATGGTCTGCATTTTCTCCTTTTATATATATATTTCAATATATATTTCCTAAAGGTGAAAAGGTCAGATGTGTGGGGCCTGTTTGGGTGTCAGTGTTGTGCTCTGCATCTCGCAGAGTAGACATGTAGAGACCTTCAAGGTTTGAGGGTGTTTGCATGTGTGTTTTTATGTGTGTGCATTTGAAAATTGAACTTGTATGTGTGCTTTTTTTGTGTGAGTCAGTGTGTGCAGCAGAACAGCATGCATACTCTTAGGTTGTATCAGAGCGCTCTGCTGAAATGAAAAAAAGAACGTGAAAGAGTGTGTGTTTCAGGAACTAGAAGGACTGGAGTGCTGCACTAAATGTTTTCTTTAGTTTCCTAAGTGTTACTTTAATTGGCATTTGTTTTTTAAGCGAACATCTCCAAGGCAAGGCTGAGTACACATTTAGCACAAATGAAAAGAAGCGAGACGGAAGAGAAGATTACGTTACTACTGACCAATCAAATCAGCCCCACGTCACTTTCACTCACACAGGCTTAAAAAGGTTAACAGCCAGTAGTTTGGCTTTTGTCTCTGTGTCTACAGATGTTTTAAGCCATTTGGTCACATGAGAGGAAAATACTGTTTATATGTTTACCTGATAGCTGGGAACATTCTGGCATGTGAAGTGTCCATAGTTCTGTATGAACACGCAGCTGCAGCATCTAGGGTTTGTAGAAACAGTCTTGAGCTCTGGTGGCTAAAATATATGCTGTGAACTTTTCTTTAAGGTTTGGCTAAACAAGAAGCTGGCAGGCCTCCATGTAGTGTCGAATCAATGATCTGTCTCCGTTTGTGCAAGCCAAGAACCCATTTGACAGCTGAACACTGCACTGCATCTTTTTGTACCTCAGTTTCCCTTTTTCACATTATCTTCGTAGTTCACCTCGTCGAATCTTGTTAGAAATAACCGTGTCTGTGCTTTAAGATAGTAGTACATCACTATTGGAATGTTGCCTTTAATATATTAAAAACACTTTTGCAGCAATTTTAAAGTCAATGCTTTTCAGTGTTGTGCTGTGCTGGGGCGTCACTTTCTCAAAGCTCTAGTGAACAAGTAAACATGTCAGGATGACAACTTTTTTTTTTAATATATCTCTGTAAAGTGTAAACATACAAGCCTGAGTATCATTTTCTTACAAATAATGTGTTTTAAAAATCCATTTGTAATAAGATCTATGTCGATATGAGCAATAATGCTGGGTATTAATGATGCCATTGACCCCTCCGCCCTCAGCAGCTTTATTTGTGCTCTATTCTGTGTGTGCTCTATGTAATCTCTTTGTGCTTCAATTTATTCAGATATGTCAATTATTAATTGTTGTTGTTTTTTTCAGGGGGGGGGGGGAGGGCTAATTTCATTTTAATTTCATTGGCATCACAAAGTTGTTGTTTTTTGGGGAGCAAATGAGAAGAACTGTATGAAGTTTCACATTTAGGGCAGTGACTCTCTTTGCTTTCAGTTTTGGCTCCAGTGGAAAGATTTAACTGAACCGAATGTGTCGCGAGTGACGTCGCAGAGGCAGTTCAAAGGCCTCTGCGAGTTGATTGATTTTCTGCCTGTTTGGTCCCCATCATTGACTTGGTCATGTTCTTAAACCCAGCTCTCTTACACACACACACACACACACACACACACACACACTCTCTCTCTCTCTCTCTCTTTTTCAACAACGTTGTCACACAAACAGTTGAAACAAAGAAAAATAAAAGTCCCTTTTCTGTCCAGAACGTAGACGAAAGAAAACAAAAAAGGGGGGATAAATATTAACTCCATGGTTTGATTTGTGCTTTTTAATTCAGCCGTGACTGTGCTTTCATCAGTTTACTGGCCCTCAGGGACGTAGGTAATATTGTAAAAAAGAAGCCAGATATAGGCTTTGATAGTATAAGAAGCAAAAGAGATGTTATTGGATGAAAGACCGAGCTGAGAAGAAAAATAAGTGGCTTTTTAACACATTGCGATGTTACGAACAGGGATGTGAAACAGGAAGTTCAGTATGTCTGGTGACGTAAGTAATGCTCTAACTCCCACTCTTCTTCTGCCACTATAATAATGAATCACCTGTGTGATAGATAGGAAGAGGATCTAAGCGCATCCCGTGTTACACAGCCATTTTTTCCCCATATTGTAACCGACATGAAACAGCTTATCTAACTTGTTTTTCTCTTCCTTCCCTCCCCGAGCCTTGAAGTATATTGTGCAAGTATCTGCTATAATATAGGACATAATTGTGCTCTAACAGGTCATCCTCTTTTATCACTTCACGGTTAAGTGAATTAGTGTTACATATCAGTCAGATAGACAGTTACAAGAATCTTTTTAAAGGGACTAAATAAAAAAAAAAAGAAAAAACTAAACTACATAAAAAAAACAATTAGTAGTTCTGTTCGTTTGACTTGTTTTTTTTTCCCATTCACTTGTTGTTTTAATCACCAGGTAGGAAATCTTGTGGAGCCCTGGAGCAGGGGGGATCTCTGTGCTGCCATTATTCATGTTTCCATGGTTCCTCCTCAACAAGCGTGCACTCCGCAGCAGAGCCGTTTGTGGCTGAGGTTACCTGTAAGATGTTAGCAGGGAGATCTAAACAACTGATTCAAGGCACAGTCAAACAACATTTTCTTAATGCATTCACACATTAATTGTGCTATTATCGGATTGTTAATACACATCTGTAAACATTTTGTAACTGCAAATCCATGTTACCATTAAGGGTATTCTCTACTCTAATTTTGGATGCATTAGCTTTAGATTCTTTGGCAATTAAAGCACAGGCTTTTAGCGAGTGTGTAACATCCAAAAAGAAAAACTGCAAAGGAAAACTGTAAGTACTGTATGATCACAGATGAATATGCACATGGAAGTCCTAAGAGTGGAGTCCCTTAATACTGACCTGGGAACAGACCACAGCTTTAAGACGAACACAGACTCAAAAAGCAGTGAAAAAAACAACAACAAAAAAACAAAACAAAAAAAACAACACTGGATTAAATGATTAAAACATAGACAAAGTATAAGGAGAACAAGGTACAACACTAAAGAATGAATGCAGTGTTACAGTAGCTATTTATTAGCAGTCAATAATGGGTTTATCTTTGAAAGGGGGGGTGGAGATGTGAGTCGAACTAGTTACAAGAAAAACATACAACCAAACAGAAAGAAATTAGTCATGGCTGATACTGGAAACAGCAGCTTTTGTGTTAGATTTATATGTAAATGTCTCATAAAAAATGGTTGCTAAAAAAAGGGCGGATGTAACTTTCTACTACCGTCTGATTAATTGAATGAAAGGTTGCCAGTGTTGCTAGGCAACACCTTTCATTCTTTAATAAATGAAAAGGCTCATCAGTAGACCTTTTCTGTCTCTGTGTGTGTGCGTGTGTGCGTGTGTGTGTGTGTGTGTGTGTGTTTCAGGGAACAAGCCCTCTGAACTTCCATATATTATTCTAAAAGCCCGGGATACTGTACATTCAGAGACTGAATTCAAAGAGCATTATGTTTTACATTATGAGAGCTATACTTCACAGCTTTAGGATTTCACAGCACAGTTTTCACAGAGGGCAGAAATAGCTGGTGTCAAATCACACACATAAAAAACCTGACTGTGAATGACTCACAGACAGCATGGTATGTAGGGACTGTATGAAATGCTAATTAGCCTTCCCTTTCTCTATGTTCCCTTTCTGTATGTTCAACCCTATAGGGAAAAGGCTGGCGTTGGGAAATAAACCTGCTAAACATTTAAAATGTTTTCAGAAACAACATGAAAAAATACTACATGGGAGGGTTTTTATTTCTTTTTGGAAAGAGGATGTGATAGATGGGAGGGCTGCTAAATAATTCCTTAGGGTCATAATGAGGATTATCTGGCTTTTCCTTTTGAGTTCGAGCCAATCCTCACCAGGTTAAAATGATTATAACTGAATAGCTAAAACTGTGAGCAGGTTTCTCATTTGTATGCTCGAAGAAGATAATCTATAAATATAGTTTTGGTTTGTATATTTTTTGTAGTGTTTTTTTTTGTGAATTTTTTAACATGTCTTCAACACAAAAGCTGCTTTTCCAGTAGAACAAAAATACATACGTGCACATGCATCTGTTGTTCTCTCACTTCATGTCTGTAATAAAATAACTGTGTGTATTTACATGACAATGTACAAAGATTTGATGAATAGAACAAAGTCAAGCAAAGGCGCAGGGTGAGCATGCCACACTACAGAGGGGTTATATACAAGTCTCTATGTCTGGAAGCATTAATTGTACCTTGCATTCATCTACTACGACAGAATTGTTAGCAGTGGCAGAAGCGGTTGTGGTAGCGGTATCGGTTAAGACGCACTGGTTGGAATTGTTTTCGTGATGGTTCTTCATGTCGTCGTAATAAGACGGGGTCTTTGTCATCATTTCAATGTCGTCTGATTTGGCGTGTGCGTCCAGCTCTTCCAGCTCCGCCTTTGACATGTGGTACACGATGCCTGCACCGTAGGAGTCACCCACCACGTTGACTGAGGTCCTGAATCGATCCCTAAGGAGAGAGAGAGAGAAGATGACAGATGGTCAAATGCGCATTTTGAAGACCTAAGAAGATAAGGGAATATTTAATGTGTGTTTCTCTCACAGCAGCCAGTCAACAGCAACCAGCAGACTGATGTCCTGGGTTGGCAGGCCTACAGCAGTCAGGATCAAGAGCATAGTTACCAGGCCGGCACTAGGAATACTGGCAGCTCCAACACTGGCCAGAGTGGCGGTCAGACTAGAAGAAACACAGAAAAGCAGCCCTCAGTTATTCATTCACAACCCTCTCAGACACCCATGAACCTGACTTGAACCAAGTTGCAGCTACAGATGGAGACATTTAATCTCTATAGTACTTGTATGAAGAGCATCAAAGTGGGTCCTCCATCGCACATGAAGAGAGGTGTAAATGTTAGAGATGGGATGTTTAATTTCAGCGTTCCTGGATTGATATGCTGTATAAATGTCAGGCGTAAGGGCGCTCATCCTTGACTTACTCCATTAAGAGAAGAGTGTTTTGGAAAGGACAGTTCCAGATACTTGAGTTTGTCCTCCTGAAAAACAGTGCTGGCATGCTGTTGCTTCCTCCTGGTGGTTTACGAGCTAAACTGTAAATGTCTACTCTAAAGCTGATGCCAAAGAGAGTTTCCTGTTCACTGATAAATGTCTTCTCACTGGTGTTTGTCTTCAGTTAATAAGAGGAGACTGTGCTTGCTGAACTGGATCCTTAGGGTCCAAACTTTAAATAGTGAGAATTACAGTTTCTAAGACTAAGCCTTTCTCTGTAATTTGAATTCTTAGTCAACGAATCAATAACAGATGCCAAGTTTTAGAAAGGGATTGCTTAAATACTATGAAGGGTTTTATCATTTCATAAAACTTTTAGGGTGTGTGTCCAGGCAGGGCCTTTTTTCATTTTGGAACAGCCTGGCACTCGTCAATTTCACTTTTTTCTCACTGACCAATCAAAATCAAGAGTTTACGGCACATCTAATATCAGCTTTGTCAACAACATGGGCAGAGGAGATGCTAGTCACACTCGTCTTGAAGAGGATAAGATTGAAGGCTATATGATAAAAAATTTAGAAGTACAATCTTCATCAATTACAACTTTAAATATTTCTAAGTACAAATATTCATTATGTTTACGCTCTTCAAAATGACATAACAATGAGTATTGTCTTTATCTGTTCTTTTTGTAAAATGACAAAAACTTTTGTTGAGCTTTGATAATGCATAAATTAAAATGTATTGTTTCATTAATGGATTATTGTGACCCCCCTGACCTGACAGTGACAATCTGACCAGGGTCCAGGTAGATGCCGTTCATCTGGGCAATAAAGATGGCAGCAACAGCCTCATACAGGGCTGTACCGTCCATGTTGATGGTGGCACCAACTGGGAGCACGAAGCGAGTGACTCTTTTGTCAATCCCCAGGTTTTCCTCCAGACAACGGAAGGTGACAGGCAGTGTACCAGCACTGGAGAAGGAGCAGAAGCAGGCAGTTTATAATTGTTTCATTTATATTGAGCATCAAGATTTAACTATGCACATTTTGATACTGACCTGGAGGCTGTCCCCAGAGCAGTGATCCAGGCCTGGAAGATGCCCAGGAAGAATGTGAAGGGATTTTTTCTGACGATAACAAAGTAGATGCTGGGCAGGAAGATTGCTCCGTGGATGATGAGGCCGACAATCACAGTGATCATATACATTCCCAACTGCCTAGCCACTACCTCCAAGTCTTTGATGGAGATGATCTTACCACAGATGAGACAGGCAATACCGAAGGGAGAGTACCTGATGAGATGAGAAAGCTTTAGTATGCCTTAAATTAAGCCAAACATTACAAAGAGCATACTGTATAGGGACTCTGATCATGCTTAATGTAGCTGTACTCTTTTAAAATGTAATGACAGGAGAAATAACTTGGCATTTTGAGTTATTTCCAACTCAGGAAAAAATGACTGAGTTTTAAAATGGATCAATGAGATTCTTAGGTGATACTAACCACATGATCATGATGACAATTTTCATCACAATCTCATTGAGGATGTTGAAGAAGTCAATCATGAGTCTGGCCTTCTCTCCCATCTTGCCCATGCAGATGCCAAATGCAATAAAGAAACCAATCAGACCTGTGACAGAAAATCATGAATGTATCATACTTAGAAATACCAGCGTGGACAGGTGAGACGACTGCCACATGGGGGAATAAGACTTATGAGGAGCCTTGAAGCTTTATGTTAACAGCAAATCTTGTTTTGTAAATGTTTGCAAAAGCAATATTCGGTGGAAACTTTTAGTTTATCTTAAGCCGTTTGAGCAGCTTTGTGCTAGAGAGGGCAGTGTCCATTGGTTAGTCAGACTGTATTATCTCAGCAACTATCAGATGTATTGCCATGAAATTTCGTAGATAATTTCATGATGCTCAGAGAATGAATCCATCTCTGGGGCTAAAGAAAAAGTCACAGACTCGTTAGAGCCAGGACCTACAAATGTCATATGACACAGTTTTTAGTAACAATATAGTTGTAACCGTCTGGGCTTATTAGAGGAATCAAGGAACAGCTAAATTAATATATTATATTTTATCTGAGCCCTGATTCCTGTATCAACAGCAGCAGGCTATTACTACATCTTTACAAACAAACTGAGCCATATGGATTGACATTTATTGGTTCTGGACAATATACCTGACTCTCACAAGTCCTTGACTTTGCCTGTCGGATCCAAGATAAGGTAGACTGACACATGTATGTGTCTGAATAAAATATCAACTTTTCAACTGCATTACCATGGCAAGCAATTGAAAAAGACATTTTTGTGCTTCCTTATAACCAAATGAATATAAAGGTAATGACAATTTCATGACCGTTTGCTGTACTAAATATGTTGTGCTCAATGTTAACATGTTAAAATGTCAACAAAGATGACACACATGCTAATACTGTTCCTTAACATCAGCATGTTAGCGTTGTCATTGTTAGCATGTAGGCATGCTGCTTTTAACATGTTTTCTGATGTAAGCATGATTAGGTGTTATACTAAGATGGTGAATATGATAAATCCATACCAGTTCAAAATCAGCATTACCACTACAGGAATGTTAGCACACTGCTTTACCCTTTATTTTGTGCTCAAAGCATGCTGCTAGTTTAAAAGAGGTAAATTTGCTAAAAACTACACCCAATAAAAATAGGCATATTAGCATTGTCATGGTAAATAGGTAAGTAAGCATGCTGCTTTTTGCATGTGCCTACATAGCCACACAGAGACTCATTCATTTCTGTAAATGCTAACTGTTTATCGTTGTTACATACCCAGGACATTCATGCCACGTTTGAACTGCAGGGACTTCTTGACCATAAACTGAGGCTCCTTGGTGATGTTAGCCACCAGGCCCTCCACAGAGGTGGCATTGATCTCTTCCTCAACAATCACCTCCACCTTCTTTGTGACTGTCTGGACCTAAATTACAGGAGTGAAAGGTTTTATCAACGTTAAAAACGGACATATTAGCCTACTGTCTTTGACAAAAGGCCACTTCAATCTCTGATCTATTTCTATTTTAATAAAATCATAGAATTTGGATTCTACCGTTAAAAAAGCTAAACTAAAACCAGGAACTAAAACAATTATCTTCTTGCACAACTTCTTACTAATAACTATAATTTACTGCGTAAAAGCTACATTAAAATTCATTTAAGTTAAGCCAATAATCAAACACTAAAAGTAACTTTCAGATCTCAGAGACAGATGCTCTGAACACTTAGTACTTATACATTGACGATCAGACTAGCAATAAGATGGGAGTGCCATCTTGTCCTCCATTACCTGTTCGAAACAGGCCTGCACCAAGTTCTCCGGGAACAGGTTCCTGATAAGATCAAAGAAGGCATCCAAGCTGGACACCTCATCATTTTTCTCGCCCTCGCCCAGATTTTCCTTCAATTTGGGGTTGCCCGGGTGGATGACTAGCACCAGGATGACTCCAAGGATAGCAGCAATAATAGTGGTGGACATGTAGTAGACCATGGCTCTGGTTCCCAGGCGACCAGAGGATTTGGCATCCAAACCGGCAAGACCTGCAGCCAAAACCTAGTTAACACTTTGACTCATTGAATTGAAATATTTTAATAACACCATGAAGCATTATATGGCTTTGTGGAAAGATTATTAGAGGATCAAATGTAAATGCTCCATCTTTACTACAAAATTATTGTATTACAAATTAGAAAAGCATGGCTTTTCGTTGTAGCTTTAGTATTTTTTAGCAGTTGCACAGCAATAATATGTGTTAATATGTCTTCATGAAGTAAGTTGTATTATTTTAATAACATTAGTTTTTTTCATAACATTCAGTCTCACTGCACCTGTGATTAAACTGGAGATGATCAGTGGCAGGATCAACATCTTCAGCATCCTCATAAGGATGTCTCCAGGAAAAGAAATCACCATGACGATATCTGGGTGGATCGGGGAAGCAACACGGAGCAACATCCCTGATACAGCTCCCAAGATCACACCTGTGAAGAGAAAACAGGAGTGTGAGTGCTTGAAACTAAAAGAAAATAAAATTAATACATTTCCTTTGGATGAAAGCCATTTTTCACAGACAAAGTATTCTGCACTAATAGATACAATCTTCAAATTAAAAAATAGGCCTTTCACATTAATGAAGCTTTTTTGAGCTGTATAACAGGATTTCTATTTCATCCTTAAAGAGGACAGTGGGTTGAGAAGATAAAACACAAATCTGCTTCGTGAAAGTAAAGCTTGTGAAGGATTAAGATCAGATCACTTTGAAGCAGCAAGGAGGAAGGCAGAATGTCAGACTCCCTGCTGTAAAATCAATAGTCTCTGGATACCCCAAATGGATTTTTACACTTCAGGGCAGTGCCCGTAAAAGAGGCTATAACTATGAATCAATAAGAGCGGAAAAGAGTTTGTTGAACTGAATCTCAGATTTATCTTTTGACAACATAGGTATTAATTACTCATCAGATTGGTTCCTTCGCAACTGCACCTATGTACTTTAACTTACTCCCTAGAAGTCTGAAAACAGAGATTTAAAAGATCAGCACTTCCCTAACAAAGGCACACATGCTAACTCTCAACATACGCCTCTTAAACTCTTTTTTCATCCCACACAGTGTTTCTGAGCCAAACTCAAAGGTGAACTCTGTGTGCTCCAACCTCTCTTGCAGCATGGCCCAGCAAGCCCGAGCCTTGGCCTGTGTTCGTCCATTTCAAACCAGACAAAACGCTAGCACCCCCCCCCACCCCCCCACCCGAGGCTGAACTTCCTCTGCTACCGAACAGCCAAGATGTTGTTTAATAACACACTGTAATCAAAAAGTCCTGCAGCCTTTCTTTTTCTTCTTCTTTATAAATCAGAAGCTGTCCTCTGCGCTTCAATCTATCCTCCAGGGTCGCAGCATCCTGCGGCTTCTGCACACCCAATGGTTTTGGATGCCACTTGATTTCCTGTGTGCCTTGTCTTTGGCCCATTTGCTAGTTCCCATTCATGCTTCTATCTGCCAAGTGACAGATGATCAATGATCATGCTGGCCATCTTGCTTTGCTTAAGTCCTGCCAAGTGGGGTGAGATGTACACATTACACATTCTCACAGAAACACGCATCCATGCAGGAGTGATACAAATAGTCATACATGAATAAATAAAGTAAATATATATATATATATATACAGTATATATATATATATATATATATATATATATATATGCATGTTTAGCAGGTCCACAGCCTATGATTATATAACAAATACTTTGGAAAATTAAATTGTTAAATTAAATTATGAATGTGTGTACACAGCTGATTTAAGACACTTTTTTCTTGCCTTTTCTTCTTTTCATTAAATCCCCCACCCCAAGGGTGCAGATGCTCAGCGCAATGATCACAATATTTTACAGGCACCACCGGGGACTGTTTGGTTGTCCATTCCTGCAGAAAGCTTTTGATAGCAACAGGTGGCACAGAGCTGGTGAAGGTCAGGACACCCAGTCATCTAACTGTCTGCTACACTGAGCGAGCACAGATGGCATCTTCTCGTCATCTAAAGAGCATGCTGCATAATCAAGCTCAGACTGAACAGAATGCTGAGCTCAGTGGTGGTGGGAGTTTATCTTTAGCACGTCCATTATGCCCTCGGGGAAGAAAGAAATGTGCAAAGAAGAAATGGGTAACAAGGTGACTTACCGAGGACAGTGAGTGTGAGCAGAAGGTTTTTGAACAGCTTCGAGCAGATTGCGGCACATTTGGATTGAGGCCTGGCCTCAATGGGCTCCAGGTGACTCTCGTGCATCCTGACCTCCACTTGTTTAGGCATACTGTTGGCACTGTAACAGAGAAAGAGCACATTAAACACTAATTCGTCAGATTCAAAATGAAATACATTGAAACAATAGCCTCAAGGATATCAGTGGGAATAATGTCTCCTATACTGCCATGATAAGAAAACTGTACATACAAAATGTGAAGTGTATTCGCAAGCTGTCACTCCTCAACACTGTTCATGGTTACTATGGTATCAAACAGATGGAAGATGAACGCATGCTGCTGCTTGATGCATAGAGAAAACCTTAGGGCTGATCAGTAAATTAAAAAGAATTAGTGTTATATTTCTTTTTTTCTTTTGACACTAAAGTTTTTTTTTAAAGAAGTCTGTTTCTGAAAAATGTCAGGAGTTATGTCATTAATGGAAGTAACCTACTGTATCATGTGCCATGAAATAGCATTACTCTAATTATCTAAAAAAAAAGAAAAGTACTGTTGTGCTAAATCAACCAAGACAGTTCCACAGTTAGAATTCAAGATGATGTAGAATGGCATATGTTTTCAATTAATTATTTTATATGTAAGTGATGTATTTTGTAGATGACTTTGGACAAAAGCTCCCTGGTGAGTGTGTCTTCTTATAAAACAAAAAAAAAATGATGGAAGTCAACCTGTCAGTACAAAAGTTAAAGAATTAAACAGGGGAGGAGCGACAATATATCCTGTCAACACCCACAAACGCTACTATACATTCGCCTCCTCAGTTATGATTGTGTATAAATTTAGAAGCACATAAAACCTCTTATACAGTGGTGTCAAGAGAGGGCTCAGTCACAAAGCTTGATTAATTGAATTAAAATGATTTCCCGTCACAGGCATCAGAGAGCTGTTTCCTGCCATCCAGTTGAGGTATGAATGAGTTTGTCAGTGAGAAGAGAGCCAGCTGTATTTGTCACATGCCTGTTAGGCAGGTGCTCAATAACTCTGTCACAGAGAGACGATGGGAAGGAGAAAGAAAAGTGGCTTTATATGCAGAGTTTCCTAAACAAGAGGGAGGAACAATCGATCAAATTACCCTTCTAGGTTTGACATATTTTTTTGTCTATGAGGAAATGGAAGTTCTTTCTGATGCTATTCATCACCAATAAGCCCATGAAAATGTCTGCTGTGATGTATTACAAAGAGAAGCAAAGAAGATAAAATGTGATTCTGACCTATGATCCCACCCCCTGCAGTTCATGGCCTGAAACTCACACACGGAAGCCTCAATGGTGATGTTGTTGTTTTTTTGTCCTCACACCCTCCCCCCTTAGTCCACGATGAAGTCAGAACACTTCATAGATATTAATCATGTTGGCTGTCAGGTCTTTTTTTTTTTTTTCAAAGCCCAAACTGGATCAAATTCAAACCAAGGGGGCCCCATTTAGAAAACTTCCTCATATCTAAAGACTCTTTTGGCGCTGTTGTTGTTTTGTAAGTAGTCGCTAATAATTCCACAAAGACACTCACACATTTACACACACCTCCCCCAGCTTTGTGTATTGCTGCGCTCGGCTATATGAAGACCAAATGGTCAGCTTCCAGGCACACAGATGGACCGTTCCTATCTCCTCTTATTAAATTCAAAGTGAGGTGTGAAGAAAAAATACTCAAACAGCAGGCAAACGGTAGCCCTCATTTCACTCCACCTCTGCTTTGTTTCAACCCAAAGATAAGAGCTGAATGATTTAGTAAAATCCACTAAATAAAAGGGCAAATAATTACCAGTGCCATGTAATCCCATTCCATAAGAGTGATGAATCCTTTTAATTAAATGTTCACCCTTCTTTCTCCCTTTCATTATTTTTAGCTCAGAGAGAACGAGAGAGGAAGCAGACATCACTCAGATATTACTCTGCCATGATCTTCTCATTAGCACTTCTCTCACCAAGTCAGAGACAGATGAGTGTGGGGCTTGTGCAACCCTATAAAAGATGAAATTGAAAAATTATAGCAAGGAGGATGAATTACTTCAAAGAGCTATCACTGCACAGCAGCAGCAAATAAAGTGATTTTGATGCGACAGAACAAATTTGCTGGGTGAAAGTGTCTCTTTTCTGTGCACAATGTAAGTTTCAATTAACATGACACAAGGTTAGACTCATCGTTTTCTGCCCTTCAGTAAACCTCGGAAATATTAAGCTTCTGTATCCAATGACATGAATGGATGTGAGCTCCTTATTTAAGAAACAGTGAAAGAAAGAAAAGTGCCACTCAGAGCAACTCATTAAGTTTATATGACTTTAAAGTCTGACAAAACCTCACAATTCAAAAGTCAAAACATTCAAATACAGATACACAGATGTATGAGAGGAAAACCACACACACACACACGCGCGCGCACACACACACATGCTTTTTTCACTGCAGCCTCTAATGGGATAATCTCATGAAGCGGTTAATGTTGGCCCAGGGCTGACTCAGATTAATTGCATTACAGCATACACCATGAAGATTTAATGACGGTCTTCATAAAACAACACCTGGTGTCAAACTAGATTATAGAAAATCTCAAACTAAAGAAGTTCTAATTCTTTCAAATTTTAAATCCCAACTTACTCAAGCACTAGAAAAGTTAGATATGTTTCCTCATACCTGCAGAGGCACTCTAGGATGTTCAATTTTGAAAAAGCATTAACTGCTTTGGTAAAAAAAAGAAAAAAAAGAAACACATGCAAAGTGAAGGTAGCTCACTTCATTATCCCCAGAACTGTCACTGTGTTACATGTTACTTACTTCATTTCTGTTGGAGTTGAGGTAAGTGCAATGCAATGTACACTAACAGAATCAAATCTCCAGCCTTTGGTATTTAGAGTGGTCAGCACAAAAACTTGGTTTTAATGTCACAACTGCTCCATCAAAAATTATTTCCAGAAGTCTCCTGATGAAGTCCCAGGTTGAAAAGAAGAAAAAAAAACTGCAGCTCTGCCGAAAGCTAGCAGCTCTCAGCTGTCCTCCAAGCCTCGCAGCATCCAGAGATCCAGAGAGAAGCAAGCCAATGCAAACCAAACCACAGACCCTGTCATAGCCACAGCAACCTGAAATGCCCCATCCTAAAGTCTGCAAACCCCCTTCAGCCCCCACCCTCTGACTTCACCATCACCACCACCCACAACCAGATACAGTACACCCCAATGCATAGATCCCACACAGATCATAAAAACCTAGAAATGAATAAAACCAAGAAGTGGAAGGAGGAGTTAGTATTTGAGCTTAAGAGTCAAATCCCTCAGAGACCCTCCATTCTCTGGACATTGTAATCCCCCCCAGAAGGGCACACTCCCAGTGTCATCAGGAAACACTGGAGAGCGAGGGAAAAGGCCACCTGATAGAGATGAGCATGATGATGCCTGCTAATGGCTCAATTCGGACCAGAGTGCTTATTCTGAGAGGGGGATAAAATAATGACGAACAAGAAGATTTAATGTGCATAATGCTGCTGTTTTCAGGCTTTAGGGTCATCCTGATCGACAGCAGATGGGAGGTTAATGTTTATCACTCTTTAGGATATAGCATATGTCACTCTAGAGCAAATACTGTATTATGTGACATACAAATATCTCTGTAAATTTTGATGTCACACTAATCCCTAGAATCACTAGATTTAAAGATGTGTTCAAAGAAAAGCCCTCAATGACTTAAAAAAGGCAAATGGAAATCATGAAAGGAAAAGAAGTTCCATATATCTGTATCTTAAGCTGTTTGGAAAATAAGATTCAAGTCACACGCATATAGAGTCAGCCACAATTCAATGAGAATCAAAAGCACTGGACTCTGCAAATGACCAACGTGATTCACGTTAGGACGGTGTCATGCTGATTTCCCTCTAGTCTCCCAGCAGCATGGGATTTCACATTGAATTGAGCAGTATCACATTATTTTAATTAGGGAAATGTGTTGAAACGCCATTTCCTCTTCAAACAAACGACAAACCGCACAACAAAAGCCAGAGGAATCCCAGCTCTATCTGCAAAGGTTGTGTCATGAGAAATCACTCATCCTAAATCCCTTGACATGTCGTACTCATTCAAAGGGCCCTTGCAGGGAAGAGAGGAACATTTTTTTTTTTTGATGGGAGCAAGAGAGTCGGACAGAGAAGAAGGGGTTACAGAGGGGGAGGAAGAGGGACACTAGGGGAGAAGGGGGTACTTGGGTCACAGCAGCACCTCTCAGCCAAAAGAGAGGCCTGCAAGGGGAAGGCCATCCCTGCTCTTGGCTGGTACCATGTGAAGCTCTCTGCTTCCTCTCTCTTCCTTCTGAGGGGCTTTGTTTCACACGCAAACAGTGGCAGTGGCCCCAACTCGCCCGGCCAAGCACTGCATCCAAACTGGCAGGGGTGAGAAAAGAAGGGAGGGGGTTTGAGGGTAGTGTGAGGAAGGGAGGGCAGTGGGCATGTCCAGAATGCCAGCTCTTTCAGGCCACTGATGTCATGCCTGTGCCCACCGTGGGAGAGCAGCGGAGGGACCAAGGCGCCCCTTTCTGTTTCCCCCTCCACAGTCTCTTTTTCCAGGATGAATGCATCTTTCACAAGCGGCAGCCCATTGTGTCCCATAATCGACAGCGATTATCCCGATTTTATGCTGCCTTCCCAGTGCGAGGAGGTTCCCTGAGTGCTGGCATTGAGGGCCGCTGCGATGCAGCAAGGACCACGAGGGGTTGTCCTAGCAACTAACTGCGGCTTAGGGAGAAGGGGATGAAGGGGGAAGAGGAAGCTTGAAGACACACACACACACACACACCACCAAGCAAACAAACAAACACACACACTGTGCACATACCATAACAAAACTTCTTCAACTACCCCCCCCCCCCCCCCCCCCCCCCCCCCCCCGCTTAAAAAAACATATAGATTTCAAAGGACAACTTTTAACATGCATTTTGGGTTCCTGCTTCTTAATTCACAGGCTACTGTCACATGCTTTGACTCACATTGCTTGTCCACACGTGCTTAACTAATACGAATGTTCGGTAGCAGCTTAAGGAATCTCCATATTGTTTGTGTGTGTGATATAGAAGAAGGAGAGGGAGATGTTAATGAGAATAAAAGTTTCCCACTGGTCCCTGAAAGGGTCTGTTGCCCGTTCTCATGACTGAGGCATCACAATATACTGTGAGGTAAAGACAACTGGATCATGGCCAGGCTCCGGATATATCTAGCCCCCTCTGGGCCTCACAGCCACTTGCCATGCAGTGGGAAGAAACCGGCTCACACATACTGGGTGCATGGGAGCTTTTAAAAAGACCCCCCCCCTTCACCACCGCCACCATCACCATCACCTAAATGAAGCTCTCAGCAAACACTTCAGGTTGTGCTGTGCATAGGAAGTGGGAGATAAATTCCAGCACTGGAAGAAAGAGAAGCTTTGTCACTCCACGCCTCTCACTGATGAATCCCTAGATGCTTGTTGGGATGAATGCATTCCCTGATAGCTAGTGATGGAGAGATGTGTGGACTGTCATTTGAATTGGATTAGTCCATCCTCAGTGTATCCTAATGTTCATCCTGTGACACAGAACACACAAGAACCTCTTAGAGCGCTTCCTGTTAAAGCACCCACCATATACTATGAGTAGTGGGCAACAAAAACATTCCCATAGTTGGTTTTGCCCGATGCTGCCTCAAAATGTTACATAGATTCAACACAAATATCAAACCACTATCAACTGATCATGTGTTGTTGCCAAAACACACTTGCAACTTCTTCCCAGCTTGAGCATCTCTATGTGGCTGATGTGAAAAAGATCCAACCTTTATATCTTACAAGAATAGAATTTTCATAAAAATATCGACATTTAGAGACGCTAAAAAAACAATGTAATGCCCAACAAGGAGCCCATTCATTTTTAACTTCATAGGAATAAATTTGGTTTGTTATGTTTTACTTGTTTCAGAGCAGAGTTATAAACCATGTCACAATTTATACATTGATTGCGTTATCCAATGGGAAAGATAATCTAAAGTCACCAACAGCCATGATCAATTACACAGCCTCAATCCCCAGCTCCTATGACCTCAAAAGTGTTGGCTTTTTCCACGATAAACAGGGATTCTTGGGTGCATGTGCCATCCAGCACTAAAACCCATGAGCCTACACAAGTCATGCATGCCAAACATGGGCAAATGGTTAGCATACATTGGCATCTTGGATCAAATGTTCCTTATTTGGCGCATTTCTGTTTTTGTCTTTTTTTCAGCAGTTACTTTTTGGTAACTGTCCATCATGTGTGGCAATATGCAAATTGCTTTGTCCATTATGTACCAGCAGTTAGACTGTAACCCTGTTTTCTATTCCTCCATCACATTTTTACTTTTCTGTTTTACAATCAGGGTGCATCAGCATCCTCGAAACGCATGACTGCCCCACACTGTACGTGCCTGTCCCTCAACTTCCTCTAAGGTTTCCCTTTGTTTGACACAACTCTTTGTGTCCGTAATGAGGCGGTCATTAGAGAGAGCCTCTGGGAATCCTGAGGCCAGTGTTGTAGTCTGCATAGGTCTCTCAGATGTGACCAGTTCCACTGTAATTATGTGCTAACGGCCTATTATGCTGGAGTGCGGCTGTTACAGGGCTGAATTGGATGCTTCCCATTCATTTAGTTAATATCTGCAGAGAGATTTGGTTTGATGGCATTTTTGTCTAACCACGGTTCTCTATAAAGCAATAAATAATATCAAATTCTCGACTGCACATATATCTCCCTTTTCAAATGTAGGATTCCAGTTTTTGGAATGACCCCCCCCCACCCACATGAAATGTCTCATCTTTTTTCAACTGACTTTCCTCAATACTGCCTTAAGAGTCTTTACTGTGTTGTGTTACTTTATCTGGGATGTCCTTCAAAGCTGCAACCAAAAAGGATTTTGTTCCTCCTCTTATCTTCTGTCCCCAACCCCCATCGTCCGTCAAAAGCTGAACAGATGAAAGGTCAACAGAGAAAGAAGATCATCTACAGTATAGTCATGTCAGATTTTCCTTCCCACATCCTTCTTTAGTAAAAGAGCGGTTACACACCTCGCAGACACATCCCACATCTTTTCCAACTGTAACCTTCATTCAGGTTGAAGGCATATGAAGCAATGCTGCTATCATTAGAAAAGTTGCATCTGTTTAACAGATCTTGCTACACAGCTGAACGCTCCTCTTGATGGCTTCGGTCCGATCCCCACTGGAGCTCATTAAATCTGCCAGTAAGGCAGGACCACCCTACCCCCTACTACAACCACCACTACAGTATACCCGCTACATTGCCGAGAGGGGGATGACAGTACGAGAGAGAGGGAGGTGTGTAGCAGACTGAGGGAAAAAACATATACAGATAGATGTGTAACAATGCATGGGGGAAGGGTGGAGGGGAAAAGGGGGGGGAGGGGGAAAGGGGAAGGTGTGGCAGATGTAGGTAGGGATGGAGACAAAGGAATGGAATGGGAAACACATGAGAAAATAAGTGAAAGTGGAGGGAGAGGGTGGGACATAGGTCAGATTAAAGCAATCAATTGAAGTGGAGAATGAGACTGACCATGTCCTATGCATACAGCATACAAGGGGTTTCTGTGTTATCAGGTTATGTGTGGACACAGAAAGCGCTGACATCTGTGAGGGGCAGCTGGCCTCACCAAATGAGATTACTGCACAAATTATGTTTCATACATCAGTAGACTCACCTGCTACACTCGAAAAATGTAAACATACGTAGACGATAAATGAACTCGCTGTCTGGCCTCACATTGCCCACACTTCTGTGAGTATAATGCAAGCATATAAACACACACTCAGAAAATATTGTGCTCTGGCAGTTATAAATCTCAGTTGGTCCAGTCCCATGATATTGGAGGCGGGGTGAGGGGTTTACAGTCTCACTCAGGATTTGCTAATAAGAGGACTAAGGAGGATGGATGTTCTCTCACTAATTAAACACTGGAGTCTGCAGGGACCAAGCACAGCCCACAGCAACTGCCCTGCCCCAATCTCCTCACACTACCCCGCAGTGTTGACAGAAAGGGCATTCCTGCACACACACATACATCTCATTACATCAGCCATCAAGGATAGACGACCACACACACACACACTTACATGAGCATATCCAGCTCATGACTCACTAAATCCTATGGGCTGTCAAGCTGTATACATATTTTAGTGACCATAGGGCATGTTGGGACATGTCTTAAACATAATAAGTGAAAGCTCACATTTTAATTCCATTTGCTATAAAACTTATCTCTGGGCACTTTCCAAATGGGGCATGTGCCAAATGGTGTGAACTGGCCGCATGTCATGCTGTGCTTATCACTGTAAACAGCAACTCAAACATTTTAGACATATTGGACATTTGATTCATTACATAGCTCTGATGCAAATGCCCCCTGTATGCACTGTGTTTCTCTCTCAATGCAATGTTCTCTGTCTGTGTCTCTGCAATTAAGAAGCTGCTTCACATCAACGCTGACCACAATACAGTAGGAAATCATATCAGGAGAGCAGGGAAGTGTGACAGAGTAGTCAGTCACTGTTACTCTCTCTGTCACATTGTGTGTGATATGTGTTTTCTACAGTGTTCATCTCTTCCTCATTACAGTCGCTCTTTAACTCCCGTTTTCCCCACCAGTTTGTCTTCCTCTTTCACAAATACAAGATCTCATAGCAACAAATACACTGCATCACCGCGTTTCGTCTCTTTGCTATGCAAGTCAGATTTCTCTCTAGAGAAATTTATAGAACTTCACTTTCCTCTTGTTCGGAAACTGACAGAGAATGAAAACCTAATAGGAACCTAGTGGGAACCTAATAATTGTCCAAACGTTTTTGTTTATGGCAAGCAGCATTTCAAACAACACATTCTGTGATGCATTAAGTGAAAACGTAAACAAAATAATCATGTAAGGATAAAGCCTTTTTTTAGGTCAAATTAATATGCTACTTATGTCTTTTCATTTTTACTCCTTTACCGAGCCTTGTCAGGCTGAGTTGTGAGCTGTGGGCTTTAAGCCTGCTTTCCTTTCAGGACCAACTCACTGACTCTGTTCTTTCAGAACCACATCTGTACACATGAACCAGGAACATAATCCTTAAACACTATGAACCAACCTCTGCTTATTACTGACAGCTGTTACACATGAAAAGCTCCAGAGGGACCTCTCTGTTCTGCGCTTCATTGTTTTTCTTTCCACGTCATTCTTCGCTGCACACTTTGCCAAACTATGTAAATATTTCTTCAGTCACATGCGCAGCACTGGAATGTCATTGAGAGTGAAAGCACTCGCTAAGGCTCATTCAGTCTAATCATGACAGCCTGCTTGTATCTCTGTGCAAAATTGTTCTCCACACATCTCTTGTGTCTGATTCTAGTAAGAATTAAATCCCCTGTGCACGCTGATCTTAGCCAGCTCAGAAGGTGTTAAAGGCCCCCCCCCCCCCCAGTGTAGATTTGAGGCATACAACATAAATTCCCCGAAATCCTGGTGCTCTGTAATCCTCATACAATAAGAGGAACGAGGATTCCAAGTCATGTCAGAATCCGGATAAAACAGGATTCGATCTTGGATTTCTTTTTTTGGAGTGGATAAACCCTAAATCAATTGAAATAGACAATACATTTGGACAAGTTTGATCTTTTGCTTTATTCTGACACAGGGTTATGTATTTATGTTATATTACATCAGGCAAAGAAACCATTAGAAATGAAATGTAATGAATGGATGGACGGACGAATGAAAAGACAGAGGGGCGAAGGGATGGATGGATGGATGGATGGATGGATGGATGGATGGATGGATGGATGGATGGATGGATGGATGGATGGATGGATGGATGGATGGATGGATGGATGGATGGATGGATGGATGGATGGATAGATAGATAGATAGATAGATAGATAGATAGATAGATAGATAGATAGATAGATAGATAGATAGATAGATAGATAGATAGATAGATAGATAGATAGATAGATAGATAGATAGATAGATAGATAGTTGTAGCTCCTAATTGACCAGTGCATAATGTAGTGAGCCAAAACCCTCCAACAAAACCTTCTCTGTGTTCATCAGACATTGAGGCCGGTTGCTCTTGGAACACGCCACCCCTACTAGAATAATGGACCACTTTACGGGCCTCCAAGTTAGTTCACAGAATCTCGAGCTGGGAAACCGCTAGCATGGGCTTCATGGGGAGGAGGGGACATTTAATTGTTTCCTACGTTTTTTGGGTTTTGTTTTTGTAACACCCCCCCTCCTCTCTCTTTCCTCTTTTAGTCCTGAAAAGGGGTCTGACAAACATGCAATGAAGGGGATTGTTGTGTGTTCCGCTGGACGAGTGGGTGAGGTAAACAAAACAGACTGTAGAGTCTAGAGATTTGATAGGCTGAGCAGTGGGGGAGCAGCACCCATGCAGAGGGAGGATTGGTCCAGAGATCTGTGGAGTAGGAGTGGTGAGGCCCCCAAAGGGTGAGAGAGCAAACAGGGTTTATTCCGGAAAAGGTGGGAGGTGGACATGGGTGCTGAGGTTACTCCTCCGAGTGCGGGGTATTGTATTTGTTGCTGAAGTTCTCATGCATGTCCCGTTTTTGGCTCCCCAAAATGTCCAAAAGTGATGGAGCTCTCTGCGATTAAGCGGACAAGTGGCAGCTCTGCTCTGCTCTCCCACAGCTTGGGCTATTTACATACTCAAGAGGAACATTAATGCCGGCCGATCCCCCTGAGCTGAACAATGAGGCACACAAACCTGCCTCCGAGGCCCATTACGCACTTAATTGAGGATTTGTGGAATAGTAACAAGGGAGCAAAGAAATAGGAGGTTGGAGGGGAAGTGGGTGAACAGCAAACTGCACTTAAAACTTTTCTGTGTCATGTCAGATCTCAGCTGTTGGCAGGAGGATCAAATATGAAAGTGATATTAAGCCTCATTTTTGTCTCCATATGGAACGTCTCGGCCACATCAAATCCTTTGTTCCCCCCTACTCATCCCCTTCCTCTTTAGTCCCCATCCGCTGCTCCTCCCATTATCCTCATTATTAACTGTCATGAATGCTTTCTCTTGGATAGAAGCATGTGAGGAGAAAAGCTGCTCAAGCAATTTGGGAAATTTTATTCCAAAGCTCCACACAAGATGCACAAAAAAAAAAATTGGTGTAATGTACTTTTATAGCACGCATTGACTGTCTTAGATTCAAGTCAAAGTGAGCGATCTTTGACTTCTTTTTTTTTTTTTCATGTAAATTGAGATATTATCTAAAACAAGGTTTCAAAGAGCAACAGCTTTGGAACAGGTTGCTTCATGTGATAACCAATGTGAATCTGTCAGCCTGCATCTTGTGACAACTGTTGAGATGCGGTCTGCCATTTGTTTTGAATGAGGCACTTAATGTGCTTTAATTATGATCCTTTTGTGACAGCACAATGGGATGACTGTTCTCAGTGGCATTGCCTTTGGTGCCAAGGGAAGAAGCAAACAAAATGAGAACCCCCCCCCCCCCCCCCCCCCCCCCCAACTGTGCACCCCTTCTTCCCTTCACCAATCACTTAGAGCAATGCCGTGACTCCCTCTGTTGACCTGAATTCCGATGCAGCAGGTGCCAATGGGATGTGGGTGGTTCGGTGTGGAGGGCAGTGGCACTGTGGTGGGCTGGGTGGGCTGAGGCCTGAACTGTACCACCGACCCAGTGTGTAAGGTTAAGGTCTGATAATAATGTGTAAAGAAAGCTTGGGAAAACTCCAGACTGAGTCACTTCAACTTAAACAGACACATCAGCTGTTAAGAACACCAGTTTAGAACTTTTATGAGAACAACCTTTATGTTCGTATAGATCATTCTCTCTTGAGCTTATCTGTAATGAAATGTGCCACATGACAGCCATCAAGTGGCTATATTGGAGGGAGTTAGGGATAATTGCATTTTTACAGAGCATACAGTACACATAATTAAAATGATTTGACAACATACACCCCATCTGCATTGAAATAAAATGAATTATTTTTACATTGAAGTTCTGCGTAGTCTGCTTGATTTAATGAGAAACACATTTGGTTTCACATTAGGAGTATATACTTCATCCCTTACCCATCAGCACTGAATTTATGGGCTGTTTAATGATCGCGCCTGTCTCATAGCGAGACTGAAGAAATGCTTTGACCAGGGCCAGCGGAGATCTATCGTTTTGCCGCCCAGCAGCACACTGGCTAGTGAATGCCTGTGTTTCTGTTCCTGTTCAGTCATACAGAAGTGAAGGGAGCTTGGCTCTTTGTTTGGTCAACCCATGGGAAAGGCCTCACTCTGTTCTGCTCTCTGAGAACCGAAACACGGATTCTATAGGGCTTCACTACAAGAGCGGATAAAAAGAGCATGAATCCCACATTTCAGGAAGATTCACACCGGGAATACAGTGATGGGAAGCAGGCAAAGAAAATGAAGTGCAGATACAAATGAAATTATTAAGTTAATTGGGAAGGAGTGAAAGAAAGGAAGAGCTAATGGCAGAGAAAGAGGAGTATTGAGAGACACAGATAGACGAGCATGAGGGTGGTAAGGAGTGAAAAGAGGAGCTGGATGGTACTTTGGCAACTTCAGCATGTTCCCAGGAGGATTACTCAAGCACTAGAAGCTAAACAGACTGCCAGCAAGACCACAGAGATGTCCCGTGAATGGAGACACACAGCCACACGAATGCATAAAAAACACACGTCAATAAATATGAGGAAGACTCTCTGTATCCAGGTGTCTATCTTACATTTACCCTTTTCTAGCATTTGTCCACCTCTTTTGTCTTTATCACTTTTTCTTTTTTCACACTTCACCGTGTAAAAGCCATTGTTTTCTCACTCGTTATTTTTACCACTCCTTCTCTCTCACTGTTCCCTGCAGCCTCTCCAAGAAGCAGAGAGTTGAGCTTTGACTTGGTCCAACACAGACAGGTAACATATGCCTCGACTTGACGTGGCTTGTGCAGCCCTCAAGGAGAATAAAACAACCCACCTTCTTCACTCCATTCTTGGTACATTTATCTGTCTTCAAACAAAGAAGGAGTCCATGTTTTACTGTCTATCCTCCCCATCTTTTTCTCTTTCAGTCACTCCCACTTCTCCCTCTCACACACTTCTGGCAGTGTAAAATCTCAGTTAATCTGGCAGAGTTTTGAGTGTCTACACATTGTTCTCACACACTGCTCTGAAGTGCATTATGGAGCAGTGTACAAAATATAAACGCAGCAAGAAAAATACGCCGGAACTGTCTGCTGCATGCAGGTTTGTTCAGGCCATGTAAAAGAAATATGACTAATTCTCGCTATGAAAACAAGAGCATACTCTCACATTTCTACCCACCACATGTGAACATATTATAGATATGGATCTTACAGCTTAATCTCAATGCAATTGTGGTTTAATCAGTTGATGCCTGCTTGATGGTTCATTTGCCGTCTGGTCAACATGGCTGTCTTTTATGATTTTTCCCAACAAATCCATACCGCAGATTCTTCATTTATATATCTCAAGCACAGCCAACTACTTTAATCCATAAAACTGTTGATTGACCTTCTAAAGTTTAATCAAAGCACAGCCAATGAAGAGGCTATCAGTCAGCGTATTGATTTTTTTGACCACTTCCTTTTCTGTATTATTTAGCATGGCATATCTCCACAGCTACCCTCCCCCTGTGTGTGTGTGTGTATGTGTGTGTAAAGGCACACTCACAAACATACATGTTCATGTAAACATCTTCTCTGCCCTGAGTACCCCAAGCGATGTCTAATCTAATTAAAGTAACGTCCTCACAGATGGTTTGCGGAACAGATTCGGAGAGAGATGATTTGGACTCGTTTCACTTCCAGTGGGCGATCGGCAACGCTGGAGGGTTTGTCTGGACGTGTGGGTGCCTCTTTATGTTGTCTGTGTGTGTGTATGTATGTGTGTGTGTGTGTGTGTGTGTGTGTCCATGGTTGTGCTAAGGAGGAGGCTGATAATGACATGATTGAGTGTTGGCCTAGGTTTGATTAGGTTTACAGTCAAATCCCAAAAAACAGGCTTCTCATCGACAAAGATTGTTTCCACAAAAAAAGCGGATTAATGATTTCTCAGATTAGATGAAGATTTTTGTATTTTTTTAATGCCAGTAGTCATAATGAAAGTATGTTGATAATGGGATATAGATGCACGTAATTAAAAAAAAAGGTAATTATCTTGATCATTTTGCATTTAATGCTATTCAGCCATGGGAAACTGAAAAACGAAAGCATACGGACAAATAAAAGACCCAGAAAATTGTGATTTTCTATCATTTTTGAACAAGTTTTATAAAATACATTTCATCAAATTATCACAGCTACTTAGAGCTAAATTTCCTTTACACTAATGATGTTATCCTCTGTGTATAATTTGCCAAAACAGTCTCCCATTGATGGAGATTGCTTGTAAGGATTGGTTGTTACAGTTGAATTCGCAGCATGAAACCCACTCATGATAAAATATACTTGTTTATAAAATGAAAATAAAACAACCCCCCCTACAGATAAAGAAATACTCTCATTATATTAAATGACTCATCCTGCCTTTAGCATGTGTGTGCCTGCCTGGTCTGTCATGCTCATTCATGTAAAGAAGCGAATGCCACAGTGCTGTAGTATAGAGAGTCGCCTCTGGGAAAAGGACAAAACATATTAGATGCATGGACACTTTCGCTTTTCACATTCTCTCAGCAATTACACTGAAAGAAGGGTCTCGTCAGATCCTTGAGGAGACTGTACGTTCAGCTCCTCTCAGCATCGGCAGTTAAAGGTTATACCACCGTAAAAAAAAAAAACGGTATGGACCAATACTTATGTTTAAGATTAAAAAGCACCACCTGCTCTCAAGGTTTGCATACATCAACAGGCCGTTAACAGAAACATCCAGAAAGACCCTGTAGGCTATTTTTCTAAGTGACAAGACAAGAGTAATGTTGAAGGCGATCAACTGAAGGTTCCAGGAGAGTTGGTTTCCATGGTGACACTGATGGTGCAATTGGAAAACTGTGTGTGTGTTTGCGTGTGTGTGTGTGTGTGTGTGTGTGTGTGTGTGTGTGAACAAGCACGGGTATAGGTTTAATATGAAAGAGGGAAAGCGCTGCAGTGATTGGCTCAAGAGGTGGGTGGCGATGGGAAGATCGGAGGGACTCTGTTGGTCCCTTGCAGGTGTGTTTTCTGTGCATTAATAAATTATTTCCGGAAATAGAGATGTAGTCATTGTGGAAGAAGAAAAAGGCAAGCTTACAGACCAGAAAAACACAGATGAATTTCCATATCAAAATTTTTTTCTTTTTTTATAGGAAAAAATAAGATTGAGATCAAAGTAAAACTGTGGTTCTTCCTCAGAAGTGGAAACAGGTATTGCATCTTCTTGAGCAAGCCTCAACACATTTAAACCACATTTTGTACTCGAGTTTCAACTTGTTGACTGAAGTCAAAGTCACTTCAGGCCTCTGCAGAATACAGTGCAGTCGAATATGGTTTATAACCTTAAGGAATGCACTAATTTTTCAAGAAACATCATCGACAATTTAAAAAATAAAGTTCAATTAAAAGCAACTTTCTCGTCCTTCAATCACCAAACGCGTTAAACTGAAGTTGGTTTTGATAAGGGAAAGATTTTTGAAAGGCCTTTTAAAAACCCCAGCATCATAAGGTGATGGTTCAAACGTAAAGCTCCGACAACAAAGTGTTGCCCGCGGCTGCTTTAGAACCAAACGTTCAGAGACCTCACGTTTTGTTTCCTGAGATGTAACTGTAATGGACAGTGTATAGAGTGCTAACTAATTGTTTATCTGCTCAAAATCTAAAATTTGACAATCATTGTAAGCATTGGCGTTTTAAGGCGGTTACCTGTCAAACCGGAATAAAGATGTGCGTAAAAGCGGCTCTTTTGTTTACGCTTGGGGAGCAGCTCGAGCTTACCGTGTGCGATGTGCGCTTCCAGAGTTTTTCACTGCTCCTTGTCACTGCAATGTTTTAATCTATGATTGTTTGTGGAACATAAACGTAATATAAAGAACATGACTATATAAATATAAAGAACTCAATAGCAACACTTAACAGATCTGTTAATTTGTGTTTCTGAATGTTTTGCCTGTAAACACGCTATCCCATTACACCTGCTTTAATTTCTCGTTGAAAGCAATCATTCCCATTAACCTGTGATAATACAACCAATTACCCAATTACACGTCTAGATCGTCAAAATCTAGTAATACCCTCAACAACTTTACCAGCGCGCGTAATGAGCCATTGATGTGTAAGCGTAAAGAAATACAAGGGAATGTCTTACCTTTGCAGAAAAAGAGAGAAGTTTTTGGTCTTATCCCCTTGCAGGGTCTTGTCGCATCCGCTTCAGATGTGGTCAGCCACGGCGAGCTGCAGGGTGCACGGCGGGTCCAGGACACAGGGGCGATCACGGACCACACGGAGGGATTTTCTGTCAGTTAAATCCGAGGAGCTCCGCAGCTCAACGATACCACTGAATGAGCTCTGCTTCACCTCACTCCTCGGCGCTTTACTCCCGCACCCGCCTCCGCCCGTTTCCCCCCTCTTTGTCTCTGCTACATGGGAATGCCAGCTCCCGTTGGTTGAGGATACAGCCTATACTGTTCCCATCTCTCTCTTTCTCTCTCTCACCCACTCATTGTCACTCTGATTTGAAAAACACAATTGAATTTGACGCAACACCTATTCCTAGTTAGCTATGAACTGCCCTATATGAAAATTCCATTCTAACCATAGAGAGTACTCCAATTAAATCTTACATTAACATGCAGATGGTGTCCTGTAGGTTCTCATGAGCCTCTCTGGCCAGCCTTTGATGTTTTTTTATGACCTTTATTTTGAAGCACTAACGAGAGACTCATTAAACCTTTGCTTCCAAGGCTAGAAATAGCAAGCCTAAGTGTTTCTTTAATCTTTAGAAGCCAACATGATGTACTGCAGATGTAATTACAGTATTAGACAGCAATTTAAATTGATGCATAATGAAAAGAAAAAGCTGTAAATGTAAGTCAAAACAAAGTAGAAAAGAGCCAAAGGGCTGCGTAAGATCTTTGTCTCATTTCAGTATATTCACTGACTTGACAATACTTTTTTGTGCCTCATGACACATGACTGACAGTGACAAAATGTTGTATTTGTGTCTTATGGTACCAGCTTGCATGACGTCAAGGTTGAGGTCCTTGCAAATACAAAAACGTCTATCAGTCACAGAATAGAAGTGAAAGAAGTGGCTTCATTTAACAATTGTGTCATAATGCTTTTTCAAATAATGCTGATTACTTTAATCTAATCCTAAAAAACACTTTACAACATTTTAATACAAAAAAAATCAGAAGTAAAATTTTCAGAGCCAATTTTATGTAAAAGTAAACTAAAACATAGAGATCAGTAATATGAATCCTGTTGATAATTATTTCATCCAAACAAGTAATAATCAAACAATTGGCAGATTAATATTCTGTGATTGACATTCGGGCCATTTATGTTAGGGAGGTGGAGACCTTTATTTCTGTAGGGGGACTGATAACAACTTCTTTGACTTTTAGATTCATGCAGATGCTTTTGGATACCATCACAATGACGTCTGTGAAGTGAGAAATAACAAGAAAAGAAGGGTGCATGGCAGGATTGGAGACAGGGCCATATTTTAAAGATGCTTGTTGAAACGACTTGTTTGAGACATTCCTTTTTTAAAAAGTGACTTAGTGCTTGATAGTTTTTGAAACTCCTGCCTCACATACCTGTTCCTGGAATTAGGGGGCTAACTGTTTTATAACTTAGAATAACACCCAAATTCATGCTGGTCAAAGTTAAACATAACAAAGCCGGAATTAGAACTTTCTCCAAAGCTCATCTTTAAATCTCTTTGCAAACTTTGAGTTTTAAAAACAAAGTGAAACAACTAGACCTGTTTTTCTTTCTTTCTTTTTTTTCATTAACAATTCTCACACCTCTCTATATAACTGCAGATTCTTAAACTTTATTTGTCCTTTTTGAACTGTAGTTGTAATGCTTTAATTCTCCCACATGGTGCAAGAACATTTGTTTTCAAAACAAAAAAAAGCAACAAAGTGTATCATATATCACAAAGTAAGAGGTCATAGTAGACTGTCAATCAACACAGTTGATGCTGAGAATGGAAGATAAAAAAACACGTTGTTTGCCAGTCATCCTACCCAAACTTAAAAATGACCCATAAAATCATTTATAATTGACCCCATTAAAGGAGGGCAACATTTCCACAGACGATGACAACACTCAACTCCAAACTGCTCATAGACTTGACAGAAACATAATTGTTTTCACAAGTTGGGTTAGTGCTCTGTGTCTTTTCTGCTTATTATTAAGCAACAAATGAGAAGGGATTAATAAAAGCAAATCCCCCCCAAAGTGATCTGTTAGCATTGCAGCAACTGATGGAATGCACTGTTGACGTTGAGAAGAACAATCATAAGAACACTTTCTTCCCCCAGGTGTCACTCTCATGAATGTTAAACAGTCACAGTGTCACACCTGTCGCTGTGAAATAACACTGTGAATGCACATATACATATATCATTTAATTTAAATGATCAATTTACACACACTTTCAATGTAAATACTGTAAAAGTCTACCTCAACGCATGTCACATTCAGTATGTGCATCTTTTTATTATAATGTTACTTCTGCATCTTTTGCACTACTCACCACTGCTCTACTGTCTTATTTAGCCTTGTCGATAATCTTTGCTATTTTATTTTATTTTTTTTTAGGGGGGGGTTAATATTTAATGTTATACATTGTACATTAAGAGCACAGTTCACCAAAGTTAAATTCATTCTGATGTGTGTAAGCATACCGAGCCAAAAAAAAAAAAAAGCTGATTCTGTTTCTGTGCAACTACTTAAGCTGTACAGCTCTGACAACCTAGAAAGAAAGACCGCTGGGTGCTGACATTGTTTTTTGATACCTGGCTGGAGTAGATCAAAATGGAGATGTTATTGGTTGACAGTGAATGGAGAGCATCAAACTATGGAGTCTGGTCATGGATGTATCATTTGGCATTTTGTCACATGCTTCACGTACTGTACGTCATGCATTATTTGCTTATTTTGTTATTTATTTTTGTCACACCCACTTTGTTTTAACTGAGCCACTGTTAAAGCTTTCAGATATAATGACATCTTTGTTGTTGTTTGTTTGCTTCTGTATTTTGTAGTTGGAAACATGTCTCATTTTATTCCTTTGGTGAAACAAATAAACGTTTTATTTCAAATGATGCATAAAGGTTAACCAGGGAATGTTTTGATGTCGTGTGTGGTTTCTTTACAAAGGAAAGCTGTCAGTCATCAGGAGAAAATGTCAAAGTAAATATCATGAGTAAAATACACAGGAGAACGAAAGGCTGAGCAGTTTTCCTAAATGGCAACTTACTCTCAGGTGAAGACTGATAGGGGATAGAAAAAATTAGCACTACATTTTAGATCAATAGCTGGTGGCTGATTTATTTTATCTGATCATATTTCATGTTCATATTTATTTCCTGTTCATATATCATATCACATAATAATGAATACATTAAAGCATTAGGTTAACAAGAGTAAAAGACTTGTCTTAAATGTTACGGCTCTGGACTGAAAAGGACCTGTGCATAATCAGTCATCCGAAGTAACTTCATAAAGAGGAGACACAGCCTTTAACACTTGCACCAGCATTTTGTCATTTTGTCTGCTACAACAAACTAAAGAGGCAAAGTGATTCTTTATTCATTATATAAAACACAAGTTGGGTTAAAAAGGCCAAAGTGAACATAGTTTTGTTGTAATGTGTTTAACTGTAGATTGACGAGTAACTTCAACAATAATGATTTATGTTCTAATATCAAATAAAAACGCTTTTATTTCTGTTTACACCTGCCAAACTGGCAAAGCTTTGTAACACCAGCAGGCATGTGTGTTTGGTGTGTCTCCCTCTACTCCTATCTCGAAAGTTATGAACAAGAGAATTATTTGCATGAAAATGGCTGCAGGCCTCCAACATGCCAGGGTATATTCGTGATGACGTTATTTTTTTGCTAGACAATTAGCTTGTGTTTATTGATGAGTGTGTTTGTGCGAAAGAGGACAGTGAAACTTCTCTTAAAGCTGTTCATATGAGTCAAATGAAACACACACAGATCAGACTACCATTTATGGTAGTTTTTGAAACTTTAAACATATTAAAATGTTAAGAAAGAAAATAATACTGATCAACAGAAGTGTTTTTTTTCCCTTTGTTACCAGCCCATTATAGGTAGCTTTGAGTTGGTGCCCTTTGCTGTCTTAACGCTCTGATGGAGAAAGTGAGCCAGCACCAGCCTGAAATGCTTGCCTCATTGTGTCATTGCTTTGGAAGGGTAACCTGCTGTGCAGTTGTTCTGATCTTAAATGATCATAAGCTCCACAAGGCACTTGGGCCAGCTTTTGCCAGCATTACCCTAAATGATTCTGACTATAACAAACAGGAGATTTGAATTTTCCTTTTAAGGAGCCTTGACAAGTTATGTTCCAAACAATAAATTAAATGTTTCTAATTTATTAAAAAATTCCCGTTTTCCTGTAGCTTGCTTCGCTGCCAGAGGTTGTTGGCTTTATGCTACAGTAATTAAATCCTCTATAGAATTTCAGGGCAAATCCAACCATAGCCTGGGTTGCTTGCCCATGAGATAGAGCCAATCATGTAGGTCTCACACATTTGAATGTGTGAGGATTAATGCGACCAGACTTGAATGTGACAGGAAGTCAATATGGGTATGCCAAGTGTGATGCCCAGTAGAGTCATCAGGGGCCCGTTTCTAAAAGACGGTTCAACAAACTCTCACACTAACCCTGAGAGTAGATTTACCCACAGGTTTTCCGTTTCTAGATCACTTCACTGTGTTCAGCGCTTGAACCATGAGGATAAATAGCCACATTAATGGAGCCCCATACTACGATTCACCAAGGCAATGGAAGACAAAAACAGAGATCCTCGTACTTTAACCATCTCGAAATATAACGTATCATGTGGACAAATAGGCACAGTTTTTAGAAGGGGAAAAAAGTAACCCTGGGCAGCGCAATTGAGGGAGTGGTGTGGGAGAAAACAGCTCCTCGCATCAGCGCATAATAAAGTCTATTCATTTACATAGACCTATTTAATCAAAATTGTTAAGATACACACAGTGCTTGTATAGTTTGGACCCAGACACACGACTCAGAGATAAGGCACGTGATAACAAAGTTCTTTAATTAACGTCACGAGGAAAACCACAGGTGAGGTGAAACGTGCCAAAAGTCTTTTCTCTACAGCAAGCAGTGAGGTGAGTGAAATCCTGAAGTCCCAGCACACGTGAAGTGAAGACTGGGGTTGAAGAGCAGCAGGCAGGCATACAGACAGGAATGCAGGAAAGCAAGTGAGTCTTGTTGAGTGCTGACGAGCAGGGAGAGATAACGCAAGGAAGGTAAATATGGATATAATCAGACATCAAATAATGACTAGAGCAAATACAAGGGACGAGAAACTAGAACTTGGTTCCACTGAGGGGTATTGCACAAAACCAAGATAAAGGATTAAGGCGGGATATGTTGGTTATCCTGGCTGAATTTAGCCTGAAGTCAGTTGCATAAAAGCAGATCAAACTTAACTTACAAGTTACTAGTGTTTTAGTCTCTGCAGCTAGCATGCTCCTGACCAGGCTAACAGCCAGGCTAAGATTAATCCTAGTGAGTCACCTGTATTTCCACCGTCAATCCTGTGAGGAATTAATGTGTTTTACAGCATGTTTTTCTAATTATGTTGCATCATTTTAAAACTGTATCAAAATATGACATGCCACTTAAATGTGATGGCTGTTTGTAATTGCAACAGTCTTTTTATATTGATTCAAGTGATAGAATTATTACTCTGGCCAAGTGTTATATTTGAATGAAGACTCAAATTGTCAAATTGCTGTCAGAGGTTTCATAATGTTATTATTGCAATAATTGAGATTACAAAACACAGCTGATGAAGTTGCAAAGGTGTTTGCAATTAAATCTGTGACAAGGGCAATATATATATATATATATATACCCATTCACCTGTTCCCTCTTCATAATGGCTTGCCCTTTTTTGGAGGATGGACTGGATGAGGAAGCCCTAAGCGTGTCATGAGCATTCAGGCATGAAAGAGTCTCCCGGGACAGATCAGACCCATTGGCCTTTGGAGATGACCATCTCATTGAGAGATACAGATTCTCAGGTAATGGATTAAGGTATTTATGTAGGCTGCTGGGTCCAAGAATACAGCGCCAGATGGCACGAAGCCAATGCTCTCACTGTACCATGAGATGGTCTGTGTTACATTAAGATTTTTTGCAAGAGGGAGCTTCCTTTATTTTGTTGGGGATGCAGAGAACCTCAATAAAGGAGACATATGGCGTGCAATAAGACGCGTTTGTCTGGCGCTGAAAATCATTCATCAACATATTCATCACCTTCCCTGGTCACAGAAGAACCCTGGTACATCAAGGAGGAGTTTAACAAGAGTGTATAACCTGAATATCAACAGGCAACCATTAGTTTCTAATTTGATCAGTTACAGTTGGGTACTCACTATTTTTTGTTACAGCTTTCCCTAACATCATTGGTGCAGTGGATGGCACCCACATCAGGATCAAACTCCCCTCAGGAGAACATGAGGGAGATTACATTAACAGGAAATCCTTCCACAGCATCAATGCTCAGGTAAGAGTGATTTGTGGTTACTATGACCAACATCATTAAATGCCCTTAATAGGTTAGAACTTAATATTTCAGATGATCTGTGACGCTGACTGCCTCGTCAGAAATTTAGAGGCAAGGTGGCCTGGCTCAGTGCAGGACTCCAGAGTCTTTCGGGCTAGTCCACACTGCATAACATTGCAAGCCTAAGAAAGGAGTGGCTGTTGATGTTGACTTCTCTCCCAGAATCTTCCCAGACAATATTAATGGCAGACTCGTCGTGGAGCAGTATATTGCACGTTTTTTCACTTAATTTCTGGATTTAGCTTAACTTAAGGTTTACTTAAAGTTCCTAAATCTATGCGTTTTGTTGAGTGTGCATTTTGTTTAGCATTGGTGGTTCTCTTTTAAAATTTGGCTTCAAATTCATGAAAAAGGGAGGACACCACAATGTTTTGTAGATTTTTTTTTAGTTTTATTGTTGGCAGTCCTCATTTTTCTTGGTTGCTTAGATCCTGAAATAGAGAGAGCAAAAACAACAAAGAACTTGGTTACTGTGCACTTACTGTACTTGTGCACTGAAATACTCACTTCTCTTTCTAGTTTCTGGATTTCCAGGTCCAGCTTCCTGAGTGTCCGGTGTTTGATCTCAAGATCCAGCTCTATTTCTTGGAGCTTTCTCTTCTTGAGTGTGATTTTAACTTCTGCCAGCTGTATCTGTCTCTCAGGGCATATAGTCGTCTGACAGTTTGTGACGTCTGTAAAAGAAATGTCATTTAGGACAGCAGGATTTGTGCATAATGTATTTTTACTTTTGCCAAAACTCACAATGTTAACAAGCTGCTTGGGAGACTGTGCAGCATCTGGGTCCTGTTACACATACAGTATATGTTCTATTAGCATCACATCATTGACTTTATATCCTTTATGGACTAAATAAGCAGGATATTTTCATAAAATTGACATACCTCAAGCCTTCTGGATTCCAGTGACACAGTGTCCTTATCTGCAGAAGTGCATTCTGCAGCTGCAGATGTGCCTTCCCCCTGCCATATACATACATGTATATGAGAAAAGTTTAATTAGGATTTCACAGGACATACCAAGCCTGTGATTTCAATACAATGCGCTAACCAGATCATCTTGTGGTGGCTCCAAAAGCGCAAGCGTGTTCCCAGACACTGCAAGGAAATCTAAAGTAAGACAGTATAATATACTTATTTTATTGTGTTCCATGTGCCGTAGTACTGCAATATGTACCTTGTATGAAACGGACAGTTTCTGTGGCTGGGACAGAGTCGGTTACTGTCCCTCCCTGGATCCCCTCCATCACTGGCCTCCCTTTATTTAAATGGAGTGTCATCTCCTCCACTGGGGTCATATCCTGGCTTGGTGGATCGCCCCCTGTGCCAGTGCTATGGGCTTTTTTAGACATTCAACATGTCAGCAGACACCTAATCTAATCCCCATATTTATTCACTGTTATCTACTTTAGAGTCACTAACCAGCCTGCAAAATGTTCTTGTATTTAATTTTAACTTGCTTCCAGGTCCTTTTATGGTCAGACAAGTTTGTTCTTTATGAAGGATAGAAAGATAAAATAGATAAAAACACGAGAAAAGTAGATTAAATTACACACATTGTGGATAATTGTTTGTACTTAATCACACTCTACATTTCCTGAGTAACATGCACCTCTACTTTCCACATTTAAAGCAAAGTGTATAACAGTTGATTAGTGAATTTGAAAAGTAGCTCCTTTATTAGTTTAATTATACTCTAATTATTATTAGTCCCAGTGGAGCACTGTTTATTAAATTGAACAGTTTTGGACTACTTGCGAATTAAGCAGGTTTGCTATTGTCTGCCCCCCCCCCCCCCCCCCTTCTTCTTTAATCATGGCACTGGTATTGCCTTTTTTTCTCATAGTCTCTTTCACCTCTTCATAGAACTGTATCAGGAACTCTTGTTCAGCAACCGTGAAATACAAAGCGCGACTTGTCCATTTTCCCATCAGTGATTATGTGAGATAGATAGATAGATAGATAGATAGATAGATAGATAGATAGATAGATAGATAGATAGATAGATAGATAGATAGATAGATAGATAGATAGATAGATAGATAGATAGATAGATAGATAGATAGATAGATAGATAGATAGATAGATAGATAGATAGATAGATAGATAGATAGATAGATAGATAGATAGATAGATACTTTATTGATCCCGAGGGAAATTCAGGTGAGCGATCGCAAGGTTTTTTTTTTTAAGTTTTTAAGTAGTGAACACGCACTTATCCCGACTATCTACACCTCGCTTGAACGAGCCCTTTTCATCCTGACTCGGCAAACGTGCAACCAATTAAGCCAGGATGCGCCGAGAAGGCTAGGTCAAGCCACGCTTGCTCAATTCTCCTGGAGTTCTTTACTTTTGTGCAATACCCCCCTAGTGAAGTCAATAATCTGGTTTATATACTGTCGTTGATGAGTTGATAGGGAGCACCTGGAAGCCACACCTGCCGCTACTGATTGGGGAGGAAGAGGAGCAGACAGACATGGGAAAACAGAGAACACACAAGGAGGGCACTAACAGAACCAAATCATGACACAAATGATAATATTGCAGGTCCAAACTGGTGGAATTGTATTAAAAGTAAAATGTGTATTCATTAAGATGCAATCCAGCGGGAGAAAGGGCACGTTAAAACAGCTCTAAATAGAATATAAGAACAAACTAGGCTCATGGTGGTATACAAACAAAATAGTTTATTTTATATGCTAGAGAAATAGGCTACAGCCTACCTACAACCAGGACATTGAGACAAACAGTGGATCTTCACTAACATGCGCTTGACACAGACTCGTAAGAAGATAAACTCGGGGTTTATAGAAGAAAAAGCTGCTCCCTATGAGGTTTGGTTTACAGACCCAGTTATTATAGTAATAGTGACTTGGAGCTAAAGTAATCTCTTCCTCTGGAAGGGGTTTGAGTGACCTCCCCTACTGAAACGGAAAACTCAGAGTTTCCCTCATTTCAGAGTTAACTGACTCACGGCTGCAGTTACATGTGCAGAATTTCTTCAATCAGATTGAAATCATTCCGATTGGGCATTCCAATTTTACTGTTTTGTGACGTGCGCAGACTGGTTCTACCTGTCATATCTGCTGGAAACGTCAGAAGAAGAAGAAGAAGTGACATCTCAGCCTGTCGTAGGCCTGTCTCAGCCCGTACATACTTTGTATGTATGCTTTATTTTACACCCTGAAGATGGAAGATATATTTCCTCACAGTTTAAACATCATGTAAACTTTGTAATATACACACCTGTCAGACATTTGAACCATTTCCAGCAGTGTTGTTTAACTTTTGAACTCGTTCATGTTCTCAAGCTTGTGACTGTCTGAACATGATCGTGTTGGTTAGATTATTGAATTAATCATCCGACTCACATTAATGATCAACTGTAAACATACATTAAATGTGAATGAGTTGCTGCCACTTTTCGACATTAGGCTACTTTAAAATCAGACTGTATTAGTTTTTCACTATGGAAGCCCGTTTCCGCCAGTTGAAAAAAAAATACAAAATTACAAACCTATTGTTAAGTATTGCTGTCTCATGATTATGAGATACTAAGTCATAATTATGAGATAGTATCTCATAATTATAATAATTTGCTGCTCCGTGTGCCCTTGAATTGAGTTTTTATGAATTGAATTGAATAATTACGAGATACTAAGTCATAATTCATGACTTCGTATTTTAGGCTTTTATTCCAATTATTTGTGTCCATGTAACTGAAACCACTGTTTAACCTGCTTACTGAAACTGAAATGCTTTCATTGCATTGGGATTGTCTTGAAGATGTGTCTAACCTGTAATATTGCTGCAGCTCACTAATGAGAGTAATTCATCACACCTGGGCCCGGTGTGCTGAAGTTACCAAATCTCCTACAGTCTCACACACACTCCCCTCTCTGCTCTCACAATCTCCACAGGTATACTCCCTGCTTTGTTTGTTTTAAAGTTACCTTTTGCTATAAGTTTTCTCAACTCATGCACATTACACACAACAGACTTTGCACCACACCTTGTTTGTAAATATTTAATTTGCTGTAATTGGAGATAATGAAGAGTTAAGCTAATTTGATCTGATCTGGTTTAAAAATAAATATTTAAACTTTAAATTGGTGTCTTACATTTCTGCTGTGACTCCCTAAACCAGTTCATGACAAAACAATAATCTTATGAATGCAAAGCAGTACAATCATCCCCCATGTGTCACTTTCTTAGCTTTTTCAGGTGATTACAGCTGAGTAAATATTAATGGATAAAGCCTGAGTGATATACACTATCTGTTACTGCAGGGGTCTCCGAAGATTTATCAGCTGAAGCCACCATACTGGATCCTGTCTCAGCCAAACATCCTAACGGCAGTTTGAGAGCCAAGGTGGGTTTTAAGCCTCCTGACAAACTGTTACAACGTGCAGCCTGTAAATCCGGTCAGCCTCTCGCCTATCTTTCGATAACTTGTGTAGTTCACAAACTCAAAAATGATGGATTATAAAAAAAAAACCATTCCCCCGTGCATTGTGTGCTCATAAGGGCAATAACTAATCTGACCAATGTCGCTTTCTGTAACAGGCTGTCAAATTTCTGGGGGGTGTATGTGACTTCTGGGGCTTTCAGAGCAAGCTTCAAGCAGGCACTTGAAGAACTACATTTTCTGGAATGAAGGACATATTAGTGTTTTATAGAGATTTGTGGGGACTCAGGACACAGAGCTTGAAAACGGCATGGTCCTAATAAAATTGGGATGTATGGTCATCCTATAAGGTAGCAGATAGTCACTGTTCCTTTTTTTACTGGCATGGTTTTTGTTTTGAATTAGTCTGTTACAAATAATAACCCCTAACCCCGAACATTTAATTTCATCCTTTTAATCACTGTGCTTGCCCAACTATACTCAAATGTACAGATAAAAGCCTTATTAGCAACAATTTGTTGAGAGCCAATCAAAGGGTTTTTAGAATTGATACAAATCAGGCCTACATAGACTTCCACATTCTTCTTTATCAAAAACAAAAAAGTGGCACTCGTGATGTGATAGGCAAAGCAATGAGTAGCATAACTGAAGATGTACTTTAATACAATTACAGGATCAAAATATTTAAAGACCCAAATCCACAATTGCCATTTTAATTGTAGGAGCTTGTGTATATAATGGAGAGCATCTAAACTATACTATAACACCAACGTTTCAATCCAAATTTCAAATATGTTTTTAAAAACGGTTTAATAAAAAGTTTCTGACTGATTTTCTGTAATTGGGTTTGAAATGTCTGTATCATGAATTTGGGCAAAGCATTTTTTAAAAATCAGGACAAAAATCTCATGGCAGCTATGTGTTAGGTGTTTGGCAACCAACAAGTGTTTTTACAGCTGGAGTTGTTAATTGATAGTCCAGCTCATCTCTTGGCAGCAGGAGTTTATTGTGAGCTGATTCATGTATTTTCATCAGTAAAGTGTGTAGCATATACACACTTTACTGATGACACTGGCTAATGCTATGAATCCATCAGTTTGCATTTCAGAGATAGCTTTTGAACATCCTACTTTTTGTTGCATCTGTATGCTAACTGTTTACTGTGATGCGGATAAATGTTTTTTTCTCATCATTAAGTGACCAATTAAATAAGTTGCAGGTAGCAGGGCTTCAGCTTCCTCCTCTCATTTGTGACTGTTGTATGCCAGCTAGCAGAAATGTTATCAAAATGTGATAACTCATTACAGCAAAGTCAGCATAAATTATCTGAGCAAAAACATGTTCTTTTCATAATTTTGTGTCTTTAAAGTCATGAAGATTTATTTTCAACAAGATTATTGTTGATGCCCATCAGGATTTTTAACTTTGAAATCACAAGTTAATTTTTTTCCATATCCTTTCGAAGGCATTAGTAAACTTTTTAAACATTTACTTTACTTGTAAAAGAGGTTGTGCATGTTCCTTTTAAAGTTATGGATATCAAAACACTTTACAGGGAAAAAACATACTATTTGCACCACCTGCAGTATTAAGGGCACATAAACGCTAATGGCCTCACAGGAACAATCAGAAAACCTGCAAAAGTGTTACGAGGATGTTTGAGGTTAATAAAGAAGAAGAAGTTATACTTTATTAATCCCATGAGGGGAAATTCGGTTTACACTCTGTCTAATGACACACACATAGGCCAAGATACACACTCATGCACAAACAGGGTTCCAGTGACATGCATTAATGGAGAGGTCTCAGAGTGAGGGGGCTGCCCACAGCGAGCGCTCCAGAGCAGTTTTGGGGTTCGGTGCCTTGCTCAGGGGCACCTCGGCAGTGCTCAGGAAATGGACTGGCACCTCTCCAGCTACCAGACCAATTTCCAGACTTGGTCCGTGCCGGGACTTGAACCGGCGACCCTCCGGTTCCCAACCCAAGTCCCTACAGACTGAGCTACTGCCGCCCCAGTCTTAAGCTCACCAGTCTTCAGAAATACCCAAGGGAGATGGGGAGTTTACCTATGGGGAAGATGTTAATGCAAGTATTGACCCATGTGCTTAGCTTTATATGTTTGAAAGATTGGTTAATGCACTACATTTATGTTTAGTTCTTGTTCTGCAAGAACAACTAAACCAAGAAAATGTTATAGGCCTCAAAACAAAGGAACCACAGATGCCAGCCAGACTGCACATTTTCCGCAATCTTTTATTCCTGTTTTTCCTGTTGTCTTTGTACTCTATGCTTCCCTATATGTACTCAGCTCAGTTGCATCAGCCAGAAATCACATAGGCTCTGTGCAGCTGCTGTAGGAGTCAAACCATCAGAGCTATCATAAATCATATTGCCACTTCTCGCTCTGCAATTCAGCCACATGCTTGCATATGGATGAAAACACAGCCGGGGCTTTGCATCAATAACGCAAAAATTGCTTTGTGTGTTGAAACACGAGTGTGTTGTATATTTATTCAGGACTGTGCGGAAGTGTATAAATGGCCACCTTCCCTTTTATTCAACCATATGCTGGGGGTAATGACTGAATAATACCCGGCTCTGCTGAGGTTCATACTGTATGTATTAGAGGGCTAAAGGGGCTGAAACCCCCACTGGTTGTCACTGGTGCAACATGATGAGTTGCTGAGGGCATGATGGGTAGAAAAGGGGAACGAGGATAGCATCACAGGGTAGTAAACATATTACGGCTAAGAAATGAGTTTTGGACTTTTATGGAGAGGTTATTTACGGTCAACAGAGAGTACAATAAGACCAAAACCAACAATGAAATGATCCTACAAATCAGTATTATGCAGGTAACTAAAGCTCGATGAACAACACTTTGGTTCTCCATGCAATAGACTTAACATATGCACCTTAATGCATATGTCTATCTATCATAGACATATGCAATATCAATAGATCTGTCAATCTATTTCCCATGGTTGCTGGGAAATAGATTGTTGGTCTAAGAAATATGGACTCTGTTGTTGCTACGGTAATTGCTCACTAAATGACTGAATAGCCAGCTGGTCCATTTACGCCCACTGAGTAACATTTCGCTTAAAATGTTGCTTTCAACATTTGTGACTTCACATACCAGAACACATATTCTTTAAATGTAATGGAATACATATTCTATATCAATTCAGAGGCCACATGTTGTGAGGGCCAGGTCCGAATACTAACAACATAACTGTGTGTGAATCTTCATTGGGAAAATGTTTTAGTTCGAAGGATTCCACTCTCAGCGAGTACAAAGCGCAGAGACCCCCTCAGCTTAACTGAGACACTTTACTTAAAGCTAAACATTTTGTTTAAGACTGGTGTTAAGTAGTTTGACCCTCCGCCTCTCCAGCATTAGCTCTGGAGTTCTCATGGTCACATTTTCTCATCTTTGTCCAGGTACTTTACTCAGGGTTACATCTCTGTTCCCAGGACAGTCAATGCTCCGTTAAGTGTCGTTTGTGTTTCTATGGATGATGCCCTGTGAGCTAACCGGGGCCTGTGAACAAACCGCCTCCCAGCCTGAGTGGACAGAGCTTTCCTTTGGGAAACATAAGCCTCCAATAAGCTGTTCAACTTCAGTAAATGGGTGAAGGAAAGACAAGACAGAAAGTCTTTGATAGAGATTCTTGCAAAAGTTCAGAGAAGATACTACATCAGTTTTGCATTCCAAATATGAATTTATATAATTAAGTGAGGATGTTTTTGGTCAATATAAATGGTACGTCTTTTGTGCATGAGGGAAAGAGAATAAAAACCCGCCTTACAACCAGATATCACAAAAAAATATTTTGAAGGTTACTGAAGACTGGAAGTGGAAGAGTAAATAAAAATCAACTGAAGATCACATCCTACAACTTCCTTGCACCTGTGGTAAAGACAAACGTTAAAGTGGATTTCTGATGCCTACAGGTTATGCTTAAACTTGTTTTAATTCAATATAAAAAATAAAAAAAAATTATCATCTTGGCCAGATCAGGCTAAGTTGTGAAGTAAGACATTATGAATGAAAAAATGTATGAGAGCAAAAAATGAGCCAAATCAGGTTTTATGTCATCTTACTTTTTTTTATTTTTTTTTTGGCATGCCTTCTTTTAAAGTCTGGCAGAAATGTCTTGGACCAGCTTGTTGGATTGGAGAGGAAGGAAGTTCAGTTGAGGAAAGACTGCATGATCTTAACTTTGAAAAAAGAGTCAAATTGGGGAGAAGTTTTTCTCTTCAGCGAGACTGATCAAATAACATTTGTTAACTATAATATCATTAGGTATTTAACTCAGCACAAGTTATGAAGATGACAGACCTCAGGTGAAGTAAAAGTGATATAGAGAATTTTTGTTCAACATGTTTGTCATTTAAAACATAGACAGGGTGATGTACAAGGAAGGCAGTTGTAGGTCTCGATAGAATGGATTGAATTTTCAACAGTAACCTATTATCATATATTTGGCTGAAAACTTCAGACATACTGGGCACAAGACTGGATTTTGGTTTGGTGGTAAGAGTAAAATGGTCCAATTGTGGTTCAGTAGGCATTGACTATACCCAGGAAAAAAACAATCAATGTGGAGAGCTAAGGGGGAGGAAGGCAATCCACTGAAGTATTATCTCAAAACCCAATCATCTATAGTAGATTTACCTGAAATCAATGTGTCTCTAAACAGATGTTTGCACTCCAACTCCATCTTGCTTCTTCTACCTGCTGGCTGTACACCAGAAGCTTCATAATTATGTTGTTTCTCCCAGAGACTAGAACGTAGTCAGACAGCTGGCGTACGTCTCTGAAGCGTTTCAGTCTCGGAACCCATTTCTGAAATTGTTTAAACAGTAATGATCTTTATTATTATTATTATTATTAAATCCAGAAAAAAAATGGGTTGCTTAAACATCCAGGTGGGGGTCTCAGGAGACAGGACATAATGGGGGAAAAATATGTTGAAATAACTGATGAAGCAACATGGTCTGATGCCATGATGGCAATTTTTGCCTTTATATCTCAGCTATGTAAAGCTCGACATATAGCCCACTGTTGTGTCAACAAAAGAGCAGAGAGGAACATACTGGAGAACAAAAAATCTCTGAGAAGCAGTTTTATTACATACCAGAGCCAGCTACAGGATATAAACGTTATCACCCCCTCCCCCTCTCTCCAGATGAACTCCCTGAATATTTCCTGCTAAACCGAACATCGACCGAACATCGACCTCCATTATTTTAGGGGGGAATTGTTTGCCAGAGGGATAGCAGGAAAAATTCCAATTCTGGATCATTTTGAAGAATGCGCCAGCGTTTTAAAATGATATTTGATTTTTTTGCTTTTGTTTTCAGGGATGATTGTAGTGCAGTGCAATAAAGTGTTGCTGTGTTTTTAGGCGGAGTTGGATGATATTGTTGATGATCAATATTTGCGTATAACGATTCAACATCAGGGTTCATATGATTACTTCTGCATCTACAGGCAGAAGTGTTTGCTTGGTGTTTGCATCTCAGAGCTGACAGTGGAAAAAGTTGATCTTCATAGTGCTGCTAGAGCATTTTGACCTATTCAAAGTAAGTCATATCATTTCATTCAGAATCAATAGATTATGGGTTAATCCATGAATGAGGTTTCCGTTTGCCATCAGCCTGGACGGAGCTGTGAGCTTCTGACAAATGTGAGGAGCCCTTATCAAATCATCTTGTTGGTACTACTCATTACTGGTATAACACTTTTTTAAACAGCACAAACATATTTTCAATCCATCTCATTTTCATTTACATAACATTTATGAAACACTTTTACTCCCCATTCTTAGCAGCTTAGTTTTTAGCCTTAAAAGACGAAACATGGCTTCTACCTGTTTAACCACGAACCGTTTTCGAAAACATTTACAAACAAATTTTACAATTAAAAATAAGTGACAGAGGTTTTCAGATCTCCAGATTGACTCAAAGTGACTTAGAGGTCTCTTCTTTATTGATTCCCCACAGAAGGAATTACAAACCAAATCAGCACCTACGTCCTAGCACATTTACAGTAGAGGAACCCTTTAGCTCCTGCTTCAGAGTAGTCTCTCTCCCAGCACCATGGCACTCCGAATGCAGATAAAAATGGTCCACATGATATGTAGTTCTCGGGGCACCCGAGTGATATAGTTCCTCTTCAAAATTACCCCAAAAACCTTTTGTCGGAAAACTCCTAATGAGAACCAAGATTTGACTCATCACACCAACAGCGTGTCCAGGGCTTTTGTTTGGTCTCTTTTCTAATAATAATCAGGAAATGTCCAAATCAAGGAGAGCTGAACAACCAGGCCCAGCTCCCTCATCATTACTCCTCCCCATGGAATAAAAATGTTTTCTTTATTGCCCATTTTTGGTTGCCGATATAAGCTGTAGGTCTTCTTTCTGTGCACTCTTACTTCTGAATAATAGGGAAGGATCAGATTGGAAGTAATTGATTTAATTTGCACACAGAAAAAGGACTTCATCTGTAAATAACGTGCTCCGTTTACGGTTGTGAAAATTAGCGCTGATCTGACCCGGATTCATTGGCTTCACTGCACACGCCCATTGTGTGCTTTGGAGAGCAAATATACGGTGTTTATTTTATATCATTGTAATGCCATATTTAATCCATATGAAGTAGGAAGCATATATTTCTAAAGGGTATGCATACATTCTGATCTTTACACTATGATTAAAAATAACCACACTCTAACCAGCTATACCACACCCACATTTTCTTTAATAAAAAACCTTGTGATTTTTCTGTCTTTCAATACAATATTTACATCTCTTCAGTCATATGAATTGATTGAATAATTCAGTACATTACAACATATATACATACCAATGGGTACAATAAAACTATCATCAGCAAGAGGCTTCAGAAGGTTTTCTGGTCAAGTCTGTAACCTCTGGTTTAGAGACCTGAGCGATTAAGTCGCCTGATGCCTGGCACATCTAATGTGTTAGCACCCCCTTCAGTTAGAGTACTGTTCAGTGTGTCCAGTGCTGGTGCATGGTGTAAGAAATGCCCTTGTGCAAAATACCAGGGAAAAACAAACACAAAAGAAAGAAATGTAAGATATGGAAGTATTTTCAGAAGGAAAGGGGGAGAAGGAGAGTCAGCTGGTAGGATTACTTTACTGTTTACTTCAGAATGCTCTCAATCCAGTCTTTGAAGTTTGCTACATGTGTGTAGACTGTGTAGAGGTCAGGATCACACTCTCCCTGATCATAACCAAAGCTCACCAGTCCCAGGAGTCTCCACAGCCCTTTGCTCTCATTCGGAGCCTGTGATAAGCCAACAGAGGGTTTTCGGTCATGGCTGGCTTGATTGTCAGAGAGGGCAGGGAGGACGAGGATCCCACCAGTGTCAGAGGGACATATGTTAGAGTGCCCATAGTCTGGCTTATGGCTGCCACAAAGCATGTTGTCTGTGACGCTGACTGGCACGCCGTTGCGAGCGTACTGCTGCTCACAGGGAACTACATCAGCAAGGCTAACTAGCCCCACCCTCGCCTTCTCATCAGGACCCAAATTTGAGTCAGGAAGTGGAGACCAGCCTGTTACAAGCCCTTGTCCAGAGATGACCTCTTCTCCTTTGCTGTCTGAGAGGCAAAGAGGTAAAACCTTGTCTCCAATCCTTGCTTTGTCCAGTAACTTAACAACAGCAATGTCAGAGTCCAGGATATGGGGGTCGTAGTTCGTGTGAACAACAATGGAGGACACCTGAAGCAGACAACAAAATGATGTATATATATTGACAGTATATACTGTATACTGTATATCGTGCAAGTTTGTAAAGTAAAAAGTGCTCTTATGAGTCTTACCCTCAGGTGTTGAAGAGTTTTACTCTCCCTGTGGTCATCTCTGAAGTGCTTTCCCACCACCACCTTGATCTTGGCCGCATCTAGAGGATACACCTTCCCCAGCTCCGTCACGCAGTGGGCTGCTACCACCACGCTGCGTTGGTTCACCAGAGCCCCGCTGCACACCAGCTGCCAGTCAGACGCTTGGTTGTGGTTTCCATTTCCCACTCCAACGTTCTTCTTCAGGGACCCTGCTTGGCTGTCAGCCTTGGTCACCTTTGTCTCGGCTGCTCCATTGGAGGAGCGGCGGTAGATGGCTGCAAGCCAAGGCCAGTGAGTCTCTGCAGGCCTCTCTGGGTCAAAGGTCGGATGCTTCCCACACACTGCCAGAGAGAGGTGGTGGCAGGATGAGAGGACGAAGAGGGGAAAAAAGGGAAACATTAGACTAACATTGAGACAGTGTCGACACTACATTGTCTTTCTGAAAGCTTCTCTATTTAACACAAGTTTGCTTATGACACCTTGTTTGCCAAAATGTAAAGCAGCTGCATAGATAGAGGACACATAAGAAATGCCCCAAAACAAAGGTCTTGTGAATAATAAGAGCTCCTAAGTTGTACAAAAAAAGACTTCAATTGGCAGACTTCACACATTTTGACACTGTGGGGATGCTTTGCTTCTTTGCAACATGATGTCATGAATGGAACCCTCAAAAAATAAATCCAGCCCCACTTTAGTTGCTTCTGTTCTTGATTTGTACAAACTCTGTTATTAAATTGGGACACAGCCTACACTTCAACAGTGTTTTAAAGTTGGTACCAGGGCCATCTGTCCATAAACCGCTAACCTTTACAAATACTGATTAAAGTGGTCGACCCAGTATGATCCCTGTACACCACAGAATGCTCTCCGCCTCTGAACAGTGTTATGTTTTTGTTCTTTTTTAACCATTAAGTGGAAAGTTAAAAAGATACCACTCAGTGTAGACGACGTCAGGGCAACCTGTGGTACCATGTCAGTGTTTTTCATCAGTACAGCCAACATTATTATGTTAATGGAAGGTACAGGGCAGGGTCCCATCAGCTTGCACAGGTTGATGGGAGTCAAGGAACCTCTTCAAAAGCAAAGTGTATACAGACTGTCTGCAGCTTCAGGGTTTGGCCGATACAACTAAAGTCAGAGTCAGAGTTGTCTTTCTTTGTTTGCATCATCATGTGCAAGTTTATAATACCCTGTCACATATTCATGTTTATTATTCATCACAAGAAAAGTTATGTAAAAAGCAATGACAAAATTCCTCGGTTAAGTATGTGCTACCCTTCATCAAGTTTTGTATCCTTATTGCACTACTCGTTTCCTATTACTTTCACTGTTCTCTATCTTGCAATATAACATACTGTATATAGAGATTGCTACATATCACTGAACTATACTGTTAATATTTAGTTTTTACTGTCCAACATTTGCAGAAGGATATATTTGCTTTGCAACAGTCTGATTTAGTTAACTTTCTACCCTTTACTTCTGCTTGTATAAGCTATTGTATGAAAAAATGTATCACATGAGAGGTAGTGATATTGTCCTGAGCATCACCACTGCTGTGATTGTCTTATGATGTCCAGTACAACATCCCTTCCCATCATGATATATTGCTCAATTAGGCCAATATCACCTTATGTCGCACTTTATTCTTCCACACTAAACCATGATAGACTGTTAAACTGCTGTTTACATAGCTGTTATATATCATACCCTGCCACTTTAACTTTGAAGTCAGTGATACTTGAATTTGTCAATTAGTACAATATTCCGCTCTTCTATTTTTATATTTACCTTGCCTGTGATTGCCCACTTTCTTTGTTTTGTCTTTGAGATGCTGTAGAACCTGCATTTCTCCTCTTGCCATCATAATGAATTATCTTATTTTACCATCATATGTGAGAAAAATGCAAATGTCAGTAACAGCACCTAACCATGTTCAACGTGTAATATTACACCTTCAATTTAAAAACGACTCCTATCAAAGATCAGATTGTTGTGGATGTATTTTAGATATTTGCAATCTGGAAGAAGCCTTTTCAGTTAAACATTCAGCTTTTACATAAATCTCAGCTATGGTGAGAGAAGTACATCTTGCAGAAATACCTAAAATACAGATTAAGAGGCTAAAATATTTGACTAAAATGTCAGAAATTTGTGATTTTCATGAAATCCTGAACCCCTGAGTGAACATTACTGAATAGATAAACACTGCTACATAAATAAATACACGTTTATTTGATTTCATTTCCGTTTTCTATCTATTTTATTCTTGATATGTGGATTAATGAACGAGATTCCCAGTGGCCAAACAACTAGTTGTCCTCTGCTGCCCTCACCTGGTGAACAGGAAACATGACGCCCACTCCATTTCCCAGTCTTCAAGCAAGTGCGGCGAGAGCTGCCAGAGTGTTGGTAGAACTGAGAAGCACACTCGTACTCTATATGAGTGTAGAGGTGATGGAAACCCTGAGGTAGCTGGGAAAGCGAAGGGGGGCCCTTTGAAGGGTCGTCAGACTGAAGCCGCCGGCCCAGCGTAGTGGAGTAAAATTTGTGCAAAGGTGTTTTTCTAAGAGCAGAAGAAAAAGGAATGAAAACGAAACCCCCGAAGTAAACAGTTCTAAATGTGAAAGCAGAGAATTGTAAACTGTAATTTGATAATTACTTTTGTGTCATGTTACAGTAACATTACTGCTTGTTATTTTAATTGGTTCATTGGTTAACGTACCTGGATGGTGCCTGAGGGGGCAGAACTTTCTGTCTCACAAGCTCTGACACTTTGGGCTCCCTGCATGCTGATAATAACAAAAAACACACAATAGATTACAGCCAGTCATGTTTTTTTAAATGTATTTATTTTTAATTAAATAGCTTATGAAGACGAAACTACTCAGGAAGAGGATCATTTCAGCATAAATCAGACCGATTATAATAATTTACACTTTATTAATCCCACGAGGGGAAATTCGGTTTACACTCTGTCTAACACACACATAGGCCGAGATACACACTCATGCACAAACAGGGTTCTAGTGACATGCATTAATGGAGAGGTCTCAGAGTGAGGGGGCTGCCCACAGCGAGCGCTCCAGAGCAGTTTTGGGGTTCGGTGCCTTGCTCAGGGGCACCTCGGCAGTGCTCAGGAAATGGACTGGCACCTCTCCAGCTACCAGACCAGTTTCCGGACTTGGTCCGTGCCGGGACTTGAACCGGCGACCCTCCGGTTCCCAACCCAAGTCCCTACAGACTGAGCTACTGCCGCCACAGACTACCACAACAGAATCCAGGTTTGAGAGAAATGTAATTGCCATGTGTTACTTAAACTAGTTTGACATATGTTGCATCTAAAAAATAAAAGCTTCTAAACTGAAATAAATATGTAAAAATTTGAAGGTGTATGTTTTCTAAAAATGATGTAGCCTGTAAAAGACGTGTTGCAATACCCGTGTTTGAAGATAGGTTTTTATTGTTTTGAACAAGTGTTTGATTTACAACACATTTGTAAAATCTTACCTAAGTTCTTCGTTTATATTCATAATTTAAAATGTTGCAGTTTCGACCATCCATCCATTATTTATGCAGCCTTTGCCGTTTAGGGTCGCCAGGTGATTGGAGCTGATCCCAGTTGTCTGTTCACCAGTCAATCACATGGCTGACATATAGAGACAGACAACCAGCTATACTTACATTCACACCTAACGGCAATGCAGATTCATACATTAACATAATGAGCATGTTTTGGACTGTGGCTGAACTTGGGACTTATTCGAAATCACATATTCATATAGGAAGTGTCTTGCCCAAGGACATAACGGATATGTGGCTGAAAGGAACTGAGGATCGAACCACCAACCTTCAGGTGAGGAGACGACCAACTCTACCAACTGAGCCACAGCCACATAGCTAGTTATTCAATAATATAAAAGTTCTCAATTAATAAAAATCTAGTTACCAATAATTTTGCCTGGTATATCAGCGTTATGTGTGTATGAGTCTTCTAAAGTGTTCGCAGAGTTTGTGCTTAAATACAAACAAATCTCAAATAAGAAAACTTTTGTGAACCTTTTTCGATTTTCTATGAAACTGTGTGAGGGGGTTTATGAACACATTTCTTCCACAGGTTGGTAGACTGAGGTCTGCTGTCTTTATCGACAGCGGCATGATAATGGCTAAAGAAAGAAAGAAAGAAAATGCCAGAGTCACATGTATAATTCAGCCAGGACACTGTTGATGCTAGTTGATAATAATGCATATGGGCAGATATAGAGCTTAGCTGGTGACTAAATTAAATCTTTCCACAAGTGTCTAAAAAGTTCTTAAATAATAAATGGTTTTCTTGATTGATCAAGCTGTACAAGAGCTGAGGTGAAAAAGCAACAACTGCTTGAGACATTCAGGCAGATTTTATAACTCTGAGATTAATCATGACTTGCTGTTTGCTATTTTTCAGTGCCTACAGTACGTTAAGCAACATAGAGCTTGTTGACAGAAATGATAATGGTATGGATCTGTTCAAGTAATTCACAGCGGACAAAAAACAAAACAAGTATGGACAGAAACGATTGGGCCAGGTTGAGAAAAAATAAAAGTTGGCTGCTATATATCATCCCAGAAGAACTTGCTTTGTCTTTTCCCCACAGCTCGTTAATGCATCAGGGCGGTCCAACCGAAGGAGAGTTCACCCACTTACCTTTTTGGCAAAGAGCATTCAGAACATTCAGACCATAATCCATTAAGAACTAATTAACATTTACTGCTCCAGACTGATGAATGGTTGTCCTGAGTGAAGCCATTTAATAAGCATTAAGCCTTTTAGAGCCTTTTACTTACTAGATTGTAGATGTAAATGTTTGATAGCTTTTTTTTTTTTTTTCAAAACATTCGGTCTGCATTTTAACCTTGTAAACTGACTACAAGGTCACAAGGTTGAAGTATTAAAAGTTGGTGTTTGTGTTTATTTCGGCGCCCTCTGTGGACAAAGTGGTGGTGTTTTTTTTCTTTAACAAAAATCATATCCTGCATTCTTTACATTTTTGACTCACTGTGAATATTTGCTGGGGAAGTGCTGATGGTCTTGTTTGCTTTTGTATATATACACTATCAGAGTTCTTAGTTAATGAGAGCAAACAGAGACGGTACCTCTGACACAGAGGGGTTGTTTTCCACTCCAGGTTCCATCAGGCTGGCAGGTACGTCGGGTGTCACCACTGAGGGCGTACGAATGATTGCAGAAGAACTCCACAGTGTCAGGTTTGACCCCCAGCAGGGGTTGCTGGTAGCCATGGTAAAGATGAGGGGGAGGAGGGCAGCTTCTCTCTACAGGAGGGGAACAGCCAGTATAAGTGAGGGCAAAGATCAAGGAGACTTATTCACTTTGACTTTTTTTTCCAATAGGTTTTCTTACCATTAAAGCTTTGGTTGATTTCTTTGTCCTTCTCTTTTTGCCTCTCCTCTTTCTCTCTCTCCAGATCCTCTTTTGTTTTCTTGGCAGACTTCTCACCTTCTTTCTTTTCTTCTTTAACGATTGTTTTTTCCTTGGCTCTCCCACTCTCCTCACCTCCTCCTCTGTACAAGGTGTACAGTGTAATGTTTATCCTAGGTGGAAGGATTTTCCTTCCCAGAGTAACTATTGTATTGTTGTCTGTTTTTGGTACCTTTGTACCGTGTAGAATTGTGTTGTTTTTTGTCATTTCCAGTTCAAATATCTCCACTGTGTTTTCACCCTCAGATATGACCGTCCTCAGCTTGGTATCGTTAGGCCCCACTTTGTCCTTATCTCGTTTTCCATTCACCTGCTCCTCTTTTCTCTCCTTTTCCTCTTGTCCTTTGTCTTTTATCACAATTATATCTGTGATGTCTGTCTTACCTGTATCCAAGTCTGCGTCTTCTTTTTCCTTTCCTACCGCAGGTTCTTCCTTTTCAACTGTGTTCAAGCTGCTGTCTGAGCCTTTACTATCCTCTTTATCTTTACTTCCTCCTGTGGGTTTTTCTGACCCACTATTCCTATCCCCTGGCTTCTCTTTAGTCTTCTCCTCCTCCACAGTTTTCTCTGGAATGGTACCAGTATATCTATCTTCCCTGCTGACTGCTGTGCTATTCTCATGCCCAGTGTTTTTATCTCTCCCCTGTACGCTTTCTTTTTCTCCAGCTGTTTTCTCTTGACCTTTCTCTTTATGTTTGGTGATGTCTTTGTCAATGTAGATATCTATTTCTGTGCCCGTTGTCTTGTAATTGTCCTTTTCTGCTTCAGAAAGAGTATTATTCACTGCAAATAGAGAACAGAAAAAATGAAATTAAGCAACTCGCTTCAAATATTTCTGTCATAGCTGGTTGGTCACGTATCTTCTTGTGGTTTTACTATTTTTGCTGAACCATTCACGAAATGAATCATCATAAGAAATAAAAAAAAAATCAAACCAATGTTATTTTCAATACTTAAACTTACTAAACGTTCTGTACAGTATTTGCCCAAATGTAACACTTCTCCTGACCTTGGGTGCAGACAGGAGGAGGCCCACTCCAGGTGTTGTTGGGGAGGCAGGTTCTCTGGGAGTTTCCACTGAGCTCATAGGGATTGTAGCACAGGTACTGCAGAGCAATAATGACATCATTGGGTCCATAAACCAGGAAGTGGTCCCCATGTTTCGGCTTAGGTGGTAAAGAACAGACTTTCTCTAAAGGCACTGGAAACAATCGTGACAAAAAGAAAAGAACATTAGGCTTTTGTAAGTGTGCAACCCGATAGTCCAACAATGAATAATATTGCGGAAAAAATTACTGATCCAAATCAATATCTTACCGCACTTGGGGGCAGGCGCACTCCAGGAGCCGTCACTCAGGCAGATGGCAGTTCCGACCCCCTGCAGCTCAAAGCCAGGGTCACAGCGGAAAGTGACGCGTCCCCCCGAGTGATGGAACAAACCCTCTGTTGATCCATGGGTGGGGACTGGAGGCCTTTGGCAGCCCACCACTGAGAGGAAATACAGGCATGCATATTTTACACATGCTGTCTTATTTTCCTATTTCTTAACTCAAAGCAAGAGGACCAAAATTAATAGTTAAAGAGAATTTGGAAGGCATCCCAAGCATTCCTCAAACTTCTGTGTATTTTATTTTTCTGCTGGAAGACCACACAAACAGACCTGCAGTGATTTTATTAGGGTCTGATGTTTGCTGGTCTGACAGGTAGCTCATAAAACTAACATCTCAGCTCTTAGACTCTGTGCTCTTAATCAAAAACTATGCAGCACTTTTAGAGCCCAGCCTGCTACCTTAGAGGCTCATTAATGAATCGTTTCACCCATTGTGGTAAAGTGTGCACAGTTCACAGCAAGACTTTCAAACATGGCTTGTAAATGAGGGATAAAAAGTTGCAATAAAAGCAGCTCTAGTCAAAACTGTTCAATTTTCCCGTGTTGTTAAAATGGACTATAAAGTGGGGAAGAGGGGATAGGTAACGTGGTGTTGGAATGGCAAACTATGACTAAAAAAGGATCTATCTATCTATCTATCTATCTATCTATCTATCTATCTATCTATCTATCTATCTATCTATCTATCTATCTATCTATCTATCTATCTATCTATCTATCTATCTATCTATCTATCTATCTATCTATCTATCTCCGTCCGTCTGTCTGTCTATCTACCTCACAGTATATGAAACCTTGTAGTCCTGCAGTCAAACTTTAAATATGTTTTTAAAGACGTTGAAGCTTGTTTGGTTTTTTGTTTGAAATGATTCAATCTACAAGGACAGGTTTTGTCTCCAGACATGATAATGGCCGTGGAGTTTTTTTGTAAAGGTGGAATGCTTACATAATACCAAAAACCACACACACTGTAAGTCAATTATCATTCCTTTAGTTAGTTTCCTTGTTTAAAACTCAATTCCAGAACGTAATAGACCTGCAGAGAGATTGAACCACACAGAGTGAAAGAAAATAGTTTCTATCTTTAGCTTTGCTGATAACATGTTCAAATACTCTCATACAGAATGAGTTTGAGCTCAGGCTGACAGGTTGACTATCAGAGACATCAAATATGGTTAACGTCAGCTACTTTATTTAAATTGTCCATCTGTCTCTGGGGCAGAAATGTAGACTACACTTCCTCCATAAAATGTCAGACATTAGCATTATTACACCTCCATTCCATTAAGATTAACAGCAGAGGAATCCTTAAGAGCAATTCAGATGAATGCAAACAGTGTGGACCCTTTTTTTTTTTTTAAAGAGCGTCTCCATCAATGGAAAAGTTGGCTTATGTTACAGAAGGGGAATTGTTTTCCCATCAGTTTTACAGACTTAAATGTGGCCCTCCACGTGATAAAGGGGAGTGGGGTGCAGGAAGTCTGTTTTTGCAGGATCTTAAGGGAGGTGTATAGGATATACATATACATAAACTCAAGGTAGGGTCCAGACACCCATAAATAAAAGACCTGGTTGGCCAACTACACCCTGATTGAACTGTAGCCCACATGAAGATGAAGCTCTGTCAGTGTCGCAGTTCAAAACTACTCCACAAAAGATGTCGGACATCTGAAGAAAACAGAAAAGCTTGCTGAACTGTATTTTTGTTGAAGCATTTTTCCCCCCTCTAATTTCTCTCCTTTGCAGCGCCTAATTGCACACACACATATTTCTTACATGGTTATTTGGATCTGCAGCCCATCTGTTGAAAAACTGTTTTCATACTATTCATTCTTGTTAAAGCTGACTGACCAAAAACCCTAGATGTGACTTAATAGACGGGGAGGGGAAGGCAGCTGGCTTGAAGCTCTTCCAAACCACAGACCTCTCCCTGGTGACTGTGATTCACTAACAGAGATCTAACCAATAACTCAGTTGTTGAGAAGTTTTTCGTAACCAGGTGTGTCCCGATTCAGATGAGAGATACTAAAAGAATTCTGAGATGTAGCAATAATTAGTGTACACTACAGTACTCATGTCTCTGGAAAGATGGAAAAATAAATTCATTTCCTGATGTGTCATGAAGGACTTGTTTATTTTTCTTTGTGATTAGAACTGGTAGACATTGTTTTCTTTTCCTAAATCGATTTTCCCCCCCAAAAAACATGAAGCATTTTTTGAGCATGATGACACTGCCGAGGTTTCAGTCACAGACTTACCGTTTTCACATCTTTTGCCTGTGTAGCCAGCCAGACAGGCACAGTGGTATGAGTAGGAACTGTCCAGGATACAAGTCCCATCATGCAGGCACGGAGAGGAGCTGCAAGCTGTAAACAGAAAGTGTATGAACTTTACGTTACAAGAAGAAATGTTGTTTTCTTGAGCAGTAAAATCATATAAAACCTGTACGCTGAAAGTAGTGACCATAACAAACTGCATCATGGGATTAAAGCTGGCACTGTTTAAATGTCATTTTCACTTTCCATTATAGGAGTTTGTTCATGTGCATCTCGACACAAAAAGCCCTCTGTATATTTTAACTAGATCTGGCTTAGCTGCTTATGACCTGCAAGTGTGTGCATGTCTGTTTCCCAATGAGGACATTTCTGGAAAGTAAGGACATTTTGGTTGGCCGTTACTTTTTTCAAAGGGCTGTTAGGAGAATCGACTTCCTGTCGAAGTACTTTCATGGAACATGTAGGTGTCAGTCACGTACTGTTATAGGGTTTGTTTTATTACACTGGGACTCTGTGTAACTTCTTGTTCGCGTTTGTTGGGGTACATGACTGCAAAGAGGTCCTTTGTTCATTGAGTTTCATATTTATTCATATATTTATTGATTGTGAATACAGCAAGAAAAAACTTGAAGCGATATTATTAAATCTGGAACTGGATTGGGTTTAAGGTTAAGTTTATCCTGAGACAGCTGTAAAAGGATTTGGGGCAAGGTACAAATAACATTTTCAGGGTTCCTCAAAACTATGGGAGCTATTTGTTAGTGATAAATATACGTAATGACACCAAATATTTTTGTTTTTGTCAGATAACTGGTATTTGACCTGCCTGAGTTTTCCTGGAAAGTGGCAAAGAAGCCATCAAAGTTCTTGTAGCCATCAGAGACGAAGAGGATGTGCAGACTGTTTCCAGAGCTCTGAATCGGGGCGGGTCTGTTGTTCCCACAGAATCGACCGATAACACCTGAGTTGATACTGTCACCATCTCGGACCTCCACGTAGTCATAGTGACAAGATTGGTGAAGCTCCAGGCTCAGCATCATAAACCTGTTCATGTCAACATCAGGACAAATAGCATGAAGTCAACTTTTAAAATAAGGTGGAAAAATAACAATCCATTGTGGAAATTAATGAGCTGACGTTTCTGCTGTGTTGATGTTTTCCCCGCATTATGAGAGCACCTGTGCTCTGTGGAAGTGCTGGCTGGAATCACCGCACTGGCCCTTTAAAATCTTCAGCCAAAGAACAGGTAATAAAAGTGAGTGGATAAATAAAGAGTTGCTAAAGGGGATTTTCCAACTATAACGTGACTTACTGTTTTAAATGGTGTATAAAATGTGTCTCATTGAATCAGGTCTAACAAAAAGGAAAGACGAAAGCTAATAGTCTTTGTTTTAATGTTTTTGTTTGTTTGAGATAATACCAAAGATGGAATCATGCCCACATTATTATCGTATACATTAACTCTATTTCCTTATCATAAAAACTTGACTTATTTGACTATGACCTCTCATGATTTCATCTTGTTTAGTTTTGTATTGTCGACTTTAAATTTCTTATGTTTGGGTTGTATTTTTTTTACTAGTGTTTTCCTTAATGTTTCTTATTTCAGTCTTTAGTGTTTCCTGTTTTATTGTGCCATTTCATGTTCTGGTGTGTCTGTTACTTTCTTAAGTTGTTTGTTATTTGTGTTCCTTGATTCATGTCGTAGTTGTTGGGATTGTAGTCTTGTATTTGTTCCGGCCTCTGTGCGTTTCCCTTCTGTGTGATTACCCTGATTGTCTTCAGCTGTGTAATTACTTTCACCTGTGTCTGATTAACCTGTGTCTATTTAGTCTCTGTGTTTCTTCCCGTCTGTTCATTGTAGTATGTCAGTGTTGGATGTCTGTTTATGGTTTCCTTGCTGCTTATATTTCCCTGTGTTTTATCTTTTGGCTTTTTAAAGTTTCAAACAGCAGGATTTTAAAATTGTCAGCTGATTTCCCAAACCTAAGAAAACATACACATGCCAATAAATAATCAGAGGTTTCACAGTTTGGGTCATCTTATGTGCAAAATTCAAAGTCTGCAGAAACGTGGCCTCTCCTACGTCCTTCTGTTAGCAGTAGCGATAGCTTCATGAAAAGCTCGGTCCCTCGCCCCCCTTGTTGAAAATATGTGGTGTGTCATCACAAGACAAACATGTCACTAATCCAAGGCCATTGTTGCAAGCACAAGCTACCCTCAGACTGACTGTAGCATTCCCAATATGGTAAAATGGGTGGGACATATCTGAGAACAAAGTCGAATGACTGATCTATTTCTATCTGTATCACATGGGGAACCTGCTTGTTTATCATCTTTTTTTCTCTTTGTGGGGGATTCTGAGCGTTAGAAATGCAGACAGATAGGGAGCCTGCATGGAGCGGCAGTACATGTAAACAGAAACTTTTTTCAAACAGTAGCAATTGTGAATGTACTTTAACAGGTGCCCAAAAACTGCCCAAAAAGGGCATAATATGGGACCTTTAAAAAACAATTTTTCATTTGGTTCCAGTTCCCAGTTTTCCCGTACCTTGACATGATCATTCACACTTGGCAGCAACAACACAACTGTCAGAACACTAGGAAACCAAAAAGCAGATGTATATTTTCTGGCTTTTTTGGTGTTAGAGCCATTTTAAAAGTGTTAGTTGTTCTCAACACTGGGTTTTACATGCACACATAAATGCCGTCATAGTTATGTAATGGAGCATAAGTACAGTTTACTGTCAGCATCACCCCGTCCAGGTCTAAATGAGTGATCTTGTTAATTCAGATCAGCAACTATTAAATGTCTAAAAATAAATCCATGAATGCTGTATAAACATGTTAATTGCACAGCATCATTTAAAACCCAATATTAGAAGGGGTGATTACTGGTATGACATGATTAAAATGTTCATGTTTGCAACAACAACGAAAAGAAAATAGTAGTTTCCTGAAGGAATAGTGAGGATGTCCAGAAGGAGTTGTTTAAATGTCCGATTAAATGTCAATTTAACAGTGTGTGATAACTGTTTGGAGAATAGTTTACAGCAGAAAGTAATTTCAATTTGATTCAATTTGGTTCAGTTGTAGTCAGAGTGTGACATGGAGAAGACATGCCAGCTGGATTGTGAAAAACACAGAGGAGGCTTCTTTTTCCTTCCTGATATAATCTCCATGACCTCACATTGGAGCTGACTTAAAAGACTGATGAACCTTTGGACAAGACACTGGCAGTTTACCAAATCCCCTTAGTGTTCCCTTTATCACAGACCCTCAGGTAAAGGAAGCTTAGACTAATGAGGTATTAAGTAATGCTGAATGTTACCCGGAAGGAGATCCCAACAATGAATGCCAGTTGTAATTCTGGAAACTTGATGCAGTGTACTGCAAGCCAGTGTCAACGAAAGAGAGATGCAGAAATAAAATCCAAGAAACACTTCATGTTCTTTTACTTTCTGAGGACAGTCACTGTTTTTTTTTTTTAATCAGGGGATTTGTAATATTTATATTATAAAAGGGAAAACTTGACATTGTGGCACTCGATGAGTCCAACCTAACATTAAAATTGGATGTAAGTCACAGTTCACAGTTGTTAGATTCAATGCCCAACTTCAAAAAGACCTTAAAAACTACTTTGAATGATTTAATGGCTCGTATGCACGCAGCAAACCTGTATCTAACTGTTTGGAGCTTTTGTTCTGCTGAAACCCAGCACTAGTGCTCGCCTGTAAAGTGCTGCATGTGTAATGGAGAAAATGACATAAATAGAAAGTTATTACAAGACTGAAAAGTAATAACTTTTCTTTTTAAAAAAAAGGGGGGGGTTGTGGCTTCCAAACTTTGCAGTGGACTAGCCACCCGTCCATGACACACATCTTGTAAAAATATCGAAACTGAGTGGAAATTTGAAATGAGCTGGAGAGCCATTAATATCTACAACAGATGGGTGCTGAAGAGTCAACAAAAATGTAGCTTGAATGCCAATTTAAACAGAGGTGATTGTAACTTCATTGAGAGAAAGACATGTCAAAAAGGCACACATTTTTAAACAATCAGTGGTCAGCTTTGTCTCTTAACCTGTTGGCAACCAAACACACTTCCCTGCATGGTTAATGAGGACCAGAAAATAACAGAGCAGAATAGTTGTGGTCTCACCTGAGTTCTATGGTAAAGGGACGATCCACCTGTATTGTCCACTCACAGCGAGCGTTGTTGGGGTAACTCTCGAGCACTATGTGGCCCTGTCGTTTATGGATCACTGCGCCACACTCTGAAAAACAGCCAGGGGAATGGAAACATTTTATTTTGGAAAGTAGTGCAGATTGAGGGTTGCTATCTAAATTTCAGAAGCTGTTAATCACTCCTAAATCATTATTATCAGGGTCTACATTCAGCTGCTTTGGTTACCATTCAAGCCAAAAAGCAATTACATTTGTGTCTCCGAAGCAACACCCTAAGTTGTGCTCAACAAGACAACAGATAAACACACAGGAGCAACAAACACAGTGGGGTTTTGTTTTTAATTAAATGTACATGCTTGTTGTGCCCCCTGGCAGATCATTTGCATACAGAGAAAACTACAGTCAGTGTCCAAATGTTACATATTAAATTGCTTTATAGGTTCCACAGAATGTTGACTCTTAAGTTGTCATAGCTCCTCCTGGAAAAGCTCCTGGGCTTATGGCAGCCTTCCAAGCTGGCATAGCTGTCCCAGTAAAGATAAATCTGTGTGTGTGTGTGTGTGTGTGTGTGTGTGTGTGTGTGTGTGTGTGTGTGTGTGTGTGTGTGTGTGTGTGTGTGTGTGTGTGTGTGTGTGTGTGTGTGTGTGTGTGTGTGTGTGTGTGTGTGTGTGTGTGTGTGTGTGTGTGTGTGTGTGTGTGTGTGTGTGTGTGTGTGTGTGTGTGTGTGTGTGTGTGTGGTGGGGGGGGGGGAGTAAAGCATAGAACATGGTATTTATTATGTTAAAAGAAAAGAAACAACAAAGCATTTTAGAATCCACTAACTAGGAGAGTGAAAAGACTTACTCATGCAGTCCCCACCGGACCAGCCGGGGCGACACTCAGCGCAGTATTTCCCGGTAATGAAGAAATCGTCCCGGGGCCCCCATGTCCCGTTGTTACAGCGCTTACAGTTCTCAAAAATACTGCAACCTAGAAGAAAGAGATAAGTGCTAAGTGTGAGTCTTCATGTGATACAAACAATGAAATGAAAACAATAATATTCTGTTTGGTTTTCTAAATCGGAAACACTTGCACATCATGCTACCCTTGAATAAACTCTGGAAAACTCATTAAGCCCATCCTTCACTACAACATAATATACTTAAAAAAAATCACAGCTTCCTGTAATAGAAATGTGAAGAGAACCCCCTGCAATGTCTTCCAGTGAGGATGGATTTTCACTTCAGGGCTGGCCTTGAATATAGGTATGACTTTTAACAACAAATGTTCTCGGATGTACACAAGGGGATATAAGGAGTGTACACAAAGCTTGGAACATTTTTTTCTCAATTTCAGCAGCAAAACGTGATGTACAGGCATCCATTAAATGCCTGACAGCTGTTTTCTTCCCCTATAAAGGAAAACCTGAGTACATTCAAGCTGTGAGGAAAACATGACATACTTCTATAGGTGGATGGCATGTAGGAAAATAACATGAAGAAAGCAAGAGTTTGGATATGTGAGCTGCAGCCTACACGTGTAGACTTCCTTCTATGATTATATACCAGGTTGTAATTATCAAAGTTAGTCATTTAGGCTCTCATTAAAAATATTTTTAATCTCAATTAGTTTTTTTTCCTGATTAAAGAAAGGTTCAATGAAATATAAATTAAAAAAACACTGTTTGCATGTTCTGATGATCTGTTTCTGGTGGGCGTCAGCTTGTCTGTAATTAGGAGCCTTAGTCACACAGAGGTTTCACTCAGGCTTTCTTTCGGCATATGATCTCAAAGATTAAACTAATTTTCTTGTGATTTCCTTCAAATGAACAAGTTTAATTTTTCGAAATAACATCATGAGGCAGATTTGTAAAAAATAATGCTATGAATGGGTCTGTAGCATTTCATATTGTCTTATTGTTGTATATGTATTTAAATGTATCTTTATAAAGTGTTATGACGTTTTTTTGTGATCAAATGATGTACATTTGTACTTTGCTGACACAAAGGCCCAACGAGGGACAAGAGTTCAAAATTAGCAATAGTTATTAACTCTCTGAGCAGCACATCCGTTTCATTGCATCGTCCCTATAATATAAAAAAATAATGATTTCAAGTTCAAAATGTAAGCTTTATCAGGCGTGTCCTCAGGAACAGAAGATGCTTGAAAATGCTTGATGGTTGTTATGATGTCATTTCTGTGGCTTGCCTTTAGCCTGTTTATGTTCTCTGTAGCTACATACTGTTTTTTCCTGCATTCACCACACCTGCTGATACAGGATTGGTCAATGCTACTTGGACCACAAAGGTATTACAGTACAAACAGAAACCAGAAAACCTCCCAGAATAAAATCCCGACCCTCAGATACAGCTTGACCATTTTAATGTGTGTGGAGATTACATAGACTTACTTACTTAAAATTCAGGCAATTCAAATGTGAATACTTGCAGAAGTTCTACCTGGATGGATGATGCAGGGGTCGCACTCATTGATAGCGTTGCGGCAGCATGGCACAGCATAGCCCACTGGCGTCCCCTGAAGAGGGCATTTACAGCGAATCACATCGTACTCGCAGCAGCTTCTGCACATAACGTTCCACTCAGGGCCCGGGCAGTTGTTGTACAAGTACCTGTAGTCTAAATGGCAAAATATTTCAGAGTCAGCAACAATCAGAAAAAAAGGCAGGAAACATTTGTTTTTGTAGCCACTATTTGGCCAGAAAAGTGGTTGAGAGCGGAGTCAAACACAAAGAAAATGTGATAAATGTAAGGATCCGCCTCGTTGGAAATGAGAGCGGACGCTCACGTTCAGCAGTGGAGGGATTCTAGTGAGTTAAGTGCTGCTCCGTACTGACTCTTGTTATTTCCATTGCTACATGGTTGCAACTTTTCTGTTAGGAGACCACAAGCAGTACTGTGGTTGACCTCCCCTGTGCTTTCATTCTAGATTACATCAGAAAACATGCCACTGTAGTAAAGTCATTACATCAGAAAGTAATGAAAGCAGAGTGTAAATATTGATTTTCTTCTTTGACACAATATATGCAATGTCTAATTGGGCTGAAAACCAATGACTCTATAACCTTTGAGACTGAGTGCTAGGTATTATGTAACACTGGATCGAAAAAGCTGAAAAACTCAAGTGGAAATTCTCTTGTGGCAGATGTGGACTGAGGACTCACAGAAGCAGCACTTTAAACTTGGCACAATGTTATTGCAGCGTTTTCGTTTTAAACCCTCCTCCCAGCACTGCAATCATAATAAGTTCTCTGCCCGCAAACCTGAAACTCCCCCTTATTGTTTAGTCTTTTACTTTACAACCTAAAAACACACTTGCATACTGGTTTTATTTGCAAAACCATAATTGTGCACAGTGGGTCTATTTGTCATTTATAGAGGTTTTGAGAAGCCGTGAATCTTGAACAGAGGCACACAAATGCACTGACGCACAAAAGCAACAAGCACACGCCATTTATCTGCAAGTGGATATTTGCAGACGGTCAACTAGAGAGGAGATGCGCAGATGTCTTGGAATGCTGCGAGTCATCCCCTGCTGCCCTTCCACATTTATGATATCATAAATTGTGTCTTGGTCCAGCTACAGTCTGGCCTTCTCATCAGATGGAAGAAACAGTGAGGTATGACATACAGACAGATATTAATCAAACAGAAAAAGAGGTTGTACAATCCCACAAGGTCAACTTTAATGCAGATATAAGGGCAGAACATGTGCTTCATAAATCTGCTGCAGGCTGTTTTTTTTCTGATTTTGTTTGTTTAGTGCTGTGATAACACAGACTCAGCTGGATACAGTATGTGTATAAGAGCATGTTCAGCAAAACAGACAACATTGAGGCAGTCTGTTTTGCTTAATGACATGGCGTGCTTAAGATCTTAACATATGATTTGTTGTCATCAAACCTTTTGGGAGCAATATACGGCCATGGACGCAAGTCACTTGCACAATGCTCATGTTGTCACCCTAACTCACAATGATTACTTGAGGTCAAAAGCAATCTAAACTTACAACCCCTGAGCTTTTGTTTTTGAATCAAAGCAGAAGTCTAACTGAGACAAAAACAGAGAAGCTTTTGGTTTCAGGCCAGAAGGACATTTCTGCGGATTTCTTTAGACCAAGTGTGAGAACCACAAACATCCAAAGCTCGGGCATGGCCTGTATGTTTCGAGAGATGTCTGTTGAGACTTGAAGGCCGCCTTCAGACTGATGCCAAAAGTGACCTGAACCTTTTTCATTTTATTTTTTTTTTTTTTGGGGGGGGGGGGGACTCAGGGTGACTCAGTGTGAACAGCACAAGTCACATGGAATCTGATATTTTCAATTCAGATTTTGCCCACTTCCATCTCCAAAGGAATCGGAAACAGAACTCTGATACGGGCCATATTAAAAAACGTTTTTTTACTACTGTATAAAGTAGTATCCATACTATGAGTGAAGTACTAATATGAAATGTGACAAGATAAAACCCATTTTACCAAATCTTATTTAAAATATATTTTCAGCAATATATATTTGTAAAGTTCAGTCAAACTAAAAATTAAAAACAACTGGATCTTACCCACAATACAACTTGAACCCAAGGATTCAGTGGGAGATATGTGTTATAATATTTGTGGCTTACACAGCTTTAAGCCACTTGCCTTAAGCGAGGATGACAAGCAGGAGCTTGCGATTTTTAAACTCTTCCATTATTTTGTCATTTTTAAGCTAGTCTTCAACACGTTTCAATGGTGACTCATACAGCATCACTTGAGGCAATGTTTGGTACATTTTCAATGGGCTGTGAACATCTTCTTTTAAAAAGGACCATTTCTAACTTCTAATTCCTGATAACATTTGTCTGACTCTGTTTAGTTTTGGCACATTAAGGCATCCATCCAGCCCCAGACCTGCTTTCCATCACATCCATTAAAAATGAAGTTGGAATAAATTCAAACCAACAATTATTGTTTATGTCTACAATTGTACCAGTATTACTGCAGCTGGGAGTATTTACCCAACAGAGGATGAAATAAAGCCAATGTCAAATGTTTTTTTCATAAATCTAGACTATAAACCACCCTGAATATTAGCTGCAGTGTAACAATAAGTGCTGGATAAAGACTGTTTAGAAGGTGTCAGGCCTGCCACGTGGCGATTGACCGATGCTGACACTCAGCAACTTTTCTCCTCTATCACTGAGGTTTGAAAAGCTGCTAGCAAGAGGCTGTGAAACCTGATTTATCGGACATAACATTAAAAGGGTCAAAAGACTTTATGAGGTGGCCTGGTAATGTCATTACATGGGCCTCTGCTGTGTGTCTTTGCCTTAGATAGAGAAATGGAATTATGTGGTTGTAACTACTCTCATTACACTTTTCAGAGGAATAGAATAGATTTATTTTTGTTTGGATAAACACATGTTGTCTCAATTTCTATGGTTGTTTTCCAGATCACCACCAGCAGAGATAAACTGAGTAACAGCAGCATTTTAAGTGTGTATTCACTTGAACAGATTCAGTTTGCTGACCTTCAGTTCCACTGATACGACTTTAATGTTTTGGACTTTGACTGCAAGTTTTCTTCCTCCATTTGGATGCATGCTGGAATGGATCTTTATTTTGCTGACTGGTCCCTCCTTGATTTAATGTGTGTTTACAGATTTACAACACAGACGACCAAATCTTACATAACAGAGCTTTGGCCTGAACTCCAGATTTTTGAATTCATTTAGTTGAGTGATAGTCTATCTGTCTTGTGAAACACATCTGCCATGCTTCCAGGTCAACACCTGCAGGTAACTACAGCCTGGACAGTAACCATTTCATGTGTTTTTTTCTTCTTTTTCTTTTTTTTTTTACAGCAGTTTAAAGAGGTCCAAACAGGTGTGGAAGTGCACATATACTATAAAAGACCTAGCAATAAAAAAAAGAAGTAGATTTTTGTTTTTGGCCTGCAAAGATTCAGAAAAAAACACAACTGAAATGTGTTAAAAGAGGCATCAACTTGTGCAAAAGATAACCTGCAATTTAATCCAGGACTGGGGTTGTGTTGTCCCCCCCGGCTAATATATAATCAGTGGTGTAGTGTAGAGTAGTGGTGTTGACAGCCATCAAAGAGGAACAGTAAGTATGAGGAAACACATCTGATAACTGATTGATTCTCATAGCATGTTTTCTATTCAACCTGACTGATATTTGCTGTATATGTTTTGATATACAGTAGGAAATTGTGTCTTTATGTTTCCTCAGAGCACAAGACTTGTATTGTGTCTTTGTGTGTAAGAAAACACTGGCATCAAGCCAAACACAACAAAAAACAGATAAAAATGTTGGTTCATTCCCCCTAAGTCCTGCAGCTATGTGTACAGATTTGTGTGTGGGTTGTTTGGATTTACTGGTCTTATGTAAGTGCTATCTGCTTGTTTCCGTTCCAGATGTTGAGCTCCTCAATGTACTCGTCAACATGAGTGTCAAGAAGCGATAGAAATGAAAACACAGCAGTAACACGGGCCTCAAAACAGGCCTCCCATTGCCTGGTAGAGACCCCGGTGTGTCACAAAAACGCTCCCACCCAATCAGGAGCACTTCAGGCTGAAGGTTGTCAGCCAGCATAGCTCAGCTGCACAGCTTTAATCTGGATCTAGAGACTGTCATCATTATTAGCATTGTCGGAAAGGTGGAGATGGAAACACATGTGGGTGCAGTGACCTTTAGTCTGACCTCATTGCCCTGCCATCTAACCTGTGGAGAGGCATGGCAAATTCATATGTCACCGAGAACAAAAAAACGTTTTTTTTTCATGTTGGTCATTTATTACTTTAAAATCACAATCTGTGCAAATATAAAAATCACAACTGTCGCACCAGCTCTGGGAACCCCCCACCAAGGATAAATAGATACACTGCATGAAGACGTGATGCAGCTGCTAAACTTGACCTTTAAAGCAACTCATAACCCACGCATGAGCTAAAAAAAAAATAGGCCATCGTCTTCTGGAAGTAACTTCTACTTTATCCATTTATGGAAAATTCAAGGTCGGCTTTTTTCTTTTTATTTTCTATAATTACGTATCAGCTTTGCCTTTTGTTCCGCTTCACATTTAAAGTCATTGCTGCCTCCAGAGTGTCAGATAACTCTTATAATTGAAGTGAAATTTCATACCCAAATGTTATCAGAAAAGCAGCAGGTCACACTGCTCTCTGTGGCATTTTAAACATTTATCGTCTACTTTCTTGTCTTCATTTTGTCTGCGCAGACCCTGCAATTTATCAGCATCAGTCTTGTTGCGAAGCACTTTCATAGCTCAGCTATGTTTAACTCCGAAGTAAGCTAAATAGCACAATGCAGAGAGCAGAGCCAAGAGAGAGCTTTAAATATGAATCCAACAGGCTTATCTAACCTGACACAAAGAGGCTGAGTCACATACATGTATCTCCATTCTACACATGTTTTAGAGCTGGTTAGAAAAGACTTAAACCATTTGATAGATTTAGGCTACTTTCAGCAGTGGATTAGTTTAGTTAAAAAATGTTTAAATTGTCCCCAAGGGACAAATAAAGTTTTTTTGAAATGAACTGAATTGAAAACATAAACAAAGGGAGGCAGCATTGATCTGAAGTGGAAATGGAAAATGACTTCTGGTGCTTTCGTGTTGACACAATTACTTACTTAAGACCTGTCATTACTGTGAGGCGGCCAGGCTAAAAGTTGAGACTCCAGGGAGCATTATGTTTTTTTAGATTTAACGAATATGTGACAAGTTAAATTTGTGAACTTTGGATTTATTCAGGCCAGATGTTTTCTCTATTTGTCCAGTCTGTCCACTATAAAGTATTCCTTACTTAAGCTCAGCTTACTGGTAATAATTTAATATTTAACAGACACACATGACAGAATATGGATTTCCCATCCAACTCAGCAAGAAAGTGACTTTTTCAAAATTTAGATGTGATTTACTTTAAGTTCAGTTCACCTAACGTAAAAAAAATATATAATTATTATTTATTATTTTGCTATATTTCACCCTTTACATCTAGTGGCAATTGACCAAGCTGACTATATCACTTGTATTTGACCACGCTGATTTTGTTAAATGCTTGCCACATTATTAAGCCAGAAACCAAAATTAAGAAAAAGTTAGAACAAAAGAAAAAAAATCATTCAGAATAGAATACCAGGTTACAGTATCCACCCGTGAATAAATATTTTCCTCTGGACGGAATGGTGCTTATAATTTATGCTGGAAATATCAGTCAAAGTTATTTTTCCAGCAGCTGTGAGTGTGCGTGCTTGCTGCCCACAGCAGCTGTCTGGTATTTTGAGGTTGGAGTGATTTTGCTACCATGGAGCAGGGAAACTCCCAGGGGGAGCTCTGTTGGCATTGTGTATCCAAATGTAGTCTGATCCAGAGCTCCAATCCCAATGGTCATCCTCTAGATCGCTTTAAATAAACTTCCTTCTGCTCGGGAACCACAGACTTAGAGACATATCCTATCACTCTATTATCCACTCTGAGGAAATTGTATGCCCACACGCCAATATTTAGGTCAAACTGGAGTCTGAGATAATAATGATGCATAATTTGTTTTAAACTTGAAGTGACCTCTTAAGTCTGATATGACATGTCATTTTTCAAACCACCACCATGTTTTTCAACTTGGAACTTGAAGGTTATGTTTTAACATAGGCTAACATGGTTTTGCTTCCTACAGCAGACTATCTCCTTTTGGATTGAAGTTAAACAAAGCAAGTGGAAAGTTCATAAGAATAGGACCTTACCAGATTCAGGTGGGTGGAAGATTCTGTACAGGACATGTTTTCCACATACACTGCACTCATGATAATTTCCAGACATTGTCTGACCCATTATCTGACATTAAGCACAACATGAGAAGTTTTTCTTGTCAGCTTTACTTGCTAAAGGTTCTGCATGGAAATGTGCTGAGCCGATGTGTAAAAGCTAGTGGGTGAGGTGCTTGTGATCAGGACGTGCACATTTTTGTTTCTTTATTCTGCTTCCCTCAGTGGTCAATTTTTAAAAAGTGCGGACATAATCTTAGTGACATCACCCATTGTTTTTTTGTTTGTTTGTTTTATACCAAACAGCTCCAATGCACCCATCCGTCAGTCTAACCAGACATGCATGCACGTTTATAAATATTTTTTTTATTAATTAATAAATTAGCTAAGACCAAGACTGTTTTTTTTTTTTTTTTCTGTTTTTTTTTTTAACCAGGCTGTAAAAGTGTTTATTTCTGGGTGGAGGATGCACATTTTTACATGTACAAGAACAAAATAGTTTTGGAATGCATAACTATGGTAATCATAAGGCATATTTGGCAGGGTTTTTTTTTCGTAGTGTCTGCAGCGAACTTGTTCTCAGACGGAAATTGGCATTTTATTTGCATGGGTGTTAATTGTGCTTTAGGCTTTTGGAGACAGCTTTAAGTGGACACTTAAGGAACTGTAGTTTTATGCACCCATTGGCTGCATTGGCCTACTATTTTCAACACCCAAAGTTGCCCCTCAACAAACGCACAGAGTATTTCAAACTGTGATTGATTCGACAATGACAGTCTGCTGTTGTTAGGTGCATGTGTGAAAAGGAATTGTCCCAAAAATGTTCATGCATGAAAGAGGCAAAAATCTAAAAAGCATTGGGAGAGATACCAAAACATGTCAAAATGTACATAAGCACAAACATAGACCCACAGAAACACAGAAATAGACAGAAGATTTGCATGTAAACAAGTCGGCTCTGCTTAAAAAAATGAAAAGAAACTGTTCAACATTGCTCAACGGAAAAACATCCACCATCAGCTGATAATGCATGATTATGAAACAAGCCATGCTTACAATGAGTGACTCAGATGACAACATAATCTTCCACAGGGAACTCTCTTAATCACTCCAGCTGAAAAACAGCTGCTCTCTGCCCAACCCTTTGCCACATTCACCAACATTACAAATTGAAGGGATTATTTTACGGCGTGGTAGCCTTTCCAACAGGCATCAGACGGAGGGGCAGAGATTTTGTTGGGAGTCTTGGAGACTGTGTGTATGGTATACACATTACCACAGTCGGGGTGATTCACTTAAACGTGACTCACGTCTTCCTCAGGCAGTTCAACTGTTCACCGAGGGTAAACATGCAGGGATGATCTCAATCTCACCCACAAAGCGCTTTAAAGAGAAGCTTGCACACAAAGGGAACACGTGACAACATCATACAGCCCTAATAACACCCCAAACGCTTCGTTTTACCTCGAGGAATGTGTGGCCACAACCAAGTGTTGCTTCTTTTAGTGAGGAGCAGATACACCTCACTTCTATTTTTTAAACAAAGAAATACTGCAATTTGTAAAGTATAAAGATCGCACAGCCTTTTTAAATGGGACAATGGACACATCCCTGAGGACAAACCCTTACTCTAGTTCAAAACATGTTTTGCAATAACAAAGATTGCACAAACTTGTCAGTGATGTTTTTCTTTGCTGTCTTTGTAAAAAGCTGCTTTTAACATCACCATTCTTTCCTGGGTCTTTTTTTTTTTTAAATTTACAAGCTCTGCTGAGCGCTTTTGTGCTCTTAAAGGAGAGGAGTGAAGAGGGGATGGAGAGAGTGCTGATACCGGCTTTTTGAGAACAAAGAACATAAACCTTCAGGCTCTGCCAAACATACAGAGACAGAGAGAGAGGGAGAGACGAGAAGTGGAGGGAAAGTTCATGTCAGTCTCTTACCGTAGGGCCAGGCTCTCCCTTGGGGTGAGGAGATAAGGATGAAGAGGAAGATGAAGAGAAACCAGCCCTCCTTCCCAGTGCTAAAGGTGCTGGTCCAGGGGATTGTGTGGGTGCCCCTGTGGGTTTGCCCCAGCTGCAGTTCCCGTCCCGTAGACAGCATGCTGCAGTCTGGAACTCTGTTTACTTTCTGAACTCAGCTGACATCACCTTCTCTCTCGGTTCTTCAGTCCTTCCCTCCCCCTTCCTCCAGTTCTCCCTCTCTCCCTCTCCCTCTCTCTCTCTCTCTCTCTCTCTCTCTCTCACTTTCCTCCTCTCTCTTACGTCTCTTTAGCTTCAGGTTACAGCCCAGTCTTGCAAAGGAGTTCCACTTGCAGTGGTCTCCCAAAAAACTCCCCTAACTCTGCTCAGAGGACGACGTCACTGCTTGTGAATGAATGCAGGCTCCAGCGTTTTATGCTTAAGTCATTATAGTCTCACACATGCACACAAGAACACACACAAACATACACACATCAATACACAATGAAGTGAAATATTGTATGAGCCTGCCACACTGTCAAGACCATTAATGTGGTGATAGAATTTATGACTTACGACTTTACTGCTTTTGAACTCATGACTAAAAAATGTGTGGAACTGTGTTATTGAAGTCCACACCTCAATAGGATGGAAAAAAAGCAGTTTGTGTTGTCCTACATATCAGTGAAACAATCCAATGAAGTCAATAATAAAGGAAAATTAATTGTTTTGCATTTTGAAAAACAAAAAAAAATCACATTTAGAAAAACCTGCAGCTTATATGGAAATGATGCTCATTAAAAAGCAAATGAAAACTCCCAAATCAAATTCAACAGCTTAACCACACTGCATAAGATAATATGTGCTACAAAAAGTCAAAATAATTGCATTAACATCAATTGATCCAGGCTATGGGGGCACTCTGTGGAGCTGTTTATTTACGGGAGAGAGTAAGGTACAGAAAGTTTTGTTTCAATAGGGAAGGTGTATCAATGAACAACACAGAATAACATCATTATGAAGGATTAAAGCAAGTCCAACATGGATTTTGAAGATTTTGATTTTGATGAGACTGCCAAGCGGGTTATGCTGCTGCATAAGCCCTGGGATGCATGGAGCTAGTGCTAGCTCTTGGGCTAATGGGCTCTAGTTTCCACATCCCTCTGGCCCTGCTTAAACAGCCTGACTCCTCATATTTTAGCCATCCCCACTGATAGAATCCAGGGTCAAACTCCCTGTTCATCTCTTTGCTACAGTTTAACATAACTTACGTCGCTTGCCAACAGGCAAAGCAGGCAACTGCTTGGGGCCCCAGACCAGTAAGGAGTCTCTGAGGGCTGACAAACTTCAACTCGTAGCATTGACACAACCCCCACCATCTACCACTGCTTTCAAGGCTTAATTAAGAAAAGGTCATTTCTCATTTGCTGAATCAATTCCCTTTGATTCAGCTTTGGGAAAGACGTTTATCCCTCAGCAACTTTACACATTAAAAAAAAAGGGTATTTGAAGGACTAGCGTTTTTTGAAACTCTATATTTTCTTATCACATCCTGATATCCAATTTGATAGTTTTCCTGCCATATTTCTTCATGCTGTACATGGCTTACATCCTAATGGTATAAAGTTAGACAATGAAGCTTCACACTTCACTGACAATGTTGTTTATCTTATTTTGCAAATAAAACTATCAAACAAATTAGAGGTTTACTTTTGATTTTATAAAGGAAGAAATAACAGAAGAATGAAAGTCATGTAAACACATTTGCTGCAGATACTTTTTGATCACACAAGGCTTGTTATTCATGATGATCTTCAGGGTGTGTTTTATTTCAGCTGGAAACAGCGCTGGAATTAATTCATTTTGTTGTTTTTTCCTCACTGAGACTAAAAGCTGCATGCAAGAGCTAACAGAGATGGATCAAAAGACTCAGAGCAGGAGACTCAAATATCACTGACAGTTGCCTAAATCAGCAGGGTTTAGACCAAAGGAGGAGCACATGTGCAGTGTTACAGTCCATCTATGTACATGTGTTTGGTTGGGAAACGCTGACTTCAAGAACGTTTATGAAGGAAGTAGAGGAACAAAGACAAAGGGGGGGTTGGAAGGAGAGTGGGAGGAAAAAAGGATCTCAAAAAAGGAGAGGGGTAAAGGAAATATTGTCTGCCTTGCTGTGCTTCCCCTCCACCTTTCAACACCTCCCTTCTGTTTGTCCAGATGCTTAATGGGTTACTATCTGAAACCCAAGGCTTTTAGTTGTATGTGGACACTGGTTTAGTATTTTCAGAGAAACCACAGCTGCAGTGCAATCTGTCAAAAGAAAGAGGAGACTACATAAATCTTAAGTGGTATTACCTATATGAGAAAGCTTGACCATGTATGATTTTGCATTCTTATTTAACGGATAATAATATTGGATAAACCACTCAAATTGTTGCATAGTTAATGGTGCATGAACTACAACTTAACCTATTAGTTAATGGGTAGCTGGTGATCAATCCATAGTGCTTGTAAAACAAGGAACTAATGGTTAACTTAATGGTTTTAAAGGTACTTAGTGGTTAGTTAATTGTTACTTAATGGTTAATTAACGGTTACTTAATGGTTAATTAATGGTTACTTTGGGGTTACTTAGTTGTTACTTAATGGTTAATTAATAGTTACTTAATGGTTACTTAATGGTTAATTAATGGTTACTTAATGGTTACTTAAAAGTTAATTAATGGTTACTTAAAGGTTAATTAATGGAAACTTAGGGGTTACTTAGATGTTACTTAATGTTTACTTAATGGTAAATTAATGGATACTTAAGGGTTATTTAATGGTTACTTAATGGTTAATTAATAGATGCTTAGGGGTTAATTAATGGTTACTTAATGGTTAATTAATGGTTACTTAATGGATACTTAATGGTTACTTAATGGATACTTAGGGGTTACTTAATGGATACTTAGCGGTTACTTAATGGTTACTTAGTAGTTACTTAATGAATGTGGCACAGAGGGATTGCTGATCTTTCTGTGCAGGCTCGGGAATATTTTCTTTTTTTTTCATTAAAGTTGAATGGAGACAAGGCACGAGATAAAAACAACTGTTTTTCATAGCAGCTTGTCACAGTGTATGATTTAAAGAGGTGACTTAATGGTTACTTTATGGATACTCAGGGGTTACTTAATGGATACTTAATAGTTCATTAATTGATACTTAGGGGTTACTTAAGGGATACTTAATGGTTAATTAATGGTTACTTAATGGATACTTAAGGGTTAATTAATAGTTACTTAATGGATACTTCAATTCAAGGATTCAAGGTTGTTTATTGTCAAATATGCTCCATGTTAAACATACAGCACAGATGAAATTGCAATCCCCCCAACCCCAGTGCAAACCTGCAGTGCAAAAGAAGAGCACTAAAAACTAGCAATAAAAAAACAATACTATACTATACTTAGGGGTTAATTAATAGTTACTTAATGGTTAATTAATGGTTACTTAATGGTTACTTAATGGATACTTAGTGGTTACTTAAATGGTTTGTTTAGCTTAATATGTGGGATCATTTTTTCAAACACAGGGATCATTTTTTCAAACACAGGCAAACTATTTACAGAGCTCTGTAATTCAATAAATGTACAATATGCTAAACATTTTGTAAATCCAAACGAATGGGCTGGTGGTACTGTGGCGACTTAAAAAAATTCCTGCTTAAATCAACATAACATTTTAACAATGGCTAAATCTGTGTCACAAACCCAATTCAGCTGTGTCTGATCGAGATTAACTCTTTTCAGGCTTGAATAAGTCTGCCTTGTGCTTGTATGCTGAGTGCATCAGCAGTCTATTAGCACTGATTTAAAAAGAAAAAAGAAACTGTGTTGAAAAAGCAAAAATAAGGAGGATTTTTTTCTTCAAGGACAAAACACTGGCAAAGGGAGGTTTCCACTTGACAACCCTGGTGATGTCATGGCTCTTACTGCCCATCGGTTGAGTTGTGTGGACCATTAGGGGCCATGTGGTTGGGTAGTTAGAATTCACATTGTTGCTATCTGGAGTCTTGGTCTGTTGAGTTTGGCAATACTCTTTGCTTTCTGATGTCCATGTGGTTGGGTAGGTAAGAAAAACAAGTTCTGCATTTGGGGTACAAAGAGGGGGGGCTCTGGGACGCCAGAGCCCCCCCCCCCTCTTGCCTCCCCAGATCTTGTGAGAGTAATTGGGCTGAACACTGCTGAAAGAAGGTTCCCATATGACAACCTGGATGATGGCTTAAGGTAGGTAGAATAGGGGTCATCGCTACCTGGCCAGCCTGCATAAACAGAATGTGGCATTACTTTTATTATTACCGTGGCAACTAAGAGCCATAGGTTAAGTTTGGTAACTTATCAACAGGACATAATGAAGACAAGGGTTTTCTTTCCTATAAAGGCTTATTATTCTTTCATTAGGTCAACAAGTATGCTTGCTATCTATCTATCTATCTATCTATCTATCTATCTATCTATCTATCTATCTATCTATCTATCTATCTATCTATCTATCTATCTATCTATCTATCTATCTATCTATCTATCTATCTATCTATCTATCTATCTATCTATCTATCTATCTATCTATCTATCTATCTATCTATCTATCTATCTATCTATCTATCTATCTATCTATCTATCTAAAACACTAAGTTCACATAACTTCAAAGTAATTTTAAATTAATAACATTTAGACAATTGAAAATACAAAAATATGACAAAAAATAAATAAACCAGACCCATTTAATTGATTCTCGTAGTCTCACAGTTAAAAGGATACTTCATTTGCATTAAGCTTTTTATCATTAGAACATTGGTAGTATTTTTGAATGGCCATGCATCCCGGTGATTTTCACTGTTTGCATTGCATTTCCATTTTCTGAAAGAATTTTTCAAGACGCTCATTCCTTCTGGGTGAAATCTCGTTATCAATTGAGGAAACAGCCATATGTGTTGTATTCAATGTCTGTAAATGATGCTGCATTCAGGTGCCACTTGGTTTGTCCAAGTTTCCGAGTTGGGAAGTCGTTCAGTGTGTCTGACTTCAGTGTGTTCAAGGCTTTAGACTTCAGTGTTGTAATAACGGCACAACAAACTGGATGCTACGATGAAGTTCAGTGAAATGTTACTGTCAAAAGTATGTTAACATGAACAAGGGTGTGTCATGTGTATTTTACAACTCAGAAAGTTGTTTTTCCAATGTTTCCGACACCACGTGAATGCAACATAAGAGCCTCTATGTCAGCGAGTGGCCTGTAGTGTTGTGCATTATGGGAGTTGTTGTCTTTCATCCACATGAGCTGAAAAGACACTTTCTGCCTTTTCTTAATCAAAAGGGGAACCAAATTCCAAAATGATTTAACGTCACTACTCCATATATGACCTAATTTGACTACAGATTAACGTTTCGATGGGTGAAGAATTCCATTAAGTCTGTGAGTTGACAAAATGGATTCATGACGTGACTCAAATTTGTTTCATCATAAAGTGAGTCAGTGAGCAGCTCAACATTCAAGACGTTTAGGTAATAATGCTTTTTGCATGATTCACAGTGAAGAGTTGATATTTAAAAGAAAGCAGGGTGTCGTTTTTTTTTTTGTCAGAACACATTATGTCTGTGCATGTTCAGAGTAGAATCAGCAAAGAAATTAGATACAAATTGAAAGTTCCTAAATATTTATTTATATAAATACTAAGGAGTATTGTAAATTGCAACATTATATTTTGTTAATTTATAGGATCCTGTGATCTTTTTACTTGTTGCTCTTTACTACACAAATATCTGTTTCTTAAAAGTTTGGTCCTAAATGGATGTTACAAATTCTGTTTTTTCGAGAGAACTGAAAATGATAAGAAGTTGAGATTAATGATTTTCACTGAACTTTTTGTTGTTTAACAATAGCTACTACATAATAACTTCATCATCAAGCATAATAATCTACTGTCATGTCGCCTGCTGTTATTTGAATGTTTTGCTCTACAGGAGTCTTTTTGGTTATTGTCACCTTGCCAGAGAAAAAACAGACTCTGCTCCATGTCTACATTTATCATTACTGTAGCAAAGACTCCTGCAGGGAAACATTTTCTCACGGCCCACAGATCGAGCTCATCCTGGGTTGCATTATAGAGGCTTCTCAGTTGGCACCACAGTGACTGCGGTTGGTGATGGACAATGGGCTCAGTGCCCACAGTGCACAGGAAAATCTCATTAACCTCGCACATGAAGGAAGCGATGCAGTGGTGTACGGCAAATTACCTGGGAGTCATTACGCTTAATGACATCCACTGTTGACTACACTTTGGTTACACTTAAGGTTCTTTAGACCTGATTTTAAAGCAAGTACTCGTCAGAAATGCTGTCTAATCAGTACAATATTAATGGTCTAACCTGTTTGTGTGATGATGGAGAGCTTTGTCATGGGGTCAGAAAAAATGAAGGTGCCTGACTTTGGAGCCATGTGGCTTTAATATTAAGGATCTAATCATGGCATCACATTCAGCCCATTCCTATGGTTACAGAGTGGACAGAGAGTAAACACGGGCACTTTTTTTCCCCTTAAAAGCAAACTGTTTCACTCTATCCTGGCTGTCTCTGTTAGAAGTGGTGGATGGAAAGTAGGCCGCCTGCTTCACAGGTAAGACGGACGCCCTCAACAGCTTTTAAGCAAAACTGACATCGACCGTTGCCAGAAGCACAGAGCCATGACGAGGTGCATCGAACTAACTTAATAGAGCAGGACACTGTCAGACCAGATGCCAAATATGCTCTCATGTAAGTGCAGAACCCTAAAGAGAACACTGCACTTATGAAGATGCTGTTTTTAATGAACTCTTTTAAGGTTAACTCCTCTCTCTGAACAGCCAGTTCATGCATGATTATCTGTCCCCAAAGGGGGATGGAGGGCTGTCTGTATTTTCTACCTCATGGGTCTTTTACCTTAATTACACCCATGCCTTTAAGGGGGGAACAAAGAGAGGTAAGATGGTGATAATGACATAATATTCAGTATATGATAGAGAAAATTGGACCAAATTAAGCTTGATTTTACAAGAAGATGAGTTAGTGCACACGAGTTCTCTTCAGCATGTGTGTCTGAGCTTTTTTGGCCGTGTTGCATGAAGCCCATTACCCAGTTTAACATTTCAATCATGCCTATGAGTATGTCATGAGAGATTAAAATAGATAAATTGCCTCAATAATTGCATTTCATTTTATTACTGCTGTACATGCAACTCTAGATTTCAAAACAGTCTCTTATAATATTCATATAATCTATTTAGAAACATCTAACACAGTGTTAGCTCGCATATACTCACTCCAAAGTGTCCCTGCCTGGCTTTCATCAAACAGTCAGGTCAAATGCATTTATGTGTTACTTGGTATGACGCTCTAAATCTGTCTCCACCCAGTAAGGCTACACAGCTGTGTTTCACCAGGCTGCAAATGACAAAGACTTAGATTTCACCCTGTTAATCCCACAGCAAAAGGTCCATGTGCAGGAGCCACATTAAAGTCAAGATTAGAATCACCCCTCAAAGGCATCTAAAGATAGGATGCTGGACATTCAGTGTGCATACAGTATATGAGGATATGCAATATATGTCTAACCTAAAGAGCTCCACACCCATAATATCCTGCATGAATCATGACCTCTTCCATTTGTACCTCAAGATAGATTCTACAGTGGAGTTAGTCTCTACTGCATAGTGAGTCACAGTTTAATACAAACCTTCTGAATATCTTCAATCAGAAACTTCTAAGGGACATACAGGTTGTTGTTTTTTTCTCAGAACAGATCTGATCCTTACCAGAGGAAAAAAAAGAATGTTTTAATGGGAAACAACTTATTTTAATGAGAAACAACTTCATCCAGATTTCAGCGTATGTGAGAAGTCCACTGATCCAGGCTTTTCGTGCAAATCTATGGAAAGCCAGATGCAAAATGAGCCAGCATTTGGAAACTTTAGAAAAATAATGACGCATATTCCCACAATTTTAATCGTTAAATAAAGATTTTAAAGCTTCAAGGAACATATTTAATATGAAACGTCCAATAAAAAGGGGTTTACCTTTAATACATGCTGGGACCCTTCTATATTTCATTTAAATCTCCCTCTTCTTCAATCTTCAGAGTGGGATTTGTCTAAATACAGTCTCATAGTATCATCCAAAAGTCTGTCAAGATCGTGTATATTATCTTGCACTTCTAGCTACATAGGAAGACTGCAGACTGTGAGGTCTAAAACAGCGCTCCTAAGTGCAGAAAAGCTGCACAATTTAAATCACTGAAGGGGGAAGATCAGCTGGAGACTAAAGCAGCAGCACTGGAAGCTCCATGAGTAATTGCTGACCAAGCTCCATTCTTGGAAGTTGGAACCACACTGGGATTTTTTTTCTCCAAAAGAACACATATAATGGAAACATCAGAAGGACACGGAAGGAGACAGAGGGAGAAGGTACGGTATGAAGCAGAGATGAGGAGACTTTCCATCTGCTCAGGGTTCCAAAACAGGAGTCAGGAGGTCTCTGACATGAGACACAGACAATTGAGACAACTTAATTTCCTTCCCTTCATCCATGCTTACCATTCAGCATCCCTTGTTGTGTTATTGGAATTTAAGAATAGCCACGTGAGCAATGAACCAGACAACTGCCTCAAGCGGATGTTTTGTTTTGGTGTTTCATGGCAACAAGGTTTCTGTTTTGGTCACCTTTTTTTTCCGTTGTTCCCTCCCTGTCGGTGTTGGTGTGGAGCACCAAAGCTGTGCCACTCTGATGGAAATAAGCGGGTCAGAGAAATAAAGCAAATAAAGAAAAGGGTTTGTCTGAGTGAGGTCAGTGTGAGAAACCAGAATTGGACATATTAAGATCTGTTAAAGTAAAAACAGCCAACCACAGCCCATTAACAAAAAAACACTTTTTATAGCACATCACATCATCGCGTCACTTTTCTTTTCTTCTCCAGCATTGTTACTTTCGCTGTTTTCACATATTCACTCCTAAACAGTTCAAGAGTATTTTAGGAGGACTGCCCCTGAAACGTGCTGATGTGGTCGTTCCCATTTTCACCTCACAGCAGGAGATTATCCCTGTCCGACAACTGAGGGGCTTCTGCTGAGGCAAGACACGATGTAAGAGACTGAGGCGGAAGTGGAAGACGAAGCAACACAGCCCATACTGAAGAAGAACATGCTGGTAAACAGAATTAATTTGAGATAAAGGCAACTGCTCTTTTCAGACTGTGGAGGAGTACAACTAGGTATTGTTTAAATCTGGAACATTTAATGTTCTTTGACATTTACAAGACATAAAATGTGAGAGTCATCCTTACATTGGCTGTATGGGGTCCTGTATTCAGGAGAACTGTTGACTTATTAAAGCTGCTTTGACCAATGCTTTATAAAGATCAGTGTTTGTCTGTGTTTGACAGAGATTATACTGGTTTCATGTCTCTCCCAGGTGATCCATGGCAAGCCTGGTTGATACTGTTCTTCTTTTTAAATAAACTTTTCTGTTTTATAAGCAAGTCAATATCAGCGAAGATTTCTTCATCATCTACACATCATCAACAGACGGAGAAACTGCAGCGGTATTTGAACTATGTGCACGGAGATCCCACAGGTTGCGTGCAGACAGAATGTGCAGGAAATGGCAGGGAACGTCACCACCTCCTACCACTTGCTTGAGGTGAATTCTCCTGATTATAACCTGTTACGTTCCCACATCAGCTCTCTCTGACTTTCTGCAGGGAAAAAAAATACTTCAGGACCATCTGGAGAAACTCCAGATAAGGTCTTGGTAAAAAATTGATCAATATTCATTCACATAGGCAACTCACCACAACAACAGGAGTTTTTCAGGAGTTATGTACAAGTGGGAAAGCACTATTTTAGAGCAGTTTGTCCTGCCCGAGCCCTCTTTGTTTTGTTATTCGTCTCTATTGGTTATGAGCTCTCAAGGAGTCTCCAAACAGGAGCAAGTGATCTCAGCATGTTCTCTGGGACATAAGTGGCATTTTGTGTGGAGGAATGGAACACTTGACAGGAGGAATTCAGGGTTATATAGAGCTGAGCCTCTTAATGAGACTTACTGTGGAAAACAAACAGGAGAGAGATCAGGCTCATTGTGCAGGATGTCAGCACGTAGGGTGCGGACGTGCAGCTCCGCCCCCTCAATACTTGATCTGATGTTTGTATTTATAGTTGCATTAATCTTTGGATTTTGTTTTATGGGAGTGTTTGTTGCTCTGCAATCATGATAATAACAGTGGATCCAAGGGTATCCTTTACTGCGGTGCCAAACATATTTTAGCATGGCCCTCGAGCAAATCAGGGAGATATAAATCAAATATGGAGCTCATGTGTAACACACTCATTACAACAGCATTGACCTCAGTGAAAAGAACAATGTAATCATTCCAATACAATTTTAATCAAAATAAAATCGAAAAGCAGCCAAAAAACAACGCTAACAAATTGTGTAAATAAAAAAAGCCCCTAAAATTCTTGTTTTAGGTACTGACCCAGTCTTATAGGGCTTTCAAACTTTTGAAAAACTCCTGACATTTGCTGGAGGAGCTGTAAGTGTGAACGCAAACAGTGGAGGTTTTGGTTCTGTGCTCCGGTGTTTCTCCTGCCAGACCTCTGGTATTATTTTTCGTAGTAAGTCTGAGTGAGTTGTTGTGAGAACACACCTCGAGCCAATGAGAGCGGGGAATGACGTTTCTATACTGTGACTGCTGCACGGTGCATAGCGTGCGTGCAACTGCTATGATCTCCGAGCACGTAATTAAACGGCTGTGTTACGTTTTCTGTCTGTCTGTATGTTTTTTCTCCACTCTGTTGTTGATAGCATGATTCCACTGAACTTACATGCTTACATTGATATAAAGGCAAATACTGTCCTGATTTCATCGTACAGTGGAATATGTTGCTTCTTCCGCTACTACCATGTTTTACTTAAGGAGACCCCCCCCTCGCCAACCACCACCACCACCAATATTGCTTCAAAAATCATAGGCCTACCCAAAGCCTCAACTACAGATCCCTGACTCACAATAACCCAGGAACCCTTTGTGACGTGTTTTCTGCCTGTGGTATGCGTTTTGTACCTGCTGTTATATGTTTTCTTCATGTGTACCAACCGGTCAAATGAGAACACATTTTCCCCTGAGGGACAATAAAGTAGGCTATTGATGAGTAAAGTATGATGAGTCAATTATAGAAACAGAACAGCAATTAAGATTGTTATTATTCATAGCTAATCGGGCTAACCATGTATAGAGGCTTTAATCCTTGTGGTGGTGACCACAAAGTCCAACAGTCCCTTTGCTGCTTGTCGTCCCTCACTCTCTCCTCCTTTCCTGTCTCTCTTCAGATGTCCAGACCGATCAAGGCAAAAAATAACCCCAAAATTTACTAAGAACAACACAAAACATTGTAAAAGTGAATTTGCATAAAGTGTTACATTGTGTTAAAACACAATACAATCTGTTTGTGCTGCATCTTTTTATGTCACCTTCAAAATGATTGACAGAGTGCCCCCCCCCTTCCCCCAATGGCTGGCTCTTATTGTGTTTGCTACTTTTAATTAAATACCATAGCAAACATGAGCTAAACAAAGACTTACATAACAGTTATAGGAAGAATGCCATGTCTTTGACTTGGATCCCACAGGACCCCATACATTGATATTTGAGGATTTCCCCCCCCTAAAGGAACAAAGTAAACTGAAAATATTGGTATGAAGTCAAGAGAACATATGGATTGACAACTCTAGGACAAAATAGAACAATAGAAGAAACCAAATGTGAGGGAGGACAAAAAGTGTACTTTTGTCGTCTCAGTAGGACTAGGGTGAAAGAAAAAGGTCATTTCAAGCTCAATAAATGTAAAAAAAAAACCAATGATTTTGTTTCCTGCATTTCAGAATTCAAGCCACTATCTTGTTCTTTATGTTGCTTACAAAACAATTTAAGAAAAAAACAAAGATGATCATGAGCTATACAAATCTATAACACTTCTCCTTCTCTCCTTTTCCCACTGTTCCTCCTCTGAGGGAGCACTTGTTCTGAGAACCAGAGCCTGACAGGGGGAGGCTGCTTGTCCCGTGTCCGACTCATGGCACTCCTCCTCATGCTTCATTATTGCCTTTCCCCCGCATCAGTTCTTCAAGAGCACATGTACTGTATGTGGACGGCAGCCTCTTGTGGCCAAACATGGAATCACAGACATTTTTGGGACAGTGGGCAAAGGTCCTGACCACAAAAACAAACCACACATAAATGTATAAGCCATGGCAGTCTCAGAAAACAGGAGGTTTTAGGTGCTTTAGACCTCTGGGCTATAATGCAGCAAATTGCTTGTGGTCTTTTTAGAATTAGATTCTATGAAACTACCAGAGGTTCAGTTTTTTGGGCTTTTGTTAGCTAGTGTAGTTTTGAGTTTTATGCCGTTTAGGGAGCGGTGCTAACATGCTGGCCCATTGTGGGAGTGGTCAAGGAGCATCTTGCCATCATTTGCTCATTTTTGGCGGGGTCTTCAGCTCCTTTTGTTTAATTCATTGGGCATTATCCATTAACAGTGTTTACACCAAAATATGTGCTTAAACCGTGAGTATGAATATTTGAAGCACAGATCTGAGAAACGTCAATGTATTAGTTGAATTTATTCTTCTCTGCAAACAAAATTTAGAACCTCCTTTAGACCACGTTTACGCACAAATGATTGACCAGCTTTCTGGTAAAATGTTAACATATACACTCTTTTAACTTAGTGCATGATATATAAAATTCAGTGAAAAAATAATATGTAAATCAATGTATTCTTTAATTTTTTAAAAGACGAGAATAAAAACGTGAATTAACTAATGCATTGACTAAATGTATTAAGTAATCATGAGATGTGTGCCTTTTTATTCTTTAATCTAAAATCTTAAATCTAATCATCAATCACTCCCACTAATACTGCAATGAAATACCCCATCTGTTACCAAAAGCAGCTGATTTATTGGAGCCTATTTAAGAGCATCAAGGGAACACGTGATTGTGATTTGTGTCTAAGAAAGTGTAAAGATCCAGCCTTGCTTAAAGGTATTGCAACCGGTGCCTTCCGAAGAGAGTTGGAACTTGGCAGGTTTTTTCAGGTCAGTTCTCGATATCTGCTCATGTTCAGTACTGAAGAGTTTGAGGCAAAATGATTTAGAATAAAAGCCATTATTACAAACTACATGATTTAAAACAGTTTGCCAGATAACATTATTATTTTTAATGAATAGAAAGTATCCGCAGTGTCTAACGCAGCTGTCCTACAGTAGCTGAAACATTACACACAGGGACAGTTTTGAGAGATTCAGTCCTCGGAACATCAGGCTCCTTTTACCAAATCTTTTGCTTTCAACGTAAAAATCAAGCTCTCAAGGGGAAATGGAGCCTAACATAAAATAATGTGAAGATGCTACAGGCCAGCCTGTTTTTAATGTAAAAAGTTTCACCACACCCTGAATCCCTGAATAACATAATTGAAACTCCAAAAGCAGGTACAGTAACCTGCTGAGGACAGAAATACTGCGTAGTCAGCAACCCTTGTCACATCAGGCTATTTCTTTTCAAACTGACCTTGAATGTTTAGACTACTTTTATCATGAAAGGTTTTGTTTTTCTGTCAGGGAAGGACTCCACCATCCTGAGAGAGCCTCACTGTCTGTCCTCATGAAAGGGGTGAGGTCGTTTGAACAATCCTCAGCGGACTCTAGTGTCAAGGTTTGGGAGTTTGGTATGCAGTTGGTGAGGGTACCATTGCATGCCATTCTGGTAAAGATTCACATGAACTGTGTATCTCTCATCTTGGGTAATGATTTCGTTTTCAGTCTTAGGTAGATTTAGCTGACAGTGTCATGGTAGATTATAACAATATGGCTTTCTTGCCAGTAGTTTCCTCCTGCTCCTTCTCCTCCATCCATGGTTGCTCTTGCAGCTTACTAGTTGTTGATCCCTCTCCAGATGAGAAATTTAGCTATTGAGTGTGTGTGACAATGGCGTAGCTTGTTGTGGAGTAAAAACAAAATTCATCTCTTGCTTATGCTTTTGGTGAAGGTCTTCCAGAGGATTATATTGTAGAGATGTCCACTGGTTCCTTTTTAAAAGACGGCATGCTTGTGTGTCAAAAGAGAACGTGGCATGAGTTCATGCAGGATGATTTTGAGTGGACACACGTTAGCTGTTTTGCATAACAACAAGTTCTCAAATTAGCGACAAATAAACCCCCATCAAAATCTGCTGGCTCGCCATCTGGGGGTTAATAGGACGTTGATGTATGTACAGAATATCTGTATTTGTTTTTGAAATAAAAGACACTATTTCAAAAATAAAAGTGTCTAATAAAATTCACTCCAGTTGTTTTGCACAGTGACCTTGACTTCTGAACATCAAATTCTTATCAGTAAATAATAGTAAGTTTAATAGTAAATTCTTATCAGTAAATAATAGTAAGTACATTGATGGATGTGTTAAAACTGTTGCAAAATTGCGTCATATAATAAGCAGATACATTCTTGAATTATTGGCACCATTTTTTGAGATCTCAGTTACCTTGATATTAAGCCAAAAAATACAATCTGTTCGTCCTTGAGTCTTGGTTGATGTTTATGCCAAATTTAAAAACATTCCTTCTGACATGTCTGTATATTATATTCATAGAAGTGGGTGTTGGACAAACAAGTGGATAATGCCTTTGGCCACAAATGTCTCCATCACATAGGGTAGAAACATACCAGAAAATTAAACTAGACATGAGAGAATAGAAGCTCTTTGAAACTGTTAATCATTTTGGAAAATTGAAAATGTGCCCTGTTAAAATAATAAGCTCTGTATTTGTTATTCTGGTTGGTATTTCACAATTTTGTTAAAGATAAAGTCAATTCTAAAAGCCTTTGATCTTCTTGACATTTTCATTACCCATTCTGACCCTTACAGAGGAGAAGTCATGATGTTGAAACGCCGGGGTTAAATTAGTGAAATGTCAAAGAGAGAATCACTAATCTGATTCAACGCTCAAGTATCTGTGAAGAAAACTATATGATCTTTGATCAAAACATGTAGTTAAAAGATGTCAGCGTGATCTGAAATAACTGATAAATCCTCCTGATAGTTGAGGATATGTTTCTGACTCATGATAAGTTTCCCCTTACAGAACTCTTTCATCATGCGCTGCTCCTACTGATGTCAAACCTCTCGTAAGATATGAAACAGGACACGGTGTGGAGCCTCCACTGTGGGATAACTGCAGTGACATCTGCCTTTAGACGTTTATTCTCCTTCCATCAATGTAACTAAAAAAGGGAAATTTACCATCAAAACTTTCGAAATGTGACTTCTTCAAATGGCAAAAACGTTTCATCTTGTCTAATTGAAACAAATGTGTGTCATTTGGGGAAAGCTACAAATTAGCTATAATTTATAATTATAAATGAATAATAATTTATATAATTATAGTAGAAGTGATTATGGGATGAGGCATGTTGTTGTTTGTAACCTGTTTTTAATCCTTACTCCCTCTAGAGGGAGTCAGAGTATACCAATCCATATAATATCTTTCAGCACAGACATGAGAAGAATCTCAAGTAGCCTGTTAAGACTCACAGACAGATGTGGTGTGGATGAGACAGTTTGTCTTTATTTCTTGTGACTCCTGCTGCAGAATCACAAAAACCCTGAATAGACCAAAGAGAAGAAAACAAAAAGAACTCTGTTCAGCAGCACATCATGTTCTTGGATTTTACAAGGAGTCCATCCCGTCCCCCCTACTTCCATCTGTTATAAAAATTATTGATTTGTGATTGCAAGCCGCAAAGCGAAATCTACTTGAGCACAGCGAGTATCTCAGTGGGAGAGGAATGTATGTAGGAGGCTTCAAATTGGTGGTGGGCACCTAAACTAATCTCTCTGATCTTTTCTATTATTTATATTCCCACAGCTGGGCTTTGATCAATGCTCCACTCCCTTCTTTTATCAGAAATGAGCCACAGCCACTACTCACTACATTTAATTATTCAATTCGGGTTGCTTTGTTGTTAATAGCAGTGATCATTCCTGCTCAAATGACATAATGTATGCGTTGACAGCCAACAGTGATACAGACCTGTCCTAAGGGATGCCAATCTATAAGTGGCGATGGTCTACATGCTGCATTAGAGATTCCAGGCACCAGTAAAGCATAGGCAAGTAAATATCCTCAACATCAAGGCCTATGGGAGCAGCTCTTTCAACAAGGCCAAAGGCACAAATGATCAAAACCTCAACTGTCAGACTTCCAGTGAATTGAAGCCAGTTCAAATGGTTTTACCTTTAAGCTCAGAACAGCAAGCAGGCTGTTGTTATTTATGGAGCAGCTCAGAGAAATGAACAAACATCAAAGGATAAGAGTGGCAAAGAACGTAAAAAATGTAAGAAAAAAGGAAATTCGTTTAATCGAGTTTCATTATTGTGAAATGAAGGAGAGTTCAGGCCCATATTGTCTGTTTTTAATACAAATCTGGATTAAGTGGCAATGTGTTTTTGTTTCACTTGCAGTCTTGCGGCTTCCTGGAGTTCTTTTCCATGTGGCTCGTTTGTTTACCCTTCCCCCACCAGGGTCCTGTCAACACCACCAGCCTCACGGGTAGAAAAAAGGTCGAAATGCCAAGAGGTCATTTTTGAGTCCAGTACTCTGGCTTTCCCTTCCAGCAACACTTTAGCTACTGCAGAGGAATGGGAGAGAGAGAGAGTGCAGCTCTGAGGAAGAATTTGAGGCTGCCTGGTAACAAGAAACTATCTTTTTTTTTTTCTTTCTTAAAAAGATGATTGTTATCGTCATTGTGTCATTGTTATCGTCACTGCGTCATGTGTCAGCCATGACGCAGGTGTCAAAGACACAGAAGCAACACCTATGGTTGATCTTTGAAACAAGTTTCGAAATATGGTTTACACATTTTAGTCACAGAAAAAGTAACATATACAGTAAGAAGTAACAAACAGAAGATATGCAAGATCAACCCCAAAGAAGGACTTGGTGTCTTACAATACAAGTCAACTGAAAGCATACAGTAAATAGGCGCCCACCGTCTTTTACATATCTATGTTTATTTATATTCTCTCTTTAAGTGCAATTCTGTTGTTGTTAAAATTAGCTTGTATCATTTACTTTTTGTGGCTTATTAATCACTTATTTAATGGATTTTTTTTTTTTAAACGTTGCAATGTACTCTAAACAATATCGGCCTAGAACGACAAATCTGTAATCGGTGCAATAAAAATAAAAAAGAGATGTAAGTTAAGTAATCCATCTTTATAAACATGACTTTGGATGTCAGAAGTCTTCTGGTTTGTTTAGTTTGTTTATACATAGATTGTATAAAGAATAGACTGAGCAAAAGTCTCATGGGAGTGATGTCATAAGATGGCATAAGGTTTAGAGCACCCTCTACTGGCTGCCTGCAGTATAGGTCATAAACTGTCTCAACAAGGATAACAGGTGGGTCATGGAACAAATTATAAAGTCAAAATGCACATCAGATCAATCTTCCATAAACCCAGTATCATGACAGTTACTTATTTACATGCTATCTTATGTTCAAGTCATCTTTTTGGCCAAGAATGTTCATGTAAGTTTGTCATTGGATACTGTAAAATGATGATGAATTGAACATTAAATAGCTTTGTTGACGAAAAACAGTTCTGTGGTGCTGTGTACACCAGATAAGCAGAGCACAGTGGAAACAGTGAAAGAATCTGCTTCAAACCAACTCAAGAATCTCTTCCGCTTTGGACTGTACCAACCTGTGAGATCTTTGACTTTTTATCAGCCAGTTTAATGTGTTTTCTCATTGGCTGAAGCGTAGTACTAATGACATCAATACTTTGGCTCTTCCAGCCAATGCTCACTACGCAGACCGGTTTTAAATTCGCTGCATGATATTCTGGCCTCGTCGCATTTAACAAAAGGAGGCTAGGGAGGCTGTCCATTAGTTTATACGATCTATAGTTAAAGGAAACAAGTTGGTTTGGAGAGCAGTGATGAATCAGCCTGAACTTTGATCGCCACTCTTGCTTCTCCGACTACTAGTCCAACTGTAATCACAGAAAATGCCAAACAGTAAACCTAACTGGAGGTTATTTTTTCGCTAACATCGATCTAGCACTAAAGCCCTGAAAAGTTGGCCGTAGCTCCCAACGGCTTAACTCTCTAAGCCTTTGAGTGCTTCCACATAAATCACTTTAATCAACTGATTTCAATTCGAGAAATGTACTTTCTATGGTTGTGGTTTTTCTGTCACATGATATTAAGCTGACAGCAGATCTGTAAATTAGTACTACCACCACCTGAAATGTCAGTCTGTGAACAAATGTCCAGCTTTTATCGAAGTAGCAGTGTAAGCTGTGACAACTTGGCATCAAAGAGAAACATTGGTTCGACAGATTCTGCTCAACTTGCATGTGTGAGCAGCATGCCCCATATGGCAAATAAATATTAATATGGCACTGACTGTTCATGTGAAAACAGACTGTAAATTGTGCCTCAGAGACTATATTTTTAGCACTAGTGGATTAAACCTAGTAGTTAACAACACTGTATGATAGCTGAGTGTGGTGCTGAAAAAATGGCTAATCTGAAGATTTAGCCAGTATAAATCATGCTCAAACTGCCATCCCCATACATCTGTTCAAAGGAATGTGGCTGATCTCCCGCTGCTCTTTCTGAGACACTACCATATGCTGAAATGGCTAAATGATGAGTGGTTGCTCAACCTAGTTGGAAATCTGGGAAGGGTGGAAAAGAGTTGAGATAGAAGATGCTTGCAAACCGCAGCTCTCTTCCCTCGCACAAACAGAAGATTGATTTCCGTGTGGTGTGATGAGAGCAAGGCTTCACACTCCTCAGCTATTAAACCTGGAGCTGCTAAATGTTGTGCTGAAACATTAGTCGGACATTCAAGCACCATCTCTAATCTTAACTGACCGTGTGACCCTCACCATACGAGGAGACAAATTGTTTCATGAGGTGCATTTTATCTGCAGAGAAAAAAAACCCCAGGGCTTTAAAAGTCATGACTTTGCTAATAATTATCAGATGTTCTTTTGCTCTTTTCTTTAGCCAGTTTAAAGTCAAACCAAACCACACGAGGCACTGAGCGTGCTTGAGTCAATAAGCCAGTTAGCAGACGGGGAAAGCAAAAAGAATTCAATTCTTGACTTGTTTAATAGGGGATTTGGTGTGGCGGGTCAGGGGGGTGTAATCCAGGAGATTGGACACTGATTCTTTAATCGAGTGGCTCCACAGTACATCTTCCTCTTCCCTTCCCGATTTCACTCATATGAGAGGGTCCCCCTTGTGTAGCACTGAATTTCAATAGCTTTTTCTAAATCCCCCCCTTTTAACCGCTGCGGCATGCAAACCAGATGGAGATAGGGAGTACAGTACATCAATAAGCCAAGCCTTCTGCTTCCCCTCCATGGCTGACACAGTATTTCTGCATTCATTAACACAAACTCATTCATTAGCAAGTGCCAACTGACCAGTCTTTGCTAAAAAAAACCTTTAGCCTGCCTTTCAGAAAAAATGGCTAAAGCAATGCAAATGAAGCCGCAGTAACTGGTGAAAAAAAAAAAGGCAGCTCTTTTGTTGGCTGTGTGCCATGTTTGGGTCCCAGTGGTGCAGCCAATCGCTTCGTGTAGCAACAGTTTCAGTTTGATGCTGCTTGGGCTGCTTGTTTCTGCTTTCAGCCTCTGAGAACCCTGGTTTCTGTCTGGATGAAGCAAGGAGGGAGAGACTGCTGTTGCCTTGAAAAACTGGATGATCCTAGAAACACCATGGTTGAGAATGTATCTGTGTCATCTCCTATATGGTTTGCACCTTCTAGATGAATTCAAAGGATTAATTTTCTGCAATTTTTGCACAATTTCAAAGCTTTACTTTAGATAAGGGCATGGGATCACACCTGACTATGACCATTTCTTAGTCACCAGTGGTTATCATGATGCGTCTTCGACTGTAAGCTGCACACAGCCAAAGTCTAGCCTTCTGAGCAGAGATACACCCATGATGGGCTTCAAGAACAGATGGCAATATCCCAGTTCATGAATTCAAAGCAGGTGCTAACAGTACTACGTGCGTACATACACTCCACTAGAATATTACATCTAATCACTAGAACGCCTTCTTATTATCTGCTCCGCTCACTATTTTAAAGAATAATTGCAAATGAGAACATGCATGTCCAAAGAGCACTCAAACAGATCTCTTCGTCACACACATAAGACCAGGAGACGAAGAATTCATCCCAATGGCTCTATCCCCCCCACGCCCCGTCCCTGAATCCCTTAGCGTGAGTAATTGTTGGGCCCTGTGAAATAATCGTAGCTTTCAACGCTAATGGAAGCCCCGCACATTCATTATTCAGTCCAGGGAACAGAGTGCTGCAAAGTGTCAGGGGACCTATGAGTTAGTGCTCAGTGTGAACTAACCTTAGACTAGAGGGAAGTGACTGAATCCTGCTGCACTTTCTCCTCCTCTGTCCCTGTCCCTTTTCTGTCTCCTTTACCTCTTTATGTGTATCTGCACATTCAGAGGGGCACCACGCGGAGAGGCCGAGATTGTGTCACAGCTGCGGCGTGGTCAGATGGCTGGTGATGGTTTCACTGAGGACAGGATGACAGACGGTCTGGGTTCTCTTGTGTCACTGCAGTGTTTGACCACGGACAGCCATAACTGCTGGAGAAAGGCGTTCCCGGTGTTACGGCACTCTTGGGACTGCTCTGGCATTTACGAGGAAAGCAGAAGGAGGAATGCAGAAGGAGGGAGGGGGGGGTTCAGAGGTTGGCTGACCTGCAGATAACACATGGCAAGAAACAGATAGGTTTGATATGAAAACATGCCCGCACTTGTGCTCAGGGGAAAGGGACACCGCGAGTTGAGCTGCTGCAGCCAGTAAATAATAGTTACTCCACACTCCTTAAAAGCAACACACATCAGAATGAATTCCAACAATGCACTTAAGCCGTCTTCATTTCCTATGTCTAGACCTTACAGCTTTAAAGTGAAAGTGGAGGGGAGTAGCTCGGGAGAAAGTGAAGCAGGGTTTTTACATATTGATTTAATCTTAAAATACTTGTCAGTATTATTTCTATATCTGCTGACACGTGTATGTTTTAATGTCTCTTGGAGCTGTAACCTACAGAGCTAACATAAAGAAAGGAAGAAGTCATATTTATTCACATGTGCGTCTGCAAACGATACAGCTGTTAGGATTTCACTTGCAGAAACCAGAAATATCTAGTAAGGGGTCATGGATAAAAAAAAATATGACTCTGGTGTTTTTCCACTGGAGAAAGAAATAAATACACTTTGGAGGAAAATTGAATTTGTATGAAAAGAGAAATGTTGTAGAACATGGAGACTTAGGGAATAAACCAACCGAGGGAAGCTAGCTGGACTATAACTGACAGACTGTAGACTGTTTGAGGTGGTGAAATATACTTAAATTTGTTGCAGGCATTTTTGTTTTCTCCCTCACTGTACATTTTCAGTGGTAGGAGATACATATATGTTTCTTAAATACATACTGTATGTGTAAAATATATATTCTTGATATTCTCTAGTTATATATGCACCCTTGGTTATAGAGAGATGTGTTGGGGGCTGAGGGGTGAAAAAGTCTCTGAAGTGTCTGATTTTCTGGGACACAGCTAATTAGTGAAGGATAATGGGTTTTAAACAGTTCCTAACAGCAGATGGAAAAATCCCACCTCTTTAAGGACCCTCTCCTTTGTCTTCCATTCAAAAAGAAAACAAGCCCAGCCATGCACCACTACACATATCCTTCCCGGATGATTCTTGGACTTGTAAGTGCTGTTCACTCTCTCCCCGTGCAAAACTGGGGGATTGTTGTTCCCACTGCTCTGCCGCCGCTGT